>NC_091711.1:37987500-38612500 GCF_041296265.1 Equus caballus | reverse complement strand
AGCTGTGTGACCTTGGACAATGACCTAACCACTCGGTGCCTCAGTTTCCTCAGATCTAAATTAGATGACAAAGCTATTTGCTTCATAGGGTTGTTTTGAGGAGTAAATACAGGAACAGAGCTTAGAACCATGCCTGCCCCTAAGCAAGAGCTCAGTAAATACTGTCTTAAAGTAGATGAGGAAATGGAGGCTCAGAGAGGTCAAGGAACTTGTCTATAGTCAACCAGCTGGGAAAGAGCCCAGATTCTAAGCCTGGTGGTCTGAGACTGGAGCCCTTGCATTTAATGGATATGCTCACTGTGTGTTCTTGAAAAGACCCTGACTTCATCCCACATGCACCCTAATTCTTACATTCAAGGCTCTAGATTTTACTGACAAGGGAGAGGTTCTGGCCACACTGGTCTCCAAGGTTCCCTGACATTCTGACACTTGAGACTTCCACTGTGCGAGTCCCCCCATCTGGGGACCGTTGACCCAGCAGGCTGACAGGCCTCCAGAGGAGCAGCAGAGAAAGAGCGAGAGAGCACGTGTGGGCACCTGAATGTGTGCACATCCCCTTCCCGTGCCGCCCCCCTCGAGCCTCCACAGGGTGCAGCTCCCAGGCCTCCCTGCACAGCCTCCCAGGAGAGGCGCCCCCGCAGACTCCGCTCCCTCCCGGCGCCATGTGACACTGGCGGGTGGTGTGGGAGGGAGGAGGAGATGAGCTCGTCACTGGCTGACAGCTCTCCCTCTGGGGCAGGGAGCTCCCTGGCTGCAACCCTACCCCAGATGGTTTTTAACAGAAGAGGAAACAGAGAAGTGCTTTGCTGGGCCACTTCCTGGCTTAGCAGGACCTGGGCAAGCATCACTTCTCAGGGCCTCGTTCTGCTCATTCATAAAATAAGGACAATTGCTCCTATGCCACTGGGCTGTGGCGGACACGACAGGAGAAAAGGCATGTGTGTAAAATACCCAGCCCCACAGACTCCACACTCTCAGGTCCTCTCCATCCTGTTCCTCTCTGGAGGAAGAAGGGGACTCCTGGTCTGAGACCAGAAGTGGCATCCTTTAGCATCTTGTCTCAGGGACGGGAGTTCAGCTGAGGCAATGGCTGGAGACCTGGTGTGGGCTGGGGTGGCCTGTGCAGGTGACGAAGCCACAGGTACTTGATATCAGCAAAATGGCCCAGCACAACTCGATCTGTGGCCTCCTGGAGCTGAGCGAATGAGCTCCCTTCTCCAACAGACCTCAGGCTCCACTTTGTTCAACTGAGTCTCCAAGAACTCCACCAGCCGTACCATCCTGTGGGCTGGGTGGCTATCTCAAAGCGCACACGGCCAGAGGGTGGCAGTGGGGGAGCCTTGTCCCTACTCTGCATATTTGCTTTCCAACAAATACCTTTTAGAGCACCGACTACATGCTAGGTGCCAGGTTCTAGGTGCTGGGGGTACGGCAATGAACACGAGACTGTAGGAAGCTGATATTCCGGCGCGGACAGTCAGACTGCACGCGGCAGGTAGTGAGGAGTTTGTGCTTAGTGCCGTTGAGTCGATTCCGACTCCTAGCGACCCCGTGTAGAGCAGAGCAGAGCAGACGCCTGCCCATCTTTTTGCGCCATCCTCTCATCCTCTGGCGCTGTTTCAGATGGTGCTCTGCTGCTATTCACAGCGTTATCATGGCCAATTTTTTCAGAAGTGGGTGGCCGGGTCCTTCTTCCCAGTCTGTCTTAGTCTGGAAGCTCCGCCGAAACCTGTCCATCACGGGTGACCCTGCTGGTATCTGAAATACCAGTGACATAGCTTTCAGCATCACAGCAACATGCAGCTGCCACAGTATGACACCCAACAGGCGGGTGATGTGGTTCCCTGACCAGGAAACGAACCCGGGCCCCGGCAGTGAGAGCACTGGCTCTTAACCACTAGACACCAGGGCTGGCTAGTGATAAGCACTGTGAAGGACCACAAAGCAGACGGAGGAGACGTGGAGGGACCGGGTGCTCATTAGGCCGAGGGTCAGAGAAGGCCTCCTCCATGGGAGACATCTGAGCAGGACCAGAGGAGCCAGGTGGGGGCCACGTGAGGATCTGGGGCAAGAGCATTCTGGGCAGAGGTCAACTGCAAGGCGCTGAGTCTCCAACTGCCTGTCAGGATTGAGAATCGTCAAGAAGTCCCCGGGGCTGTGCGCAGTGAGCCGGGCGGTGGGAGGACGCGCATGGGGGGAGAGTGGAAAAGGTGGGGGCAGGGGAGGTGATAAGGAATTTGGCTTGGGGTCCTGAGCTTGAAGGGCTGGTGAGGAGTCTGCAGGCCCAGCCTTGCCTGCCCAGGCTGGGGAGAGGGGACACATTTTGTGGGGTCAGTCCTCTGAGACCCCAGATCCCCACAGTAAGCCACTTGGACCTAGCGCCTGCACAAGAACACGCTCTTGAAATTCTGGGTTCAGCCTAAGAGCCTTAAAGCACCAGCGGCTCATCTGGGCCAGCCCCCTTTGCTCACATAAGCCCACATGGCGGATAAAGAAATTGAGGCTCAGAGGGGAGAAATGACCTCCCCGGGGACACCCAGCCCCCGAGTGCGTCTGCATCCTGAGATGCGCTCTTCCCACTTTGGCATACTGCAGCCCTCTTTCAAAATGATGTTTGTGAACATTAGTCTCAGTAAAGACAGCTAAAAAGCATGGGTTGGAGATGTTTTTAGCTGCCTGTAAGCCAGATAAAAGGTTCTGTTGTTGCAAAAATGCTCTTCTTGTGTATGCTATAAGCATCCATCAATTTCCGAAATTATCCAGCCTCCCTAACGAGAAATGACGGGCGCTTTCTGAATTTGAGATGAAGAGGGCTTTTTTTGGTTGTTGGTGGTGGTTTACTCATATCAGACTCTTTTCCTGCCCTGAGTGTAATATCCTAAGTTTCAGGGAGGCAGAGGCTGTTTTTTTTTCATCTCTGCAGCCCTGGCAGAGGAGGCTTCTCCTGAGTGGCCGCTCGGACACCTACAGTTGTGTGACGCTCTATATTCACACGCAGGTAGATCAGCATATAGTATGGTTATTGAACAAATGAATGAACGACTGAATGAGTTGGGCTCAAAAAAGGCACGTCTTCAGGTTCTACGTAGCCAGGGATCACCAGCCTGAGACCTCTGCCTTAGGGTAAAGAGGAGAAGTCATATTTTTAGGGGAGGATGATAAGCCAGGAATCAGTCAAAAAGCTGACAAAAGAAATTCCAAATTTAGGTCCCCTGTCCAGAGCGAAGATGCAGGCACATCAATGCTAGAAGGGACCAGCATGAGTCAGTTGTCACCAGGTTATGCTGCATAACAAGCAAACCCAAATCTCAGGTTCTTACAACAACTATTTATCTCTCGCCCCTGTTGCATGTCAGTGGCGGGGGGCCCAGCTGCAGCAGCTGTGTGGTCCAGGCTGTGGTCAGGGTCACCTCGGCTCCACAGGCCTCTAGTCCCAGGACGCAGGCTGAAGAAGCAGCTCCTGTCTGGGATGTTACGTCTCAAGGCAGAGGGCAGGAGCTCGACAGGGATGGGACAGCTCCCAATGGCTCTTGAAGCCTCCACCACAAACCATCACACCGTCACTTAGGCCCACATTTTGGGGTTCAATCCAGTCACATGGCCAAGACCAACATCAATGAGCAGGACTGATGATGAATATTTGCTAACAATGGTATAATCCTTACTAGGATTTAGGGACCCCTGAGTCCAGCAGATTCGAAACTGTTCTCAGAAGCATTCTCCAACCCTCTCGGGCCACAGAGAACGAAGGAAGAGAGGGGTACCAGTGGACAGGGCTCGGGGACCGCCACCTCCAGCAACAACACCTCACTGTGAGGTGGCCACGTACATTTTCATTTGAAAGCTGCTTTAAAAAAAAAAGATTTTAAAAAATCATTGGTCTAACACAAGTCCTCCGTATTACAGACAGGGAGACAGAGACTTCACAAGGAGACACACGTGAAGCTGATCAGTGGCAGAGCTGGGACGCACGCCCAGCAAGAGACCTCTTCAGACAGCACCCAGGTCAACATGTATTCATATATTCATTCAACAAATATTTACTGCCCAATAACTCTGGGCGAAATTTTGGCAATCATAGCATTCTCCTTCATTCAGTCTATATTTTGACAACTTACTTGGTGCTTCATTCATTCATTCATTCAAAAACTATTTTCTGAGGGCCTACTATAGGCCAGGCCAGGCTACAGGCACTGGGCATACAGCGGTGAATAAAACCAATTTTCTGACCGTGGAATTTGCATTCTAGGGCAGACACAGATAATAAATGAAATAAACTATATATGTACAAAGTGTGATAAGCACTATGAAGAAGAAAAAAAAAAAAAAGCAGAGAGAGGGGCTGGCCCGGTGGCACAGCGGTTAAGTTCTCACGTTCTGCTTTGCCGGCCCGGGGTTCGCCTGGTTCAGATCCCGGGTGCAGACATGGCACTGCTTGGTACGCCATGCTGTGGTAGGCGTCCCACATATAAAGTAGAGGAAGTTGAGCATGGATGTTAGCTCAGGTCCAGCCTTCCTCAGCAAAAAGAGGAGGATTGGCAGCAGATGTTAGCTCAGGGCTAATCTTCCTCAAAAAAAAAAAAAAAAAAAAAGCTGAGGGAGGGAGTAAAGAGTGCCAGAGGGGTCATTTTGGACAGAGTGGCCAGGGAAGGTGTCTTTCCATAGGTGAAATCTAAGCAGAGATGTGGGTGAAGTGAGAGATGAAGCCACATGTGTCTGGAAAGAGAGGTGGTGGATAGAGCAAGTGCAAAGGCCCTGAGGTGGGTGCGTACCTAGGGGCTTGGAGGCACAGCGGAAGGCCTAAGTGAGGTCAGAGGGCATGAGGTCAGAGATGTGGCCCGAACCTCAGCGGTCCCAGGAAGGAGGCTGGGTTTTGCTGATGTGGTGAGGACCCCCGGGACGGTTTGCATCAGGGGAGAGGTCTGATCTGTGTCGTCCACGCGCACAGCTTGGGTGAAGAACCCAGGGCAGGGAGCCCTATGAAGGGGGCTCTTGCCACTGTCTGCTGGCGGCTCAGAGGGCTGGGGGTGGTTTCAGCGTGTGGTCAAGACCGTCCCACTCCCAACCCCACTTCACAGGGAGCAGAGCCCGGGGAGATGGCCAAGACAGCGGACGCCCACCCCGGGGGCAGCAGGCTAGCGGATGGAACCGTGAGAGGGGCGGGGCCTGCCTCCGGGAGTGATGGACAGAGGAACAGCGCCTCTCCTCCAGTGGTGCCCAGGCTCTGCGAGCTCCCATTGGCTGGAATTCTGCCCCGGCGGCTGGCTGGGCGGGAAACGCCTCCCAGGTGCCCGCCTCGCAGGAAAACCGCCCAGATGACGGGCCACTGATCTGTGATTCCAGCCACGCTCAGGACGCAGCTGCCACTTGATTCGTCCAGATCTTTCCCTTTCCATCAACCTCCCGACCCCCTTCCTCCCATGAAAAAGTAAATGAGGTCCTTGGAGGGGTGGGTATTCTCTTCCTCATTTTCTTTTCACCTGGTATCTCCTTCTAACATCGGGGAAGCCGTCCCCTGCCCGGGAAGTCTTCCCAAGCGTCCGCCACTTCTCGCTCTTTCCGTTATGTCCTCCCATAGCTCTTCCGAGGGTTGCTAGTTTCCCTTTTGGTCTGTGATTATTTGATTGATGTCCATCTGTCCCACTCAGTTATGAACTCTGCGGGGGCTCTTTCATTTTGGGGGTGAGCTTGGGTGGGGGTGGGGTCACCGTTGTCTTCCCTACTCCAGCCAAGTCCCGGATGCATAACTCAGTAAACGTGAGTTTCCTGCTTCTGGGGTGTTTTCAAGTCCTGTCTCCTCCAAGGATCAGGACCTGATGGCCAGGAGCTGTCTTAGGATTGGGGTCCTGGGGAGATGTTTTCCTCCAATTTTTTTTGCAGAAAAATACACATAAAATTGTGTGGAAGTCAATCTTCCAGCCCCACTCTAGCCTTCAGATGACTGCAGCCCTGGCCGACATCTTGACTGCAACCTCATCAGAGACCCTGAGCCAGAACCACCCAGCTAAGCTGCTCCTGGATTCCTGACCCTCAGACGCTGGGTGAGATAATAAATGTTTATTGTTGTTTGAAGCTACTAAGTTTTGGGGTACTTTGTTACACAGCAATCGATGACTGATATAGTCACCCACTCTATCCTGGCAAGTTTGGCTGGCGCTGGCCTTTGCTTGCTTCTCAGAATCAGATCCATCCCCAAAGAATGAAGATGCGCCCTCACGGTGGCTTTGGGAAAGAACGTCATCCAATGTGGATTAACTGGCTAGTCTCCTGGGGAGTTTGGAGTTTCCAGTGACTTAGTGAAGACAAAAGGGCTGTGTAGGATGGAAGGGGGAGCAGTGGGGGAAGGGGGAGCAGAAAGAACCCAGATTTGGGCGTGAAGACCTGGGCTGGAGCCCAGCCTCTGTTGCTTGCCAGTCGAGTGACCCTGACAGGTGACTCAGCCTTCCAGGCCGCAGGCTCATTATTCGTCTAATAGACTTAGCTGACAGCACTGCTGTGAGCTTGACAGTCTGTTCCCCCGACTGGGTCTTTTTAAATTGCAAATCCGATCATGTCATTCTTTGCTTAGAACCTATTAGTGGCCTCACATTGCCTGGATAAAGGCGAACAGCCCCGGCTGGCCTGCACCGCCCGCCGCTGTGGGGCCTGCCTCTGCCCAGCTGGCAGGGTCTCCCTCATCCTTGCTCACTATGGCTCTCCCAGCTTTAACCACACCGCCCGTCCACTGGTTTCCTGAAGGTGCCACGTTCGATCCACCCACGGGGCCTGCGGCATGTGTGGGATTTTTCCACCTGGAATATGCCCCCCCTTTGACTTGCTAACTTCTCTGTTACCCTTCAGATCTCAACTTGAATGGGAAGCCTTTGCTGATAACTTAGGCCCCACCTCATGGCCCTCACCGTCATCTGCAATTACAGGGGTATTTGTGTGATAAATAGACAGGCCTGCCTCCCCCCCCCCCCCATGTCAGTGAGCACCACAAGGGCGGGGCCCGGCTGCAGGCCCGCACGGGCACACCGTAGGAGCGTAAGTGCTTGTGCTTGTGTGAAATGAATGAGTGAGCACAGGGTGCCCGTTACTGTGCACATGTTAGCTTCCATCCCCTCCCCCATCCCCGGATTCCACTCTGACTTCAGGAGCTCCCCGGGGACCCAGAATTCAGGCCAAGTAAACTTACAGGGCAGATGCTTCCAGATTTCTGTTGGTTCTGAACTTTGGCTGAGCCTTGGCACTATCTGTAGTGTTTTCCAAAAAGCCGATGCCCGGGTCCCACTCTCAGAGGTTCTGGTGTAGAGCTGGAGTGCACTGGACGGCAAGATAATTAAAAGTACCCCCGGCCAAGCCTCAGAACCACTGCCCTGGCCGGAGGGGAGACGAGGGCTCTGGCAGAGACTGGCCAACCTGGAGACTGGAGACTGTCTCACCGTCTAGGATGGTGGGGCTAAAAATAGTGGGAGAAAACCCAGAGGCTGCGATGTGCCAGACACTGTTACAAGGATTTCCTTTAATTAACTCACATAATCCTCAGAAGAGTCCCATGAAGAGGGTGGTGTTATTACCCCCTTTCACAGGTGGGGAGACTGAGGCATGGAGCTATCAAGTAACTTGCACAATTATCCAGTCTCTTGGTGGCAGAGCCAAGATTTGAACCCCAGGGACTCTGGCTCCAGCATCCAGTGCTGGACCGCCAGCCTATACTGCCAGTGACCCTGGAGAGGTACCCACTGACTGTCCTCACCCTAATGATTGCTTTTGCATCTTCTGGGGGCTAGGGGGGTGGGGCAGCTGCCCATCTGGCGTCTCCATCTTTTGCCGAAAGGATGTGCCCCGAGCCAGCAGCAGGCATCACGGAGACGAGGTCAGACGGGCCCAGCTGACCAATTCCAGCTGGGCTTCTCCGACCCCAAAAGCATCCGCCTGATGGTGGAGCCCATCATCGGCCTCAGGAAGAGACAGGTCGCTATGGAAACCACAGGACTCCACAGCCATACCACCGGCTGGCTTCAAGGAAATATTTTCACGGCTCTTTTGGGGCTCTGCTGTGAGGCGGCCAAGGGGGTTCTAGCTAATTGGGCCCTCCGTTTGGCCAGGACATCAGGTTAAGTCCCGGCATGCAGCAGCAGCCCTGGACCAGCCCTTCTCCTCACCTTGCACCCCGAGAGGTGCTGTTTCCAGCCCTCCCGTGGGAAGGCGCGTTGGTGGGGAGGTCTGTGGGTGATTGACATGTGGGGTTGAGTCTTTAATTAAACCGTGCATCATGTGCCAGTCAGAAGAAAAGAAAGTTCAACTCAAAGCCAGGGTCGTTATCCCGAGCATCATTTCAGGAGCTCTTTCCCATGGCGGAGAGCGTGACCTTGTCTAACAGTTGGGCTGAAATCCTTCCGAGGCCTCTCCGATCTGTTCCCGAGCCCTGCATGTGACTGTGTGGGGTCCGTCAGCATTCAGCCCCTGCCATCGGACTGGGTGACTGGCGCTGGGCTCAGCTTTGACGAGCACCAGACCTGTGGTTCTCAACCCTGGCGCCCGTTCGCATCCCCGGGCAGCTTTCAAAAAACACCCACATCCGGGCCTCACCCCCGGCCAATTAGACACCATCTTTGAGAGTGGCCGGGGCTGAGAACAAGTCCACCTCTGCTCCACACAAACGGGGAAACTGAGGCTCTGAGAGGAGAAGAGACTTGCCCTGGGCCGCCCAGGTGGCAAGGAGCGCTGAGGCCAGCCGGTTGCAGACCCTCTCCATCCGTCTGACACCCCACAGCTCCAAAGGTGGGGGCGGCATCGGGACCTGGCTGGGAAAGGCGGGGGCACCTGGGGGGATCCCTACCTTTTGAAAAAGTGTGGAACAGTGTAAGGCCTTTCTAGTAAAGACGTCCTCATGGGCCAGCAGCCTCGGCATCACCTGGGAGCTTGCTAGAAAGAATCTCAGGGCCACCCCATACCTACCGACTCAGAATCTGCATTTTAACAGGACCCCCAGGCGCATGGACTTTCAAATTTGAGAAGCCCTGTGGTAATGACACTGGGATAGAAGCTACAACACTTGAGTTCTAGTTATGTGACCCTAGGAAAGTTCTCTTAATTTCTCTCAGTTACACTTTCTCCATCTGTTTTATGGGGATACCCGAACCTTTAATGTCAAAGCTGGAAGGACCAGAGACGGGAAGCAAATTGACCAAGTGACACAGCAAAAGTGCGGCAGAGCTTCTAGAAGCAAGAGCAAGGCTCCTAGACCCGTGCAGCTCCCTCCGCTGTGTTGCCCCCCAGCAGGGCGGTGGGGGCCAGGGTGCTGCAGATACAGCAAACGCTCCAAGAGGCCTCCAGCTCTTCTTTGATATGTCGTTTTGCTCAAGTGTCATTGCTAGAAATTGCATCTCCCATCTGTAAAACTTGGGGATTTGGTTGCAGTCCCATCATGTCTTTGTGAGCTAAAAAAATAACAAAAGATAGCAAAACAAAAGTTGGTGCCAAGGAAGAGAAGTCATTTGAACTTGAGGGAAAAGAATGATGTGTCTACCTTCCTCCTCTTCCTCCTCCTCACTTGTTCTTGGCAGAGGGTTGTGCATGCCTGTGCCTGCTGTGCCTGTGCGTGCATGCATGCGTGTGTGTGTGTGTGTGTGTGAGGGTGGGCCTGTACATGTGCATGTTTGCGTGTCAGTGTGCAAGGGTGTGCCTTGCACACATGCATGTTGTGCGTGCATATGTGTGTGAGGGTGTACCCATGCATTCATGTTGTGTGTGCATGTGCGTGCAAGCATTTGTATGTCTGTGCATGTGTGTGTGTGCATGGCTATAATTGCATGTGTGTTCCTGGGTGTGTATGGTGTTGTGCATTTGTGTGCATGCATGTGTGTGTGGTGGTAGATGTGTGCATGCCTGTGTACCACATGCATGAATATATGTTTATGTGTGTGTGAGTACAAGTGTCTGTGTGCAAGCAAGCATGTGAGCCTGCATGTGCATGTGTGTGCTGTGTGTGCCTTGCAATGTGCCTATGTGCACGTGCATGCTCATGTGAATGTGAGGAAACACATACACCTGTGTGTGCATACATGCACATCTGTGCATGCATTATGTGTGCATTTGTGTGCTTGTGTATGCGTGCATGCCTAGGTGCCGGTGTGCTCATGTGTGTGTGTGCGTGTGTTAGGCAGTGTGAAACATGAGGTGGCTTAAATACCTTATTTGGGAGGCAGGGGGGCACTGGAAAGCCCAAAAAGTCCTTGACATTCAAGGGTTTTGCATGCAGCTTGGGCTCATTTCAACTGACTCAAAGGCCCAGGGCTTGTCACAGTTTATATTTTTGGTGAGGCAAAAATGCCGGCGTGGAACTGAGCTCGTGAATGAGCCTGGCTGACCACCCAGGGATAAACACTGTTTCTTTCAAGAAAATGGCCTCCAAAGAGTTCCAATTGCTAGAGCTAATCATGGAAAGAAAGATGAAGACATCTGAAACATTACTGGCTTTCAGTCTGAAAAGCAGAAACAGGGAGTGGATTAAAGAGCAGAGTCGAATCTGGCCCTGGCTTAGAGCTCAGGCTCCAGACGAGCCCGCCATATGCAGCTCTCAGTGGAAACCAAGAAAAGTGATTCCCCACTGGGCTCGAGCGAGCCCCTGAGCCAGCACGGAGAACAGCTCAAGTGAGAGAGGACCCCTTAATAACCGCAGAAATGGCTTTAGTCCTGACTCCATGGTCGGTAAACCTGCGAGGCAGCGTCTTAACGCGTCAGTTACGCTTTGCTCCCTTTTAGAGACAGAGTTGATGCCCGAGATAGGACTTTCCAGTGGGGCATTCTTAAAGCTCTCTTGTCTTACTTCTTGTGCATGTCAAGGGCCCACAGTACCTGTAAGCATCAGAAAAAATTGGGGGCTGTTGGGTGGAGTCAAACTTATAAGCACGTGAAAATTATTAGTAATAATATTTTAACGGCTCATCTCTGTCAAGAGCTGACGATATGGTAGATGTGAGCTAAGAGCTCTCATATTAAGTATAATTACGCTTATATTAAGTAGAATAATATGATTCTCCACCTCCAGGAAGTTCTTCCAGGTAAAAGTCTACAGATCCTTCAGAAGCAGCTAAAATTGTTGCCTGCTCTGGGAGACCTTTCCCACCTGTGTCAGCAATGACTTCCCTGAATCGCGGCTCCCGTCTGTCCCTCATCCTTGAGATCCTCATCCATCTGTGCCCAGCTCCTAGCGACGGGGGTCTGGGCATGGACAGAGGTCTGTGCTGGTGCACATAGACGTCACATGGGCCCTGGCCTGTCCATTGTCTCTGGGAACTCCCCTCCCCACCCTCCTGGACTGTAGCCGTCAACTCCGCTCGTTTCTCATTTTGGATAAAATTGGTTCAGGCTTTTCCACTTCAGATTTAATTTCTTATAAAAACATTAGGGAGCTGAGAACATTCTCTCTTGGGGACCGGCCTCCGTCCCCAGCAGGCAGCACACCGGGAAGCCATTGCTCTGGAGGGCAGGACGGAGGCTGCCCCGCAGCTCAGCTGGGCCCTGTCGCAGGCTCTGCTCCCCTCCCAGCCCTCTCCTCGGAGGTCATCCTCTCTCTGAATTGAAGCCAACGGCTCCGTCTATGCCCTGGATCCCCGCCCTTCCCACGTCTTCAGAGACCTCTCTCCAGCGATCATCCCTTCCTTCTCTCCTGGGTCTCCATCCTCCTTTTCTAGAACTTTCTCAACAGCATTTCAGTGAATTCAAGCCTCTCCATCTTAAAAAATGATAATAATACTAACAAACAATCCTTCTGGAAACCCTCAGCCCCCTCTGGTTTTGCACCATATTTCTCCTCCGCATTATAGCCACGCTTACTGAAAAATTAAAAAGAGCCAGCCCTGATGGCCTAGAGGTCAAAATTCAGCACACTCCTCTTCAGCGGCCCAGGTTCAGTTCCCGGGCCCGGAAGCACACCACCCGTCTGTCAGTAGCCGTGCTGTGGCGGCGGCTCACGTAGAAGAACCAGAAGGACTTACAACTAGGATGTACAACCACGTATGGAGGCTTTGGGGAGAGGGAAAAAAAGAGAGGAAGATTGGCAACAGATGTTAGTGCAGGACGAATCTTTCCCCAGCAAAAAAAAAAAAAAAAAAAGGCTGCTCTCAAAATTTTTTAAAAAACAATTAAAAAGAAAGAGAACAAGATGCCCTTGCCATTTGCACACCCCAGCCCCTCCTCACATGTGGTCTTTCTTTAGTTGGGCTTCATCCAGTGTCTGGTCGACACTCTTCAGCCCCTTCTTGGCAGCCTTTGGCCCTGGAGCCCATCTATTCCTTCTCGAGTCGTCCTGTTCCCCAGCTTCCACAGCCCCACACTGGTTTTCCGCCCACCTCTCCTTTCTTCCTTCTCCATCCTCCGCTCTCTCTTTTCCTAAACCGTAGTGTTCCCCTGGTCCTTTTCTGGTCTGTCTGGTCGACATTCTCCCCATGGCCGGCATGAGCCCCCGATCTATTGCTCAAGGCCAGACTTCTCTCCTGAGGTGCAGACCGTCACATCCAGCCTGCTGCTGGTCAGCTGCACTGGAGGGTCCCACAGGCGCCTCAAGCTCCAGACGACTCTAACTCAAGGCGTCATCCCCCTCCTGTTTCCTACCCACATGGCCTTCCAACCTGCACCTCTCCTCCTGGAGCCCCCTTTTGGTGACTGCCCTCCTGCCCACCCAGCTGCCCAAACGCCCATGCTGACTCTCCATCCAACACAACACCCCACACCTGGGCGACCCCAGGTCTTCAGACCCTCTCCCCGGAACCCGCTCTCTCCTCACCATCCCCACGCCACACCTCAGAAAAGGCCCTTTCACGCCGTCAGTTCCCACCCAGATCACTGTCGCCCCCTCTCACCTGCTTTCCTTGCCTCCCGTCCTGGCCCTCCAACCCACTCCCTGCAGCCAGAGCGGGCTTGCAAAAGGGGGAGCTGATCCTGCCCATCTCTTCACTCATGCATCCCTCCTGATCTAGGTATCAAAGACCTACTGTGTGCCAGGCACTACGCTACTCTGGGAGGACCTGTGCCTTAGTCTGCACAGTTCACATTCTAGTGGAAGAGACCTGAAATAAACAAACATGTTATCAAGTGTCAAGTGGTGATAAATGTTATGAGGAAAGATAAAGCAAGGAAAGAGGATGGAGAGTGACGGATGGGGGGTGGTGAATCTTAGGTAGAGAGGTCAAGAGAAGCTTCTTTGAGTAGGTGACACTGGAGCAGAGATAGGAATGAAGTGATCAACTGAACCATGGCAGGGGCCAGGGGAGTCTGTAGAGGAAGCACATTCCAGGCAGCGATAACTGCATGTGCAAAGGCCCAGTGGCAGCTGGGCACATAGTGTGTTTCAAGGAAGAGCAGGCTTTAGCCCTCTGTGCTCCATTGAGCTACGCTGAGCTCAAGTCCCTTGCACGCACCTTCTAGAAACCTGCTCCCTGCTTAGCTTTTATTCAGCTGTTAGACTCATCTCCTGCTGCGAGTCAGTCTAGAAGCTTGCCCAGGCTGGGTTAGGGGCCCCTCCTCTGAGCCCCTGTCACCGCAGGGGACAGCCTGACCTGCAGTTGTCTGTTTACGGGTCGCTTGTTGTTCTTTGTGGAGAAGGGATGGCATCTGATTCGTTTCTGTGCCCTGAGATGCAGACAGCGATGAAGGGTTTGGTGAATGTTTTAACCAGGTCTTGCTGCCCAACAAACCACTCCAAATTTAGTGGAGTAAAACAGACACTACTTTCTTCTGCTCTTGGCTCCTGTGGTCGGGATTTGGGGCAGAGCACAGTGGGAATGGCTCGTCTCTGCTTCATTATGTCCAGAAGACTCAAGCGGCCAGGGCCAGAGCCACCCGGAGGGTCCTGCATGCACGTGTCTGGCCTTTGGAGAGGGCTCAGCTAGGACTGTGCCCGGAGCATCCCCCCAGATGGCCTCTCCACGTGGATCGGGCTCCTCGGCACAGCGGCTGGGTTCTGAGGGGGAGCACCCCGAGAGCAAGAGAACGTTCCAACCAGGCAGAACCGCATGGCATTTTCTGAGCTGGCTTTGGAAGTCGCAGAGCATCACTCCAGCACACGCTGTAGGTCGAAGCAGTCAGAAACTTGTCCGGATCAAGGGGAGGGGAGACAGACCCCACGTCTGGAAGGGAGGTGTGTCCAAGAATTTGGGAACCACAGCTTAAAACCCTCCAGTGAACACGTCAAATGGTTGAGATTTGCACTCCATGTTACAAATTGCCAAGTGCTTTCATGTCGTCCTCGTGTGGTCCTCCCTGAGATTCAGGGATGACGACACGGAGGAGCAGAGAGGCGATGCATGCAAGGTGGGCTCGTAAGAGGCACACAGCCAGAGCCGACGCTGCAGGGCAGGGCCACAGCGGGAGCGTGCCCAGCCCAGTGGGCCCGCAGCGGGTCTCACTGACATGGAAATAATTGTGGCTCACACTTACCACATGCCGGGCACTGTTCTGAGTATTTCACAAGTACTAATTCATTTACACTTCATCGCAGTCCGATGAGATGGCGGCATTATTAACCCTGTTTTACAAGAGAGGAAACTGAGTCGCAGAGAAGACAGCTGGGGTAGATTGCCATGTTCACAATTCCCATGTCTTCCCTGTGTTAGAACATCCACATAAAATCTCTGCCACGTGATCCCCGGTACCTTTCCCTGCAGTGGACACAGTACGTTTTCCTAACCCCACGGATTGTGGGCTGGCTGGGTGACTTGCTTCGGCCAATGAAATGTGGCAGAAGTGACAGTGTGTCCTGAGTCCTTCTGAGCTGAGGTCTCAGGAGGCAACTCATGTGTCCACCTACCCTTTTGTGTTCCAGTGATCCGCCGTGAGAAGTCACGCCTTGGGTGCTGCAGGCTCTTCAGCCTGGGGGGCGTCCCAGAGCAAAGATGTGGACCAGACCGGAACCCAGTCCTGGAGCCAGGACCAAGACTGGGGTGAGCGAGTGTGGCAACTGCCTCTAGTGCAAAAATTTAAGGAGATGCCACAAAACTCAGGAATCAAGCTAAATATTTTCATGTAATATTTTTAAAATAAAAAGTAACGCAAAAAAATCCCCTGCTGTAGACTGAATGTTTGCATCTCCCCAAAATTCATACATTGAAACCTAACCCCCAACATGGTGGTATTAGGAGGTGGGGCCTTTGGGAGATGATTAGATCATGAGGGTGGAGCCCTCCTGAGTGGGATTAGTGCCCTTATAAAGAAGACCCCAGAGAGCCCCCTTGCCCCTTCCACCATGTGAGGACACAGCGAGAAGATGACCGTCTATAAACCAGGAAGCGAATCCTCACCAGACGTTGAATCGGCTGTCACCTTGATCTTGGACTTTCCAGCCTCCAGAACTCTGAGAAATAAATTTTTGTTGTTTATATCAGCCAGTTTATGTTGTGATATGAGTATGTTGTGAATATCCAGTTCATGGTATTTTTGTTATAGCAGCCAAAACAGAATAAGACATCCACAATGAACGAAACATCAAAATTTTAAATAAAGACAGGATCAGCATTGAAGTCAAGCGTAGCAACGACTGGCTTAGACCACTCAAACTGCAGTTGACCTGGGGTCCGGTAAGGATGAGAAGAAACCTTTGGGAGCGGTTTGTTACACAGCATTATTGCAGCAATAGCTGACCCATACAAAAAGTAATTTGCCCAAGGACCTTCAACCTGAAAACAGCAGAGCCGAGATTCGGATCCAGATGGTCTCAGACTACAGTCCAGGTTATTAAGAGTTAGAATGCTCGCCTCTCTTGTTGAGATGCACATGAGGTGCGTGCCCGGGATATCTGGGTTGGTTCAGTCCTTACCCTGGGCTCTGACTCACTTTCCTGTCTGGTGTTCCATTTCCTAGATGAGGCTGGAGTCCCTCCCTGAGGGCCATCCCCAGTCCCCTTCCACCTGGCACAGGATCCTGGCTCTCTTCCCTTCATTCCACCGGAGACCCTAATAAGACTGATCTCAGATTCCATAGCAAGGTGCCAAACCAAGGTGAAATTTTCAATGCATATGGCCAAAACTCAACTACTTGGCCCTCGTATTTCTCACCCATGTCAAAGACATAAAGGAGTCAGTAGAAAGAGAATTTCTTGGGAAAGAGAATTTTTGGAGAGCGCCCTGGTGTGCTACGAGAGTGTCTGTCCCTCGTCTCAAGCCTAGAGTGCTTGATGGGCGTCCCTGTAACTGAGTGCTCTGTGGCCACTATTTGTCCTCTGCCTGATAAATCTAATGGGTGGTAGACTTGGTTAGACGCTAAAGATCCTTACTGAACTCAGACCAAATTATACTTAGGGTTGATGGGGGCAAAGGATGTGAGTTTCCTGTGGACCAGATGTGGGATAACCATGAGATAAAGCTGCCCTGGGGATGCCCTGCCAAGAGAGCACCCTGGAGGAGCAAGAGGCCTCAGCACAAGGAACCTACAGGTATTGGAACATTCCCGGGGGCTGCAGGACTAAGGAAGCAACCCAAAAAGAGATGCACAGTGTTCCAGCAAGACGCCCACAGCGGAGAGATTCCCAGTGTTGGCGGGATGGTCTCCGCAAGTCTACAAAATTACCCGTGAGATTTTAACACCATCGTTAAACATCGACTATGCTCTGAGCGTGACGCCATCTCACCACAATACCATAGCACCGGGCAGGTAAGAACTCCCTGCTCCCTTGACCTCTCCCCCTCCGCCCCCAGACCCGCCTCCCAAGAACGGAGGAGAGAGAAACCGGAATTAGTTAAAAGGGAAGATGAAGAGTGAAAAAAAAGAATCTGCCCACTCTTCTCTTCCCCGGATTCTGGCTTTTTGTGCGCAGTAGACCTCAGCTGGGGGAAAGACAGAAAGGCTTTCCTTGGAATGAAGACGGAAACGTTGATCGTCACACGGGCCAAGGACTTTTAATTGGGGCTGCATTTGCCACCTGAAGTGGATTTAGCATAGATGAGAAAAATCGTGAGACAGTCCAAGTCTTCCTCGAGGGAGGGGAAAATAAAGCCCAGAGCTGTTTTAAAGAAGCAGTGGGAGGTCAGGGCTGCTTCTGGCTGCGTCCACTGAGTTGAAGTCAGCTTGCATAGGGTGTCCTGAGGCCTGGACTGGATACAGGAGGGCCACCGGGTGGAGACCGATGGCTGGCCAGCAAGAGCGTCCCTCCTCTTTTTCCAGTAGCCAGTCGCCATTGGCATGGGCAGCCTGCAAGGACCTCTGTTTCCCAGCCCTTCTCATCCATGAGCACGAGACTGAGTCTTGCCAGTGGAAAGTGACTGGGAGGGATGTGTCTGGGGCCCTGAAAAGAACAGGGTCTTAGATGTGAAGGAACCTGAAACCCGGACGCTTGAGTGACCAGGTCAGGCAGAGCCACCCTTTGGCCTAGCACCCTCATCTCGGACTTTTCCACGAAAAAGAAGCCGAGTTCTCCTGTTACAGTGGCTGGGCCTTTTGATACGAAGGGTCGGGCATCTCACTCCCTCTGAATCACACCTGCCCAAGTTCTCTGACCAAGTTCAGACATCGCACCCCAACCTGGCTGGCCTCTCCCTCTGGAGAACAGCTCCGCAGCTGTTCATGAAAGCTCTCTCATAACTGAGGAAGCCCCTCAGTTATGAATGCTCTGGGGAAAAAACAGGCTCTGCAGTCAGATGTGGATTCTAGCGCAGCTCTGCCACTTACTGGCTGTGCAACCTTGGGCAAGTGGCTTTACCTCTCTGAGCCTCAGTTCCCTCATATGCAAAAAGGGATACATAATCCTTCCACATACATTTGCCATGAGGATCCAATGAGAGGATGCAGGGAACATGCCTAGCACAGTGCTTGGTGCATAGTAGGTCTTCAACAAAGATCAACTCTCTTTCCCTTCTCCTGTTCCCAGCAGCCTTTGCTTCTGAGCCCCAGCTGGCCTCCCGTCAGCCCCCACCAAGCCCTGATGGAGACTGGTTTTTCTTTTGAGTCAGTGACAGGTTCAGAGAGGTGGAACAGAACAAGTATTTAGAGTTTGCAGCGCAGAATTCTCTGAAATCAGATTCCCAGCTTCCTTCCAGGGGCCGGGAAGGGAGCTGGCTGTCCTGAGCTCGTCTCTGAACGGTCTTCCCGTGAGCAGAATTTTCCTACCATCTTACTCCACCCTCCATCCCAGGGCTAAGAAGAGACTGGTCAGAGAAGTCGCCCTCCTCTGCTGAAGCCCTTTGCTCGCTCGCCCCATTCCAGGGCGAGTCTGTGGGATGCGGGACACGGGGCTGGGGCCGGGGCTGGAGCGAGCGTGTTCTGTTTAGCAACGATCGGAATGTTGTGGGTTATGTAATAGGAATATTAATTCCTTCCTGCAGAGAACATGGGCCTGCAAGGGGCTGTGCCTGTGTTGTCTGGTCCAGCTGCCCTTCTCCCCATCTCCCACTTAGAGATGAAGAGACTGAAGCCTGGGGAGGACGTGACTCATTCACTGGCCACCCGGAGGGAGGGGGTGGCAGAGGTGGGCCCCATGGTCCAGCACACCCAGCTGCCTCCCCGCTAGCCCTTCTGATGGTGCGGCACTGGTCCACGATGGAGAAGGGGGTCTTCACCCCCACGTCTCAAAACGACAGAAACCAGGACTGGGGAAGCATCAAGGTGACTTGCCTCCCACACTGACCTTCTCTGGCTGGTGTAGGAAAAGGATAGGAGGGCAGCTGGGCTTCAGATGGACAGAGGGAGGAGCTGGGCTCCCAGGTGGACAGAGGGAGGAGCTGGGCTCCCAGGTGGACGGAGGGAGGAGCTCTCCCCCAGCTCCCCACCCCCAGCCCCTCTGGCTATGCCTCCACCAGAGCCAGTCTCACCTGGCTTTGTGAACGTGCATGTGCAGACCTCTCCCTCTGGGTCGTGAGCTCCTGGCAGGAAGGGACTTCTCTCGGAACCCATCCATCTCCAGGCCGAGCATCTGCATGCTCAGGGCCTTTTGCCCATTGATCAGAAGCACAGACGCATCTCCATCTCCCAGATGCCAACTCCTTCCTCTCCCGCATGGAGCTAAGGTGGCCTCTGGTTTCGAATCCCCTTCTGCACTTCAGCGGCCGTGCCATCTTGGACAGATACTGAACACAGGGCCAACCTGAGGATCATGATCCTCACGGAGTGAGAAGATTCGAGGCTGACGTGAGACGCGACGCGTAAAGCACACTGCAGGTGCACGCTGATTCCCGTTTCCTCCCTCCACCCAAGGAGGACCGTGGGAGGCGGCACGTTCGGGGCTGCACGGGGACAAGACCTTCTCCTGCCACCTGCACCTGCCATCCCCACCCACAGCCCGTCTCATTCACACGAGGGCACACTCGGCCTGTGCAGTGTTTATTAAATACTGTCCAGAAAGCTGTACGTCGTATCAACCGTACACAGACGTGAGCCATGTCCCCACCTTGAGGGTCAACAGCCCAAGTGAGGCTGCCCACTCGTGACATTTGGGCCAGACCACTCCTTATCGTGGGGCTCTCCTGGGCTCTGGAGGGGGTTCAGCAGCATCCCTGGCCTCTACCCAGCAGAGGCTAGTAGCAGCCCCCAAATCTTGACAATCAAGAATGTTTGCAGACATTGCCAAATGTCCCAGGGGAAAAAAATCAACACTCCACAGGAGCCACACAGAACTCACACATATGGTGACCCCAAAGGGCTAACGGTCCAAGTGGGAACCCCAAAAGGCTGACAGTCCAGGGGGCCCACTCCTGTCTGACCTGGCCACCCCTCCAGAGGGACACAGACAACTCAACACACATAACCCTGGGCGGCCCAGAGGGGCCAGGGCCCAATAAAGGGCACAACCTCCCATCCTGGGTGCCCCCGCCCCCACCTACTGAAGCTTGAAGACTGCCTCAGCGTGGACGCGCAGGGCGAGGGCCTGGGGCAGTGCAGTCCGGGGCGGGAGAGGCCAGCTTCAGTGGGGGAAGAGGTGCACCTCCTCTTGGAAATGCAGAAAATACACATGGTCAAGGACACAGCTTAGAAACGAACCCACTTTAATCGGTAGTGTACACAGAGATCTGAGGCAGGGAGCGCGTGACTGGGTGAGACCAGGCCACACACCTGTCCTGGCCAAGGTACCTGGTCCGCTTCGAAGGGTCAGGCAGGGGCCGGGCGGGGACACAGAAGCAGGGTCAGAGCTGCTGCCTTGGGGTGTAGGGGGTGCAGAGCTGGGGCCGGAGCACGTGTATATGTGTGTGTTCACGTGCGTACATGTATGTACATGGGCACAATGTACACAGAATCCCCAGGAGCCCTCCCAGACAGACTCAGGGAGAGGGTCAGGAGAAGACGCCTCAAATCTCTGAAGGCCCCAGGGGCTGAGGCAGCCTCAGGAGAGGGGCCCATCACAGTGTGTGCTGAAGGCCCAGACCTGGTCCTGCTTCTGCCACTCAGAGACTTGCTGTGTGACCTGAGGCAAGCTCCTCCCCATCTCTGGGCCTCAGAATGATTCACTAGATGATCTCCAAGGCTCTTTGCAGCCCTAAACGTCAATATTTTCAAAGAGATTAAGATACAAAACGTGTTTAAGAGCTGATGACAAGAGTTTTTGGTCTACAGGTTCAGATCCTGCCACGCCTGGCGTCCAGCACGTCCACTCCCAGGTACAAGGGAAAAGACCCACCGGGAGCTTTTATCACCTGCCTCTCCCGGGCTCAGCTCAGGCTCCCAGCTGCTCCTCCACGCCTCCCAACAGCTGGTGTGCAGAAGGCAGTGGACAGCAGGGCTGGGCCGGTGAAGGGACAGAGGCCGGGCCGGGGAGCGCCCTGGCCTGGGGGGCGGAAAGTGCACTGCTCACCTTCTTTGCTTCCCAGCACACGGTGGGCCCTGCACCCAGCAGGTGCTCCATAAATGTCTGAGGAACGAGCACAGTGGAGGACAGCCTGGCACTCGAGGGCGCCAGGGCTGGCGCTCGTCACTTCCCCTCTGAGTCTCAGCCTCCCCCTCCGTGAAATGGGGGCAGGAGCCGCGGCCCGGCCTGCCTGCCCCACCATGCAGGGGTCCACGGTGAAGCTGTCCAGCTGCAGATGGGCCACGGGACCCCATCCGGACGCGGGCCGTCCCCAGTGGAGGCCGCGTATTGCACTTGGGTAGGGGCCTAGCCAGCGAGGGGTCACCAGGCTTGCACAGTACAGTAACATCCACTTCTACCGCTACGCATGACATGAAAACAGCTGCAGCCACAAAGCACAGCCAGCGGACGAGAGGAAGCGGGGCAAAGAGGTGGAGGAGGGCAGTCCAGGAGGTGGACGTGGTCTGGGAGATGTGGCCGGCCTCCCTTTGGACACACAGACGCCCCTGCTCCATGTCAGGGACAGCTGGGGGGCTGGGGGAGAAACAGCTGAGCCAGAAGGCAAGATTTTCAGGGTGGGGGGGTCTCCCAGCCGCCACCTAAACCAAGCTGGGTCTTACACCAGGAGAGCGGCCACCTCTCCCCTCTGGCTCTGGGCGTTGTTTTCAATCTGTGACTGTTCCAGGGGGCGCTGTTGGAGGCGGGGGTCCCAGCCCCTCTGGCATCGCTGTTTCTTGCATCCCAAGGACAGGAAAGCTCCGACAGGGGTCCCCGCATAAGCCCAGGGTGTCCCCCGACCTTGTTTCCTGCCCCGCAGAGACCCATCTCCCCACGGAGGAGACGAAACCACGGGGGAGCCGTGGAGAAGAGGGAAGCAGTGGGAAGGCAGGAGAACGTCCAAGGTCAGAGGCCGGGGTCCTCCAGGCTGGTGCCCAAGGTCACTGAACACGACTGCCGTGGGGTCTTGTCCAGGGGACATCGGGGGCCATCCCGTAAGGCACCACCCAAGGCGCACCCCCCCCCCCCAGCCTCCCTCCTGCTCACTGGATGGTGCACTTGTCCCGCTCTCGGGCCTGGCCCTCCCGAAGGACCTTGGCCTTGATGTACTTGAGGTCACTGTTGACGCTGGGCCGGCGGGCGAAGGGTGACACCATGCCGTAGGCGTCCATCTCCTTGACGCGGCGCATGCAGAATGGCCTGGGGTGGAAGGCGTCGCCGTACTGCACGGAGATCTTGCGGTGCAGGGCCGGGCTCATCTCGTGCGGCAGCTTGGCCATGCTGAAGAGCACGTAGAACATCTCGTCCACGTTGGTGTTCTTCTTGGCCGACACCTCGAAGTAGGCGCAGTTCTCGTCGCCCGACACCAGCAGCTCGGCCTCGGTGGCGGGCACCTGGCGGCAGAGCTCGCCGTGGTCGTTCTTGTTGCCGCAGATGACCATGGGCAGCTCGGCCGCCTCCTTGGTCTTGTTCTTCAGGCACGACTTGACCTCCAGGATCTGTTTCTGGAGCCGCTTGACCTCGTCGAAGGACTCCCGGTTATCCAGGCTGAACACCAGGATGAAGACGTCGCCTGCAGGAGGGAAAACCCGGGTGGTGAGTCCACAGGCCGGCGCCCGGCCTCCCTCGTGGGCCCCCTCTGCGTGACCCATCACCCCGCCCGCTGACGTTTAGGGGCACTGAGCCCTTCGCGCAGCATCACTGACTTAGCGCTCCACTGGCTCTGCGGGGATGTTTTGTTATTCTCCCATTTTCCAGAGCGGGAGACTTGAGGCCCGAGGGTTAAATCCCTTGTTCGAGGTCACGTAGCTAATGTGGGCGCATATGGTTCAAACCCAGTGAATTCACCCTACGCTTCCCTGCAGGGCTGGAGACGGGTGAGTGAGTTGTGCACCTGTGCGGACTTGTTCGAATAATAATAAAGACGATTTCCATGAGGGCCGGGGTCTTGCGTGTCTTGGTCAGTGCACATCCCCAGTGCCTGGACTAGAGCCTAACGCATAGTAGGAACTCAGAGAGTTGGCATCAGGCAGGCTAGCTCAACATGCCTCCTCCACCTAGTAGCCACACGGCCTTGAGCACGTCATGCGACCTCTCTAAACCTCAGTTTCCCCACCTGTCCCCAGCGGATGAAGTCCTGGCCTGTAGGATGATTTTGAGCATTTCACGAGACAATGACTGGGAAGCGGCTTATGCCTGGTGATCTTAGGTCTCAGTAATAATGATGAGAACAAGGCACCTGTGAGCACCAGCGTGGGTCACGTGCTGCATGCCCACTTTTCCCCTTGACTCCTCCCAAAACCTCTGTGAGGGAGAGTTCATCACCCTCATGTTACAGGTGAGCAGCCTGAGGCTCAGAAAGGGCAAACAACCTGCCTAAGATCACACAGCTCGAAGGTGGCCAGGCCGAGATTTGGACCTGATTCTGTCCTCACCCACCTGGTGCCCAGCACCCAGCGAGGGCTCTCTGCTCCTTGAATAAGTCATGGACGAGTAAGTGAACGCCGGCTTCCAGGGCCCACACCACCCCTGCTTCAACTCGCTGCATCGGCCAAGACACGTCTTTGAGTCTGAAACACGGACGATGCAGAGGGGGGCGGGGGTGGCAGGGAGGGCGAGGGAGGGCCCGTGCCTGCAGCCCAGTTTCCAGATCTTACTACAGTGAGCACAGCCTCACACCCAAGGCACCTTCCACACTGTGGCTTAAATTCGCAAGAACCTGGGGGGAAAGGTCAAGATCCCTGTTTTACAGATGAGGAAACTGAGGCTCAGAGGCGTGGGTAACTGGCCTGCTTCTCAAGAGAAGACTCAAGCGGTTCCAGCTCCTGGCAGCACCTCTGTCCATTCCTCTGGGCCCCAGAGCACGCCATGTGCCCCGGTAACAGCACATGCCACAGCCAGAACTGTGTCCGGCCAACAGCGTGCTCTGACCAGTCAGCTCGCGGGCACAGGGAGACCTCATCCCCCTCGTGGTCTCGGAGCCCAGCGCACAGTGGGTGTTCACAAAGCTGGCTGAATGGACAGGATGGGCTGGACGAATGACGGTGTGAGCTGTTTAGAAAGGCAGTGCCAGCCTGGCAACCGTTTCCGCTCGTGCTGCCAAACCCCGTCCCATTGGGCTAATCCTGGGCCCCTGAGGACTCGGCGGCCTTGACATATTCAAATGCAAGACTGCGATGCCAAGCTCCAGAGACGCGGCTGGCAACGGAAGCAGGGCTGGTGGCGGGATGAATGCCTTTAGCATCTCCTGGGCACCAGCACCAGGCTGGAAAATGAGGCCAGGGTCGGGGGCTGGGGGGGAAGAGAGCAGGCAGCAGACAGGTGTGCCTGGAGTGATGTGCGCACGGGAAGAAGAGATGACGAAAATACTCTATTACGGGGATAAGACCATGAATGTCAGCGTGTGCAGGGGGCGTCCAGGAGTGTCCACGTCAGACTGATGGGGTGGTCACCTCCGGGGAGGGGGAGGATCCCAGGGTTGGGGTCATGGGTCAAGGGAGCTTTTTAGCCTTTTCCGTATGCTTAAAGGAAGGTGTGAGTATATTATTTGTGTAATTAAAAATTAATTTGGGAGGCCAGACCCATGGCGTAGCAGTTAAGTTTGGCATGCTCCACTTTGGTGGCCTGGGTTCACAGGATCAGATCCCAGGTGAAGACTAACACCACTCATCAGCCATCCTGTGGCAGCAACCCACATATAAAGTGGAGAAAGATGGGTACAGATGTTAGGTCAGAGCTAATCTTCCTCAAGCAAAAAAAAAGAGGAAAATTGGCAATAGATGTCAGCTCAGGGCGAATCTTCCTCAGCAAAAAAAAAGTAAAATAATAATTAATTTTGGAAATTGCATGTGGCTCCTCTCCACATCTCCTTTCCCTCCTTCTGACGTTAGCCCCATTTATATGGGTGGGTGCCCAGTCCTCTCCCCAAGGAAGGGAGAGCTGACATTCCTGCAGTAGCCACTGTGTGCTGGAAGCACCCCCCCACCACCACTTTTGGTCAGTCCTCACGGCCACACCGGGGAGAAGCAAGGTTATGCCCGTTGTGCAGCTGGGGAGACAGGGATTCAGACGTCTGGTCACACGTCTGGACCACCAAGCAGTGAAGCCAGGACTGGAACCCAGGTCGACCCAGGGCTCCTGCTATCCACACATTCCTCTCCAAAATATGGGGTCTGGGGGGTGCAAGCGCGATCTGGGTCAGATGGTCAGCAAGGACCACCCAGAAGAGGAAGCTGTCCACCTTGGGCATTCACGGAGGGTCTGGGGCAGGGGACGGGAATGGCTCCGGTTTCTCGGCGCAGAAGGGTCTCTATCTGGAGGGGTTAGTGATGGCTGGAGGGTTCCTCACTCCTTCCTTCCCTCCCTCCCTGCCCGGCCATGCGAGGGGCAGGCCTGGGGAATGACCGCACGGCCGCAGCGGGCACACTGCGGCTGAACCTAAACCCAACAGTTACCATGCACTTCCCACATGCTCACCACGCACCCACAGTGACTCGTTTCATTCTCACCATGCCCTCTGGGGTGGGTGCCAACGTGATGCCAGTTTACAGATGAGAAAACTGAGGCACAGAGACAAAGTCACTTGCCCAGGGGTACAAAACCAGGATGCAGTGGAACCAGGACAGGACCCAGGTGGCCAGGTTTCCGGGCCTGCCCTCTTCGCCACCGCACAGAAGTGCCTGAGTGATGTGAGGATGGCCCGGTCCCACACCTCCCCCGGCCCCTTAATCCCCACAGTCTCCCACTCCCTCCCCACTGCTCCCCTCCTGGCAGGTTCCAGAGGCTACAGGGGAGCTTGGTGGTAAATAAAGCATGAGAGCCAGACGGCCATCTATCAGCTGTGTTACCACCTGGAGTAACTTAACCTCTCTGGGCCTCAGTTTCCCCACTTGTAAAATGGAAGCTAAAACCTATCTCCTTGGTTAGGTGTGAGGATTACATAAATACATGCCCAGCTCTAAGAACGGGTCTTGATAAGTGTCAGCTGTTGCCATTACTGCTACTATGATTGTTACTGAGCCCCCAGCTTGGGCAGGGCCCCCGGCTGCCCTCTGGCTGGCCACTGCCCAGTCCTGCCCTACCTCGCCGAGACGCGGCAAAGGCCTGGGGCGTCAAGAGACCGGAGCCCAGCAGACTGACCACGGGCCCCGGAGCCCTGTCAAGTCACCTCCCGCAGGAGGAGAAGGCAGCAGCCCCTTGGTTTCTGCACCCGCATCCTCAGCGCCCACGCCCGCCCAGGCACCCACCTGTAAGGATGGAGAGCCTGCGCATGGCGGGGAAGGGGTGGTTGCCGGACGTGTCCAGGATGTCCAGCTGGTACATGTCCCCACGGATGTTGTAGACTTTGCGGTGGAAGTCCTCGATGGTGGGTGTGTACTGGTCGTCGAAGCGGCCGTTGAGGAAGCGGGAGACGATGGAGCTCTTGCCCACCCGCGAGGCGCCCAGCACCACCATGCGGTAGGAGTTTTTGGCGGGCACGCTGAGCGCGCAGTTGCCGCTGGACAAGGTCTTCATCATGGCTCGGGGCTGCGGCAGAGAGCGGGGAGCAGGCGTCAGGGGCCCTGGGCCCGGCCCTCCTCCGCGTGCTCCTGTCTGGGTCTCAGTTTTCTGTCTGTAAAATGGGCTCGACTCACGGGGCTGTCGTAAAGAGCTCTGCATATGGGAAGACCTCAAAAAGGCTAACTCTCATGCCCCGTCCTCTCCATTCTGGCCTCCCAGGAGCCTGTGCCTGCAGGACAGGGCACAGGCCTTCAGCACGGGCCTGGGGGCCGTGACCTTAGAGCCCCCTGGGGAGAAGGGAAAGGCCACGTCCAGACCAGTCCTCCATGCCCAGGGCCACGCTGCCCTGGGATTTTCACCCCCAGGCCCTGGGACTTTGGCCACCTCCAGGAGACCCAGGGACCTGGACTAGGGGATGCGGGTCAGAGAAACAACCCAGGAGTGACACAAGCCGCTCAGAGCTCCAAGGGTTGATGGTTCCAGAGCACACCCAGAACCTTCCATAGGAGCCTCTTGGCCTTGTGGAAGAGGCGGAAATGGACCCAAGCTCCAAACCCCAAGTGGAGATGAGCAAACCTCCAGAGGCCCCGGGAGGCCCTCCCCAGAGGCCGTTCACAGCCAAGCCCTCCTTTCCGATTCGAGCACCCCCAGAACCCCCGAGCCCTGAGCCCCAGTCGCCCTAGTCAGTGTGAGCTCTGCTGAGACCTGCCCCCGATCCATAGCTCATGCTAGTCCCTCCCCCAAAACACCCTCTTCACTTCATGTTTCAGGGTCTGGCCCAAAGGCTACCTCCTCTCTGAAGCCCTCCCTGACTTCCCACCCCACCCCAGCAGGAAACCCTCCCCTCTCTAGAGAAGAGGAAGTGCAAATGGGCACAGGCCAGCTGAAATACGGACCCTCTCTGCCCTCAGCAGGTTGCCACCCATGGTTGTGCAGGTTGGGCACTGCACCAGGCACCCAGCTGAGTGAGAAAGTGGGGGCTGTCTTTGCAGAGTCCATCTGCTCAGAGAAGGCACCTTCTTTCAATCTGCACAAAAGGCAGCACCTGCTAATATGCCTGGTCCCGACCCCCGGTGGCCCTAGGTCAGGAGCCTGGAGCACCACGTCCATTCCCCTCAAGGCTGTCTCCAACATGGTAACGTTCGATGTCTGCCGTGACTAGAACATTACAGGACCCGAGGTGGACACACCTCCCATGTGCGGGTCTCCCGTGCAGGGCACTCAGGCCTCCGCGTCTGCTTGCCCAGCCCAACTGAGAGCCGCTGAGCAGTAAGCCGGAACCCAGAAAGACCCTTCTAGAAAGCTCTGGCTGGTAGCGCCTGTCAATCTCAGTAGCATACGTACTCCCACATGGCCAGCTCCAAGCTACAGGACAGCCGCTATGAATGAAGGGACACGTGCAATGAGGCCGCTCAGTACCCTGCAGACCAGGCCCGGAGTTGTGACAACAGCCACCACTGACCAAGCCAGTGCCGTGTGCCAAGGAGAGGACAGTGACAGAAGCTGACATTTATTTCGCAGCCAACAGATGCCAGAGTCTTCAAATGCTGCGTATGTCACAGCCCACTTCGGCCCTCAGTAACCCCCCAAGGTAAGCAGAGTTGCCCCAATTTAAAGATGAGGAAACTGAAGCCCAGAGAAAGTTTAGGAACTTGCTCATGGCCACACAGCCAGTGCCCAGCCAAGGGGGGACTTGAACCCACACAGTGTGACCCTGTGCTGCGGAGTCTTCTCACCGCCTCCCCACGAAGGACCCTGAGGCTCAAAAGTCTATGTGACTGGCCCGTTTAGTTAATAAGGGAGCCAGGACAGTGACGCCAAGCCTGAGACACCCCCCGCCCCGTTCCCCTCCCCGTTTATGCTTGAAGCCACCTCTCAATCTATCCCACAGGATTTCAGTGCATACATACAGCAGGCGTTCAATAAATGACCCATGAATGAATGGAGCGAGTGGCTTTTCCTCTGGAGCCAGCCCGAAGCCCCCTTCTGGGGGCTTCTCCTCCACCCCCACCCTGCCTGCCGGCCCAGGGGCTGTGCTCAGGAGGGTCTCGGTGCCCCAGGCACACCCGGGGGCGGGCAGTGGGGAGAGGAGGCGGCAAGACCATCCCCAGGGAACCCTTCTCAGTCTCCTTCGGGGCTGGGCAAGCCGGCCTGGGCCTCTGGTGGAGATGGGGGCAAAGAGGGCCCACCCATGACAGCCCCCTCCCCAGGTCCCTCGGCAGGGAGCCTGACTCTGCTGGGGATCACCTCCGTCTAGACAGAGAGAGGAGGAGGCCAGCAGCCCCCAGGACAATCTTGGTCTCCACCCCTGCCTGCCCCAGCCTCTAGCCCAGAGCTCCTGGTACCGTGCTAATGTCAGTGACTGAATGGGCCCAAGGAAGTCAGAGACGGGGGCAGGGAGTCCAAGAGAGGAGGCAGGCAGGCAGAGAGAGGAGGCAGAGAGTCAGAGAGAGGAGGCAGGGAGCCAAAGAGAGGCAAAGGAGAAAAAAACATGTGGCTTTCCTCTCTGAGAGCAGACTGCGAGTTTCACGTGGCCCCAGACATGTGGGGCTGTGTGAGCTGCCCAGACACCTGGACACCAGGTGACAGTACCTCGGTGGGTCCCGCCTCCCACCCCCACCTCCTCCTTCTCTCTCCTCCCTCTGAGGAGGAGGCACCATGGGTAGCGCTGTGGGCACAGCTCCTCAGCCGCCACCTGCTCTCCTGTCTCATCCTCAGCCAGGCTGACCCCACAGCGAGGAGCACACAGGGGTCGGAGTTCAAAGGGCCCTTTGAGAGTTTAGAGTCCCACCCAGGAGGCCCAGAGAGTGGTTAAGCGGGACCCCCGGGTCATTCTAAGGGCACCTGGGAGGCAGAAAGCCCCGGAGCAGAGGTGCAGTGGGGCCATCCTGGGGGAAGCATGGGCACAGCCAGGCAGCTTCCATCACACTGGGTGCTTTGTGTCCCTTATTCCAACGACTTCACAACAGTCCCATCAAGAGGGGTCTGCCATCAACCCACCGGACCGATGGGGACACTGAAGCTCCGAGAAGCTGAGTCACTTGCCCCAGCTCACAGATGACTGGCTGGGCCAGGATTAGAATCAGGCCGTCAGCTTCAAAGTCTGGGCTCTTACCTCTATCCAACCCACCTCCTGGCCAAAACCAGAGTCTTTTTCAACAGTGTCTGACTCAGTGAGCCTCAGCTGGCATCAGGCAGGGCAGCGACCCCTGAGGGCTATTATACGTTCATTCCCTCTCTCTCCCTACAAGCAGCTGGGGGCGGGCACCCTGCCCACACTCTCCCCCAAACCCTGCCCAGCCAGCTCCCAGCAAACGCTTCGGCGGCTTCACCCGTTTCTTCCCCTTCAAGCCCCTCCCCCAGGGCTTGCCTGGAAGACGCAGGGGTCAGATGGTCAAGGACGGCAGGACGAGAGTCTGGACACGTCCTCCTCCTTGTGAGTACCCCAGAGCTTGTCACTGCACTGGCGCTCTTTCCCTCTCTGCCTCCCACACACCTTAAGCATCCTCCATCCACACACACCCCATCCACGCACACCCCAGCCTCTCTGGACACACGTGTATTCACTGGCCTCCATGCCCACACTGAGGGGACTCCTGGGGGCTTTGCAAAGCCAACCTCAGCAGCCTTAACGGCTCAGGATGGGAGAAAGCAGGCAGGCATCAGCTTTCAGCAGATCAGCTCTGCCTCTTGCCAGCTCGGCAACCTTGGGCAAATGGCTTGGCCGGAGGGGACTGGTCATCTACCAAATGGGTACACTCTAAACAAGCCCACAGCGTGGCCCCGAGAGTTTAGGGAGAAGTGAAGAGGCTGGCACAGCCCCTGGCACACAGCAAGCAGCCTCCTTTCTTTGCGGCACTTCCTCTTGGCAGCCAAGGGGCTGCCTGGAGCAGCCAGGTGGGGTGGGCCTGGAGCACAGGCAGAGGTCTTGCGGGGACCCCATCTTGTCTCTCCGATGAGAGGGGAAGCCTGAATCACGGGCTCCTGAGCTGGCTGTCCACTCCCAGCTCAGCCTCCTATCTCCCATGATGTCCTGGACAACATCCTTTGTCATCCTCCCAGGGCTGGGGGCAGAGAGGTCAGAGAGAGCCCCTCAGAGGCAGGCAGGGGGCAGGGGTCCCTCTGGCTAGCTGAGCACAGGAAACCCTTCCTGGGAAGGAAACACTCCTTGCGCCAACCTAGAAAAAAAGCTCAAGCAACTCTGGTCAGGGAAGACACTCCTTAATCTTGCCTCCTCAAAGGAGATGCACCCCAGGCTGAGGGGCCACTGGCGGGTCCCATCCCCTCCCCGCCCCAGGTTTGCAAGCTGCAGCTGGCTCAGGAAGTGGGGCCAGCGTGCTTGGGGAAGGTGTGTGTCTCTGCTCCCGGAGTCTCGGTTTCCTCCTGTTTAAATGGGCTCTTACTCCAGATCTCTTAAATGGAAAGCTCCCAGCGCCAGATCCAGCACACAGGAGCAGGTCGCAGAGTCTGCCTTCCCGGGCATAAGGAAAGGGCCCAGCCCCCAGGCCCACACAGCCCTCAACGAACTTCATCTTCTCGGGACAGGCAGTTGCCGGAGGATCCCGGCCCCGAGCAGATGCTCCATCCGCTTAACTTTCCCTCGCCCTGTAAAGCGTCACCCAGCCCCCCGACAAGCCTCAAACCTTTCTTCCCGGCTTGCCCACTTCGCCCAGCTCCCCAGCTCTGGTGGGCTGTCTCGCTCCTACCTGGGAATGGCGGGCCGGGCCTCTGGCACGGCTCGGAGGGCTGCCTGGAAGCGCCTGGAGGTGCGAGGAACCGCCTGCCCCGCCGGCCGCCGCCGCCGCCGCCGCCGCGCTTTCGGGAGTCTGCGGGGTCTCCCGGGTCACTGCGCCCGGCTCCTCCTGCGCGCGGCTCGAGCCGCCAGGCTGGGCGCGGCCGGGCTCGGGGGATCGGGCAGCCGGAGCCCCATGGGCGGCTTCCGAGGGCTCGGCAGGGCCCGGGCGCCGGGCGGGCTCCGGCTCGCCGCCGCCGGCCCGGCCCTGCCCCGACCCGGGGGACTCCGGCTGAGCCAGGTGCCCGGAGGCGCGGGGACGTCCGATGCTGGGGTCCCCGCCTGGGGCTCCGGGGATATGGGGAGGGCGGTAGGGGCGACTCCGGGACTTAAAGAGGGTCCTTAGAGACTCCCGGCGGGTCCTTTGGAGGCGACTGTGTGTGTGTGTCCTGGGTGGGCGAACCCGCCTGGCCGCCTATGCTCCCTTCTCCGCCTGCCCGGGTTGGGGGGTTCGGCGGCTGCCGCCTCCTCTGCCCGCAGCTCGGCAGCTCTCCTCCCGCGGGAGGGCAGGTCCTTTCTCCCCGCGAGGCGACGCCAGCAGCTGAAGGAGGAGCAGGGCGCTCAGCTCCTCGCGCGTGTGGGAGGGGGCCTTGAACGCCGCCCCAAAGCTTCGGAGCTCGAGTTAGCCTCACACCGGCTCCTCCTCCCCTGCACCTCCTCTGGCCCCCAGAGGAGGCGAACTTTCTGCGGGGCCCCGGCTCCTCCTTCCCTCCCTTTCCCGGAGGCGAATGTTTCTCCTTCTCCGGCAGGGCGAGGTCAGGGGTCCCCCCGAAAAGTGGTGGCAGCTCAGGCTCCCGATGGCGGGGCCAGCACGGAAGCCCAGCTCAGCCCCGGGCGCCCTCTGTCGCCCCCGCACGCGGGGCCCGCAGACCCCCTCCGACCCCGCGAGCAGCGGGTCCAGCCGCCCCGCGCCCACCTCTGCCTCCCCGAGCCCGCGCCCCGCCCCCGCCGGCGCCCCGCCCCCGCGCTCGGCCAATGGGCGGCGGGTCCTGCGGCCTGGCACCGCCCCCCACACCGCTGGCGCTCCGCGTGCCCGGGCGCGTGGGGCCGGGGGCCGGGCGCGCGCACCGTGACCGGAAGGCGGCACGGGCCCGGGAGGCTGACGTCTGCGCATGCCCTCACACGCGCGCCGCCCCGGCCGCAGGTGACCCGCGAGGGGCCCGCCGCCAGCCGCCCGGGGCCCCAGCCGCTCCCGCGGGGTCGCGCGCCACCGCTCCCGCGCCCTTCTCCTTCCCGGGACCGACCCCCTGGGTGCCCTCCCGGGTGCCCGATCCGAGCCGCCGCTCCCCGCCCGAGGTCTCGGTGCGCGCGGGACCCCGCGGGCTGGCACATGCGCCGCGCACGTGCGGCCAGACGGGGCCGCCGAGTCACCTTGGCCTGGCGCGCCTGGATGGAGGTCTGCGTGGTGTGCGGTCCGGGGGGTCCTTGGGCAGCGCCTCCCTCGCCTCCATTCTCCTCCTCTTGAACCAGGGCAGATATCGGTTATTCTCGTGCCATACCTAGACACCACTTATTACTTGATGCGTATTTTCTTTAAATCCAAGACCCACTTTTCTTCCCCTTAAACGCTTTTTTTAGACAATCGTTATATCACTGCCTTAAATGGGAAACCAGTATCACTTGCCATAAATAGAAGGTAAGAATAAAAATAAGCCCAAGGAAAACAAAGCAAGGTTATTAAGTTCTGGCTGGAAGCTGTGTCCTGCCAAGCCTTGAGATGCGTCCTCGGTGGAAAAGGGAGATTGGCAGGGTGGGGTGAGGCGTTGAAGAGCTATTAGCACCCAGCAGAGACTGTCTTCTCCGTGGCATCAGGTGGCTTAAAAGAGAATCTTCTCACTGTGCGATGCAGAGAAGGGATGCAGTCCTGTGTTTGTCAAACATATTTTGTCCCAGCCAAGGCACCGTCCCTCACTTCCAGAACCCCTGGCCCCTGGGGATGTCTGCCAATCTTCCCCCACCCCAGACCTATCCTCCCCACCTCATGGTAGGCAGTGGGGGTCTAGGGGACGCCAAGCTGAGAGTCCAGCTCCTTTGGGCAGGAGATTGGCGTTCACGTCCTGCCCCTATAGCCTCCCGAATGTTTGGCCCTGGGCTAGTAGTCATGGAAAGTCTCTGGGCCTTGGTTGTGTCATCTATAAAATGGGCACATATGATAGTCCACTGATGAAAGTGCTCAAATGGCCTTGGACTTTGATTGTAGAGTGGCTTGCCCTGCTTGTCCCCGTGCCATCTTGAGATGCTCCAGGGAAGTTAAGCAGAGAAAATGGGGCAGGTGGAGGTGGGGGCACGGCACTAGCCTCCTTGATCCTGTCTAAGCCCCTAACCGCAGGCTGGGAAATCCGGGCCTCAGAGGGGCTGAGGGACCTGCCCGAGGTCCACCAGCCAGCAAGTGGCAGCTTCCCAGCCCAGCGCTCTTTCCACATCCGGACTCTGCTTCTAGGAACTGGCTTCAGCCCATGAGGGTTTGTGCTCAGCTCAATGCACAGAGCCTGAGAGCCTTGAGCCGGCCGTGAACTTGGCAGCGGGAGGCAGGCAGGGCAGCATGCTTCACCTGGAAGGCTGGAGTCAGGAGGACTCAGGCCGCTGGGCCGGTCCACCTACCTCCACCCCGGAAACATGGCAGGCGGCCAGCTCTGAGCCGGCCCAGGAACCCATTACCCGCTGCTTCAGCGGGTCCTCCGCCCTGAGAGGGTCACGCTCCACGGACCATAGCCCCACTGGAGGGGGCTGCATGTGGAGCTGCAGGGCCCCAGAGACTCACCTGTCCCCGCCCCACCCCGTGCAGAATGGCTCAGTCCGTAAGCAGGTGCATGCACATCAGGAACTGATGCCCAAAGAAGGCTCATGTGGCGACAGTGCGCCTCCCTCTGTGCCCGCTTTCCTGTCCTCCCCTCGCTAGCCTCCCCATCTCTCATGGACCATTTGGTGTAGCCATCTCCTTCCTTACTGGGCTCCCGGTCACCCCCCTCCCATAACCTGGTACACGTTCATCTTTTTCTAAATGTGCCACCCCCTGCTCTAGAATTTTCAATGGCTCCCCATTGCTTAAGATATAAAATCTAAATGCCTGAGCTCAGCATTCAAGGTCTCCGACCAGGATCATGCCATGCACCCTCAGCCTGCATTTCAGCCAAATCAGACCACTTCCGGGCCCCTAAAGCTGCTGGGATCCCCCTCCTCAGGGCCCTTCTGTGTGCTGCTGCCACTGCCTGGCATCCCTTTTTTTCTGTCTTTACCCATTGAACTTCTATACATCTTTCAAAGCAAGGTCCACACTTCTTCCCGCTGGGCTTTCCAGCCTTTTGAATGGTGTGGATCTCATCCTCTGGCTCCTGTGGCAACAAAACCGAGCTCTTGCACCTGACCACCCCTTTAAGCCTCAGTTTCTTCACCTGTAAAGTGGGTGTTCTAATAGTAGCTACCTCATGGGTTGTTGGGAGAATTAAAATATCCTGTAAAGTGCCTCGCACTGGGGGCCTTGCCTACAGTGGCCTTCCTCGTGATTACTTCCTCTGTGGCCCGTGTCACATCCCGCCTCACGTTTTGGACACATGCCTCCTCACACCCATGAGCACGTGAGCTCCTTGCAGTGGGGACCGAGCCTGATTCATCTTCGTGTTCCCACATTAGTAAGGGCAGCATCTTGCACATGGTGAGTTTTTAATAAATGCTTATTGAATTGTGCTCGGCTGAACAGCCTCCGAGCAGAAGAAATGCACAAGCTCTCCTTGGAGACAAGAGGAAGGGGAGGGCAGACACAGCGAGGCCGGCTTCCATTCCGTCTTCCTCACAGCCCCCCTTATGGATGGGGAAACTGAGGCTCCGGGAGGCTTTTCAAAGTCGGGCAGCTAATGAGAGGCTGAGCTGGGATCTGAAAGACATTTCTCCAAAGGGAAAGAGGATATTTGCCCAATCGATGTCCCGTCACATCCCCGGCAGCTTTCCTAGAACAGTGGTTCCTATCGCTGGAGAGCGTTAAGAATCACCTGGCAGAGCTTTTAAACCATAACAAAGCGCGGGCGCCGGCTCAGAGAAGCTGACTTAATTGCTCTGGGGGTGGGCCTGATCCCCACGCTGTTTAAAGCTCCTCCAAGTGATTCTAATGTGTAGCCAGAGTCGCTAGAGCCGTGGTTCTCGAAGTGTCGCCCCTCGACCAGCGGCATCAGCATCGTCTAGGACTTGTTAGAAATACAGGCCCCACCCCAGACCCACTGAATCTGAAGCTCTGGGGCGGGGCCCGGCTCCCTGCATGGTAACTGGCCCTCCTAGTGATTCTGATAGAGGCCAAAGTTTGAGAACTACCGACCGGCAAAACCTTAGAGGTCATGTGGCCTGACCTTCCTGTTTTACAGAACGACAGATGGTTTGTGGCTTGACCAGGTTCAACACTCGTTAATGGCAGGCGAGACCCAGAGCCTGGGTCCCGACTGCTAGCACAGTGCTCTTTCCTGCCGAATGCACCATGCGGGCCTGTGTGGCCCCTAGCTGGGTCTCCAGCCTCAGCAGGCCCAGGCGTGAGTCGGCCTGCGCCTTCGTCAGTGAGTGGCCAGCTGCACAAGCCTGCCCGGAGCAGGGGCACGGGCTCAGGCACCGGAAGGAAGGGCAGAGAGCAGTTAGCTGGAACAGACTGGCCCCATGCCTGGCATTACAGGACCTCGCCAAACCTCCCTGTAGGCAGAGCAACAAGGACAGTGACCCAGACAGTGACCCGGGCCCAAGGTCAGCAGGAGCACAGTAGAACCAGCCACACCCCATGCCCTTCCCCTCATCTGCCCACTTCCGCCTCCTGCTGCCCGCACAGATATCCTCCTGCCCTACCCTCGACCCCCGAGCCTCATCATCCAACCTCACTCAGGGGCCTACGTTCGAATCCCAGCTAGACCAGAAGTTTGCTGTGTGACCCTTGAATGGGCTCTTAACTTCTCTGATCCCCATTTCCCAGCACTCCTCCTCCTCACCTCTGAAGCTGTAGCCAGAAAGACCGACTTGAAGCTCCCTAAGCTTGCGAGGCTTCTGCACCTCCGGCCTTTGCACGCACCCGTGCCTCTGCCTCCGAGGCCCTCTTGCCTCTGAGCTGCGGCGCACACTCCTAGTTTTCTTTCTGGGAGCGAGCAGCTCTGCCTCTGGGAAGCCCTGCGGCTCCCCCCTCGGTGCTCCACGGAGCTGCTCTGTAGGAATTCCTCACTCCCAAAGTCTTGACATCCAAACTCACAGGGATTTTTCAATGCAACCCTCACTGCCAGAAACCTTGCTACTCGCATCCGAAACTCAGCCTCCAAATAGACGTGGCGCAGCCGCCCTCACTCTCTGAGCTTGCTCCCGAAACTCCTGATGCCCACAATCAGTGTCCAGATTGATTTGTTTGTCTGTGTGCCCTCACCTTTTTTAGCACAGAGATGGTACCTGTCACATAGTGGGTGTTCAGTAAAAGCTCAATGAATGAACGAATGAATGAATAGTGCTCAGTCTCCTCTTTGCAACAAGAGCGTTGGGTCAGATCCTCTCCGAGGCCCCGTCTGAGTCCACATTTCTAAGCTGGGTGAATCCGACTGCTGGTGACTCAGGTGCCTTCTAGCCCTCAGGTAGTTTTATGCAAATTAGAAAAAGGTGCCTCCTCCAGGCAGAGGCAGCCCCTCTCCAAGGCTCACAGCTTTGAGGGGGAAAGCACAAGCTGAATTTCCTTAGCTGAGTGCCCTTGAACAGTAAGCAACCTGAGCAACCTTTGTGACCTTATCTAGTCCTTGAAGAATGTGCCATAGGACAGTTTTGCAGGGAGCAGGGATGACCAGGAGGGTGTGATTGTTATACCAGGGTGGACCAAGCCGAGGGTGTGGCTACAACAGAAACAGCCAGAATGGACCAGAGGCATTTAATTATAATGAGGACTGTGCATGCAGCCCCCATTCCTCTCAGGCACAGGGTTGGTCCCTGTAGCTACAAGAACCTATTTTAGCCAGGCCACAAACCTATACAGGGTGGCACTATTAGCCTCATTTGTCGATGAGGAAACTGAGGCTGGAAGGGACCTAACTGGCTTAAAGACACCTGGGCAAGAGCTTGCTCTGGCACTAAGTCGGCTCGACAGCAATGCCTGCCTGTGGGCAGGATTTGCTCTCAGATAAAGTGGCAGCAACAAGCACAGAAAGTGATGCTGGCCGTCCTCTCCATGGATGCTCCTCAGGAAGGAAGCGGGAAGGGTTTTTGTTCTCATTTCACTGGTGACAGAACTGAAGCTCAGAGCTGTTCAGTGACTTGCCCAAAGTCACTTTACTAGTAAGAGGCAGAGAGTGGACTGAAAAATATCTGGGTCTTTGAACAACTCGTCCTTTGATCTTTTTATTACACCCTCTTGTCTTCTTAAGGCTTGGCCTGAACATGCTATCATAGGTCCTCTCATCCACCCATCCAACCCAATGTCATCATCATCATCATCATCATCATCATCTCCTTATCTCCATCATCATCTCCATCAGCATCAGCACTACCACCACCGTCATAATTCTCGTCATCATCATCTCCTGCATTATCTGCATCTTCATCATCATCGTCTCCATCATCATCATCTCCATCATCACCACCACCATCATTCTCATTATCATCATCTCCTCCATTATCATCTCCATCATTGGCGTCTCCATCATCATCACCACTACCACCGCCATCATCATCATCATCTCCCAAGTTCCTGGGACTTCGGCTCCTCTCTAGATGTTTATCGAGCCCCTTGGCCTTGGCCTGGTGTGGTCTAGATGGAGACAAGGGCAACGCAACTTCCATTAGCCTTGCCCCTTGGGCAGGACTTTACAGGTGTCTTCTCCATCCTGCGCCACATCTGATCCTCCCACAGCCCCAGGCAACATGCAGAGCAAAACAGTGCGTGGAAGGGCAGCTGAGGCGGGAGAGGGTCAAGGCGGCGGAAACACAGCAGGTCTTCCAGCCTAGCATTCATCCGCGGCTTCCGCACGCCAGGCGCGGGCTGGGGAGGCAGGCCCTGCGGTGAGCACGCTGCACACTGAACTCCTTTAACTTTCTCAACCACTCTGTAAGGAGTGTCTTATTGTCCTCATTTGCTAGACCAGGAGACTGAGGCTCAGAGAGGTGGAGTAACTGGGCCAAGGTCACCCCGCTCTGATGGGCGGAGCTGGAGCCTGAGTCTGGGACCCTGAAGAGCTCTCTCCTGCAGGAAGTCGCCTCTGGTGCAGCAACCTGACTGGTCCTCTGCGGGCAACGCCTCCCGATTTGGACCTGGCATGTGCCCTGGGACCCTCTAACTGAGGGTGCCGAAGACCCTGGGAGTTAGCGCAGCCCTCCGGGTTCAGACAGCCAGCTGAGCCGCCAGCCCCGCACCTCCCGTCCACAGAGGAGACACCTGTGCCCTCAACTCCAGAGAGACCGAGGGAGGCCAGGCTCACAGAGGCTCAGCCACACGCGGTGCGGCTCGGCGGCCCGGCCCCGGCTTCCTCCTCTGCCTCCAGCATTACTCCCCGTGGGAGGTGGAGCTGACGGGTGCCTTGGCTCTCGCTTCTTCCTCCAGCACGCTCTCCCTCCTCCTCATCACCATCCTCCACCCCTTCCTTTACCCTCATGAGCCAGATGTGGTGGAAAAGGCACAAGCTTGGCCACCAAGCAGACCTGGATTCAGATCCCGGCTCTGCTTCTCACCATATCGTGACCTCGGACAAGCCAGTTTTCTCTGAGCCTCAGTTGCCTCATCTGTCAGATGGGCTGTTGTGAGAATTCATTCATTCCATCCTTCAGTCATCAACAAACACTTAGAGACCACAGGGCTAGGAGCCAAGCGTGGCCATGCCCTGGAGGAGCCTACAGTCTAGCAGAGAAGGGAGAGAACCTGAGATTCGAGGAACGCATTGAGTCAACCAGAGAAAGAGGGTCTCAAGCAGAGGGAACAGCACACGCGAAGGCCTGGAAGAGAAAGGGTGGCCCATTTGAAGAACTGAAACCGACCCAGATTGGCTGGAAAGCAGGGGGAGGGGACATCGTACAAGACGAGGCTCAAGAGAGAACCCAGACGTGCCGAGCGGCGCCTGGCACACAGTGGGCTCTCCATCAGGGTGAGCTGCCCTCCCCCGAGCCCCAGGTGCAGGCTGATGCTCGCCCAGGGCGGGGGGTCTATTTCCTCCCCTGCTCGGCACCTGGTGCTTCTGCCAATGCCACAAAAGACAGCGGGCTCATTACCTCCAAGTGCTGTGCTGGGGGCACGGCGGGTAGAGGCCCGCCAGCCACCTCGGATCTGCCAGAAATAGAAGCCGCTGTTCCGGGATGCTGGGACGGTGGCGGCGGTGTGGCTCTCTCTGCTTTCAGTGGTCTCCCGCCGCCAGGCCGTTTGAAGAAGGGGGCGCAGGGCAGAGCCAGCCGTGCAGAACCCCGGCTCCCGTCCTGCCGGCGGCCGGGGGGGCTCACTCTACGCGCCGAATGTGCTGCCACAAAGCTGTGCCGAAGTCAAAGTGGTGCAGATCACTTCTTATTCTCCTTCTGGGTTCCACCATCCCTGTCAACTTCCTGTGGAAGTTTGTCTGCAAATATGGCCACCCCCGATCCCTCCCCTCAGGCAGGGAGCTTATTTCCTCCCCCTGGAGTCTGAGATGCCATGTGACGTGCATGACCGACAGGATGTGGCAGAAGGGACACTGCACCGGCTTCAAGCCGGGGCCTCAAGAGGCCTGGAAACTTCTGCTTCACTCTCAGAATCCAGTCACCAGGAAGGAAGGAAATGCAGACCATCCTGGGGGACGGAGACACCAGAGGGGGTGAGAAAGGCCTCATGGAGGAGGAGAGGCCATGTGGGGGAGAAGTGGCCTCCATTCTAGAAGAATCCCTCCATGCTAGAAGAAGCACCATTCTAGAACCTTCCAGCCACTGGCTGAGTGCAGCTGCATGTGTCCAGCCGTGACACGTGGAGCAGGAGCCTTGCCCTGCCTACCACAGAAGCATGAGAAATCGTCAGACCATCCTCATTGTAAGCCACCAAGTTCTGGGGTGTTTTGAGATATAACAAAGGATAACAGAAATCGATCCGTCTGCTCTGTTTCTGTCTGAAACCCTCAGTTTTGACCGCAGCGTCTGCAAGGATGTACAGGCACATTGAATACCAGAAGGAAAACTGGCTTCTTCTGAGCCAACCACGGACATCCAGTGAGTCCTTTTCTCACCAAGTTTTATATTTTCTTGACAAGTTTGGTTTTATATTGAGTATGAAAACTCCAGAGTGCCCCTCTGCCTCTCAGCTCCTTCTGCCTCCTCACCCCAACATCCTGGGGTCTTTTTAACCCTGCCCTCCCCGGGGATCCTGGCTCAATTTTGGAGAAAATGTGCAGAGCCTATGAGTTTCTGACTCTCTTCTAGAATATTCTTAGCCTTGTGTCCTAAGCAGAGGTTTTACACCTTACAGATTTTTCAGAGGCCGCAAGACACGTGAACCATGCTCTTGCCGATACCAGCCCCTTCCGTGACTAATGCACAGTCGTACGGGAAGAGTCTTTCTCCTTCTCTCTTAAAGGGGAGGCGGGGGGCAGCCTGCCCAGCCACGGAACGAATGAGGTGACAACCTGGGTGCCAGAGGGCCCTCTGCCCTACCCCAGGACCACACGCTCCTGCACTCCAGACAGTGGCCCCTCCAATCGGGGCCGAGGCCTGGGGAGCGAGCCAACCCTGCTCTGCCTCAGAGAGGGGGCTCCAGACCCCAGGGCCCTGCTCTAGTCTCCAGGGGGAGCTTTGCTCGCAGACTGTTTCCCTGCTCAGCACACTCAAACCCGAGGCCTGTGGCACCTGCCTCGTGGGATGTTTTGATGGACGCATGGATGAGTGAGTGAATTACACAATGAATGTGGTAGGACAACTGAATAAATGAGTGGAAAGGTGAATGAGTGAGTGGGGATCAGATGAATGCTGCCATCGCCAGTTTGCCCCCAAGGCCAGCAGCAGGTCGTGTCCCGAGCTGCAGCCTGGACCCAGACACACTACAGCCACAGCTTCTGCCTCTGCTGGGTGACGGGGTGTCTCTCTCTGTGTGGAGAAATGACTCCCCTAGGCCCTTTCTCCTCTTTCCATCCAAGGCTGTATCAGTTAGGATCAGGATTATTCAACTGAAAACCAGAGAAAACCCAAAATAAAAGGGGATTAAAGCTGAGAGTTTATTTCTTACGCAGGGAAATGAATTCTGAAGGCCAAGGGGCTGATATTCCACAGCATCAGAGATTCAGGCTGCTTCCAGCTTTCTGTTCCACCTTCCCTGGGGTATGACCTCATCTTCATGGTCCAAGATGGCTGCTCAAGGCCAGCCATCACTTCACAGTCTGATAAATAGAGGAAGGGCTGAAGAAGGGCACACTCCATTTCTCTAAGGATACTACCTAGAAATTGGCCAGAACTGAGTCACTTGGCCACACTGGGCTGCAAGGGAAGCTGGGAAGGGTGGCCTATATTCTGAGTGAATAACCTCTAGTCCAGCTAAATGTGGGGTTTGGTTATTAACGAAAAAGGGGAGAACTGATCCGAGAGGGTCATCCACTAGGCTCTGCCACAGCAGTTAAGGGAGCTTTCTTTTGGGCAAGGGGACGAGCCAGGCGGACATCTGTGGGAACAGCATTTCAGGCAGAGGGAACAGCAAGTACAGATGCTCTGATGCGGACGTGTGCTTGGTGCATTCAAGGAAACGCAAGGAGGCTCAGGAGAGCGTGAACAAGTAAAGGGAAGAATGAATAAAGCAAGTCGTGGCAGACGCAATCCTGGCTGCACACGGGTAGCTGTGGGTTCGAGCAGTTCCTGTCCCAGCTCTGTCTCTGAGTAACAGCAGGACCTTGCCCAGCGCCGGTTCCCTCATCTGCAACGTTGGGATCTGCGGGCTCCTGCCTGCTTGGTTGTGTGAGTCACATGCAGCAAGCACTCGGAGTCAGAAAAGGCGGGTTGTGTCTGTGGAACCTCAGTGTTGCTGTCATTATTGCAAAGCCACACTCAGACGACTTCCTGCTCGCGGGTGGCCTGGAAACAGCCCTTTCCGACTCTCCCCTGATGACAGGCTGTCTCGGGGGACCCCCACGGTGGAGGCCGCTGCCCCTCCATCCCCGCTTCCTCCCCCCTGCCTTTCTCCAGCGCCTCCCCGTGCTGTCTCTGGGCCAGGCCTGTGTCAGAAGCCCCCACTCTGGGAACCCCTGAGTCTCTTGTGAAAGTGGACTCCCGCACGGGTGACGGGTCGTGAGCACGGAGCCCAGTCTCTGCCCTCAGGGGGTCCCTGCAGGTTGCCCTGGGGGCCCAGTGGAGGGAGGAGCAGCCCCTAGCCTGGGCAAGGCGTGGGGAGAGGACAGGCTAGGAACCGGGCCGAGGTCTAGTTCCAGCTCGGTCCCCAACTCGCTGTGTGACCTGGGCAAACCCCAGCCTTGGGCCTCAGTTTCCCCATCGGGAAAGAGATGGTGATCTCCCGTCCGTGCTTCTGCCGACTCTGAGTGCGCCCGGCGGTGCTCGCCCCTGAAGGGCATCCACGACAAAAGCTTTGGCACCGTCCGGTAGGAGATTGTACAACAGAGACGGTCCAGCCGCCGGCTCGTCCACAGGGGCAGTGGGCTCGCCACGTTGGCGTGAGCATCCAAGCAGAGGTCGGGGGCCTTAGACAGAACCTACCGTCCCAGTGGTGGCTTGGAGTGATGGCCGCTGAGGCCTCTTCCAACAGATTCCAGGCGCCTATGAATAGTTCTGGAACAAGGGGCCACCACACACTGTAAGACACCCGTTCAGAAGCCGTGATGACGGCGCTCCCACTGGGAGAAACTTCCAGCACTCCCAGGCCAGGTCGAGCTGTCAGACCATCTGCTGTGGGCCAAGTCACTGAATGCCCCCAAGCCTCAGTTTCCCCACTGTAAAACAGGGATGTTGAGAGAATGAGAGAGGACATGATGTCCAGCACAGCGCGGGCCCTCAGTCCTCAGCAGTTTCTGCTCCTGCTTTGTCACCAGCAGGCTCCCCTCCTCCCCGCTCTCAGCCACGGCATCCTGGATCTCGCCGCCCGAGCTGGGGGAAGCCACCTGCTCGCCACAGTCTTGAAACCGGTCCCAGACCTGGTTTCTCTCTCCATCTTGCCTGACAACCCCCAGAATCATTCCTGGATTTTTTTCCTTTGCGTTTTCCCCTGGGGGCCTTTTAATTTCTTCCTCTGTATCATAAACACAAAACAAGTGTTTAAACGTCCGCCTCGAAGGCAATCTGGGAAGCGGGGTAGCTCACACAGAGACCAGATGAAGCCCACGCTCGCCAGCAGGCCATCTGGATGCTGGCTCTGCCGCCCTGCCCTCGCCCCCTCCGCCGGGGACCTCGTTATCTCCTGCTGAAGGACCGGAATGAGGAGCTGGAGGGGGCAGCCGGGATGGCAGCCTAAGGGGGGGGAATCACCCAGTTGCCGTGGCCTTGCCTGGTCATGCTGCAAGTCAGGCTCACCCTCCCTCCCCGTCCACTTTCCAAGTCTGTGGTCTTCCCCCCTGCACCCCCACCCTCGGGGTCTTGGCAGTGGTGGAGGACCCCCGCTGTGGCAGAGAAACTGCAGTAAAGGGAGGCAGGAAAGCCTGATGGTTACCCCCCCCCCCAGGCCCTGGGGGCAGACAGCCTGGATGGGGCCCTCAGCACCACCACTTCCTGCCTGTGTAACTAAGTAGTCTCTGAGCTTCTCTGAACCTCAGTTTCCTCGTCTGCAGAATGGGAATAATACTGACACTCACTTTACAGGTTTGTTTTCACGATTCATGGAGATCACGCCTGCAAAGTGCTTCGCTTAGGGCCTGCTTTACCAAAAAGTTGGCTGTCATCATGGAAACTGAGTGGCCCAGCAGGGCTGGAAGGGGCCGGACTATAGCCAGTCTCAGGCTTCACAGCCAAACATCCAAAGAGGTGGGGACACAATGGGGAAATGACATTGGGTTTTGTCGTATGTGGTGAAAATTCAGACTTTGGCTAATGTCAGCGTTAGGGGGCTCGCCTTAACCCTAACCAGCTCCTGAGTTCCCAGGTTACTATTAAACCATTAGGCAAATAAAAGCAATGTTTTAAACAAAATTGTCATTAAATTAGCGTGTTATAAGCTGCTGGGACGGCCTGGAGAGCTACACGCCATCCCTCTCAGGGCAGATCATGTGAGCTGTACTACCCACATGGGGCCCCAGACACTTGGCTTCACCTTATTCAGCCCTTAATGGGCTGGGTGACCTTTCTCAGGGCCACCGACTCCCTGCCCTCTCTACCGCTCAGGATTACAGGGACCAACGTGGAAAATACGGATGTGAGCAGGTTCTGGAAAAGCACAGCACCGTCTGCAGACAGCAGCTGTTGTTGATCAGTGATGATGTCCCATTACTCCGTCAATGGTCACATCATGCTAGTTTGCATTCATGAAAACACGGCCCACCTCTGGTTTGCAAGCACGCAGTGTGCACGTGTATGCACACGTGTGTGGGCACAGCACACAGATACAACGGAGAAGGGGTCTGCAGGGTGTCGGTGCAGTGAATGCTGTCTGGGAGGACCAGAGGACGGCTTCATGGAACGGGGAGTGTCATGGTGGGCTGGAAGGGGAACTCTCAGGGGACAGAGCTGGCCCTGGGCCCCTCGCTGCAGGGCGAGCCCCACCATCTGCACCACCCAGCTGAAGATGGAGAAGGCGGCTCCCTCTGGGCTGGCCTCTGTCTCCCACCCCCCATGCTCTGGTCATCCAAAGAGACAGTCATGTGCACCCAGAACGAGTCCTGGAGAAGGACCAAGGCCAGCGCTGGCCCCAGGCTGCAGGTGTCTGATGCTGCTGAATAATTCATGGTCAGCCCCAGTCAAGCATCTTCCCCCAGAGGAGCGCTATCTGCCTCCCAGATGCCGTCTCCCCCCAGGAAGCCAGGTGGCACTTGTGTGACCCTTCTTCAACAGATGGCGAGCAGGGGTGAGGCTTGCACCTGGTCAGGCTTGCGTTTCCTGAGCTGGAAGCAGCCTTTGCAGTGATCCACGCCGAGCCCGGCAGACTGCATCTTTGCCAGGGCTGCTCCCGCTCGGCAGCCCCTGGGGCGGCCCATCCCCCACAGAAGGCAGCCTCCCACGTCCTCACCAGCCGCTTCTCCCTGAAACGAACCTCGGCTGGAGTCACCCAGCCTTCGGTCATCCCTTCCACACGCCCTACACATGTCCCTTCCGGGGCTTCGTTTATGCCATCCGCTCCCCACAGGGGTCTCCTTCCCATCCCTGAAGCCCACCCTGGTTCCTGGCCGTTCCGAGGGCCGCACCCACAGGGCTGGGTTTTGTCGGCAGAGCCCCATGTGCTGTGGGTCACTTTGATGCTCTAGGGCAGTGCCTACGGGCCCAGTGCCAGCACACGGGCCCTTCAGGTCCCCATGGCCCCCGGACACCCCCATCACAGCTCCCCATGCCCTTCATCCAGACAGACTGTTTACCTGCCTTGTCCTCCGCTGGACCCACAGTTCCAGAAGGGCAGGGACGTGCCCCCATTGCCCAGCAGTGTCTATCTCCATCTTCTTTCTATTCCTAGGGCCTATAACAGACTAAACCCTCCATCCAGAATCAAAGGAAGAAGAATGAATAGAGGTATTATTTGTCTGGGGGAAAGCCGAATTCTCTCCCAACCCCTCCAGTTCATCGAATCTCTGAGAAATCCTCCAGCCAGGGCATCCTCCAATTATTATCTCTTATTCCACCCTTTATATCAGCATCCTTGTCTCAAATGCCTCGGGAACAGTTTTAACTCAATTTCAGAAAATATAAATAGCTGAGGCCTGCCACAGACGAGTCAATAGCTCCTAGATGATCTATTTTCGCCCCCCTTTCTTGCGTTGACACAGCCATCAAGCTGACGTGGCGCTGCGTTGATCCAGTAATTCCTTTTACAAAATGACCTTTGGAATGCTACACATTTTCATGCAGAGAAATTCAGCGGGACTCTGTAACGTACTCTGGGTATCACATGTCTTTGAATATTCTCCGGCCAAAAGTAACAAAATCTGAGAGGACCAGATAAGAAAGACCGGGCTTTGGGATTAATTACTTGTCTTGGTTGAGTGTTGCTGGCGGGGTCGGGCAAGATTCATTTTCTGGAGGGGGAGAGAGGGAGGACGGGAGACAGAGAGAGAGGGACAGAAACACGGACAGAGAGATGGACAGAGACAAGCCGCAGGAGGGGAGGGAAGGAACAATCCGGACAGCGTGTGGGATTCCTGCTCCCCCACGGATCCGGCAGTAGTATCGAGAGCACCGGCAGCGTGCTTGCCCTCCTGCCTCACGTGGTCACACCTTCATCTTCTCGAGAGGTTCGACATTCATCATCTCATCCCATTGTCCAAGCTCAAGGCTGCAAGAGAGCAGACAGGTCATCCTGCGCCACCTCCCATCTCGGCACTCTCCAGAAGGGCCCGTCCCACTGAGCTGGCCCATGGCGGCGACAGGCAGCTCCTTGCTCCACCCGAGGCAGTCTGGTCCAGCCGCGGATGGCGCCTGGGGGTGGAAGGGTTGGGCAGTAGAAAGCCAGCCTGTGGGCTTTGGAGCCAAACCTGAATTCCACCTCCAGACGGCTCTGTGACTTTGAGTCATGCACTTGCTCTCTCTGGGCCTCTGCCTCCTGGGCTGGGAAGTGGGGGATGGAGGCGTCTCCCTCGGAGGGACGAGAGGAGCATTACAGTGACCACAAGTGCAGAGGGAGCAGAGCTGGGCTCAAGTGCTGGTGCTGCCACTTTCAAGATAGGTGACCTTGGGTGCATCACCCAATATGCCTGAGCCTCAGTTTCCCCATCTGGATGATTTGGATAATAACAGCACCTCTCCTAGGATCATCGTGGAGATTAAATAAACTAAGTAGCTCGGGGCCAAGGGCAAGCGATGATACTGACCAGCACTCACACGGCACTTACTAAACTCCTACTATTTGCCAGGCTCTGTTCCAGGATCGACGTTTGTACAGATAGTGGTCCATATGCTGTAGCCCCTCCTGAGTTAGGTTAACATTATCATCCCCGGTGTGCAGATGAGGAATCTGACACTCAGAGAGGGGAAGTAACTCTCCCAGGGTCACACAGCTGGTGAGTGGCAGAGTCAAGAGTTGAACCCAGGTCACGTGGCTCCAGACCGTCACAGCCTCTCAACAAGGACCTCATAAAACTGCGCTGCTCCTCTTCAGCACCCAGACGCATCGCCAATGCTTAGCGCAACCTCATTTCCCTGTTCCCACGCCACGGCCCTTGTATGGGATTGAAATCTGTCCTCTTACATGGTCTGCTCCTTTGTCCCCGGGCCCGGTCTCTAACCACCTCGTCCTTGTGCCTCGTCACAGCTGTTCTGCTGCTTACAGATCAATTAGCCGATTTCCCATAAACCTCTTCTCCAGGCTAACTTTGTCACCATTCCTGATGGGAACTCTCATGGATCGATGATTCATTAATGTGCATTAAGGACCCTTCACGTGCCAGGCACTGGACTGGCCACAAAATGGAGCCTGATCTCCCATCCAGCTCCCCCTGCCCCGTTCTGATCACCCCTTGTGGGACCCTCTCCAGTTTTGCTATGCCCCTCTAAATACTGGCGCCAAGAAATCAGCCCGGTACTGCTTTGAGCCTCCAAGGCTACCCTGGGAAGTGGGCAAGACAGCAATTATTGTGCCCCTGAGACACATGAGGCCACTGAGGCCCAGAGAGGGGAAGTGACTTGCCCAAGGCCACACAGAAAATCCAGGTTTCATGAATTCACGCATCTGACTTCAGCCTCCTACCTCTCAGGTGCCACATTCCCTGGCTTTGAGGGAGGGAGGAGCAGGAGCTTTTCTGGGGAGGGGAGACAGTGAGCACCAGATGGACCCTGATCTGCTTGGCATCCGTCCCCACTGGCATGTGCTGGCCCTAGATAGTGGAGGCAAAATGATCTCCTGCTTCAGTTCTTCCCCCGACTCAGTGGGCTCAAGGGGCAAAACATGAAAGCTAAAAAAATATCCCTGAGAAGTTAAAATTAGTTTTCCACCTTCTTCTGCCCCAGAAAGAGCTAACAAATCACCTGGAAGAAACTCTTTCCTTTCTGGGAGCTGCGAGGGGTGCTGGCGGGGGGGTCGGGGCTGCGGGGGTTGGTTTTCTCCCCACCTCCACATTTTTCCCCACAGAGAAGGCACAGCATTTTACTCTATTTTAACAGCAAAGCCAAAAGAGAGTTGTTTCTGCTGCGGGCCTGGACCCCGACGGCAGCGTCGAGAGGCGGTGCGCCTGACTCAGCTGCCTGAAGCCTCAGGCTCCCGGCTCCGTCCCCAGCCCTGCCCCGACGCCCTGTGGACTGTGGGCCCCTCCCTTCCCCTGGCTGGGCCTCAGTCTCCCCATCTGTAAAGTGGGGCTCATACTACCTACCCGAGTAGAGTCAGGCGCGATGGGGAAGGTGGAGAAAGGACGCCCCTTAATGGGATGCTGCCTCTGATATAGACGCCCATCAGGCAGGGGACAGGTGCACAGAGTCACGGTCCCCTGTAGCCACTCGACGAGGCTGCTGACACTCGGCACGCCTTCTGGATGGGGAGGAACGGAGGCTTAGGGAAGCCAGCTCTGCCATGTTTGCACCTGGGTTTCTGTCACGCTAGGGCCAAGCTCTTTCCGAACAGCCCATCTGTCTGGACTTTGCAAACTGCTCTCTGCCTTTCCAGTGTGAGTGACCGTTCCCGGGACTGCTCCAGAGAAACAACACGAGTTCCGCGGCTGCCCCTCGACCGGCCCTCCAGTCGGAAGCCCTGAAGCCCCTCCTAGGAACGGGGCTGCCCGGGGCCCATCTCCCAGCTCCCATCTACGCTGCCTACCCCACCCCAGAGACGGCCCTTCTGCATTCCAACGCTGTGTGCAGCAGGGGTGCCCCCCACACATCCACCCCCCGTACGCATAGGAACTTCCCACAGAGAATGACAGAGGGAGCAGGGGATGGCAGTTTCCATAGCAACGCTGAGTTTCTCATTCCTTGCACATAAAATGCCAAACCAGGGTTGGAGAGGTGCCGTCCCCTCTCTCACTGGAGAAGATTCTCTCCTCCTGCCCCCACTCCCGCCATCTCCACCTTGCTTGGTCCCATCCAGACCAGGAAAGCTGGGGGGATGGGGGCAGGGGCTCCAGGACACTTGGACCCGCAGAGGCCATTAAACTTGATTCTGTGGATGACAAACCCACGGCGGGCCGAGGATGCCTGAGGGAGTCCTCAGTTGGTTGCAACCTTGTGCAGAAGGAGTTGGAGAGAGACAAAGGGGGAGGGGAGAGAGGATAAGACTGTCACACACACATCCCCCCTCCCCCCAATGCTGGGAGAGGAGAGTCCATACAGGGTGACCCCTGTCAATACACAGAGGCTGCCGGGTACCCCAGGACGATGCCGGTCTCATTGCAGCCGAGGGCCTGGCCTTGGGCTCAGGCGGACCTGAGTTTCAGTTCAGGCCCTGGCACCAATTCCATGTGCGGCCTCTGCTCTCTGCGCTTCAGTTCATTCATCAGCAGAATGGGAGAAATGAGAGAATCCAGCCCCTGTGATGCAGCGCTTGGTATCTCAAAGTGCAACAAACGATGCTCCTTCTTATTGCTGTGTTACTATCATTGATAATAACGTTGAAGTCCAGGCAGCCCAGCCTGGCAGGGAACCTTCCGTGGCCCTCTGTCCTGCTCGCGGTACTCAACGACCCCCCACGAGAGCCCTCCGCTCAGCTCACTGTCCGCGGACTTAGCTGGATCAGAAAGGCAAGGCTGTTCTGGGGAAGCAGCATTGCGCCCAAGCTCGGGCCCACTCCCGGCCATTGCTCACGTGCCCCTCCGTCTGAAGGTCTGTCCCCACATTCCCCTGTCCACATCTCCCTGATCCCACAGCCTGACCCAAGGAGTCCCTCCCAGTGAGGTCTTCCCTGCCCGCTGGGATCGTGCCCTGCCCTGAGCTCACCTGGTTCCTTGATCCCAACTCTAACCACGTGTCACCTGGGAGCACCTGTCCTTCCTAAGGAGCCACCATCCCACAGCTCTTTCGGGCTGGCGGCCATAACATTGATTGACCGTGTCCTGGCTGTTGTTCACTATGCTGAAAATTAATATCTAGGAAAGCACCCGGCCCCCAGCCGACCCTCAACAAACCACTATTATCATAGATGCTTCACATATAATCTCCTCTAAGCCTAACAATCACAGGAAATAGGTACCACTGTCATCCCCATTTTAAAGGTGAGGAATCTGAGGCTCAGAGAGGTTGAAGGATGTGTCTAAGGTCACAGAGCTGGAAAATGGCAGAGTCAGGATTCGAACTCAAAGCCCTTCAGAGAAGCAACAAGGTGAAACGGCGTTCACGGGAGGCACCAAAATCCTTCCTGGGAGGAAGGCACCAAAATCCTTCCTGGGAGGAAATGGCCTTTGTTTGGAAAAGACTTTGACAAGTCTCTCGGTGAGAAGGTGACACACGAGCCCAAGAGCCCAGGAAACTGAGTGACCTGAGCTGACACTCTAGGAGCACCTGCTGTGTTCCAGGTCCTTCCTCAAGTTCTCAGAGTCGATTAACTCATTGACCCTCCCAACAACCCTGCGAGGAAGGTACGCACACTGGTTCCATTTTCCAGATGGAGAGACTAAGGGGCGAGAAGTTAGGAAGCTCTTCTGAGGTCACACAGCTGATAAGCAGAGACAAGACTCCACCCCGGGCGGACCCGCCCCAGAGCCCGTGCCTTCACCCCCTTGCTCACAAGCTCAACAGTTTTGCCTGAGACGAGGAGTGGAATTCTTGGCTTTGCTCCCGGGAGGAGCGAGGAGAGACACTGGAGATCAGTGCAGACAGTGATAAAAAGAAGTCCTCAAAATGGGTGGAGATGGGTGAATGTGGGGTGAACCCCTGGTGGCAGGTGGCTAAAAGGTCTCTTAAGAGCACAGATGCCTACTGTGCATTTTAAGGTTTCTGCATTTCTGTGAAAGAACCCTTGCATTCCTCCTGCTCCCCTTCTCCCACCATATCTCCAGTGAAGTGTTCCACTCTAACAACTGCCGTGTGCGCGAGCGGCAGGAGAAGGGGAGAGATTAAGTGCACGAAGAAAATTATCTTTAGAGCTTCAGTAGGCAGATTCGGGGAGAGGAGAAGGGTAGAAAAATATTAATAAAGCTTGCCTTTATCACACACAATACACACACAACACACACACACCTTCTACTGCAGGTTCCCTCTTTGCATCCTGTTTTACAGACTTACGTGATACTTAATTTGAAGAATGATCAGAAATAAAGGAACAGGGACCGTAGAGGCCAAAGGGGAAGGAGGAGGACTTGGGAGAAAGTTGGAAACGTTTGGCAGGTGAAGGTGTCTAAGAGCCCGTGGGAATGTGAGCGAGAACCAGCAAGACGAGGAGGAGACTCTTAAGAAATGAAACCATGAAATCTGATTGAGATCGTCTTCATTATGCTTGGAAAGATGAAAGTCAAGATTGGAACGACTCCTCAGTTACCTCTGTTTGCTGGACTCGACATCCTGAATACAGCTCCATCCAGAGACTGAGCCACGTGGGACCTCTGCTTATCATCAGGTTACGGTAGAAAATAAGGAAGGAAATGAGCGTCATGTCTCATTGATTTGGTGCAGGACAAAGACAATACTAGGGGAAGCAATCGCCTGGAGATGGAGGTGACCTTGATAACAGGAATCCCTTCCCTCCCCCCAAATTCACAGAAATTTTTACTTAGACTTCCAGTGGGCATGGAATTGGAGAGTTCATACTAATATTTTTGAAGCTCCCAAGGGGTAGGAAAGCTCCATCTGACATTTGGATGACACAGGAATAATTGACTACTAGAAAAAATGCCAAGAAAATCCGAGGTCCCCATCCTCTCTCCTGCCAGCTAGCAACTGACGAAAAATCAAGACTGCTTCTGGCTACTCACGGCTGGAGGAGTGTTCCTAGTTCTGTAGCTGCTGAGTTACTTTGGTAGGCCCCAGCAGGGTTCATCTGGAATGCTGTTTTTATCCTCCTCAACTAACTTCTTTGGTTCTTTCCGATTCTAGCGAGTTTTAGACCAGACATCTCTAACCCACGGGAATGTCCAAGAGCTGAGTTCTGGATACCAAGGCAGCTTCTCCCAGGACGTCTGTCCCACGAGCAGAGCCCAGGAAGGGACGTCTAACCAGATGCACTGACAAGGTGGCCCACGTGGGCCCGCCCCTGCTCTCACCCAGACTCCTGATGAATGCTGAGTATTTCCCTCAGTTTGAGATGAGGGCGGACCATGTCTTTGTCGTCCTTCCCTGGTGGCCGTTCCAGGCCCCAGCCCCAGCCCCTGAGAACTGCTGAATAACCACCATGGACCTCGCCGCCCAGGCTGAAAACCTGTGGGTGGCCCTTGGCTCCAGTCTGGCTCTCACTCCACGCATCCAAGTTGTCAGCAAACCCCACCGTCTCTGTCCACCTAAATCTGTCCACTCGTGACCACCTCCGTTGCCTAGCCACCCCCTGTCCTAGCCTAGCCACTGCCATTTCTTGCCTGGGTGACAGTAGCAGCCCCCTAAGTGATCTCCCTGCCTCCACTCTTGGCTGTTTACATTCTATTCTTTCTCTCTCTCTCTCTTTTTTTTTTTTTTTTTGTGAGGAAGATTGGCCCTAAGCTGCCATCTGTTGCCAATCTTCTCTTTTTTCGCTTGAGGAAGAAGATTGTTGCTAAGCTAACATCTGTGCCAATCTTCCTTTGTTTTATGTGGGATGCCGCCACAGCATGGCTTGACCAGTGGTGCTAGGTCCATGCCTGGGATCCGAACCCGTGAACCCCGGGCCACCTAAGCCGAGCACATGAACTTAACCACTATATCAGCAGGCTGGCCCCTCCGCAGTCGATTCCCCATACGGCAGTTTCTCCTTCCACTGGAGCCCCAAGTCCTTCCTGTGTCCTGGAAGGCCCTCTGGGTACTGGGCCCCACCCCACCTCCTCCCCACCCCAGCCCTCTCTCCCCTTGCTCCCTCTCTTCCAGCCCTACAGACGCCCTTGCTTGCCTCTGAACACAGCAAACGCATCCCTCCCCGCAGCCTTGACACCTGCTGTTCCTTCTGCCTGCAATGTTCTTCCCCCAGATGTCTGCTCACAATCTTTTTATCTGTCTTCGCAAATGTCACCTCTTTAACAAGCTCTTCCCTGATCATCCTCTCTGAGCCAGCATCTCCCACCGCTCCCAGCCCCTTACCCTGGTTCATTTGTCTTCGTAGCATTTTTCACTGCCTGTCACTTTATTCCAGTTTTAATCCACAATCTGGCACTGCCCCTCCTCGCTCTAGGATGTTAGCTTCCTGGCTGATGTCAGGGGTTCTGTCGTCTCCACGGCTGAGCCCCCAGGGCCTAGACCTTTGCACACAGTGGCCGCTCCCGAATTCCTTGTCGGGAAGTGGAGGAACCCTGTGTTGAAATGATCACACATATGAAGTACCTAGTTTTTAAGTTATTGACAGGAAACACATTTTATAGTTAGGGCAGTGTGGTTGCTATGAGGCTGAGGTGGTCCCCAGACCAGCAGCATCCGCATTACCTGGAAGCTTGTTAGAGATGCTAATTCACCGGCCCCTCCTCAGACCTACTGAATCAGAAACTGCGGGGCGGGCGCAGACGTCTGCAGTGTAACAAGACACCGGGTGATTCGGATGCGCGCCCCCACCCCGTGATTCTGATGCGCCCCCTCCTCCGTGATTCTGATGCGCCCCCTCCTCCGTGATTCTGATGCGTGCCCCCCCGTGATTCTGATGCGCGACCCTGTGATTCTGATGCGCAGACCCCGTGATACTGATGTGAGCACCCCCGTGATTCTGATGCGTGGCCCCCAGTGATTCTGATGCGCGACCCCGTGATTCTGATGTGAGCACCCCCGTGATTCTGATGCGCGCCCCCCGTGATTCTGATGCGCGCCCCCCCATGATTCTGATGCGCCCCCCGCCCCCCGTGATTCTGATGCGCCCCCCGCCCCCCGTGATTCTGATGCGCGCCCCCCGTGATTCTGATGGGAGCACCCCCGTGATTCCGATGCGCGCCCCCCCCATGATTCTGATGCGCGCCCCCCGTGACTCTGATGCGCGCCCCCCCATGATTCTGATGCGCGCCCCGCCCCCCGTGATTCTGATGTGCGCCCCCCGCCCCCCGTGATTCTGGTGATTCCGAGGCGCGCTCTAGTTTGAGAAACGCTCTCCCTGACCCGATCATTCCATTGACGCCGCGCACTCGGGTCGTTTCCACTGAATTGACTGCCGGCATTATTTTGTGTGGGAAGCCCTGATTTCCATCCTAAATGCTGGCGTAGAAATAATCTTCAGCGTAATGAGTAATGCGTGGACCAAAGACCCAAACAGAATGTGTGTGGAACTGTGCTAAGGAAGCCAGCGGGTTCTCCAACATTCGGAACAGCTGTTCTGAAGTAAGAAAAATTTTTTAAATCAAAATATTATAAAAACTGCACAAACAATCAGTACAAATTAGCCCTTGGGAAAGTCAAATAAATGTTCCTTTTTTATTACTTGTGTGGGTGACCGTAGGCAACCCCACACTGGATGGAGTTACAGCGCTTAACCCTATGGGCAGAGAGACAGGGAGAGAGGATGATGGCAGATCCACCCAGTGTCATTCAACGAGCATCCGTCCAGGTCGAGGGTCCCCTGCCCCCACCCCCAGCCTCAGGGCACATTTAGAAATGTGTGAGGACATTTCTGTTTTACTGGTGTTTAGCGAGTGGAAGCAGGTGTCCTGGAAGTCCTGCAGCCGCAGGACAGACCCACCCAGGAAAGACCTGCCCACCCCAAAGGCCACGGGCCCTCCCCGCATCGAGCAACTTGCCCCCAGAGCGAGTGCCCCCTCGGCCGTTGTCTCCATCGGCCTCCGTTCCTGTGCACCCCTCGAGGAGTGGGATCCAGAGTTCTGAAATGCACGTTTTTCATGCTCCCTGGACCCTAAACGCACACCAGCTCCGACATCAGACAGAGGTGAGGAGAGGGTATCAGAGCCAGCGCCAGAGGAAAAACAGGTCGTGCTGGTCCGACTGGAGGCATCTGTGGGGCTTCCGTGTGAGGGCGCCTAAGGAAATGTCAAGGGTAATCTGACCATTCCCGAGTCTGACCTTTTGCTGAGTTTCTTACTGAGCCAGTTGCAGCTGCTTCCTGGAGAAGGGAGGGGTGCCCACGCAGGTCTCCCCTGGGGTAAAGCAAGGGGGTAGACATGGTACTCTCCAGAGCGCCCCCTTCCAGCCCCGGGAGAGGACAGCGCAGAGGCTAGAAGCCACCCCTTGGGAGCCAGCTGTGGCACTCAGAGGTGTGTGACCTTGAGCCAGTCACTTAGCGCTCTGTCTTTGCTGATGGATCCAACGGTAAAATGGGATAATGGCAGCACCCATTTGTAGGGTGTGGTGAAGATTAAATGAGTTAATATTTACAAAGCATCGGGAGCTGAGCCATGTACTATATACGTCTTCCCTGTGATTATAATAGAAGGATTTGACATGGTCCTGCCCTGCTGTTACTAATTCAAGACGGCGGGAGCTCATGGAGACATCCAAGCCTGGATAACGTAGGCTAAATGCAAGGGCTGCCTACAACCCTTGGGCTTCCCCACCCCCAGTCCCTGGAGAAGCGTAACCCACTTTATATCAGCACACTCAGGGTCTCCAGCTTGGGGGGGGCGCGTTGTGTGTGGTCCAGCCATCTGGAGCCTTGAAGGCGAATTCCCCGGTTCCAGCAGCTCCTTTAACATCAGCCACTGAACAAGCGAGCCCAGGAGCTGGATTTGTGACGATGCAGAGAGGAAAACCAGCCCCCCACCCTCTTTCCCTGGCTCCACCCCACAGCTCTGGGGCTCATCCTGGTAGAACCAAAAGGGTCTAAAAACCGCTACTTTAACCCAGCCCCCAGCCCCCAGCCCCGAGCCCCCATCCAAATGGTCACACAACATTCTCAGTCTGTTTCATTCAAACTTCATCGAGGCAGACACATGGAAGAACTTGTGGGGTCAAGGTACCTAAGGTTTTTTGAGTACCTACTACGTGCCAGACCATAAGATAGGTGCCAGATATATACATCCATATACAAACCCCTGTAATCACTATGGCCAGCTTGCAATTCCATTTAATGAAAAGGAGTCTGAGGACGTGTGAGCACTTCCTTGTACCCAGTTGACAGAGGATGAATGACCATCAAGGAGACTGGCTGTCAAAAATCACGCAGTTGGGAGGCAAGAGAGCTGAGTCCAAACCAGCACAGTCTGAGTCCACAGCCCATGCTCTTTCCGCTTCTCTCGGCTGCTTCCCAAAGTCGTTTCCATGGAAAACATGGTAATAAGCAGTAATGATAATTCGGGGAAAGCGGAGAACCTAGCAAAGGCCCTGCTCACGAAAACCCACATTCATCAGGAATTGGGTGCAGCTACGAGCGCCAGAGCCCCAATTCCAGTAATTTAAACCCAAAAAGGCTGGCCTGGGAGCACCATGAGGTCTTCAGAGACTCCGGATCCTTGGATTTTCCTGCTCTGCCATGCTCATTGTCTGGCTTTCATCTTCAAGGTCACGTCATGGCTCCAGACGGCTGCTGGAGCTCCAACCACCACATCTGTGTTCCAGGCAGGAAGGAGGATAAAGGAAAAAGACAAAAAGGGCTCATGCTGTGCCCTTCTTAAGGAGACTGCTGAGCAGTCCCACTGAAAAGCTTGTATTCATGTCTCATCGGCCACCCCGTCTGCTCTGGGAATGTGTTCTTTTAACTGGGCACATTGCTGTCCAGAATAAACCCAGTGCTCTGTTACCAAGGAAGAAAGAGAGAATGGACCTTCTCACCTCAGCTGGGGTCTTTCTGCTCTTTCAGATCTAGATAAGAATGATTCCAAACCCCATTCTATTCCCCAAGGAAGTCTCAAACCCTCCCCAACATCTATGCAAATTCCCAAAGGGTTTACATTCTCCCCCGCCTCTGGCTCCTGTTTCTGCTGAGTTAACTCCACTGATGGATTGCCTCTCTGTCCTGCATGTTCTGCTCCGCTTCGGCAGCCCGGGGTTCACCAGTTCAGATCCCGGGTGTGGACATGGCACCGCTCGGCAAGCCATGCTGTGGTAGGCGTCCCACATATAAAGTAGAGGAAGATGAGCATGGATGTTAGCTCAGGGCCAGTCTTCCTCAGCAAAAAGAGGAGGAGTGGCAGCAGTTAGCTCAGGGCTAATCTTCCACACACACAAAAAAAGTCATGTGCTAAAAGGGCTTTGGACTCTGGACATTCTGTCCCACCCGAGGGGCAGCCCAGGGGCCCCTCTCTCCTCACGTCCAGGATCGCACGTCGGGTTCTGAGACAAGGATCTTGTGCGAACGACCCGCTGAGGGAGCCAGCTCAGGAGGACCAGGGCAGGGTAGAGGAAGGGGCAAAGCAGATATGCGGGCTTGGTGGAGGCCCAGGAGGGTGGCAGCCCCCCTAGAGTTACCCCATCTGGAGCCAAGGGCGGTGGCCCTTTAGACCCCCGTATCGGTCGCTCTTTGGCTGAGAGTGGGCAGGATGACCCCGGGCTCCCGTGGGTGGGGGCAGTTGTCAGTCGAAGAAGGAGGGGTCTGGGCAGGTCACCCACGGCGTCTCTGACTCTCTGCTTTCTGCGTGACCTGTACAAACTCTAAATATCCCCCACCCCCTGCTTATCTAGGCTGAGGATTTACACTCCCCCCCGTTGCCCGCCCCAAACAAGCTTTTCCAAACGTATCAAAGTGCTCAGCAAAACACCAGCAAGATGCAGCCTCGAATTTCAAGGTAAACAGGGTTTCAAACAGCAGCTGCTGCCCTGGCTGGATGGTGAGCATCCTGCAGGCAGTGCTCCTGGATCCCGGGCCACGTGCTCTCACTCGCCCCAGGATGCAGCCCCGGGAGATTTTTTCTTTTCGTGGCAATGTTAAGTGATTTCCCTAGTCCGCCCACCTGCCTGAACTGCCAGCCCGTGGGCCCGCCCCCCGCCACCGCCCTGCTCGCCAGCTTGGCTCCGTCAGCAGGTGATGCTAAATTCCTCAGGAAATTGTGTCATGCTGAGCTGTTCAAGTTTGTTTCCACTAAAAATACACCCGGAAACTAGGGCACGGTGAAGGATGGCTGACGAACGGGGCAGAGGGCTGAAGAAAGACTCTGAGGCCGTCGGATTCCTCATGGAGTCTCCTCCAAGCGCTCACTGTGGAGCTGAGCCCGCCCCCTCCACGAGTCACTGTCCTCCAGACAGGTGCATGTGGTCCCTGCGGCTCTGGGGGCTGCGCGGCATTGTTAGGAGATGCCCTTGATGGAATGCAAACCTCATTTTACTAAGGAGAGAAGAGAAGAGCACAGAGGAAGTGACTTTGCCCTGGGCCACACTGGTAATTAGTGGTGGAGCGCAGCCTGCAGCCCCCGTTCCGCTCACTCTTAGGTGAGCGCTCTTTCCACTATATCTCACGTTTGCAATTCCTGTGGCACAACCTAAGGAGGCACAGACAGCTCAGAGGAGTCAGTGAGGGCATCCTCACCGTTATCAGGAAAGACTGCTTTCAGCTTCAAGTTACAGAAAACCGGATCACTGGCTGCTCAACTGTAAGGACAGTGTTTACTTAATGAGACTCTAGAAGGAGGTAGTCCCAGGCTTGGGCCGCTGGCTCAGCAACTTCAAGAAGGATCCAGACTCCACTCTGCCATTCTGAGCAGAGTGACTTTTCATCCACAAGCTTAATGCCTCATGTCACAAAATGGTTGCCACAGCTCTGGATATCAAGTCTTCATAAGTAGTATCCAAAGCTAAAAAAGAAAGAAAGAAAGAAAGGCTGCCTTCTCCCTGGGTAGCCCTCTCTTCTTTGAGGGAGGAAAAACTTTCTGTACATCATTGGCCAGAACTGGCTCAGATGCCCACCCCTACACCAATCACTGGCAAAGTGGAATGAGATCATCAGACTTAGTCTGGACCAATCAGGATTCAGTCCCTGCGGCTGGACACATTGCAGGGCTAACACAGCCAGGGTTCTCTCTTTGCAGTCCCTCACCTGTAAAATGGGGTTAACTCACGCCCACCACATCGGGTCCCACTGAGGATCCTGAACAAAACCCACTGTACCGAGTGAGGCAGGAATGTTATTCTTGCAATCCTGAGAAGAAAAAAGCCTATAAAAATAGACCTTAGATCATTAGAGAAATACCCTCTATGAAAAGATGAGCCACAAGATGTTGCTGAGAGACATTTGTACTTGACACAGACAAAGCTTCTCTGGTGGAATAAGTCCAAGGAGGGAGTTCCCGGAATCACACAGAGACTTCAGTGCTGAAGAATCGAAGAACTGAGATGGGCGTGCAGGTGCGGCTGGATCCATGGGCTGCGCCCCCTGCCCCAGCTGTGTGGGCTAGTGCTCCAGGGGGTCAGGGCGGGAGCAGGGGCCCGGGGCTTGGAGCCGCCTGCTGCCTTTCTGGGGGAGGCACCCGGGAGCAAGCTTTGGAAGCTCACAGGAAGGTGGGAGGACAGCCACACAGAGGTACGAGGCACCCGGCAGGGAGGTCTGGGCTGAGCTGGGCTGCCTCTGGGGCTCCTGGATGGGAGGCACGGGGTTGGGAGGCCGGGCGAGGCGGCGGGGAGAGTCCAGCCCTGCAGTCAGACACCCGCAGTGCCCCCGAGTTCCACCCCGGCCTCCCTGATGACCTGGCCTGGCCGCTCCTCTCAGAGGGGCCTCAGCTTCCCTGTCTGTAAAATGGGGCTCTTCCGGCTGTTATTCTCTCATTCGCGAATCACTCATTCAACAAATACTAGTTGAGCTGCGGACACAGCGGCAGGGAGTGTCAGAGCTGGGGGTGACCTGAGGCGACTCGCTTCACTGCTCTGAGCCTCAGTTTCCCTGTCTGGAAATAGAGTTGATCACTGTGCCAACCTCACAGGTTTTCAGGGTGATGAAAACAGTTACGACATGGAAAGTACTAAGGGCAGGGCCTGGTGCACCACCGTGAGTGCCCAGTCAGTGTGCGCTACTGTCTTGAGGTGCCGTGGAGCCGTGCGGGACCCTCAGGGTGGAGCGAGGAGCAAAACCAGAGAATCACTCCCTTGGCGCATCCAGCCCAGTGGGGGATACAGACGTTGATTGAATAGCCACTAGAAGCAGAACAGTAATCAATGGCCGGAAGAGATCTGAAGCCGAATCACAGTATCCTACGGCCACAGGACCTGGCCGGGCGTGGAGATCCCGGGAGGCTTCCCGGCGGAAGCAGTTTTCAGGCCAAGATCTGCAGGATGAGGGGGGTTAACTAGGTGAAATGGGGAACATTCCATGCAGAGGGAAAGCACGTTCAAACCCTGAGGAGGGGTGGAGCACGGCGTGCCGGAGAAACCGAAGGCAGGCCTGCGGTGGGAACTCTGAGCGGGAAGGAGATCTCCACGAGGGAGCCGGGGGGACCAGGCCTGGCCCTGGGGCCGCACTGACTTCGTGTTTAATCCTCAGAGAAATGAGACCTGAAGGTCCACCGATAAGGTCCCACGCAAACAAATTACGGTACATCCACACAATAGAAAACTCACAGCGATTTTAAAAGGGCGGGGAGCGTGCTCTTCATGAATGGAGAAGGAACAGCCTCCGAGATATGTTAACTGAGCAAGGCCGGAGCACAACAGTGGTTATCGAATGGGCTGCCATCTGTGAGAAACAGCAGGAAGAGAAAAAATACGTAGACATCCATATATTCATATGTGCACAGAACATTCTGGAAGAATTCTTAAGCTAGTCCATTAGCTGTCTCCAGAGAGGGAGGAGAGATGGCAAGGAGGCTTCCTCTGCCTCCCCTTTTGTACCTTTTAAATTTTGAATCATGTATTCCTTGACATAAATAAATAAAGCCAAACTTTACAAATACGGCGTCTCCTCTGGCTGCTGTGTGGAGAACGGGCGATGGGCTGAGCGCGGACGTCAGCCGGTCAGTGAGTCATCAGCCGGGAGCCCGGTTTGGACCACGCAGGGGGAGAGAAGTGGCTCGAATCAGAGACGTGCACGAAGCAAAGCTGAACGCTCCCTACAGTCGTTTGCGCTCTGATCCTGCCACTGTCTGAATGGAAGAGAGGAATCGGAGACAGAAGAGTGTCCCCCACAGAGCTCGCCTCCGTCGCTCCTTTGACTAAAAGGTAGCTGTGATGCACCTGGTGGCAGAAGTGGAGGCTGAGAGGGACAACCCAGCACAAAAAGCAAGGGACAGTGTCAGGCAGGGAGGACCCCTCTGGCAGCCCCCTCCTCTCTGGAACTTTCTCCTCACTGGCCACCCTCCCCCGCAGAATTCTGGATGTCAGTCCTTACAGGATCCATCTACCTGCATTCTAGGCGAACTCATGGTTCATTGGCAGCCCACGTGCAAGTCCCATCTCCCCTGCCGAGGTGACCGCCCCCTCCCCGCTGGCTCACGGGCAAGACTTCCTCATGCAGGAGGAAGCGAATCCTTTGACTTGGCTAGTGGGGGAGTGTTTCTTGAATGGCACAGCTGACTTCAGGTTAAAATGCAAATATCCTTGGGAGAGACCATATAGGAAGTTATAATTCACTCAGCAAAAGTGCAAAGCAGCCCGTATAAAGCTGCCAGTCACATGGCCACAGACAAAGGAACACAGTTCACAACAGGAAAGGTAAGTCCAGTTTGGCGATTTGTTACAAAGTTACATATACACTTAGCATCTGACCCAGCAATCACCCGCTTAGAGAAGGGACTATGTCCACACAAGGACGGTTACATGAATGTTCATAGCAGCTTTATTCAAAACCACCCAAACGTCCATCAACTGTAAATGGATTAAGTAAATTGTGATACACCCATACAATGGAATATTACTCAGCAGTCAACAGGAACAAACATGGAGACAGGTGGCAACACAGTGACTCTCAAACACGTTATGCTAAGTGAGAGAAGGAAAACACAGAAGGCTGATCACAGATTAGGTGCATGGGACATCCTGGAAAAGGCAAGACTATAGCAACAGAAACCAAACCAGACAGGTGGCATTACCTTTAATGCAAGTCAGTGGTCTCGGGGGCTGGGGTAGGAAGAGGGCCTGACTGCACACGAGGGGATCTTCAAGGAAATGGAAATGTCCTGTATCTCGGCAGTGATGGTGGTTAGGACAACTGTATACGTTTGTTAAAACTGAGTGAGCTGCTCACTTTAAAAAGTGGATTTTACTCCACCTCAAGAAACCTGACCTGGGGGGGAAAAAAACCCTGCAGGTTCTTCACTTGTTTTTCTCAAACCCTGTGGACGTCCAGTCTCCCAGCCACAAAAAAGAACCTCCCCACAGCGGGAGCCCACTCCCCTCGTCTCCTGGTTCTGAGGTCCCGCATCATAACCGCCCAGAAGGCGCTGTCCGGGTGCGAAGGCGGGAACCGTCGGGCACACACTGATCTTCTTGAGACGCCTCCAAACAGCACGAAGGGTCCCCGAGGCGCCTTGGGGTCCGTGGGGGCGGGGTCCAGGGGAGGAGCCGAGTGGGCGGAGCTCCAGGCCCCGCCCCCACCGGAGCGGAGTCCGGGTTGGTCCATTTCTAAATACTGAGCTTCCCCTTAACTCCTGGGGGAAACAGCGGGTCGGCCCAGCGAAAAGGAATTTTGAAAAGCGCTGGGTCCCGTATTCCCTTAAAGTCCCTTTCAGGGCTGACATCCTACAGCACAATAGGAGAAGGGAACTAACATTTATTATTTGCTCTAATTTAATCATTTAGTTTAACCTCACAGCAGCCCTGCAAAGTGGGGATGATGTAACTCGGTTTTTACATGTCGGAAACGTTTGCGCAGAGAGAAGGGACTTACCCGAGACACAGCCAGCGCGGGCCCGCCCAGCCGCGCATGCCCACCCCAGCATCGGCGAGCTTTTTAGGACCATCGTGGCGCCCCCAGTGCGAAATGCCCTAAGAGAGGCGCGGATAAAGGGTCAGGGGACAGTGCGTGGGGGAGGTGACTTCTGGCTGGAAGAAAAGGCGCTTGAAGGCTGGACAGGGAGCCGGCCAGGAGCAGGGCCGGGTGGGAGCAAGCGAGCCCCGAGCGAGTCCTGTGGCTGGAGTGCCAGTGCCGGTGGGGACCGGGGTGGTTGTGGGGGGGCGGGGGGGGGGCGGCTGGCTGGTCAGAGCGGGGCACACCGTGACCATGAACTCGCCTGGCAAATAGGTTTTGCAGATGCTCAGGATGATCAGAGAGAAAAGAGGGAACAAAAGAGCCCCAGGCTCCGAAGCCGAGGCGTCTGCAGAACGCGGGGCTGAGGGCCAAGGGTTTGCCCTCTTGCCCTGTTTTCCAGGAGCGATGGCCCCAAGCCACAAGGGAGGGCGAATGCCTGCATCCACGAGTGAAAGAAACCAGTATTGATTCACCCCGGCTCAGTCCCAGGGTCTGTGCCAGATGCTTTCACTAATACCAACTTCTTTAATTTTCATAATAAGCCGGTAAAATAAGTGTTCTTATTCCTAAGCTCTCACTTGGCAAACACACACACAGCGCTTACGATGTGCAAGGCTCTCTGCCAAGCCCTGGATACAAAGATGAAATTACCCCTCTGTGCCCCAGCCTCCTCATCTATAAAATGGACATAATCTAGAACAATTAGAAAGCAGGGCCGCCTCCGTGTCATGTGAACCCTCGCTGGCTGCTTGGAGGAGGGGCGAGCCCCACACATAAGCAGCCAGCCCATTGGCCAGGGGCTCGTGATGCGGCCAGTGCCCAAAGATGAGCTGAGCCGGTCAGATCCCCTCTACAAACTGGGAAGTGCAGAGAAGAGGGCTGTAGCAGAAACAGAAGCAGTAATGTATTTACACGTGCCCGCTAAGCTTAGAACGGTATATAGAGGCTTCAATTTCCTACCTTTGAAAGGTACATCATTTTGACTAATTAAGCCACACCTATGTATCCAGCGCCATTCAGTCCTCAATGCCATGTCCACATCCCACATCCCACCACACCTGTGAGCCGAAAGGAGCGAGGATGCTCACCTCCTTTTACAGATGAGAAAGCAGGTTCACAGAGCAAAGTGACTAGAGGTGATCCCAGAGCCAGCCGGGAGGGAAGCTGGCCTGAGAGGCGAGCCTGGCTCTGGAGCTAAGCTCTTCCAGTTTCAGCTGGCTCACCAGGCGTGCAAGAGAAAATCTCGTTCTCTTTGTGGTTTCGTAAAATAAGAACATAGATATTATTGTCCACTCTAAGGTCCGTTCAGGGTTGGAAATGTGGTACATTTTGTTCCAGCCTTTATTTAGTACGTGGTTCGGATCCAGGCCCTGTGTATGAAACAGCCGGGGCTGAGGCTCCAGACTTTGTGCCAACGGAGAGCCCCTGGGCCCGATGAGTAATTCCAAAAACTGGGCAGCCCCTGAACCCTGCAGCTTTCCTCTGGGACACCCGTTGGTCTTTTGCAGTCCAATTAGTATTTTAGAATTCCTAAAAATGGTTTTTCTGTGCATATCCCTCCAAGTGGATGTTGGGGAGGTGGGGTTCTGGCCTGCTAGGTCCGGCCTCCGAGCTCTACAGATTGGCGGCTCCTTCTCGGTTCACCTTGTATCCAGGGATCCAAGCAGCCCCCCACATTCCAGCCGGGATCATTCATTCATTATTCGTTCCACACTCCTTGAGTACCTAGCGTGTACCAAGGGCTGTGCTAGATGCTGGGGAAATAATGACAACAGGGAGGCTGTCCCTATATTCATGGAGCATGGAGTTTAGAGTGAGACATACACGTTACTGAAATGATCATGGATGTAAATATAACCAGAGAGTCGGACCCTGGAGAGCTTGGACACAGGACGGGGGAGGCCCGTGGAGGGGGTCAGTAGACACAGGGCCGGGGGCAGCCAGAAAGGATGGGACCAGAGAGTGGGGCCTCCTCAGAGGAGGATGGGGCGACCAAACACAGGGCAGGAGTAGCCAAAGGGGAGACGGTGTGTGCTGGGCAGTTTCATCTACAAAAGTGCAGAGTAGAGATTCTGGTCCCCATTCAAGGGGGGGCAGAGTGACCGGCCTAGAGATGAGCAGCTGGGGAGCGGCAGAGCTGGGGCTCAAACCCAGGTCCATTTGGCTGCAAAGTGCCTTCCGCTCCACCACGTTGCTGCCCCCATGCAAGGTGGCATCCACTGCTCAGCGCTGTCACCTAGCTCGACGGGTCCAGCTGTGGCCCCTAGAATGGGTCTCTTCCTTCTCCCAAGGATGCCTTGCGGGGGCAAGGAGGAAGGGAACCAGCTGTCTGGGCATTGGGGACGGAGGTGACCTGATCTTCAGGGAGCAGTTTCTGAGCTGGAAGTGACTTGAGAGGTGGTACTGGTGCCAGTGTAACGGAGAAGGTGTGGAAACCGGATCTAGGTCCTGGCAGAAAAGCCCTGTCGCTGCCTTGATTCGAACCCCCCGGGACGATCCAGGATCTCCTCTCCATCGATAAGGTGTGCGGGACGGAATCAGGTGGTGGCTGACGGGCTGGGCCAGCTGAGAGGGGAAGCCAGCCAGCTTCTCCTCATCAAAGGGGTGGAAGGTAGCTGAGGCGGGAACGAGTGACCTGGTTCTCCACCCCTGTCAACATGCCCCCCGCCCCAGATCTGCCCCTAACGTGCAGGACTGTGGGCAAGAGAAAAGACCCTACCTTTATCGGAGACCTAACGCAAGTGAGGCCCCCTCCACACACTTTCGTAGACGCAATCTCACTTTCTCCCCACGACAACCCCCGTTACCAGCTCCATTTACAGAGGGGAAAACTGAGGCTCAGAGAGACAGATGACTTGCCCAAGGTCCCATGGCCAAGAAGTGGAAGAACTGGATCTCCAACCCAGATCTGCCTGTCCCCAAAGTAGGTGCCACTGCTGGAGCTCAGCACGTCCCTCCTCCTCTTTGGGCCTCAGTTTCCCCATCTGTCCAATGATGCTGTTTGATGAGATGCTCTCTAAGGGTTTGTCCTGGTTGGGAGCGTGTTCCCAGAGACACACGCAGCCACTCTTTAGCTCTAGGACCAGGAGCAGAGCACCTACTCCATGCCAGGCCCCGTGCTGGGCACTGAGGGGAGGAAGCTGAAGACTCGGTCCCTGTCCTCACGGAGGGTGCAGGCTATGGGGACAGACAGTCACAGGGATGTTCCATGGACCATGAGGTGAGTGCTCCCGTATATGTTGAATCCTCTCGGACGCCCAGCCCAGGGCCAGGCCCAAGGAGGAGACAACGAAATTCATGGGTCCCAACCAAGGGGCTTGTCTTCCTGACACGGGGCCCACCACAGCTCCTGACCCCTAATAACGAGGGGGCCCCACATCTGCACCATCCTTCAGCATCACCCAACCCTCACCTGGGCCCCAGGAGTCCGCCGAGGAAGGGACCCCTTCACTGGTCTCATTTGGTAGACGCGGACAAAACTGAGGCTCAGAGGAGTTAACTGGCTGATCCAAGGTCACAGGGCTTTGGGGGAACAGGAAGATATAAGCCCACCTATTGCCTTAAAACTCAGAGATCTGAAAATTCACAATATGCAGTGCCCTGTGAGGCAAAGCTGGCAGATTCAACCACAGGGCAGATATAAAGGCCCCCTTAGGGTGGTGGGGACTCATGCAGGGTCCTAAAAATGGGGTGACAGTTGGCTGGAGCAGAGCAGCCATCTCAGGCAGAGGACTCACATGTGCAAAGGCCCAGGGGCAGAGTGAGCTCCTGAGCAGTGGTTGGAGCCGAGAGTACAGCTGGGACAGGAAGCACACCCAGGGCAGGGGACATGCCCAGGCCAGGGGACACACTTGGGGCAGGGGGCACACCTGGGCAGGGAAGGGGGAAGGGCTGGGATCGGGGTGGGTACACCTGTCTGTCCCCAAGGCCTGAAAGCCAGACTGCACTGACAGAAGATGGGAGCTGGGGAGGGTGCAGGGAGCGCTGTGGGGGGGTGTACCGGGCTTCTCATCCGCCCAGCCTGGGACAGAGGATCCGGCTGACCTCGTTGTTTGACTCAAGCTGCCACTTTTCCTCTCTGAGCTCGTTCCCTCCTCAGAGGATCGGAATCTCCAAAAGCCCACGACGTTCTGACACTATGACTCGGGGTTGGAATGACCTTCCCTGAATCATTAGGGGCCGAGCGTGAGGCCAGGGACAGACCTGGTGTGGGGACAGTGAGGGCCCTGTCTGGGTGGCCTCAGGGCCCCGGGGAGAGGAGGGGCCTGGGAGTGTGGGGGAGGGGGGCGAGCTCGGGACTGGCTGACCCAGGCTGAGGGGCCATCGCAGTCGGGTGGATCTAGGAGACCAACCTGCAGTGACAGCCCCCACCCTGGAGCAGCCATCTGTCCGTGAGCCCTGCTTCACCTCCAGAATCCAGTGCGTTCTCTTTCGCTTTCTGGAAACCCCTCCCTCCCAGCCTCTGCAGCCCCTCCCAACCCTGCCAGCTCAGTCTCATCCCAAGAGGCCCAGAGGAAGGGAAGGGACGCCCATCCGTGTGCTCCTTCCCCGGTGAAACGCATGTCGGCGGCTCCCCCTGCTCCTGTTCCAGGCGCTGGGAGTACAGGGGAGCAGGGGTCCCCGCCTCCCGGGCTGCACGCCAGCAGCAGAGACAGACAACAGAGGGAACAGAAGAGAAGTGACGTGACATGGGAGACGGGACAGAGTCACACAGGGCAGGAGGGACGGGGCGGCTGCCATTCTAACCAGGGTGGTCGGGCTGAGCCTGGCTGAGAAGGTGGCGTTTGCACACAGACTTGGAGGGTTTGGGGGCTGACTCTGAGCCACAGTGATTTACCCAAAGCTCACAGCAGCCCCGAGAGGCAGCTGTCGTACAGATGAGGAAACCGAGGCGCAGAGGGGGAAGGTACAGCCCAAGGTGCTCAGCCAGTGGGTGGCGGACTCAGGATTCGAACCCAAGTCCGCTGATTCTGAACCCAAACAGAGAAGCGTAATGCTTGGGGTTAGAGAGAGGATGCTGGAGCCCGGGTGACTGAGAGTCGAGCCTCGGCTTGGTCATGTCGTAGCTGAGCCTCAGCAGGCTGCTTACCACTCTGGGCCTCTGATTTCTCATCTATAAAGTGGGGGTGGGGACCGAGCCCTCCTTGTGGGGTAGTTGAGAGGATTAGACAATGCAGTGCACATGAAGTACTTACACAGTGCCTGGCACCAGGCAAGGGCTCCAGAGTGATAACAAATCACCACCACCATCACTGTCATCACCGTCACCATCATCATCATCACCATCATCACCATCACCATGATCACCACCATCATCATCATCGTCGTCATTATCACCATCACCATCATCGCTACCATCATCATTGCCACCATCATCATCACCATCATCACCGTCATCACCATCATCATCACCATCATCATCCCTATCATCATCATCACCATCTTCATCATCATCACCATCATCATCATCATCACTGTCATTATTTCTCCTGCGCCTCTTCTGCCCGACCCATACCACAGAGTCCCCACTAAGGACACCCAGCCTGTGTCCTGAGCAGGTTGACTGAGCCTGTGTTGGGGGCTGGCTGGGGTGAGGGGGCTGCCTTGGTAGATGGGCAGGCTCCCTTTGGCTCCCTTTCCCCTGCCTTGCTCCCTCACTCCTCTCTCTCCAGGCTGATGAAATATGGAGGAGCTGGCAGTGGTGTCGCCGCTGAGAAGGCTGCCACCCCCGGGGAGGGTGATGGATAGCCCTGATTACACGGATCGTTGCGGTGGCGGGGAAGGAGCGGCAGCCGCCCATGCATCTCGGAGCCCTCCTCCTAGACCCCATCCAGCCAGCCTGTCTGGCGTCTCAGCCCTCCCAGGTTTTCCATCCCAAAGGCTTGTTGCCTCTGTCTGCTTGGCCCCTCATAGCAGCGTGCAGAGGAGCAAGGGCAGGGGTCCGTTTGCAGATGCGGGACACGAGGCCCCGAGACCTACAGAGTGAGTGGCTGTGCTGGGACCAGACCCTTCCAGCTCCCCGATCTAATGCTCTCTCGCTGCCTGTCGGCACCTCCAGCCCTTCAGGGGCGTTTGCAGTAGCCTGGGGAGCGGTGTAGCTGGAGGTTCTGAGCCCCACCTCTGCCGTCAGGGAGTCTGGGTCCCAGCTCTGCCGCTCAGAGCACCCTTGGGAAATTCGTTCACCTCTGTGGCTGTTTCCCCATCTGGTAAATGGGGATGGTGATCCTAGTCACCTCCTGGATTCAGAAGCCCACCTCCCCAGATCCACGCCTGGGTCAGGGCCTCGGAGGCACGTAGAACTTCCCTGCCTTCTTCTAGCTCTCCTCCACGCCCCCCGTGCATCTTCCCCTCCCCACGCTGTGCCTTCCACGTGGAATGCCTTTCCCCCTCTTCCTCTGATGAGCCCTGGGCTCCACTTCAAGCATCACCTCCGCTGGGAAGCCTTCCCCGACCCTCATGGTTCTGCATGGGGCATATCTCTCCTAATTGGGAGACATCACCTGGCCTTCACCACCCCTGGGTCACAGCTCGAGTCCCACGTCGCAGCGTCATTCTCTTGGCTGCCTCTCCCTCACACTGGGGGCCCCTGGAGAGCAAAAGGCCCAGCAAAATCCTCTCCCTGGGACTGCTGTGACCGGCAGGATGTCTGGTCAGAGAAAAGGCTCATTTTTGGTGAAGAAGCTGGTCACTGAGTCGCAGCTGACCAAGCTCCTGGCTCTCCACGTCTGAGATGTCTGACTGTGCGCAGGAGGCTGGAAGGCAGGACTGCTCCTCACAACCCCGAGGACAGAATCAGCAGCGGTGACTTTCAGGACAAATGATAGAGTGTGGGGAAGGGATGTTGAGACCAGCTGAGGCTCTATCCCACCCCTCCAATGGCTGCCAGTGTCCCCCAGGGGCCGGGGGCAGATGTGTACCACCTGGACCCTGCATTGCTACAAACCCGCCCCACTGCAGGATGGAGAAAGTCTAAACTCTGGTGCCTGCCGGCTCCAGCCCCATCTGCCCAAAATCTCCTTCCCCCTGGGGCTGCCAATCCCCACCACACATTCTCTGATTTTGTTCTTACTACATGGGCTTTAACTGCACCCCCCCACCAGTGCTGAACTCTCCTGCCTCAGGGCCTTTGCACAGGCTCTTTCCTTTTCCAATGATGCCCTTTCCTCACTTCTTTGACTGTTTGTGTCTACTCATTCTCTCAGTGTCCATGGGAACCATCGCTTCTTCAAAGATGCCCTCCCTGGCCCCTCGGACTAGGCAGGGCTTCCTCTCTTTGCCCGTCCAGCACCTCAAGCTCTTCTTCCATGGCACTCACCGCAGTCGATAGTTGCACATTTTATTTCTATCATTGTTTGCGTCCTGAGAGAGCCGTGGCGAAGAGCACGGACTCTGGAGTCAGACTGCCTGGGTTTACAGAGGTTTTACCTTACATGAGCTGTGTGGCCTTGGCCAAGTTACTCCATCTCTCTGTGCTTCTGTTTCCTGATCTGTCACATGGGCCAATAAAATTACCCACTTGCAGCACTGCAGTGAGCCAATAAATAGTTATCGAATGAATAAAACTATGAGTGGTGTAGGGAAGCGATTCTAAAAGTTTCCAGTTTTAGATGCTTCATAATTTTAAAGGACTTTAAGGGCTCCCGTATAGATAAGTTTCACTTCAAGTACTCATCAGTGGAGAAAAATAATAATATAATATAATAATAATACCACCAGCTTGCTGGGAGTTCAGTAATGCCTTTAATTAAACTTTTACTTTTAATCGCAACACTTGGAAAAGAGTTTTTTAAGGGCACAGCCTGCGGCTGTGAGTCCACAAACTGGTGGTGGGCACGGGGGTTCCCATACGCCCTGGAAGCCCTGGGAAGGGGGAGTTCAGGTGCGCGTGACGAGTTGAGGTGGAGTCGCCCGCGAGCCGGCTGAGGGGAGATGTCAAGTACGAGACTGCCTGGGACCCGGGAGGGCTGGGCTGGGCAGGTGGGAGCATCAGCTTAGACGTGGAGTCACCAGGGGAGAGCGCAGGGGAGGGGAGGGGAGAGGGGAGCCTGGGCTGCTGCCACTGAAATGCGGACTCTAGAAGTGGGCTGGAGGAGGGGGCCTGGGGAGAGAGACGGAAAGGGAGCGGCAGGAGGAAGCCAGGGGAGTGGGCGCCAGCCAAGTCAAGAGACGGACGTGTTTGAGGACAGAGGAGGAATCGCTGTGTGGCACTGTCTCAGCAGGCCCACGAGAATTCGGCAGGACGTCACCAGTGACCCAAAACACCAGCCAGACCTGCAGCAGCTGAAGAGAGAAAAGGAGGTGACCGAGTGGGCTGTGGAGCTGCTGAGCAGCTTTGCTAAGAAGCAGGAGGGAAAACTGGCCAGGCTCTGATGGTGCCCCAGGGAACGAGGCCCCCTCCGTCTCCGTCTCCGTCTCCGTCTCCGTCTCTCTCCCAGAGAGATCAGATCTCTTTTGCGTGCTGGGGGACCGTCCCACAGGGAGGGAGAGACGGACGATGCCTTGGGAGGCGAGAGGGAGGGACCGAGCCCACGTGCGGTCCTGGCTGTCTCGCAGGGGCGTGGGGGACCCAGCACTGCTGCCTGGAAACAGGAGGGTTGATTAAAATGGTCAGTCGAGGACCCAGCCCAGTGCTGGCACGCAGGAGGCTCCGATGAGTCCGTTCTCGTCCGTCTGCCGCCCGGGAGGCATGTGAAGGAGGCCCCTCGCAGGAACCCGACGGTGGTTCGGTTCTGCGGGCCTCCCCTGGGGCCTGGGGGACGGACACGGGAAGACACTGCTGCGTGCCAGCGACTCCCGCCATCTCCCACCCCTCCTTCCTTGTTCTGGGCTCTCCCCTCCCACCCCCCTCCTCACCTCCTCGCCCGCAGAGCAGCACCCCCGTATCAGTCAGGGCCTGGCTGGGCAGCCGCGTGGGAGGCCGCCCGGCCCCCACCTGGGGCGGCACTGGCTGGAGTCGGGTCCTTCACGGCGCTGGCGTCTCCCCTGCGTCACTGCTATGAAACGGGGCAGGTTGCTGGCAGCCGGTTCCAGGATGGATGGCCAGGCCTGCAGGCAGGGGACGGGGCCAGAGGCCGCTGAGGTTTTGGGGGGGTTTTTCCATACCAAGTAACAAAGAAATTTTTAAAAAGCCAATAATTTTTAATTAAACCAAGCTTAAAGACAGATGGTGAGAAGGACCACGCTGGCTGGCTGCAAACCAGGGCAGCACCGTCGGCTCTCAGAATCCCAGAGTCGGAGCATCTTTGAATCCCAGAGTCGGCTCCGAGTTACAGAATCTGAGAGAAACAAGCTCTCCCAGTGCCGGAGTCAAGTCTTAGAAGCACAGAGCCTAGCTCTCCAAGGGACATTCAGAGGCAGTTGGCTCAGTGATCAAGGGAAGGGGCTAGAGAACTTCAATGCCCAGGTTCTGATCCTGTGTCTGCCAGATTAGCTGTGTGACTTGGGGCAAGTTACTTAACTTCTCTGTTTCTCAGTTTCCCTGCTGTCAAATCAAAGTAGGGCTGTCATGAGAATTTTGTGAATGCTGTTATCACACGCTCTTCAGCCAACATGTCTTAGGAGCATAGAGTCTTCAAGGGGTTTTTGATTCTAACTCACTCCTCATTGCCTGCATCTCTTCTCAAGCATGCACAAGGATGAGTATCACCTCTAAAAGCAGAGCTGTCCCCCTCAGAGAGCGGCCAGTCCCACTTCTAAATAGCTCTGCCTGAGGAAAATCCCTCCTTCTACCATCCCGGGGGCCAGCTGTGCACAGACGATGAGTTTTTCCTGTGTGAATCTCCCGCAGGGCGGACACTCAACAGAATCCATCCTCAGTGCTGTCGACCTGCAGCAGCTTAGGGCCCAAGGGCTCCGCACACTGCACTTGCTGCTGGGGCTGTTCCACCACGGACAAGGGCGCCCTCTGTTATATACGCTTACGACCCATCCGACTCACCCGCAAGAAAACAAACCACCCAATTCGAAAATGGGCAGGGGATCTGAACAGATATTTTTCCAAAGAAGATATACAGATGGCCAACAGGCACGTGAAAAGATGCTGAACGTCACTAACTATTTGGGAAATGCAAATCAAGACCACAATGAGATATCACGTTACCACCCGTCAGAGTGTTGTTATTAAAAAGACAAGAAATAACAAGTGTTGGAGAGGATGCATGCACTGGTGGTGGGAACGCAAACTGGTGCAGCCACTATGGAAGACAGCATGGAGATTCCTCAGAAAATTAAGAATAGAAATACCATATAAACCAGCTATTCCACTGGTTATTTAGCCAAAGAACAGGAAAACTTTAATCTGAAAAGATCTAAGCACCCCTGTGTTCATCGCAGCAGTGTTCACAATAGCCAAGACTTGGAAGCAACCTAGGTGGCCATCAAGGGACGAATGGATAAAGAAGATGTGGTATATACACAATGGAATACTACTCAGCCATAAGAAATGACGAAATCCGGCCATTTGTGACAACATGGATGGACCCTGAGGGCATTATGCTGAGTGAAATAAGTCAGAGGGAGAAAGTCAAATACCATATGATCTCACTCATAAGTGGAAGATAAAAACGACAGCAACGAACAAACACATAGAGCCAGAGAAGAGACTGGGGGTTACTAGACGGGAAGGGGGCGCGGCTGGAGGCAGGGTGAAAGGGTTAAAGCGCCCATGCGCACAGTGATGGGCGGAAACCAGATTTTTGGGAGTGGACACAGAAGTCGAAATATAATGAGGCACACCTGAACATTGTATAATGGTTTATGAAATGTTATAAACCAATGGGCCCTCAATAAAAAAAATAAATGAAAATTTGAGAAGACCCACTCATTCGTTCGTTCGTTCAACAGGCCCTGTTCTCGGTGCTGGGGACGCGGTGGGGGCCAGACCCAGGGTCCCCGCACTTGGGAAGCTGACAGTCTGGTGGGAAAGATGCCAAGTAAACAAGAACCCGCACGGCAGGGTGAGCGGGGCCTGAGGGTCCAGAGGAACCCAGGCTCTGGGATGAGGGGGAGAAGTGTGGCTGAGTTCTACTTCCTTCTAGTTTGCTGTGTGAGGGTGAACACATTTCTTAGCCTCTCTGAGCCTTGCTTCCGCAAATGACCAGAGAAACAAAAGGCCCTAGGGACTCAGAGAGGTAGCCCTGCTCCCCACGGTGCACTGGGAGGCCCCCACAAGACAGTGAAGCAGGCACAGCCATTGTCTGCCCTCTCCCCCACTAAGACAACCTTCTCGGGTTGAATTGCACACAACCCAGGAGATGATTGGGAGATGAATCCAGTTAGTTTAAGGTAATCACGGCAGTCTCTGTCCTTTACCCCTCATTGGTCTGGAGTGGGCCTGTGGACCAGTTCAGAGTGATGATAATATAAAGAGGAATCCCCAGAGGCTGTGGAGAGTGGCTGTGTGCTTCAAGGTAAAGATTTCCCTCTCTGATGGAAGGGAAAGCCACATGAGGAGAAGGCTCCTTTGCTCCCTTCCCTCCCTTCTTATTTTGGACACTGTTGTGTAAGGACGTGATGCCTGGAGCTGTGGCAGCCATCTTGTGACCATGAGATGTGAAGCCTAAAGACAAGCACCAACACACTGAGGGTACCAGAGTGGAAGATGGTGCAATGAACTGAATGTTTGTGTCTCCTCAAATTTCAGATATTGAAATCCTATCCCCTGGGTAATGGTGTTAGGAGGTGAGGCATTTGGGAAGTAATTAGATTATGAGGGTGGAGCCCCCATGACTGAGATTAGTGCCCTTACAAAAGGGACCCAAGAGATCTCTTGCCCTCTTTCCGCAATGTGAGGCTACAAGAAGTTGGTGGTCTGCCACCCGGAAGAGGGCTCTCACCAGAACCTGACCATGCTGGCACCCTGATCTTGGACTTCCAGCCTCGGGACTGTTGTTTCGAGGCCACCCAGTCTATGGGACTTTGTTATAGCAGCCTGAGCTGACTCAGGCAGGCGGGAAGCAACAGGGTGCCGGGTGACATCATGAAGCTGCAGGATCAACCTAGGACAGCTTCCATCCGGACACTCGCTCCGTAAGCGGGAGACGTCCTGCGGGTTAAGTGACTGACAGTTGGCCTTTCTGTTATTACAGCTCAGCACGGCCTCTCCTCACCTCCCCAGCTCCTCCTCAACCTTCCGGAGCCAGGTGGGCTGTCGTCCCCTTCACACAGTCTTTCCATAAATGTCTGCTCACTGTCAACAGATAATTATTGAGCACCACATGGCCCTGCTCCATCTTAGGTCACGATATAGTGGGAGAGCAACAAAAGTCATTACAGAGACAGATGATTGAGTTGATCACACATTGTGATACGTTCTACACGTTAAACAGTAGGGTGCTGAGACAGAGAAGGCCAGGTGACCCCTTTAGGGAGAGTAGTCAAGGAAGGCCTCTTGGAGGAGGTGGCTTTTTTTTTTTTAAAGATTTTATTTTTTCCTTTTTCTCCCCAAAGCCCCCCAGTACATAGTTGTATATTCTTCGTTGTGGGTCCTTCTAGTTGTGGCATGTGGGACGCTGCCTCAGCGTGGTTTGATGAGCAGTGCCATGTCCGCGCCCAGGATTCGAACCAACGAAACACTGGGCCGCTTGCAGCGGAGCGCGCGAACTTAACCACTCGGCCACGGGGCCAGTCCCTGGAGGAGGTGGCTTTTAAGTAGAGCCCTGAATGAGTACACAGTGCAGGGTGGGGAGGTTTCCAGGCAGTGGAATGACCTGGGCAAAGGCCCTGAGGTGGGAAACAGTTTAGCATGTTCGAGGGGATGGAGAGAGGGGAGAGGCAGGTTGTAGGGCCAATGAGGAGTTTGGGTTCCATTTTAAGGGGCGCCGCTGAGAACATTTACGCCGGGGAGTGGATTTCTGCCTTGGGAAGCTCCCTGCCTCTGGCTGCCTGGGGAATGGGATTCCCAAATCCCCCTCCAGCCCCTCGAGCTCTGATGTCCCCGGGGCCACCTCCATGCTGGCCTCCCTGTTTTACTCCTTTGCCCATTTGCTGTCACTGCCTCCAGAGCACGTCTCCTCCCGGGTTGGGACCGTGTCTGCCCCTTCTCTGCCCTCAGCGCCCACACAGGGGCCGACAAACCCTCTCCCAGGGCAGCCAGCACCCAGCAAGCCCTTCGGGGCTCTGTGCTGGCTCCAGGGGTCAGCAGCCTGAGCACTCGCTTCAGGACAGTGGCTGACCCCCTCCCCTGGGTCTGCACCCCCTCCTCACGCAGCAGACAGGGGTGCGGCCGCCAGGGACCAGGGCAAGGTCTGGGTTTGCTCAGCTTTATGACTGTGTCTGTGTCCAGAAATGGAAAAGCCAGGCGATTCCGTCTCCCCAATTGTGTCACCGACCAGCCGCAGCTGCCCGGCCTCCTCGGCCTCCTCCTCCTCTGACTGAGCCAGGCTGTCCAGGGACAGAGGAGAGGAGGATAGAAAGATAATGTGTTCCCTTCTCGAAAAGCAGTGCCGAAACTCCCTCACATCATGACCAGCCCTCAGACTGCAGGGAGTGGAGATTCCACTGCTGGCCAGAGCTGCGTCCTGGAGGACAGCATGGCTGATGGCTCTGGGATGCTTGGGGTGAATCAGCCCTTGGGGTCCCCAGAGAGAGGGAGATTCAGTTCGGAATGTCCCGGTCTCTTCCCTCTGCAGCCCGCTGTCACCCTTCCTCCTGTGACATTTATTGCTCTGGACTGTATGTTTCAGACACCAGCCTGAGCATCCTGGAACCCCAAAAGCCCTTAGAGATCAACCCAGCGCAGGACTCAAGGGATGGGAGTCACACCCCAGCCAACCCCGGCCGGCCGCGCTCAGGGAGGAGACAGGGCTGCCGAGCTGTGCCGGAACCTCCCGACCTCCGAGCATCCCCCACATGGTCCCACCCCGCCCCCGGGGCAGGGGCACCGGCACATCCTGGTTGAGAGCTCGCGCTGGAGCCGCGGGGCCTGCGCTCGCTGGGCTGCGCGGTTCCAGGTCTGTACCGTGGACATGGTCACAGGCCACGCCGCGGGGCCGGCTCTGACCTGCACCCTGCTCAGAACCGGCGCCACGCCGCAACCGCTCGGCGACAGCCGGCCGCGCTTGTCATTTGCCACCGAGGCTTCTCAAGCCAGAGACAGGCAGGGGCTCCCCCAAGGCCGCCCAGCGAGTCTGTGGCAGGTCCCAGGCGGGGTCTCCTGACCTCCAGGCGAGCGCTGTCACTGACCTCACCGAGCGCCGACGGTGGCCAGGACGTTCCCACACAGTCTTGGGGAAACACTCTCAAGGTGTCCAGCTGCCCCCAGAGCCATAGAGGCTCTCACCATCCCCCCAGGGACGCGGAGACGGAATCACAGAACGACGCCTAAGCGTGCACGCACCCGCGTTCACAGACAGGCCGAGATGCGGCTGATCGGAGGAGAGCACGCTCATGCACGTGCGCGCGCACAGCGGGCGGCCCGGCCTCTCCCAGACCCCACGTGCCTTCTCCACTCTTTCCCTCCTTCTCCATCGGCCCTTCCTCTCCCTCCGCCACCCACGTGTTTGTGGCTGTTTTCCCAAAGTCCCCGGCCTGTCACTTCAATGAGGGGCGATGTTGGCAGCCCCTGCTGCCAACCAGAAGCCAAGCCTGGGGTCCTGGGGTCCCGGCTCACCTGGGGGGCCGGAGGAGGCCGTGGGGTGGGGGTTTCAGCCGTAGCCAGCTCTGAGCTGAGGGCCTGCAGCTGAGGACCTGCAGCTAGGGCTGCTTCCTCCCACCCTCCTCCCAGCCCCCCACCCCCGGGATGTCCCAGGGCGGCTGGGGGCTCCAGCCGAGGCTCTCTAGGGGAGGAAAGCTGGGGGTCTGCATGACATCCACCATCAGGGCAGCTTAGCAAGCCCCAGCCCTCCAGAGCCCCCTATGTGGTATGAAGGTTAAGCCTCAGAATCTTACAGCATCAGGGCTGGAAGAGCCCCTCCCAGCCATCGAAATCAGCCCCTCTTTTTACAGAGGGGGAGACTGAAGCTCAGAGGGGGTATGAGGTTTGCCCAGGGTCACACAGCAGAACCAGACTCCCAGCCCAGGCTCTCTCCGTGCCTCCCGCCGAGGGTCCCGGGGTTGGTCCCCAGCCTGATGGTGACCCCAGATAGCACTGTCCCTTACTGCTCATCAGGCCCCTTCCCCACAGCCCTCCAGGCCCTGCAGACACGGGGCTGCGGTTCCCAAGGCAGAGGCCGCCCCGCTGCTTTCTCTCCAGAGTCGGGAAGCTTCCCAGAGTCTGTCCGGGGCCTCGGCCGTGATTTATGCTCTCTCTCCCTTCCTGTTTATTCAACCTCTTGGCAGAAAGTCCTGGGGGGCAGAATTTATGAGAAAAGGAGGAGGGAAGGAGGGTGAGTGTGGGTTGATAAAGAGGGAAGAGGAGGGAACGAGAATTTAAGGAAAAAGCAACACAGAATGTGTTTGTGTGGGAGACAAAAAACAGGGCTGGCTTCGCAGGAGCGGCTTGCTGGGCGAGGGTCTGCTCAGGGACACTCTCCCTGAGAAGCCCTCAGCTAGGCTGCGGGGCCCCCGTGGGATGCCCAGGGCTGGGGACGAGGCCTCGGGGTCCCCAGACCACTCCCAAGAGAACAGGCAGCTGGAGACGCTGCACCGAGGAGCCCCCTTGCAGTATGAGTGAAGCTGTGGAGGACACGGGCACCTGCCAGCGCTGTGTATGTAGCAGGGGCTCCATAAATGCTGCATGGGCACCAGGCAGGAAACAGCCAGCTGCCTGCATTCTTGCGTGGCCCTGATTTGCTGTGTGGCCTTCAGCAAAATGGTTCCCCTCCTGGGGCCTCGGTTTTCTCCTCTGTCCATCGAAAGGTCACATTGGGTGGTGGCCGAGGGGCCCTCCGGCTCTGACAGCCCAGGGGTCTGTGACTCTAGAGGTCACCCAGCTAAATGTCATCTCAGTACAATAATCTTGATCCCCCTGCCGCCCCCTCCAGGCTCCAGGCCCAAGGGAGGTGCCAGGGGTCCCCAATACTTCAGCAAGTGCCCCGGGGGGGTCACCTTCTCATGGCCTCCCCTGCTCGCTGGGTACCTGGTGTCCAGACAGCGTCAACCCACACCTGAAACTCAGCTGCTTCTTCCAGGCCGCCCTCCATCCACCCACAGGGAGCTCCAAGGAGATGCAAACAGGACACTGGGCATCTCCACACTCCAGCGCCTTCCTGCGTATAGAAGAAATGACACCCCACCCAGGACTGACAGAGGGAGGCGGGGATGAAGCCAGACTGGGGAAGCTGCGTGACGGGTTCGTGTAGTTTAGGACACTGTCCTCTCTCCTTTGAGTATGTTTGGTAATTTCCATAATAAAACGTCAAATAATAACCCAAATTAAAAATGCATTTTTCCCACATACCTGTGGAATGCACAGTAGGTGGTCAAAGAAACAATTTTCACTCAAAGGAAAAAAATAATGTGATAGCTCCTGGCGCGTTTGAAATCCCAGAGCCTCAGAAGAGGAGGGCGCCCGGGGTTTCACAGCAGATACACGGCTCCTGTGAGGAGGCAGGAGAAAAGCTAAATGCGCCGTTTCCTCCTACTTTGTTTACAGATTCGCGCTCCATCGCCAAGCCTAGCCCCTTGGATATTTTCAAGGGTTTAGAGCAATTCGGTACAATCTGGACTTAGCCGTCCACACTAATGAATACATCTTGGTTGGGGTTCTTTATCTCTGTGTTGTCATATGGTTTTTCTCTTATTTTCAATTAAGTATGTCCACAGAATTACGAACATTATTTTCAAAAGGAAAAAAAGAGTAAAATAGGTCAAATAAATATTTTCATGAAGTTAAAAAAAATTTGTCCACCAGCCCCCAGTGCTCTCTCACCTCCTGCGTCCCTCTCTCCTCTCTTCCCCTCTGCCCTGTCTGGTGCTGACAGCGGATCCGGATCCAGGACCTGCCTGCCTTCTGCAGAGCCAGGTCTGGTCTGCCCCTGTCCTCGAGCTCCCCTGCCCTGCTCCGCACCCTGGCCTCCCGCTGCATGCACTCAACCAGGACTCAACAGACCGGTCCCTCCCCAGGATGCATCACGGGGCACAGGGGCGATGCAGGACCAGGGAGGCCCAAGTGTGGCTGGGAGTGAAGGAGGCAGGTCAGGGTGAGGTCCAGACGTCTTAGCCCCAAAGGAGGAATCTCTGGCCCTGTGGCACCTGCATTGGAAGTGATGTGGGGACCAGGGTCTTCCTGTGCCCACAAGCTCACACCAAGGTGAGCAGCGCTGCTGCTGAGCCCACGCCCAGGCCCCGCCTCCTGACTCCACGCAGGAACTAGATGGGACCTAAGGACCAAAGGGCCAGCTGCCTCCTCTGACAGAGGATGGGGGAGACATATGTTCAAAGTCTCAGGCAGAATTTACGGGAATTGGATTCTCCCCTGACAGCCTCTCCCCTGCATAGAACCTGCAGTGGCTCCCACTGTCCACAGGACAAGGTCAGACCCGCTGGCCTTGGGACCCAGGCTTTCAAGAAGGGCTCCTGCCTTCATCCAGTGCCACCTCCCACTGGACTCCCCTGCCTGTGTCCTTCCCTCCATCCTTACCCAGGCAGCTCTGACTCTCCCTTTGTGATCACCCCAGGTCCTCCTCTCCAGGAAGGTCGCTTGTGCAAGTGGCAGAGCTGGAACTGAAAGCAAGACAGCAGACGCCAGTGCTCCCTCTCCCAACCACTGTGCTCTGCTGCCCTGGGTGGGGAGAGCTGGATGGAGACTGGTGCCCGATTCCCAAACCCATGCTCTCCTTTTGCTCCCGGCCCGCTGGGCTGAGGAGGTCCGCAGCGGGGTGGCAGCCGGAAACTGGAGGAGGCTCCGAGGAGGCAGGTGTTCCACCCGCCCTTTGCCGTGTCCTCCATCACTCGGGTTCTTGAAACCCACGGAGAGCAGGAAGGTCTGGAGCTGAGCCCATGCCGGGCAGAAAGGAAGATTCTTCCCTTCCCTCTGGCCCCACACCTTTATATTCGCGGCACCCAGCCAGGACTGAAGGAGGAGAGACTGTTGCCCTGTGCTCTGAGGGGCGGCCGAGGCTCCCTCCCACCCAGGGCTCATCCCCCCGCAGCCCTTCATGCCAACTCCCTCGCCGTGACCCATAAGGCTGACACCCGGCTCTCCTCTCCCCACCTGCTGGTCCACGCTCAGCCTCAGCATCACTGAGGGATGCCCGCAGCATGAGAGGGACAGGGAGCATCCTGGGTAAGAACCTGGTTTGTATCCTGCCTCTGTCGCTTGTTGTCTATGTGACTTCAGGCAAGGAATGGCTCCTCCGTGGCCTCAGTCTTCCCATCGGGGAGATGGGGGCAATAACGGTTCCTGCCTCACAGAGTTGTTGTGCCAAGGAAACAAGTTAGGACATCTTAAGTGCTGGGAATTGTGTCTGGCGTGTGGTTAGAACCTCGGAAGTGTTAGTCATTATCAGCAGGCACCAGGCTGGGGGGCCCCGGGCAGGTCACCTATTCCTCAGAGGTTCAACGGGCACAGTGACCAGCAGGGTGTAGCCACTCTCAAGATGGTATGAATGACAATAACGCGCTTGCCCTCAAGGAGATCAGAGGCCAGCAAGGGCAGCAGACGAGTAACTGGCCTCCCGTCCGGCAGCTCAGCGGCGGCCTCCTGGAGCCCCTGGGAGGGCGTGCTGGAGCCGCCACCCTGCCTGGCAGCTCGGAGGGACCTGCACGTGCACGGGCATGGAGGGGCGAGGGCATGGCGCAACGGAGGGATAAAGGACACCCCATTTCTGGAGCGTCTGTGCCCACAGGCCTCTTTCCCCTCTCCCACAGGCCTCCAGTGCGGCTGAGAGAATGGGCTGGAGGTGGCAGCTCTGTGTCACCAGGGGAATAGAAAAGTGACTCATGTCCTGGTTGTCCCCAATGAGAGACCCTTAAGGGGACATTCTTGGGTAAGGAGGAGGCCAAAAAAAAAAAAAAAAAACCTGGGCCATGAATCTGGCGATCTGGGACGAGCTGCTGTGTGAACCTTGGGTCAGTCACTTGACCTCTCTGGACGTCAGCTGCATCTCCTGTCACGTGTGTGGTTTGAGGGAGCGGGAGATGCTGATCAATCGGCATGTGCCCAGCTGGCCTGGGAAACCAAGCCTTGTGGCTTGGGATGGTTGTCCTGGGTCCCACACAGGTCATTTCCCAGATTTCTCCTGGTCCCCTGGGATTTGCCACGTGGGAATGCCAAACCCAACTTTCTTCAAAGCCAGTGGGTATTCCAAGCTGCCTGATCTCCCCTCCCCCAGCCCCCACCACCGTCCTCCAGCCCCAAGCAAAGGGGAAAGGCTGGCAGAGCCCCACGCGGTGGGAGGCAAGAACCGAAGTCTGTGGCATACCTACTGTGTGCCGGGTTCTGAACTCCTTCACCCCTTCACTCACAATAACCCGATGCAGAAACTGCTAATGTTTCCATTTTATAAATAAGGAAACTGAGATTCAGAGAGGTCAAGTCACTCGCCCAAGGACACTCAGCAAGTGGCTGAGCCAGGAACCCAAGTCTGTGCAAAGTCAGCTGTTTGCCCTCTGCCATGGTGCTCGGGGGCCAGAGGCGCACCAGGCCCCTGAGCCTGCAGCTCCGAGGTGGACAGCGAGAAGGAGAGCATGGAGGCCAGCCCGTGCAGGGGCTAACACTACCAGCACTCTCCTCCCCTCCAGAAATGGCCAACAAGCCCCCTTCCTCCCCATTCTTCTTTGTAACTTTTCGTCCATCGACGAAACAGCCAGAGCCAAGCACCTATCACATGCCAGCTCTGGGCTGGGCACAACCACAGTGACCAACACACAGCCCCTGCCCTTCAGGGCTCCTGGTCCAGGGCAGGAGACAGAGGGAGATCAGGAGGGTGCTGAGTGCCTTGGCAGAGGGGCCCGGGGGCTATGGGAGCCCAGAGGAGGGACCCCAGACCGATCCAGAAATCAGGGAAAGCTCCCTGGAGGAGGGTACGCGTACAAGTGGTTCTCGAGTGGGCTCAGGCAGAGGAAGGTCTGTCTCGTTCACCACTATCTCCCTAGGATGGAGGGCAATGTCTGGCAAAAGCGGACTCTTGGGAAAGAACGGCTGAAATGATTTGCTTAATCGGAAGCCCCAAAAGACCAGTGCCTTTAGGAATAACGTCCGGCAGGATGTGAAAAAGAAGAGGATCGGGTCAGAGGTGCTGGAGGTGCGCGGGCACTGGAGGGGGCAGTGGGAGGAGGAGCTCTTCTTCAAAACGTGAGGGCTGCTTACCGGGAAGGGAGATTCCCCCCGCCCGGGCCCTGGGGACAGCCAGCGCTGACGGAGGAGGTGTTTGGCTCAGTCTGACGCGAGCGAGCGAGCGTTTCAACAACTCAGCGGGTGGAAAGGCGGGGAGCCGGCTTGCGGAGCTCCGAGTCCCCCGTCAGAGGAGTTAGAGTTGAGGCTGGTGGACCGTCTAGTAAACAAACAGATCAAAGGGCTCGGTGCGAAGCCGGGTCAGCTGAGTTCTCAAGGTCCCCTTGGTGGCCGAGTCTGAGATCTGCCTACCCAGCAGCCGCCTCTCTTTGGCCTTGCTATCAGGGCTCCCATTCGGGGTGGAGCATCACGATGCCCAAGACAGAGGCTGAAAATGATTGTTCGAAGCCATTTACAATTGTCCCAATCCCCTTTGCCAGATCCTTTCCCAGCTTGCATTGCTGTAGCAGCAGCTGTATGACCCACTTCTGGTTGATGATAGATAAGAGCAGGTCTGCTGAGTAACTTCTAGAAAAGATCTTGCGTCCTCCCCACACCCTACACCAACTACCGGGCTGGCTCTTTTCATCCTTCCTTATGGGGATGATGGTGAAAACATGGTGCTTAGCAGCCATTTTGAGACCATGAAGCAACAAAGTGCAGACTGAAAAGCCAGCACTCAGAACAGCAAAGTTCAGGATGGCAAAGTCTAGCAGTTCTAAGAGACACCATGTTTTCAATTTTGACATCTTTGAAATCAAGATGTATCTTAAAATAATCATTGGGTGTCAGAGTGTAAGCGGCTGTTTTTCCTAATCACTGGAGGCACAGCATAGCTGGGGGATTTGCCCAATACCACATAAATTATAGGTAGAACCAAGATTCCAATCCAGATATTTTCCATCTCAGCATGTAAAACAGGGTCTGGGAGGAGTCAGGCTGGCCCAGGAGGGCTCTTCAAGGCACAAAGTGATGGAAGCTACCTCTGTACCACCTACCTCCTTCTAGAAAGTTGCCTTCACTGGGTGCCCCTGGGGGCCCCTGTGTGGGCAGAGCTGTGGGGCCCTGCACAGCCGCCCAGCACCCAGGTCGTGCCAGCCCTGCAGGGGATTCCTGGATGCCCGAGGGCTGCGCTCAAAGAGGCAGCCAGACCAGGGCCAGGGATACCCAGCTGCCGCCTTGCCCGTGGTCCCCGTGAGGCCGCAGGCCCTGAGATCCCCGGTCAGCCGAGAGCCAGCTGGGGAGGAGGGAGCCAGCCTCCCGCTGCTCCCCGGGCTGGGACATTCGCCTCCCACCCAGCACGGCCTGTGCTCAGCCTGTGGGTCCTCCTCAGCCAGTGCCCTCAGCCAGAGGAGCAGATGCCCAGCGGGCCTGGCCGCAGCTCAGAGACGGCGCCTGTCTCCGTCCGCCCCCTGCCGAGGGGGCCGTCCTCTCCTGGAGCTGGAATTCAGAGATGCTTCGAGGCTGAGATGAGAGAATCTGGGGGGGCGGGGCATGAACTGTTCTGTGTCTTGACTGACGGTTACACAGCTGGGTGCATTTGTCAAAACGCGTAGAACTGGGCACCCAAAGGCGGGACTTTACCGTTAGTACATGACACCTCCAGAAGCCTGACTAAAAATCATATATATAAACATAAACAAATATAGGATCTTTAAAAAAAAAAAAAAAATCCCGGCAGCTCTGCTGTCTCACGCGCAGGTGAGGCCCGGAGCTGCCCTGGCGTCCTCGGTGCCCCGGGCCCCGGGCTGCCGGCCGCTCGGCCAGGTCAGCAGGGGGACACCGCGCCCTGGGAGAAAGCCGTGCTCTCCCTCAGTTGCCTCGTCCAATCCAGGCGCATCCCGCCGGCTCCCCAGCGCTCCCAGGACCCGGTGCCCCTGCCTGGAAATACCCACCCCTCGAGGCTGCTTGGGGCTCTCCACTTCGCTGAGCCTTTTTCACATGTGAGCTCCATGCTGGGTTTATTCCCATCACATGAGAGACCAAAATAGGGCTTACGGGGACAGAGGAACCCGCCCACAGCCTCCCAGCTGATAACAAGAACTGTGACAATCCTTAGCTCCTGCCCTGCCTTGTCCCATTTATCCTCACAGCAACCTTAAGGTAGGCACTATTGCTGTTCTTATTTTATAGATGAGAAAAACGAGGCCCAGAGAGGTCAAGTAACTTGCCCAAGGTCACACAGCTCATAAAAAGGCAGAGTTAGGATTCGAACCTGGGAGACTGGCTCCACCGTCCAGCTCTCAGCCACTATTCTCTTTTCTCCCTGAAGAGGGCAAGCAGCCTCCACCTCGCCCCTCCCCGCCCCCCCGAGAGTGTGCTCAGAGGGCTTATTGTCCTTGGTGGTCCTTCATGGTTCCGGGCACCTTGTGCTAAAAGCTGAGCTGGCAGCTGGGGCACTCCTTAGGGCAGTCCCATGGGAGGTGTGACTTAGTACCTCTGGGCGACCCTGTCCCACGGCCCCTCCAGTGTAAGCCCGGCTTGAAGCACCTCACTGGGTTCTGCCACAGCTGTGTGACTTTAGGAAGCTACTTCACCGCTCTGTGCCCAGGGCCTCGCCTGTTTAGGGGGCGACGGTAGCCCCCGCCCCACAGGCTGCTGCGAGCGTCTGATGAGCGACTATGTCCACAGCACACACAGCGAGCACAGGCAGACCCTCCAGGAGCACTAACCAGCGTGTGCTGACATTGTCCGAGCATCTCCACTACCGTGCGAGGGAGGGGAGAGCAACACGGTCCAGCCGCAGCCAGAGCCCCAGAGAACGTTCTCTGGTCCTGCAGGCCCAGCGATAGACTACGGCCCACGTGCAGCGTGCACCGCTCTGATCTTGTTCACTTGTCCCCTCCCAAGGGCGGGGCCTCGGAGCTGGACCCTGGACTCGCCTCCTGCAATGACCACCCCGCATCCTTCCCGGCGCCCCTCCGCCGTGCTCTGTCTGTCCCTCCATTTCTTGTGCAGGTGGGGGGGGGGGGGCAAGGTCAGCCTGAGGTCAGCTCCCAGGTGGTGTCCCCCAAAGACAGGCAGCCCTGCTGCTCCGTCACTCGTGTCTTATTGCGCTGAAACCCCGTCTGTCTTCTTGATCGTGAGCGTTATTCCAGAAGGCTGCCTTCTCCAGAGCACAGCACTGTCCCACAGCATCTTGTTTAGTGCAATTATTTAATGGCTGTCTTCCAGGTGCATGAGGAGAGGGGCTGCGTTTCTCTTGTTCATGGCTGTATCTCCAGGGCCTGGCACACCGGGAAAGAGGGGATGGCTGGATGGATGGGTGGGTGAGTGAATGGATGGATGGGTAGGTGGATGGGTGGATTGATGGGTGTGTGGATGGAAGGATAGATGAGTAGATGGATGGAAGGATGGATGGATGGGTGGATGGATGGGTATGTAGATGGATGGATGGATGAGTGCATAGATGGATGGATGGGTGGATGGATGGGTATGTAGATGGATGGATGGATAGGTGTATGGGTGGGTGGATGGATGGATGATGGATGGATGGGTGGATGGATGGGTATGTAGATGGATGGATGGATGAGTGCATAGATGGATGGATGGGTGGATGGATGGGTATGTAGATGGATGGATGGATAGGTGTATGGGTGGGTGGATGGATGGATGGATGGATGGGTGTGTGGATGGAAGGATGGATGAGTGGATAGATGGATGAATGGGTGAATGGATGGATGGATGGGTGGATGGATGGAAGGATGGATGGATGGGTGGATGGATGGGTATGTAGATGGATGGATGGATAGGTGTGTGGGTGGGTGGATGGATGATGGATGGATGGATAGATGGGTGTGTGGATGGAAGGATGGATGAGTGGATAGATGGATGGATGGATAGATGGTGCGTGGATGGAAGGACGGACAGCTGGATGAAGAGATGGGATAAATGATGCTCAGCAAAGGTTGGGGCTGGGGCCTCAGGAAAACCACTTGCCTCCTCTCCACCTGCTGCTCAGGGCTGAGAGCTTGTGGTATCTCCTCTACTGGTCCTGTCTAGGACTTTGGTCCCTGTGACCAGTGTCTGGCCCCTGAGCCCCCCAGGCAGGGACAGAGCAGCAGACTAAAGAACAGGATCTGACGGAGGATAAAGGCCAGACGAGGGAGGAACTGGGGGCAGAGCAGCCCAGAACAAATAAAGCCCAGTCTGAGAAAGTGCTGGGCAGGTGGAGGAGAAGGGGAGGAGGGTGAGGAGAGGGGGCAAAACGACAGCTGGAGGCGGAGGGAAGAACTCGGTCAAGGGAAAGGCAAGTTGGGCCACGGCGCTCGCTGGCCCCTCCTGGCCCATGAGGAGCGCGGGTATGGGTGAGAGCCGGCGCCGACCCGCAGAGCCCTTCCTCCCTGTGAGCGCGGCCCTGCCACACAGCATCCCGCCAGTCTGGTTCATTCTTGTCCTTCTAGCAGTGCGGCTGCAAGAAGGAGGATGTCAGTGCTGTCCCCCAGCCTGGATCCTGCTTGCCTCTCCAGGCTGGGGGACCCTGGTGGGTTGTGTGGCAGGTTGAGTGTCACCTTCGTCATCTGCAAAACAGGATAACAATCATACCGCCCGGCAGGGATGTCACGAAACGGAAACTAGAGCGCGTGTGCGAGGGGCTGGTACCCAGGCAGGGCCCCCGCTCCTCTCCCCAGATTGAGGACCAGGAGCCCGCGGAGTCGGGTGCAGGCAGAGCCCCTCAGGCATTGGTGGGCGGCGTCTCTGGGACCAGTGCTGGGCCAGCCCCCAGAGACTCTGGTCCATTGGTGTGGGTGGGGCCTGGCCCCCAGGACCCCTGAAACGCCCAGGAGAGTCCAGTGTGCAGCCAGAGTTGAGAAGCTGGGGTCGAAGTGTGTGTACGTGGGTCAGGCAAAGACTCTGCACACAGACCCAAGGAACCGGTCACGGGAGGCTGTGCCCCGGGGGAGGGGGCCCAGGGGGCGGGGGCACACGGGGGGGCGGCGTGGGAAGGAGGAGGATTTCCTGTGAATACCCCTGGGCCTCGTGAATTCTGTTCCATGTCCCCATATCATCTATTCAGAGAGTGAATTAAAACGCTTATAATAATAAGCAAATGGAATTAAACCCGGCTCGACTGGCCCCCAAGATGGGCAGGAAGTCCTGAGCGGCAGCATTTTCAGTTCCTTCCCCTTCCCATGGATTCCACCAGAACCCCAGGTTACGTGGTCCCCAGAAATGGAGGCGGCACTGGCCTCAGCCTCGAGGTTGCTGTCGCGCATCTCTTGTGGGCTGAATAGTGTCCCTCTAAAGTTCGTAGGTTGCAGTCCTCCCCCCAGGACCTCAGAATGTGACAGCATTTGGAGACAGAGCCTTTAAAGAGATAATTAAGGTTAAGTGGGGCCTTTAGGGCAGCCCTAAGCCAATGTGACTGGTGTCCTTATAGAAAGAGCAGACTGAGACACAGACATGCACAGAGGGGCGGCCATGTGCAGACCCAGGGAGAAGGCGGCCGTCTGGGAGCCAGGCCAGGAGGCCTCAGGAGATGCCGGCTCTGCCCACACCCGGTCTCGGGCTTCTACCCTCCAGACTGTGGGGGAATAAATGTCTGTGTGGAGGTCCCCCAGCCTGGGGTCCTTTGCTCTGGCAGCCCCAGCAGACCAACACAGCAGCCTTGCACAAGACAGCGGGCCCCTCCAGCAACACCTTTGATCCCCACCACCAAGTGTGGCCACAGGAGGACCAGCTGGGGCCTAGATAGCCCCGAGCCCCCATCACCCACTTCCTAGCCCCTAACCCTCAGTTGTGCCAGCTTAAGGCCCAAGGCCTGAGGGGAACCCACAGCCTCCCTGCCCGCTGCTCCTGGAGTCAGGTTCCCCCTGACCAGGCTCTCAACACCCCCCGCCCCCTCACTGGACCATCCTGCCCAATCCCCCTCTGGCCTAGACCTTCCGACAGCAAGGTCTTCAGGGCACCCCCACTCTCCGCCAGGACAACCTCTCTGACAGCCACGAAGAGCAAGCTGGCTGCAACATGGCCCTGCAGCTCCAGAGGCCTGGCTGGCACCTCCCTTCCTTCCCAGGCGTTCGAAGCTGTGCAAGGACACTTCCCACTCTTCTTATCCACCCTCCCTCCCTCTTTCCATTCCCTCCCCGCCCCCTCCCTTCCTAGCACGGCCCCTGAAGCGCAACTGACAGAACCTCTCTCTAAACTGGCTTAAACTGGTTGCCTCATAGGACTGAAAAGTTGAGGGGTAGATCTGAAGAGTTAGGTGTGGGCTTCAGGCCTGGCTGATTCAAGGGTCTCAGATGATGTCATCAGAACTCCACTTCTCTTTCCATCTTGTAAAGAGACTGTCTTCCTAAAGCAGGGTGGGGCCCATGCACCATCCAGAGTGCCAACAAAAACCCCCAAGGAGGATTCCAAGGGACTGGCGGAGACCTCTGCCCATTTCTGAGCTGTGGCTGAGCGGACGGGACATTCTGATCCACCAGGCCTGACTTGCAGGCCCTTACCTGGTATGGGGGGTGGGGGATGGGAGCATTTTGACCCCATCTACAAACCATGGGAATGTGTTCCCACAGGAAAGAGGCATCCTGTTACCAGATAAGGGAGATGGAGGGTGGGAAGGTCAATTACGGTCAGTCTCTGCCTGCTCCCTTCCACATGCCCTGGGGTCTGCACATCACTCCTGGCCGCACTCCCTCCCAACTCTGCCCTTCAAAGCTGTCTCCTCCTCCTCACAGAAAACAGCCGCATCCGGATGGCTCAGAGAGAGGTGGAGGGAGTGTGGGCTGGGTCTCTGCCAGCGTCACAGAGCCGTAGGACCCTTTCATACTTCATAAGTGTATCAGGCAGCTCCCGCTGCAGTGATGCTGTGTAACAAGCAACCCCCAAGCTCACTGCCATCACAAGAATTTGTTTCTCCCTTTCACGGGTCTCTGGGTAGATCTGCTTCAAGCTGGAGGCTGGGTGGGCTTAGCTCCTGGCTGTGGCTTGCGTTTAAGCCCGCTCCCCTCCTCTTTCACCCCTTGGACCAGCATCTTCCTGGGGAATGTTCTTCCCATGGCAGATCACGGGAGTGCGAGAGGCCATGGCACCAAGCACATGTGTGGCCTCTGTCCTGCCGCGTCTGCTCCCGTTGTTTTGGCCGAAGCAAGTCATGCGGCTGAGACCAAGACCAGCAAGGCAGAGACGCCCACCCTTCCCCGGGAGGGAAGAGGAGAGACGAGCCCCGAGTGGTCCAGCACAGTGGGAAGGAGGGCTCCCATGGGAAGTTTCGCTGAGGGCTGAGCAGGAACAGGCAGACTGGTGGTCAGAGACCTGGGGCAGAGGAACATAGAGACGAAGTGGAAGATAAACGGGAGATAGAACACAGAAGCCGAGTCAGACTGAACTCTGCCCAGCTCTGCCGCCCACTGGCTGTGCAAGCCTGAGCACCTGCCTTCACCTCTCTGAGCCTATTTGCTCCCCCATAAAATGGGGAACAATGATTCCTACCTCACAGGGGTGCTGTACGATCTACGTGAGAGAGGGGCTTGAGGAGTGCAGCTCTGTGCACAGGGTCTTGTTCCTACTCCCTCATGTAACCTTCCTCTGAGCCTCAGTTTCCCCATCTGTGAACTGGGAATAACAACATCTTATGGGATTTTGGGGGGTCCGGAGAAGCACTGTGTGCCACCCCCTGAGACATGAAAGGCACCCAAAACAGAGCCTCATTGCTGTTCCCTCCAGCCGGCATGTCCCCACGGGCTCCGGGACTCCGAAGGCCCATCCTCCCCAGGCTTGCAGAGTCTAGAAGATTTTGAGCTGCCCAGAAAGCAGCCACATGCCGCCTGCCTGGCTGTAGCCAGGACGTTCGTGCCTCTTTCTGTCTGGGGAGCCTCTGATCTTCCAGTTCCTTCCTTTTTCTCTGACAGGAGTCCTCAGGGACTCCTGTCTCCAACCCCAGGCAGCCTGACATGCAGAGTGGAGAGTTTGGGGGTCACAGAGACCTGGGCGTGGGGCCTTGCTCTGCACCTTCCTAGCTGTGTGACCCTGAGCAAGTCACCGACCTTGCTGGGCCTCCCTCCCTTCCCTTCCCTCTGCTGGAGCCTCTGCTGAGAGGAGAAGCCTGGAAGGCTGCGCATCTGAGTCTGCAGGATGCAGGGGGACCTCTCCCTACATGGCCACAGGGCTTCCCAGAAGCTGCATGTAATTGAATCCCATTTTCCGCACTCTAGGGGGCTGACAGTTGAAAGGAACCCACCCGAGGGCCCCGCTGAGATAATGAACGAGGAAGCCCACATGCAAATGGGCCACAGACACCAGCCCGCCCCTGCAGTTTTTAAACCTCCTTAAGGCTGGGCGGCCAGACCTACACATGGGGAAGCGCCTGCCCCTTTGCAACGCCTGGGAGAGCGCTGGCGAGGTTGACAGTGATGAGTGCGTGCCCAGCAGGGTCCTGGGACCCTGCACTGTCATCCGCGCTTCTGTCACCCGCCCCCCGCTGGCACCCACACTCAGTGACACTCTGGGCGTAGGGCGCAGCGTGAAGACATGAAGGCACCTGAAGACGCCAAGAGCCGCGTGTGCCACGTGCGCACAGGGACTGTTATCAGCAGGGAGAAAGCAGAGTGGGAGCTTGGGGCCAAGTGGGATCACGCCCCCCACCAGCCCCTGCCTGCCTCCCGCTGTCTCAGACCCCACAGGGAAACTGAGGCTCAGAAGAGTGAAGCTCAGCCTGCCCCGTGCACACAGCTAGGAAGCTGCAGAACTGTGCTTCCAACCTGCGTCAACCACAAAGCCTGTCCTCTGACAGCGTGTGGCCTCAGAGTCCTCCACTTGTCCCCTCCCTCCAACCCCTCTGCCCCCCCCACCACGCCCCTCACCTAGGTGGCTCTCCTGCCTCCCACCTCCTCTGCTTTGTTCCATCCTTGACCCATCTGCAGAGGTGTTTTTCCCACAAAAACCCTGCATGCGTTTCTGTCCTAACTTTGCCCAAGAACCTTCCGTGGCTCCCCATTACTTCTAAGAATCAAGTCAGAAATCCCCAGCCAGGCACAAAATACCTCAAGCATCTGGCACCATCTCGCCTGTATGGTCTCACCTCTCCTTCCTCCCCTCACAGACCCTCAGCTCCAAGTGGGCTGATCTGCCAGCCCCTCCTGTGAGGAGCCTCCCCAACCACAGTTCCTTACCTCCTACCCTCTGAACCCCATGTGTAGCAGCCAAAATAATGATTCCCCTAACAGGTCCACATCCTATTCCCCAGAATCGTAAGTCTCTTGTGTTACACGGCAAGGGGGAATTAATTAAGATGGAATTAAGGCTGCTCATCGGCCGACCTTAAAATAGGGAGAGTTGCTTGGATTATCCAGGTGGGCCGGATGTCATCACAAAAGCTCTTAAAAGTGGAAGGGGGAGGCCAAGGAGAAGATCAGAATGATGCAACGTCAGGAGGGCTCGGCTGCCTCCATTTTCCCGTCCACAGGAGCAGCAGAAGCCAGCCTCACAGGCTTGCCAGGAGGGCTGAGGAATATCAAGCGCGGGGTGACTGCTGTGGCCTCACCACCTGCGTGATGGCAGGAGCATCTCGTCTGAGGGCAGATATTAGCATCTTCCGAGGTTTTCTTTTCTCCTGATGGCACATCCCAACTCCCACCGAGCGACAGTCTCTGTGTTTCTAATCGTTTTATAAGCAGGGTCTTGTCTCCACACATAGGCTGTTAACACCCCAGGGCTGGGACAGCCTTCATCATGGGTTTTTTAAAAAAATCATTCTTACTCTTGATGATAACAATAGCGAGGATTATTCCAATGGCTCTTGACCAGGGTTGATTTTGTCCCCAAAGGACATTTGTCAATGTCTAGAGATATTTTTGGTTGTCACAACTGGAAGGAGCTGCTGGCATCTAGTGGGCAGAGGCCAGGGATGCTGCGAAACATCCTCCGATGCGCAGGACAGCCCCACTACAGAGAATCGTCCAGCCTCCAATGTCAACAGCGCAGAGACGGAGAAATGGGGGGTTGTTCAGACACGCATCATGCGCTAGGCCAGTTTTAGATATTTTGTATCATGAGCTGTTAACCTTGGAACAACTTTGCAAGGTGGCATTAACATCCAAAAGATAAAAGTCAAGCTCAGAAAGGTCTAGGAACTTGTCCCAAATCACACAGCTGGAAAGAGGCCTTGCCCGGACTCCTCACGAGACTCCACTGTCTGCTCAAAAAGCCTGGGAGGGCCCTCCTCCTGCAGATTATGCAGTCAGAGCTGGGCCGAGCATCTATGGGAACTGATGAAGACCCTGGCACCCGGGCTCATCCCATCCCATCAGAGGTGACGCCTTTCCTAGGGGCGTCCTCCACTTTCAGGACAAAAGTGTTGCACAGGAAAGTCAGCTTTTCAAAGATGTCACAAAGAAAGCACTCCCTGTTTTATAAAACACCTCATTCGGTTAGCTGCTTGGTCAGTTGGCGAGTCAAGCTTTACTGAGCACCGTGTGCCGAGCACTGTGTGGGGCTCTGACACGCTTTCCTGAGTCCTGTGGACTCCGTGGACCACGCCCCTGAGGAGCTGGGGGCCAGCACAGCAGGATGGTTACGAGCACGGGCTCTGAGTCACACAGTCTGAGCGTAAAACTAGGCCCTACTAACCTACTAGTTGTGAGGCCACGGGCAACTTAACCTCCCAGGGCCTCGGATCCCTCAGCTGGACCATCACAGCCCCTTCCTCACAGGGTCGGTGTGGGCTAAATTTGCACAGTGCCTGGCACACGCCATAAATGTTAGCTCTTGGCATTGTGACCTGTTAACGAGTAATAGGGAGAAGTCAGGATGAATGTGGGACCCCTCTCCATCTCCCCCCATCCCTCCTGGGTCTCTGAGGGTCGACTCAGCTCCCTCACCCTCCCTGATGTGCAAGCTCCGGGCATTGGGCAAAGTGAGAAGAAACGTAAAGGGGAGACTCCTTTGGACGGACATGTTAAAGCTGGACCACAGGGAACACAGCTACTTTTGGGTTACGTTATCATCACCCCATTGTACCAGTGAGGAAACTGAGGCTTAGAGAAGGGAAGTGCCTGCCCGTCCCCAGGTCACAGGACAAGACAAGGGCACAGGGGAGCTCAACCTTGGGCTGCCTAACTACAATTTTCCACTCTCCAAAAGCAGCGTGTGAGTCTCCCTTTCGCACAAGCAGTGGTGGAGGGAGTCAGTTTCTCTGATGCATCGGCAATAGGATTTGGGTCACAAAGAAATAGCAGGGCGGACACACTTGGCTGCAGTAAGAGCTGCTAGGACCTTTCCTGGCCCCCGTCGCCCCTGCCACGGTTTCCCTCCGGGGAGAGCCTCGGGCTGCCACTGGATAAACTTTCCTATTAAACCGGACCCTGGTTCAAGAGCTCCCACCGGGCCGCAGCGCCCAGGTCTCCTGGCATTGCCCTGGCACGGTCCTCCCCCTCCCGCCTCTGAACCCCTTGAATGAGCTGCCATCGGGGGAGAGCGGCCACCACTCCTGCACTGGAAGATGAGCAGGGTGGGCAGACCGCCCAGCAGATCAAAGAACCCGAAGCACTGATGCGTGTCTCCTATGCACCCAACCCCTGCTCATGAACTGTGCAGGTCCTCAGCCGCACCGTCCTTCAGGCAGCCGCCGCCTGTCCAGCCCCTCTTTGCCGTATGCCCCAACCCAGCTGCAAAGAAAAAACATCCAAGTTCCAGAGTGACTGACAGACCTGAGTTCTAGTTACATCTCCATCACGACTAGCTGTGCTACCCAGGCCAAGTTGCTCAACTTCTCTGAGTTCAGCAGGAGGCATAAGGCATAAGTGATGCCTTAAGTTCCCTGTGAGGACTAAGTGGATGGGAAAGGGACCTTGTAGACGGCATGGTCTCGCACGGACAACTAGTGCGACCCTTGGCTCCTGCTGTCCCATGTCCTGTTCTAGGTCAAGGCCGCAGAGAGGAGGGCGGAGGAGGGAGATGCTCAGGGGACCCTTTTTTCTTCAGTGACATCTGTTTGCTTAAGGAGGGTGATGACACTCCCCAGGACGCCCTCGAGGTGTAAATATTTACCGATGGAGGGCTGTAGGAGGACCGGGCCCCGGACAGGGGTGAGGCCCTGAAGAACATCCCCAGCTCAGAGGGCGGAGCCGGGGAGGCGGGAGAGGCCGCGAAGGGAGGCGGAAAGGAGAGGAGAAATCACACACAAATATTTGCTGAAGGAGAACAAATTCCACAAGTGGCAGAACTATTTTAGAAATGTTCTATTTGCACAAGAGTCGGCCATGCGGGCACCGCGGCCCGGAGGGCGGGTGGAGACTGTCTACACAAATGCACACACAGGGCCCACCGCCACCTGAGGAGTCAACTCACCGCTGGGCTTCGGCTCCTGGACGCTTCCTTTCCATGTGACACGTAATTCAGGAAGTTAAGAGCAACGGATGGTCATTCCTGAAGCCCAGCCCGGTGCCAGCGCCTCCACGTGGCATTCCACGTAACCCCGGAGGCAAGTGTGGCTCCTGGCCCCACCTTTCCACGGAGGCCCTGGGCAGCCACCGCCCATTCACCCAACACCTGTTCCCTGGGCGCCTTTGGGGGCCAGGCCCTGCTGCACGTTCCAGGAGGGAGCGGTAGAGGAGTGAGACAGACGGCAATTCAGAGCATGACACCAGCAACGAGAAAAGTGGGGTGATCAGGCAGGGCACGAGGGGTGGCGAGAAGGGGGTGGTTTAGGGGGATTGTGACCCAGGCAGGGGACTCTGCAGGTGCAAAGGCCTGGAGGCTGAGCTGAGGACACTGGCGATGAGGAAGGAGGGCAGAGTCCCTGGGATGGCTACAGTTAAGGGGACCACAGCGGGGGGTCAGGGAAAACCATGTAGCCCAAGGCCACTGTGCATAAGGCAGGGGCGCGTTTGACCCTGGTCTGAGTCCAGGCTGTTTTACACAAAGGTTAGAGGACAGGATTGCAGCAGGAGAGAAGGACAGAGACAGAAGCCTGGGCTGAGATGCCCAGGGCAGGTGGGACCCAGGTCTCGTGGGAGCCAGCCCCGCTCTGATTGCCCCACAGGACCAGGCACTGAAAGGGGATCCCGCGGGGGGCTCAGACAAGCCCTGAGGAAGCCAAAGGGCCTGATTGCCTCCACGTGGCCTTGTCTGTGCAGGGATCAGAACAGCCTCTCTCCTCACCACCCCCCGCCTTGGTTTCTCCCTCCTCCCTAGAGAGAGGCGCTCATCCTTTTGACCCACCCTGCAACAGCTGCCAAGCCCGGCCCAGAGCCCCGCCCACCAGTCCTGAGAGCCTGGCCGGCCTCTGCAAGGGGACCAGGGACACAGACCAGCTAACAAAGGAAAGGGGGCAGCAAGGCAGGGACAAAAAGCACAACCCAACATGGAGATGAACGAGGACACAAGAGCCACCCTCCAGGAGCTCCATCCGCCTGGAGGCTGCCCTGCATGAAGCGGGCATGGAGCTCATGACGCGTCCGAGGAAACTGGAGAGGGCAGATCAACCGTCGTCTGAAACAACAGGCCGCCTCCCTCACCATCAATGCACAGCTTGGCGTTGGCAGCACTGCCTGGCGAGGGGGCCAAGCCTGTTCCACCTGCTGAGGGTAATCTCCCCACACTGAGACCCACTAAGTTTGACTTAATAGTCCAGTTGCCATGGCAACCCTCACTGCTGGTTCTCCCCATGTCATTCTTCATCGCAAACCCTGCTAGGAACTTCTTGCTTCAATTGGAAACTTATGGTTGCCAAGGCAACCCCCTTAAGGCGCCCTGAGGATGCAGGTGGGCTGCAGGTGAGGGTGGGATCTGCCCACTGAGGCTGGGATGGCTGATGGTGGGCAGAGCCGGGGAGGGCAACCGTGGCGTGAGGTGAATAGGTTTGGGCCAGAAGAACATGAGGGCAAAAGGGGGACTCTGGAAAGAGAGGACAATGGCCTCCACAAACGCACTCACTCATTCACTCCTTTACCTGCTTGTAAGCCGTTCATTCACTCGCTCACCTGCACAGTCCGCCACTAGAGCCCCTGTTCCGTCTTCCGGCTCTCTTGTTTCCCGCAGGCTGGGTGGATGGAGGAGTGGGCAGAGCCCTCCACACACGCACACAGCCCACATGGAAAAGCAGGAACAGAAGGAGCACCGGCTTGGAGTCAGACAGACCTGGGTTTCATTTAGATTCCTGACTCTCCTCATTTATCAGTAGAGGTAAGAACAGACCCTGCTTCTGAAGATATTGGGTGCAGGAAACAACCTGAGTCTCCATAACAACGCCCTGAGACAGGTCTGCACCTGAGAGGTACGCGGGCAGCAACCATGGGCTCTGGGTCGGTTCTCCAGTGGAGGCAGGGGGCCTCCAAGGGCTCTGCACAGGGTCGGGGGATGGGGCAACGCAGAAATCAGGTCTGGGCCCAGACGGAGGCCAAGGGTGGGAAGGGCCTCCCTCACTTGAGAGAGAAAGAGAAAGAGCCCCACGAAGGGATGGGGCAGGGGAGGGGGGACAGTGACGACACCACAGGACACAACAACATTCCAGGAGGGCCCCCCAACCCAGCTTTCCAGGCACAGTCTCACTTTATCCCAAGAACCCCACGAGGCAGCTTTCTTCCCCCCTATTTTGCAAAGTAGGACACCAAGGCTCAGAGAGGTGGAGTAAGGTCACCCAGCAAGTAAGCAAGTTGATCCAGAATCAGCCGTGGGCCACGTTCCTTCCAAATGCCCCATTTAATTCTCACAACAGTCCTAAGGGCAGTTCCGTTATCCCCACCCCTCTGACGGAGAAACAGGGAGGCCAGGTGGCTCAGCTGGGATCTCACAGCTCCACCAGGTGGAGCCTTCCCATGCCCTGCTCAGTCTAAACTCCCAGACCTTGGACCGGAGACTGCCCTTTCCAGTCCAGAAGCCACCACGGGGAAGAGGGGTGGGAGAGGAACCCACGCAGATCCATCCTTCTCCCAAAGAATGGCTTTGCTGGGACCTGGGCCTGGCCCCGGTCAGGGTGGGGGTGTGGGGAGGGGCTTGTGCGGGGGCAACCGAGCTCCTCCAGCCACACTGAGGGTGGACTCGGGGCTGGGAGGCCAGGCAGGCAGCTGGGACAAGACAGCCCGTTTCCTGCTCCTTCACGGGAATTCTCAATACCAGACGTCCGGGCAGCACAGAACGGACCAGAAGCCCCCTAGAAGTGTGAGGACTGAAGGTGGCGGTGAGAAGGAAGAGCGTGACCCTGGGAAGTGGGGAGTGTGTCCCCCACCCCCGCTCACCCGTCAGAGGGGAAACCACGGCTCAGAAACAAGTGACACATCCAAGGCTCACAGTGACCACAGGCCACGCAGACCCGAGACTCAAACCAGGTCTGTGTGGCCCTGCCCCAGGCTCCTCCAGCTGCAGGGGCCCGTTCTGGGTCTGAGCCCCTCTCCTCCTCTCTCCCCTGGCTGCAGGCCTGCAGCTGCGTGTCCTGCCACCAGCTCTGCCTTTGTCCTCAAACCCAACAGCCCTCGTCCTTCCCAGGAATCTGCCCCCTGCTCTCCTTCCCACCCGGAACATTCTTCCCCTAGATGGCCACTCACACTCCGCGCAGGACTTTGCTTAAACGCCCCCGCCTCGGAGAGGCTTCCTCTGACCATCTTTCCTGAAATAGGCACCCCCTTTGCTCAAAATAGTCAGTTTTGGGGGTGGGGGATGAGGTGCCCGACAAGTGAGACATGACGGCCGTGCTGGGTGATGGGTACCTGAGGATCCATTGCTCAGTTCTCTCTGCCTATCCATATGCTTGAAATTTCCCATAACAAAAGTTTAAAAAATAATAAATAGAAATCAACACTCCTTCCACCTCGCTCCATCCCATTTCCCTGGTTTATCTTCCTCCACAGTATTTGACCCCACCTGACATCCGTCACGTGCCCATTTGACTGTTCGGAGGCAGCCCCGTGACAGCAGGGGTCTGGCTGAGTCGCATCTGCACCCCACGGTCTGCCTCAGCAGCAGCCACACGGCCGGGGCTCAGTGGAGGTCTGCCAGTTCCACGAAAGAATGAAACACAGCAGTGGAGGCGAGTCAGAGCTACTGGAAGGGCAGGGGTCCGAGGCTTTGGGCCCGGGCCTGTCTTCATCACAGGTGTGGGACCGAGAGGGGCACAAACTTATGCTTCACGTAGTCATTCAACAAATGTTTAAGGACACGCCTTCTTGCCAAGTCCTGTGCTGGCACTCAATGTGCCAAGTGGAGTCTCCGGAGAGGCCCCTGACTGCATGGGAGACGTGCTGGGGGCTGGGGGACCCTTGGAAGGAGAACCTCACCCAGTCTTGGGCCTCAGGGAGGGTTTCCTAAAGGAAGTGATGTCTGAGTTTAGTCTCAGGATGAGTAGCATTTAGCCAGGGGAGGAGGAAGCGTGTCCCAGGCAGAAGACACAGCACAGCCAATGGCCCAGCGTAGGACGGAGCGTGAGCACTGGGAGAACCGCCCTGTTCCAGTGTGGCTGCGGCAGAGAGCGCGAGGGAGGCCAAGGCGGGAGTGCTCAGAACAAACCAGAGTGTGGAGGCCCTGTGGGCGGGCAGAGGAGCCTGGGCCCCGTGCCGAGGGTGATGGAGAGCACACCCTGCACTGTCCCGCCTGCCCCCGGTCAGTCCCAAGGACACAGCAACTCATTTCCATTTCTGGGCTTTCATGCTTGTTGTTCCCTCTGCCTAGAAAGCTCTTCCCTGACTCTCCACCCTGGCTCGCCTCCTCCTTCCGGTCTAGGCAGGAGGATGGGCTGCTGAGAGGCTGACCCTGGGCAGCCAAGAGCAGTGGACGCCTCCAGGACTACACGTCCCAGCACCCTCTCTGGGTCCTGCAGCGTCTGTGGCAGACGGCTTCGCGGCTCCCAGTTCTCCGCCTCCCGCAGCCACAACCTTCTCTCAGTGGCTTTGTGCGATCGCCCACCAGGGATGGTGCATTCTCCCACCACACTGACTAGGGCCTTGACCCTGAGACTTGCTTTGGCCAGCGGGATGTGGGCAGAGGTGAGAGAGCCCCAGTTCTGAGCCTTAACAGGCACTGCAGGTTCCTCTTTGCCGCCTTGCCCTCCCACCATCCTCATGGGACAGAAATGTCCCAAGTCGCCCAAGGATGAGGCCTGCGGAGCAGCCCTGGAGCAAGCCCCCCTGAGCCCAGCTGGATCCCGTGATCCCCAGCTGATCTGCAGACTTGTGAGCGAGAACAAATGGTTGTTGTCTGAAGCCACTGAGTTTGGGGTTGTTTGTTAGGTGGCATTATTGTGACAATAGATGACTGATACACAGTATTTATACTCTGGTGGTTCTACCTGTTGAGTCCTCATGGTCTTATCCCACGCTGGACCACAGGACCCTCGTCGGCCTCATTCGCTGCTGTGTCTTCAGCACCTGGCACAGTCTGGTGGGTGGAGAACTTCAAATACGTGTTGAGGGAGTGAATGAATGAATGCAACGTCCCCAAGGGTCTTAAAAAGCAATGGCTGAGCAGACCTGCAGGTTAGGAAGATGAGTGGCTGCTGTAAGAGGAAACGGAGGCAGTGGGCAGCCTTCGCAGGAGGGCCAGTGAGGAGGCCCTTGTCATGGTCCAGACGGGGACAAAGATGGCCAGGACTCCAGAATGAGCAGAGAGAATAACCACAAAGCTGATGTAGCCCGTCCTGTAGGCCAGGCTCTGATACAGCCACCTCATAAATCCTCACAACCACCATACAAGGCCGGTACTTTGATGGTCCCTACTTTTGAGAAGAGGAGGGGCCCACCTGGTGGTGCAGCAGTTAAGTGCGCACATTCTGCTTTGGCGGCGTGGAGTTCGCCAGTTCGGATCCCAGGTACAGACATGGCACCGCTTGGCAAGCCATGCTATGGTAGGTGTCCCACATGTAAAGCAGAGGAAGATGGGCACGGATGTTAGCTCAGGGCCAGTCTTCCTCAGCAAAAAGAGGAGGATTGGCAGCAGATGTTAGCTCAGGGCTAATCTTCCTCAAAAAAAAAAAAGAAAAAGAAGAAGAGGAAACTGAGGCACAGAGAGTCAGTAACCTTCCTGGGCAATGCAGCAAGTGAGCAGCGGCTCCCAGCCCAGCTGTCCGGCCCTGGAGTCCCTGCGCTGACCCCTCCACCATGCCCTTGCCTCCTGTCTCACATTTCAGAGCAAAGATCAGTGGGACCCCAAGCCGTTGATGGCATCGAGGGGGGCCGAGAACTTCGCCCCCAGCATGTGTGGGAGGAGGGGGTGGGGAGGAAACCAGGGAGAGAGTATGGTTGCTTTTTGTGGTTTAATTCAACCTGCTGGGTCGCGCCCCTGGATCAGCTATGGAGCACAAATGCCAGGTCCCAGAGGCCACCTTCCCCGGGGTGAACTGGGGGGAGGCAGAGAGGCGGGGGTTTCGGCAGCCCACGCAGCTGCCCTCCCACTCTCTCCTTCCTTTTCCCCCCAAAGAGTTTGTGGACGGTTCATCCAAAAGAGCTGATGACCCGGGTGTGGACCACCACACTCTTCTCCCAGGACTAGAGATGAAGCAGACAGAGAGCTCCTCAGTGACGGAATCTCAGGCAGAGGCAGGGGCAGCGAGGCAAACCCGGCAGGGGAAGGGGGTCCCTGGGGAGGCGGAAACAACGCATGTGGGTTGGGAACCCCCATTCGTGCGCGGAGGAAGCGTGGCGAGCAACGCTCCCATCTGCTCAGCTCTTTGCAGTTTACAGAGCGCTTTCCTACACGCCTCCAGGGCCAGTGCCCACGGCAACCTCGCAGGAGGCTGTCCTCCCCACGGAGGCCTGAGAAGACTGAGGCTGTTGACTTTTCGGAGCACACACAGCCTTGAAGGACCAGAGTGGGGACCGGGGCTGGTCTGATCGCCACCTGAGCTGGCTCTGCTCCACCGACGTGGAGATCACTTCCAGGAGCTGGAGACTCGGGGCAGGCTGGTGTCCTAAGGGGTAGGGGGGGTCAGCCCACGCGGGAGCCTGGTGACCCCCTGGGGAGTCCGGGCACTGGGAAGGAGGTCGGTGCCCTGTGGATTTGTCTCCGTGGAGGGAACCACAATCTTTAGAACGAAGCTCACCTTCAGAAAAGACTCTCAGAAAGAACTCGGGTTATAAAGATGCTCGGAGGACGGAGGTGAGAGGACGATTAAGAGGTGAGGGGGCGAGGTAACCTCATGCGGAAAAGCTGCTCAGGCCGGGCCTTGAGGAGAAGCCGGTGCGGAGAATTCTGCCGGCAGAGCTCAGGGAAGCTCCCAGCTCCTCACCACCCTCTCCCCGCTGAGACAGGCAGCGCTCCCTTCTCGAGGCACCCTGGACGGACCGTGCTCTGCACACATTGCATCACTCGTTGGTGATATTCTGCTTGGTGGTTTCTGTGTCGGCCTCGCCTACTAGACTTGGCGCTGCCCTCTCATTCATTCGTTCACTCATTCCTTCACCCACAGGGTGCCTAGCAGTACTGGGTGCTGGAGATCCAGTGACAGGCGGGATGGACAAGGTCGTGTGGATAGTGGTGTGAAGGGTCAGGAGAGAGGGCTTTCCTGTGGCCCCACACCTGGACACCTGGCTTTCTCGATGAGGAATCCAGGTGCTAGAATCTTCCAGCCAAGAACTTGTTACAGTGGCCCCCTTCCTGTCCCCACAGCAGCCTGGCTTTCCCCCACTGCAGCATTGTTCCTTCGGCTCCAGACGTTGCTTCCTGTTAAATTCAGATCTGCCCACCACAGAGGAACACAGTGGCCTTGTCCATCAGGACTCCTGGTTTGTTCTTGGTTTTATCTGTTCCAGCACCTAGTCCAGAGCCTGGGAGGTGTTTGATGAGTGGACACAGACGAATGAGTACATATCTAGGTGAATGCCTACTAGGTGCTGGGCATGGGGCGAGGCGATGGAGATATGGAGGTGGATCGGACACACTGTCGCTGGCCTCGACAGGCAGAGGTCAACGAGGTGCAACACGATGCAATCAAGAACCACCGTCGATGTGCTCGCTCCGATATTCTGAGTATCATTAACCACAAAGAGCATCTGCTGAGCTGAAGTAGACCAAACGCCAAAACCGTTTCCACAAGCCAGTCAAACCGTCTGACACAGGGTCGCCTTTCCCGTTAGTGGCCCAGAGGTGCGTTAGGAGGGAGAGACACAGCAGGGTCTCAATGTCCGTCACTCTTATTCCCACCTCACAGTGAGACAGCTGAGGCTTGGGAAGGTCACATAGCTGGGAGAAGGCAGAGCTGGGGAGCAAACTCAGGCCGATGAGCCGCCAGTGTGTATGTCCTTCGACGACAGCCCAGCTCCTGGCTTCCCCAGGCAGTTGGAGAAGGCCCATCTGCAGCAGGACAGAAGGAGCCCAGCCCAGAGACACCCAAGGCCAAGAGGTGGGGACCAAACAGGGAAACAACAGCTTCCTCGGGGCCCTCCCAGCTGATGTCACTTGTGGGCCCGAAGTAGATCACGTGGTCCCCCTAGCTGCAAAGGAGTCTGGGAGGTGGGTGTGTTCCCTGGGCTGCCACAAACACACTTGAGTTCTTTTGAAAGGAAGCAGGAGGATGGACACGGGTGGGTGGGCAACTTGGCTGTGCCTGCCTCATTTTTGATGATGACGAGGAAGACGACAATCACTACCGTGATCATCATTGTTATGGCCATTCCCTGCCTGTCCCCAGCACACCCCCAGCCCCATGCCAGGAAGGCACTGTCCCCCGTGCAGCCCACCACACACACACAGAGACCCTGCAGGAGGGACTCCCTGAGCCCCCAGTGCAGCCACTCAAGGCACAGGTCACAGGGGCCCCTTGCCAGACTTGGGACCACTAGAGCCCAGGGCCCCAGGACGTGTCCAGACGGGTCCCAGCCCTGCCCCTCCACCAGCTGCCCCAGCAGGGACAGCTATTTTGGGAGCAGTTGGCTGGCAGGTGGCACCTCGTGACAGCAGTTCTCACTCGAGCCAGGCGGACCCTGGCTGATGCCCTCTGCTCTCTCCGCCTCCCCTTCTCGCTGCCTGGCAGCCCTCACTCCCCAGCCTCATGCCCCCCTGCCCCCTCTCCCACCATAAACCCCTCCCAAGCTCCTCTCCTCTCCTCTCTCTCTCCTGCCTCCCAGTTCCATTAAATCCAATGTCCCCTGCATCCCGAACAAGGAGCACAGCACTGATGCTGACACTGGGGAGCCTCTCCTGTCCGCCAGGCACCAGGCCACTCCTTCACCGCAGCATCTCATTTCACCATCAAAGCGAGCCTGTGAGGCAGGCCCCATCCCGGCCCCGTTTTACAGACGTGGAAACTGAGGCATGGAGAGGCGAGTCATTGGCCCAAGACCACAGTAACAGCAAAGCAGGGATTCAAACCCAGATGTTCTGGCTCCTTCACCTCCAGGTCCATGGCCCACCGCTCTCGCCAAGGGCCCGCGTGGGGCTTGAGGGACACAGAGCTGAAGAAGGAGCAGCAGCTGCTCTTGAGCTCACAGTCCAGTGGGGGCACGGCGAGGAGTCGGCCGCCTGGATGGATGTGGGCACCTGCTCTTGGGCCATCGCTGTGCTGGCAGCTGCAGGACTGGAAGGGAAGGAGCCGTTGACCAGGAGAAGGTGGCCTCCTGCATTGGAACTGGCCTCAGGAGAGGGACCAGCCTGAGGGTGTGAGGGTCCAGCAGGAAAGGTGGCACAGGCACAGGGCCGGGCAGAGGTGAGGTGTGGGAGGCGCTGGCTTGGCCCTGAGGGTGAGGACTGCCTTCAATCTGCACCCCAGGAGCCTCACTTGCGGCGACCTTGTGCCTGCCCCACACACGCCACCAGGGGAAAGTGAGGGACATTAACCAGGGTGACCTGTGAGGGTGGAGGGCAAGGCTGAGCAGGACCAGGGCCAGAGAGCAAAGGCCACTTCCCTGGCTGGCCAGAGGAGGGCGCAGCTCCAACGGAGGGGACAGGGGCTGTGACCTCAGCGGGGATGCAGCCAACTGAGGCAGCCCCGAGGGAGGGAGCCAAGAACGCGCACCCCAACCCAGCTCCCTTCCTGCTGTCCATCTCCCGTGAGCCTGCACCGCACCGTGGTCAACCCCAATGGGGAAACAGAGGCCAGGGAGCCCCTCGATGCCGGCTGTGGCGGGCAGAACGATGCTCTTCACAGGGATCCATGTGCACATCCCTGGAACCTTCCACGGCAAACGGGACTTTGCAGGTGTAATTAAATAAGACTTTGAGATGGGGAGATTTCTGGATTATCTTGGGCCCAACAGAATCACAAGAGTCCTCAAAGAGGGAGGCAGGAGGGTCAGAGGCAGGGAGCAGAGATACGAGGATGGAACTTGAGGGTCAAAGAGGCTGGAAGATGCTCTGCTGCTGGCTTTGAAGACGGGAGAAGGTGCCACGAACCAAGGAAAGCCAGTGGCCTCCAGAAGCTGGAAAGGACAAGGAAACGGGTCTCCATAGCACCCCCAGATGGAGCCAGCCCTGCCGCCAACACCTTGACCTCAGCCCTGAGACTGATTTCGGACTTCTGACCTCCAGACTGGAAGACAGTAAATCTGTGTTGTTTAAGCCACTAAGTTTGTGCTCATTTGTTCCAGCAGCCGTGGGAAACCACTACGCTGGCTCCACAGGCCGCCTCCCAGGACAAGGAGCAGGGAGGGAAGGGCGGGCCAGCTCTTGAGGGGCAGGCGGAAACAGCCAGCACAAGAGCGAAGGCACAGCCGGTCACACAAGCACGAGATGTGTTTAGGGCATGGCGCCCCGTCCACTGGGAAAAGACCATAAGGTGCACAGGTGGTGTGTGGTGGCAGGTGGGGCCCGAGAGGGCGAGACAGGAAGGCCTTGAAACAACACGAAACAGAGGAGCTTGGGCTTTCTGCTCTGGCAATGGGGAGCCATGGGAGGTTCTTGACCAGAGAGCAGCTTGATCAGATTTGGATTCAATCAGATTGGTGAGGGACTGGACAGGAAAGGGGTGGGCTGGAAGGACAGGAGGAGGAAGCTAGTTGAGATGCTGTTCCCATCTGCTGGCTAGCCCATAGGAAGGGCCCTCCAACACAAGCAAGGGGCCGGGCCTGTGGCTTTGGGTCTCCTTTCGGCAGTTCTAGCCATGGCCCATTGGTCCCCCGGCCCACCTTCACACCCATGCCACATTTCACCTACCACATCCCTGACCTGGGGACCAATGGCTGCTCCTCTCCATTGATCTTCCCCAGCCTTCCAGGTCCAGCTCCGGGGCGCCTCTTCCAGGGAACCCTCCCTGATGAGCCTCTAAAGCCATAGGGACTTCAGGAGCCATCTCACCCAGCCCCTCCCCTGCCCTCGTCCATCCCTCTTCACCTCTGCTCACACAGCCCCACTGCCTGGGTTCAAATCCCAGCGCTCCACTTCCTAACGTGTATCTTACCCTCTCCGTGCCTCGATTTCCTCGTGTAAAATGAGGACAACGGAGGCAGCTACTCGGCAGGGTTGTTGTGAGGAGTAAACAGACACTAACGCAGCGATCGCTCAGCACAGTGCCTGTGGGTGCGTGGTAAGCAGCCAGGAGGCGTGGCAGTTGCTGTTAGGATCTCGGGCCTTCCTGGGCTGAGCGCAGCCTTAGGCTCACTCCCTCCCTGGCCCAGCCCTGCACCTCGGGCCACCAGCACGCAACTAATCCATCTCCCGCATGGCAGCAGCTGTAAATACCCGAGGGCAGAGATCACGTCCCCTGGGCTTTCCCGCCTTTGGCCAAGCAGCCCTGTCCCTTCTCCCTTCTCACATCCCCCTCCCCCCACACTGAGGCTTCCGGGCCTTTCCGCACAAGCTCCTTCCTCCAGCACATTCCTGGCCAGGGCTCGCTGTGGATACAAGCTTCCTTCTCCACAGCTCGCTGGGCTCCTGCTTTGTGCCAGGCCCCAGGGACACTGAGGCAAGGAAGGTGCCATCCCTGGCCGCAGCAGCTCTTGCTGTCCCTGGAGTCTCTGGAAGCAGGAGTCCCGCTCCAGCAGCTGGACAACAGGAGGCTCAGGTGTAGCTGTTTGCCTGCTGTGGTTGGAATTCCATACTTTTCTTCCCTATAATTCTTGAATTCTAGTTCTCGAATTGAGTTTTGTGGCCTGGCTTTGTGGCTGCAACTGGACCATAAGGTCACTGAGGGCAGCTCCTCGCCTCCTCCCATCTTATCCCCCATAGCACCTGGCGTGCCAAAAATATTCCAGTCAGCTCATGGGCCACAGACCCCAGGACCTCAGAGCCTCAAGGGGCCTCGGGGACCAGCTGGTTGGATGCTCCCATTTCAAAGGTGGGGGAGCCGTGGTCCAGAGAAGTCACATGGCCGGTTCACGGCCATTTCCAGCGCGACTCCCCAAGGGACCTTCTGCGCGTTTCCCCAGCCCCAGAAGGGCCTGTTTATCTCCCTCAGGCTCCGTCCCCAAGCCAAGTCCCCGTTTCTCACAATTTTTTTCACCAGCATCCTTTGTTACAGGGCCTTGTCACTCTCTGGACATCTACACATTGCGATGTGATATTGGGGAAGTGCTAGGATCCCAGACTGCATCTACAACATGATCACAACTGCACCGAAAGGAGGTCTACATGTGAATTAGGACCGGGAGGAAATACAGAAAATTGGCAGTGGGCAACCTAAGAAAGCTGGTGGGATTCTAGGTGATTCTTCATCCTTCCTTCCTGTCTTTTCATTTTATCATTGCCTTGTTGCTCTGAAACGGATGCACAAGGAAGGAGGTGCACCCAACACCTCTGCACGCCTGTTCTGCCCTGGACGCCATGCATGGTGCTCACGTGGCTCGGCTGTACGGCTGCAACAGTCCTGTAGAGCTCTGTCATCCCCACCTTGCAAAATGAGGAAAACAAGGTTCCGAGATGTTTAGAAAAATTAAGTACCCAGTTTGCATAGCTAGTAAGGTAGAGGCAGAATTTGAACATGAGATTTCCAATTCCAAGTCTAGTGTTCTTCCCCTAAAAGTAGAGGGGAGGCGGAGAGACAAGGAAGGTGGGAAAGAAGGAGGGAAGGAGGGAAGAAGGAAATAACTAAATATGCTACATTAATTGGTTTGTCCCAGGCACACATAGTGTTTAGTATCTGGATGGATGGATGGATGGATAGACCAATGGATCAATGGATGGAAGGATGGATGGATGGATGGATGGATGGATGGAAGGATGGAAGGATGGATGGATGGATGGATGGACGGATGGAAGGATGGAAGGATGGATGGATGGATGGATGGATGGACAAATGGATGACTGGATGGGTGGATAGATCAATTGATCGATGGATGTATGGATGGGTAGACGAATGAAGAGACAAATGGATGGATGGATAGATGGGTGGGTGGGCGAATGGATGCATGAAAGAATGGATGAATGGGTGGATCGATGGGTAAGATGGATGGACGGATGGACAGACAGACAGACATCAGGCAAGCAGTGGTTCCCAGGCTAGGAGCAGAGTTATTTCCACACGCCTCTCAGTTCCTGTCCGAGAGGCAGGGATAGGGTTGCATAGGAGACAGTGGTCTGCGCCTGGGCCCCTCTGCCTGGGGGAATCCTAAACCTTTCCCCGCTTCGCCCTTGCTCCTGAGGTGGTGAACGGGAAAATAGGAGAACAGAAAAATGACAGGTGGGGAATTGCCACTAACTGGTCCTTGAGCAAAGGATGTTTCCCCAGTCCCTCCTCCCCTGTTTGGAAAGACTGGGGGCTGCCTTCCAGGGAGGTGGGGGGACCTGGCGAGGGTTGTGTTCCTGCCCTGATGGGTTTGGACACGGGAAGGCGAGCCGGGGGCAGAGTGGGGGCTGGGAGCGGCTCAGCAGAAGGGTGAAGGGAACTGCACGTGGGCTGGGAAGCGAGAGAGCACGCCCCGCCCAGACCTGTGTGGGACGGGCCTGGTTGGGCGGCAGTGGCAAGGGGACAGTAAGAACAGGGGCCCCTCATAGAAAATGTGAAGCTGTGGTTTGGGGTTCAGTGCAAACCCTCCCCCACGCCCACCCTCCTGCCAATCCTCAATCGTCTGCTGCCGCATGTGGGAGAGAGGGATTTTGTGAAAACTGAGGAAGAGGCCAAATTCCACATCTGGGTTGATGTCCGCATAACAGAGAGAGCGTGTGAGATGGGCAAGCTCTAGAAGCCCCAGTAAGTCAGAGGAAGCAGGAGCCTGAGGCTCTGGAAACTATAGGGTCCTTTGGGGGTAGGCTGGTGGAGCTGCTGTCAGGATGTCCAAGCGCAGAGGGCCCAGCTGACCCCTGGATCACACAGGTGCTAGAGACATTTTCCCTGCATTTTGGGAAGCCGGGCAGAAACATCGTCTCCTTGCCCTTCGCAAGGAGGCAGAGGCCAGGGAGGTCGCCCGCAGGCCTGCAGCGGAGGCAGGGCCAGAGCCCAGCCAGCGAGGCCGAGTTAGGGAGGCTGGCAGGTGAGGGCAGGAGGGGTGGGGCAGGGGCCTCCAGGCCTGGGCATCAGGGGACAGGCCTGCAGGACAAAGGCTGCAGCAAGAGGCCTGGGGACAAAGTCGCTGCTGTGTGGACCAAGTTCTAAAATAAGCCCAACTCACCGCAAGTCTGGTCACCATGGCAACGAGAAAGTTGCTCGGCACCGTCACTGTCACCGTCACCATTACTGGGAGGAGCCTGCTATGACCAGGCCCAGGGTAGGCACTTTCACACACACACTGTCCCACTGAGACCCTCATCATCGTCACTCTGCCGATGGGAGCACTGGGGTTGAGACCGAGGCTCCCGCCAGGGTCACACAGCCCAGGTCTGTCTGGCTGCTGGTCCAGCAATGGATGGGGACCGGGAGGCCTGGACCCAAACCCCCATCTCCCTCCCTCTCTCCCTGCCTCCCGGGTACCTCTGAGCCTCAGCTCCCCCCATCCCACCCCAAGCATGGTCAGGGGTGGGTGCCGGCGTGGGTCTGCGTCCCTCCAGGGTGGTGGGGGAAAACGGGCATGAATCCCCATGAGCAGGGACTCTGGGACTCCTGTAATAATCTCCTGCTCTCTGGGCTTAATTACAGCGATGGCCCCCGTGGGATTCGTTAATAGCGCTTCCCTGTGGCAGTCGTGTCAGACAGACTTAGAGCTAATGCTTTATGTCTGCTCCAAGCTTTCTCATCCCCTCTTCTAGAATCAGGCCCTGTCCCCTGACCACAAGGACAGGGTATGACCCAGGTCTGACAATCAATCATCGCCCCCTTCTCTCTGGCAAGTGTTACTGGTCCGAGACAGAAGGACTGACCCAGCAGAGCCAATCAGAGAGCTCCCCTGGACTGATGTGTGGATACCGAGGGAAAGACGCCCTTGCATTCTCCGTGGGGGTGGGGAGACCGCCGAGTTAGGACTTCTGGTGACCTTGCCCCACATACTCCGCAGAAAGTGTGAACATCAGTCAGGCTTCAGCGACAGACAACAGAATCTATTCTAGGTAATCTAGGCAAAAAGAGATTTTTTTCTTAAAGGCTTTTTTAAGTGGCTGGGCACCCAGGAGCAAGTGCCCAAAACACAGCCCAGAACTGGGCCACCCAGGGGGCTGTGGCTCCTGCCTCCACCTGAAAGCTGCGGCATCGAGAAGTTGCCGCTCGGCTGCCAGCTCCAGAACCGCGCCTGCTCTGCTGCGACCCGCACAGCAGAACGGCTGCTCAGCGCCCTGTTTCTCTCCCCACAAAACTCAGTTCCAATTCTAGTCCACGCAGTGCTCTTCCCGGCAGGGTTGGTGTCACAGCCCGAGGGCGACCTGCAGGAGACTCTGGGAAGCAGCGCTGTGGAGCTCTGCAGCTCCTGCGGCACAGGAGGCACGCTACACGGAGGGGCAGCCAGTGCGGCATGTCCCACAGGCAAAGTCTGACTCTCACCCATCACTGTCACCCGAGACGATGCAGTCACAATGCCCCACACTGCCCTGCAGCTGGGGTCGGGGACCCAAGGTCCAGCCTGGGCTCTGCTGCCTCCTCGCTGTGTGTCCTCCACTCCAGCAAACCCCGCCTCCCCTTGGGGCTCAGTCTGTTCCTCTGTCATTTGGGGATGGAGAGACCTATCCCAGATACATCTCTGAGCGGTTATAAGAACAGGTGAGGAAGGTCTGGACACGGTACGGACCTGCGCACCCGGGAAAGTGGTTACAACTCAGCAAATGGTTTTAACCCAGAGGAAAGTGAACCCAGAGACGGTGAAATGACTGCCCCACACTCAGGTTCAGGCAAAAAAATGTAGAGAACTGGAACATGAGATGGTGAATTCTCCCTTAGGTCTTGGGGGATGGGGCGAGGAAAGAGCAAGGGTGGGACGACTCAGGAGGAGGAGGTGGTGGTGGTGATGGGTTGGCGTAAGTTAGCCCGGCTGGATAGCGAATTTTCCCAAAGCTCAGTGGCTTAAAAATCACAAACACTTATTAACCCCGTTTCTATGGATCAGGAATCTGGGCCCGGCCTCATTGGGCTCTGGCTCAGGGCCCTCACAGGGTTGCCATCAGGGTGTCAGCCGGGGCTGTGCTCTCACCTGAAGGCTCGGCTGGGGACAGTTCACTTCCCAGCTTGCTCACACAGCTGTGGATCAGCCTCAGGTCCCGGCTGACAGTCAGCCAGAGGCAGGCAGCTCTCAGCACGGCAGCTGGCTCCCAGCAAGCAAGAGAGCAAGAGGGGGAGCCCAAGAGGCAAGCCACTGTCTTCTCGCAACTGAATCTCAGAAGTGACATCCCCTCCCTTCTGTCGTATTCTATTTATCAGACTCAGGTCACTAAATCAGCCCCCACTCAAGGGGAGATTGACACAAGAGGGTGTCTACCACGAGGTGGGATCACTCAGCCATCTGAGAGGCTGCCCACCTCAGGCCTTGAAGGAGAGGCCCCCATCCCAGGCCCCTCCGCCTCTGAGAAGAGGGTGGGGTAGGCGAGGCAGGGGAGGTTGTTCCCATCACCTTTGCACCGAACGTGCCCAGCCCTGGGTCCTGCAGGTAGAAAGGCTAAAATAAAACTCTCTTTGGCTGCCACCCCTTCCCCTGCAGGGTCAGCCCCGTAGAAAGGGGAGGAAGACAGAGGTGAGAGAATGAGGACAGAGGACAGGGTTACACACATCAGCAATGGCAGCCCCACAGCCACCCCTTAGATCAGGCTTTCCCAATACAACAGGAGGCCCCAAGGCCCCAAAAGGCAGCATGGTGTCATGCAAGGAGCACTGGACTAAGAACCAAGAGGTCTGGGTTCTGACCCTGGGTAAGCCCCTAACTGGCTCTGTGTCCGTGAGCAAGTCACATGCCCTCTCTGGGCCTGTGTCTCCAGCTGTAACACAGGGAGGTGATCTGACATTGCCCAGGTTCTCTTGGGCTCCAACATTCCAAGTTCTCCTCCATGAAAAAGGGATCAGGACTGGACAGAGGCAACAGAGGGGCTCAGCCTGGGCCTCCACCTCCTGCCCCGAAGGCGACTGCCCCTGCAGCCATTTCCCTCCCCTCCATCCTCTCTCCTTAGTGTCTGACTCCCTGGTCTCCCTTCCTGGCCGGCTTTCTCTGTCCTCACACAGCCCAGCCCGCCCCCAACCCCATCCACCGTCCTCTAGCCCCTCCCCACCCAGAGCTGAGCCGGATGTGGCTGCACTGGGCTCCAGGAAAGGGCTGAGCAGATGGCTGGACCAGGGATGCGACAGTGGCTGGAAATTGGTCACCTGATGCCCAGGGTTGGCGCTGGAGGCTGGTCTCTGGTCTTCCTCCCCAAGGAAGGTGGGGGAGATGCTTCTGGACCTGAAGCAGCCGCTCTGACACTCCTCCCCCCTCCCCACCCCAGCACTGCTGCTGAGGAGTGAGTTCCATGTGGGGGCTGGAACAGAGCTGTCAAAGCAGCACCCAGGCTCCCAGGTGCGGGGCTTACATAACTGATGCCACCCCCGCCCCCAGCCAGCCCCTCAGCTCCATCTCCAGGCACAAGGCCACCCGGTACCCCACACCGGCCTTCACAGGGTCCCTTCCTCTTGGAAGACCCCATAGCACTTATGTCCTGGAGGCCCTGTGTGCTGACACTGACATTCTTTTCTGGGCCTTCTCCCCTGAGGCAGAAGCGTGCTTTGTGCTAGTGTCCAGGAAACCTAGCGGATGCTCAGTAAATTTAGTTCAATGAACTAAAAAAGTCAACAATAATAATAGAAACCCTCAGATAGTATAGACCACGTGCCAAGTACTCTTCTAAGCACCCTACACACTTAATGCATTTACTCCTCGTCACAGCCCAGTACTGTAGCTACTATCAACATCTTCGCGACAGGGACGGACGGGTGAGTGAGCGAGTGCCGCGTCCCTTCCATGGGTAGGCACTGACCCGAGAGCAGACCATCAGCAGGCATCAAGACCCACCACACAGCAGGAGAGGACGAGAGGGTGGGCGAGAATCTGCTCCCTACAGCACACATCTCCTGATGACCACAGCTCCCCAGGGAGGCAGAAAGGGCAAAGGTATTGTCCTAATCCCCATTTTCTGGATCGTTATCAGTCAGGATAGACGAGGTTAAACTGTGTAACAAACAGCCCCCAATCTCAGTGGCTGGAAACAACAAAAGGTCTATTTCTCACTCCTGGGAGAAACGTGGCCATTAGAAGGGGGGGGACAGGGCTCTGCCCCATGCCATCCTTGCCGAGGAACCCACCTGGAACTTCCTGTCCCTGCTCAGGATGAAGGGGGTTGGAAGAATAGTGCACCAGTTGTGAAAGGTTTCCACCCAGAGGTGACCTGCGTTACTTCGGCTCCTGTTTCAGTGGCTGGAGCACGTCTCATGGCTGACTCGAGGGCAGGGATGTGTAACCTCCAGTGGGCACAGAAGAGGGGAAATTGTGGATTTTTGTGAAAAGTGTGGTTAAGTGTGTATTTGTGGAGTGTCTGCTCTGTGCTGAACACTGGAAAGAAAACACCGAATCCAGCAGAGCCCAGTGCTCCCAGGGCCCACCTTCTGAGGCGGAAACCAACAAACAGGAGGAAATTACAATCCAGTGAGACAAGAGCGCTGGCAGAGGAGAGGGGTGCTCGGAGGGGCCCTGGCCCAGGGAGCAGCGAGGGCTTCTGAAAAAGGAGACATCCAAGCTGAGCAAGGCTGGCCTTCAAACCCAGATCTTCTGTAACAGGTGGAGAGAGGGGAGATCTCGAGGCCTTTCCTTGGGGAACCCACCAGCCCCAAGACCTCAGCTTGCAGAGCAACCCCACGGGGAAGGGAGTCCAGCCTTAGCACCCGGCGCCCGCCCCATTATGGGGCACTTCAGCTCTTCCCTCCTGGGAAGGAACAGGAAGAGGGTTTCCACCAGGAATGGGTCGGGCCTTCCTGGGACAAGGACCCCTGGAGAAGGAGGGGCAGAGAGGGAAGGCCAGCCCAGCCTCCCCACTGGAGAGGACACCCTCCTAAGTGCCACCAGCCCCTTCTAAAGGGAAGGTTGGGCTTGAAGCTGGGGGGCTCCAGGAGCCAGGAAAGATCCTTAGATTCGCCCAGGCTGTGACGGTCATACCCGCAGGAGCCTGAGGGCTGGGGGCTAGACGCAGCTGGGGCCCACCTAGGAGACCAGGTCACCTGTACATCTCTAATTCTAGTATTTGATGAGTCTCCATATGGGAAGAGAACCCAGAAACTGTAGGTGTGGTCGCCTCCAGGGAGGGAAAGTGGCTGTCTAGGGAACAACCTGGGGGAAGGGGGCTGACTTTGACTTTTGCATTTTCCAACCTAAACAAATAAAAATTTTTTAACAGGTGTTTGACTTGAATAAAAATTTCTGAGTCTAGCCTCTTAAGCCTCTAAGATTGTAAGATCCCTCTAAGACTAGATTCTGTGATTCTCAGAGGCCGTTGGCACAGATTTGGGGGTCAGACATCCCTGGGGCTTCACCCATTGCTGTGTGACTGCACCTCGCGGTGCCTCAGTTTCCTCGTTTGTGTCAGAGACGAGGACACCCGCTTCCCCCAAACATTATCAAATTGAACGGGATGAAGTCAGGCGTCTCCCCCGGCTCTGGCACCCGGCGAAGCCTGTATCTAAACAAGTGAGCGGTGGACACCCCGGGCCTGGAGGGGGCGGAGCGTTCCCACACTAGGGAGGGGCGGGAGGCGGCGCGGGAGCCCGGACCGCCGCGTGGTGCTCTGGCGCCCCCTGGCGGACACCGTCCTCCTCACACCCCTGGGAGAACCGGGGCCCGCTTTTACCCAAAATCTGATGCTTGGGGTGAAAAAAGGCCCAAGGCCAAGGTAAGAGGCCCACTGGCCGCTTTGGGCCCCCGCCCGATGTACAGCCCCCGGGACGGCCGGCAGCTCCGGACGCGGCTCAGCACGCACAACGCGAACCGCCGGCGCCCCGGGCGGGTCCAGGCCGCGCCGCCACGGGACCCCGCGTGCTCCGCCCGCCCGGTCGCGCTAGTCCTTCTCTGAACACCCGGGGACGCGGGCCCGGGGAGCTCCGCCGCACGCGGGGGACACCGCGGAAGGGGCGGCACCGGGATGCAGCCTCGGCGCAGCCCTCGCCCCGCTCGACGTCGGGAGCCGCAGCCTGATGTCCCCAGCGCGGCGACGTCCACACGCGCCTCGGAGAGGTTTTACTTTCCCCATCTGTAGGGTGACCACCTGTCCTGGTTTTCCCGGACTGAGGGCGTCCCCGGAATGCGGGGCTTCCCGTGCTAGCACTGGGAAAGGCGCCTCCGTTCTGCAGACGAAGAAACAGGTTCAGAGAGGGCAGTCTGTGGCACAGCCGCGAGGCGGGGAGCCTGGGGCGCGCTCGGGAGAGGCAGGTCGGGGGCAGAGTTGGCTGAGCGGCTCCCTGAGGAGCACAGAGTGGAGTGGGGAGAGGAACGAGAAGCGGCCGGAGAAAAGCGAATCTCTCCACGGCACTGATACCACCTCCTCCTAGGACGGCCCTGGAAGGTCTCCTGACTCTGCGCCGTGGGCTGACACTGAGTCTTTCCCTCAGTCTCTGAGCCTCCATTTCTCATCCATAAACCTGTGATGAGGGGCCGCCCCGTGGCCGAGTGGTTAAGGTGGCACGCTCTGCTGCAGGTGGCCCACTGTTTCGTTGGTTCAAATCTTGGGCGCGGACATGGCACTGCTCATCAGACCACGCTGAGGCGGTGTCCCACATGCCACAACTAGAAGGACCCACAATGGAGAATATACAACTATGTAAGGAAAAAAATTAAAATCTTAAAAAAAAAACCAACCTGTGATGACAACCTTGCAGGGCTGCTCACTCGTTCAGCCAGCATTTATGGAGCACCTAGCACGGCCCTGGCATTTGAGAGAGAAGACTGACACAGTAACATGTGTAATTAATGGGCGGCAAATCCCTGCCCATAGGAAGCCCTGATTAGAAGCCAGGGAGAACCCTAGACCCCCTTAGACCTGGAAAACCAAACTCTCCTGCGGGTGCTTGATTGCCTACAGAGAAAGGGAGCTTACTACCTCACAACACAGCCCATCTGTCAGCATGAACCAGTGTTGTAGGCTCCCGTACATGTCTGTGAACATTTAATAAGCATTTACTCTGTGCCAGGCGCCGCTCAGTGTTTTGCATGTATTCACTCATTAATCCTCATGGCGGCCTCAGTATCCGGGCAGGGGGTGGGCAGGAGCATGCTGCCAGCAGAGATTAAGACGTGGCCTCCTCCCTCTGCCTCTGCCTGAGGTGGTTTTCATCCCTGCCCGCACCCCCGGGAATCTGGTCCCCGTGATAACTGATCAGCTTCCTCAGGCAAAAATGTGACTGCTCCCCGCCAGGCCTCAGCAGGACCCACCCCCGCCCCAGGACTCTCAGGGAGGGGGGGTCTGGCTGCGAGGCACCCCCTGCCTTAACAGCCAGGAGTCTGGCCCCACCACCTCCACCCACGGGCCCCATTCCCACCCTGACCCAGGAGGCATTTCTCCCAAGGGCAAGCAGAGCGGCTGCCCCAGGCCCTTCCAGCTTCTGAGGCCTCCCCCAATCTGTGCCCCAGGACGAGGCTGAGCCAGGACAGAGGGCTCCCTAGAGCTGCAGGGGCCTGTTTGAGATGAGACACCGGCAAAAGTCCCAGGGCTGGTGACACTCTGGACAGCAGACACATCAGACTCTTGTCTTGCCTCATCTGGTACAGGTACAGCCACACCTATTCCAGGCAGCTCAATGGTGCAGGAGAGTCAGAGTCCTCAGTTGATCCCACTGCTCTCACGTGCTAGCTGTGTGACCTCAGGGGAGTTACTCAAGCTCTCTGTGCTCAGTTTCCTCCTCTGTGTCATGAGGGTAATAAACCACTAACTCACAGGGTCTTGGGGAGGACTGACTCCTAGAATGTACAAGTACTTAGCACAGGGCCAAGCACACAGCAATGCTCAGTAAGCATGGGCTGACCCCTCACTCGTTCATTCATTCAACAAGCACTGTGCCAGGGAAACAGACTCAACCTACACACAAACTGCCAGGGAGCAGTCTGGGCCTCCCAAACAGACCTGTTCCAGGAAAGCCCTCCAGCCTCTTCTTTAAACTCCCCGCCCATGCCCGTGCCCCAGGCTGCAGCAACAGTGTGTGTGGTGTCACCCGACCACAGCGTCACACGGTTCTGACGGCTGAGTCTGGGCGGTTCCTTCTTCCCCCATCTCTGGAGGAGGATGAAGGCTGGGGACCACCTAGGAGGGCCTCAGCTGGCACGTCTCACTTTAGCGTCCATGAAAACTCAGTACGCAGGCCAAGGGACTGTCTTCATTTCCCTCACTTCCAGTGGTCCTCCAACCCTTCCTGCCCTATGTCACAGGCCCGCCCCCTACCCCCAAATCCATGTGTTGAGGCCCTAACCCCCAGGACCTCAGAATGCGACTGGATTTGGAGACAGGGCCTTTACAGAGGTGCCTAAGGGAAAATGAGGTCACTGGGTGGGCCCTAATCGAGTAGGACTGGTGTCCTTGAAGGAGGTTAGGACGCGAACACGCAGAGGGACAGCATGTGAGGACACAACAAGAAGGCAGCCACATACCAGCCAAGGAGAGGCCTCAGAGAACCAACCCTGCCAGCACCCTGCGCAGACTTCCAAGCTCCAGATCTGGGGAAAGCATGTGTCCAGCGCCCAGGCTGTGGCACTTCCTTACGGTAGCCCAAGCGCTCTAACCCCACTCCCAAGCCCAGAGGGCTCCCAGGCATGTCCACCTGGCCTTTTGCTGAGTTCTGGTGGAAGGTGCTAGTTACCAGACCTCTACTCCCAGCCAATTCCAACAATTCCAACCTCCCACTAAAACAGCTCTGAAGACTCAGAAAATGGAGGAAGGAACGTAAATTGCTTCTTTCGAAGAATTCAGCTTCTAAATGATAACATTCTCCACCAACAACCCTGTGTTGGGATGTCTGAAATGCTCAGTGGGGACAGCTGATGGCTGACCCCAGGGCGGCCACACCCACCAGCCCTGCTGTTTGATTCATAAACAGTAATCTGTGCCCTGAATTTTGAGGCCACTTAGAAATGTTTGTCTTTTATGACTTTCTCAGGACGCTCTCAGAAAACTTCCTGCGCCCTGCCGTCCTGTGCGCTCTAGGAACACAGGCCCTGTCATCCTCACGTCCCTCCTTATGAGGCGGCACTATTATCCCCACTTTATAGATGAGGAAATTAAGGCTCAGAGAGGTGTAGGAAGTGGCCTAAGGCCACAAACTAGAACGTGGCAGAGCCAGGACTGGAACCAGGCTCCATGGCTCTGAGTCCACGCTCTTAACCACTATGTTTATTGCCTCAGATTTTAAGCAAAAGATGCTTATTTCTGAACTCCATATTAGCAAAAGTCGTACTGGAAATCATTGTAATGCACTCTTTGGCCTCCCCACGATGTTTTAAAGCAAGTGTCTACTTTCGCTGATCCGAAGCTTCCATTCACATCATTTGTCGTCAAATAAAACTTCTACATTCACGTTTAAATATACAGGAAAAAGGGTTGTTACAGCACCAAAGATAGAAAACCTTCTCTGGTGAGCTGATATGAGGAATGCTTGTCTTTTGCATTTTTTTAAAATCAGTATTTTTTGTGGTTTGGTCTCTTATCTCAGATAATCCTCACGGCCACCCCTGGCGGGCAGGACTGCTGTCATCCTCTTCTTACAAATGAGCAAAGGCAGGCCAAGAGATAAGGCACTTGCCTGGTGGAGGAGCAGACAGGAGCAGAGCTCCCTGCAGGCAGCAGGCAGCAGGCAGGGGTCAGGAGCGGGGAGGGAGACAATCTGAGCCACACCTGCCGGGCTGCAGAGGCCTGAGGACAGCCCTCCCCACTCCTGCGGAGGGAAGCAGTGCTCTGGCGGCCTCCCTTCCTGCCCGTCCCTTGGTGCAGGCTCGGAGCGTCCCCAGATGCCCCCGGACGCCTGAGTGTTTTCAGGCCCCAGGCCTCTCTGCAGGAAGGCTGGTGCTGCCCCATGAGTTCTAAGCCCCACTGCCGCCCCACCAGCCACAGCCGAGGCAGCCGTCCCTCAGCACTGCGCCAGCCACAGCCATGCCCTCTACCCCAGGGGACAGTGACTATGCCAGGGCAGTTTTCCCTGGGGACAGGCACCTCCTCCAGGCCAGGACTGTCTCTCCCCCAGCGCCCTGCTCAGTGAGGACATGGTGGAGGCGGCGCGGGGTTCAAAGCACAGCGCGTTGGAATCCCGACCCTGCCCTCACTTGCTGTGACACATGCCTCTCTGAGCCTGTTTCTCCATCTGTAAAATGGTGACCACAGCACCAGCACCCAGGACTGCTGGGGGGTTGAGTGCATCCCAGCCCACAAATGTGAGAAGATGGAGTGACCACGGCAGCCCCCCTGATGGGGCACCCGCCATCACTGATGGCCCTCAGGTGGACATGGTCCCTGGAGGAAGACCCCGCTCCACCTCCGAGAGGCAAACCATCACCACAGGGCTGGCGCCCACTCTGCTCTCAACAGCCCAGACACAGGGACAGACAATCAGATCTGCCGTGGACCGGCCAACCCTAGAGAGGAAAGGTGAAGAGGAACCGGAAAAGCCCATAATGCTCTCGGAAGACTGCATTCGAACCAGACCACAGAGCTGTTCTGGAAAGTTCTCCCCCAGAGTATCACAGCAGTGGCAGGCTTTGAACAGGACTGAGTCACAGGCAGGCGGTGGGGAGCTCCTCTCCTCTCCATCTCCCGGACGGTGTGGTGGGAAAGAGCATCGCACAGCTAGAAACTCCTGCTCAGTACACCTGCGGCTCCACACCGACCACGCCAATGCACCAAGCTCTCCAGTTCGTGTTCTTAGAAAGGTCGAATAACCTGACTGTGAATTCCTCACACTTGTCTTCATTTTTATGTGGTGGTGATTTCTAAACACTTCATGTGCTAATAATTTATTAGAATAAAATGTTTAACATTTCTAAATTCATGTTTTCCCTGAGGCTTTATATGTCTACATGTATTTTAAATATCAAATATTTTATTTCACTGATTTTTAATATTGTGAATCCTACCTTTTTAAAACCAAAATATACTCATATTGGTATTTCAATATTTGGCAAAATAATGACCAGAAAACTGGTATTGTTGATTTTCTCCAATATTGCTGTGGCTCATGCTTCCCACCATTCAAAACTCACGACTTTGGGGGAAGAATCGTGTGACCTCCAGCTTACTGATGATAAACGCAAGACGCACACAGATCCATGGAACAGAATAGGGAACCCAGAAATAAATCCGTGCTCATGTCATGAGGTCGATTAACTTACGACAAAGGAGCCAAGACTACACAATGGGGAAAGGACAGTCTCTTCAATAGGTGGCGCTGGGAAAACTGGACAGTTAGCTAAAACTGGACCACTATCTTACACCAAACACAAAAATCAACTCAAAATGGAATAAATACTTGAACTTAAGACTGGATAGCATAAAAATCCTAGAACATAGGTGGTAATCTCCTTAACATTGGTCTCGGAGATGATTTTTTGGATTTGACACCGAAAGCAAAAATCAACAAGTGGGACTACATCAAACTAAAAGGCTGCTGCACAGCCAAGGAAACATCCACAAAATGAGAAGGCAACCTAGACAATGGGAGGAAATCTTTGCAAATCGTCTATCTGACTAGGGATTACTATCCAAAATATATATAGAATTCATACAGCTCAACAGAAAAAAAAAATCTGATTAAAAAATGGGGCAGAAGACATTCCTCCAAAGAAGACATACAGATGGCCAACACGGACATGCAAATCAAAGTCACAATGAGCTATCACCTCACACCTGTTAGAATGGCTATTATAAAAAAAGGTGGAAAAGGGGCTGGCCCCGTGGCCGAGTGGTTAAGTTCACACGCTCCGCTGCAGGCGGCCCAGTGTTTCGTTGGTTCGGATCCTGGGCGCGGACATGGCACTGCTCATCAAACCACGCTGAGGCAGCGTCCCACATGCCACAACCAGAAGGAGCCACAACGAAGAACATACAACTATGTACCGGGGGCTTTGGGGAGAAAAAGCAAAAAACCCAAAATCTTTAAAAAAAAAAAAAAAAAAAAAAAAAAGGCGGAAAAAAACCCAGAAAGAAGTGTTGGCGAGGATGTGGAAAAAAGGGAACCCTTGTGTACTGCTGGTGGGAATGTAAATTGGTGCATCCACTATGGAAGACAGTATGGAAATTCCTCAAAAAATTAAAAATAGAACTACCATATCATCCCAATTCCACTTCTCGGTAATTATCCAAAGAAAATGGAACTGCTCACTGGCAAAGACAGGCACGCCACCTCCACCGCAGCACGATGTACAAGTCAAACATGGCAACAACCTAAGCGCCCGCTGATGGATGAATGCATACAGAAAAGGTGGTCTGTATACACAATGCAATATTATTCAGCCATAAAATAGCAGGAAATCCTGCCATTTACAACACCACGAATGGACCTTGAGGGCATTATGCTAAGTGAACTAAGTCAGACAGAGAAAGACAAACACCACCCGATCTCACTTATATGTAGAACCTAAAAACAAAACCCCCAAACTTACAGAGAACAGAATGCTGGTTGCCAAAGGCGGGGTGGGGACAGGGGAGGGGCAAGGGGGCTCAAAAGGTACAATCTTTCTATACAATCCGTCAGTCGTGGGGACATAACATACAGCACAGCGGCTACAGTTAATAATACTCCACTGGACACTTGAAAGGTGCTGAGAATAGATCTTAAAAGTTCTCATCGCAAGGAAAAAAACATCCAACTACGTGTGGTGACAGATGTCAACCAGACAAAAAAAAGGCCAAGTCAATCACGGCATATCCAGAAAACCCGGCAGACCCAGAGAAGCCGGGGCCTCCGCCAGACCACAGCTCATGGGTGGCCCGCCGGGAGCATACCTGCCTGCCGAGCGCCCTCCTCTGCGCTAAGTCCTGGTGGGAACCCAGGTCCCTGCATCCCACATGCCATCACTCTCACCACCCTGCCCATCCTGCCTGGGCACTGCACCAGCAGCAGCTCACGGATCCCACACATAACCCTGCCAAGCTGGTCCTGGTGTCAGCCCGGTTCGCAGATCAGGAAACAGGCATGGAAAGGTTGGGGGAGTCCAGCCAGTCTGACGCAAGACCTCGGCTCCTGCCCACCCAGCGAGCCTTGGGCAAGAGCCGAGGTGGGCCAAACTCACACCGTTCCGAGCCCTCCGCACACCGCACCCTGCTGGGCAGCTCGTCCTTCCCCCACACCCGCCCTGCCGTGCGGGCAGGATGCGGCGACAGGCCGCCCGGCGCAGAAGCCCACAGACGTGCACACACACCCCGGCTTTATTGCTTCCACAGGCCCAGGGGCACACATGCTGGACGGCGGCAGGCGCGGACGCTGGGGCGAGGCGGCGGCCGCTCGGGCTCCAGGACAGGCGGGCCCTCCGTGCAGCGGCCAGGGCGCGGGCGGCACTCACTTGAGGCGGTACAGGACCTTGCGCTGCAGGCGGTGCTGGATCTCGCCGCGCCGCAGCATCAGCTGCAGCACCTTGTGCACGGCGTGCTCCGGGTATTTCTGCGGACACAAGGCCAGCTGCAGGAGCGTGCCTCCCAGGGGACCCGGGACACCCCGCTCCATGTTAGCTTTCTAAGCCTTCACACTGGTCTCCTGAGACCCGAAGGGCTCACGCTTCCTGAGCGCCTCCTCCGGGCCCGCCCTCTTCAGAGCCTTCGCATACGTTAATTCCCTCCAACAACCCAATGCAGCTGGCACGTAATTATCTCCATTTCACAGGGGAGGAAACTGAGGCACAGAGAGACTAAGTCACTTGCTCAAGGTCACACAGCAATTGATAGAGCTGGGGCTTCAATCAAGTCCATCTAACTAAAACCCAAGCTCCTGACATCCCTAAACCTAAGCCTCAGTCTGCTCACCTACAGAATGGGTGTGGTAAGAAGTACTGCATAAATCCACTCTAAGAATCAAATTGAGATAATGTACGTGAGGGAGCTGAGACCAGAAACTGGGACTGTTCCTGTGATCTTAAGGATAGGTTCTCCATAGCACCTAGACGGCCCCCGCTCCTCTCCATGGGGTCAAGAGGCCCACGCCCAGTGAGCTGGCTCTGTGCCCCCACCCCACAAGCAAAGTGGGGAAAGGATAGATGGATAGGGGTGGGGGAAGCCTGGGTGTGGTTCCACCAGAACGCCAGCCACATGTCTCTCCTCCTAACGGGACAGAAAAGACACTCCTGCCCCGGACTGAAGCAGCCCTGAGGAGAGGAACAAAGGGTGGAGCGGGTCTGGACGGGGGACAGCTGCCCCTTGCCCACCCCAGGCCTGTCTGCTGAGCACAAGACACCGGTGCTGGTGTGTGGGAACCAGGCCATGGGGAGCCAGCAGGAGACCCCGTGCACCCTCCCCTATCCCCCCGCCAGCCCCAGGAAGGCCCACCTGCTTGGTGAAGTCCTGGATGATGCTGTGCTCCGACACCTGGGAGCCAATGGCAAAGCGGCGCTTGAGCTGCTTCTCGATGCGGCTCAGCATCTCCTGGTCCTCCTGGCTGGTGAAGCCCTCCACCCCTGCAGGCGTGAGAAGGGAGACGGGTGGGGACGGGCGCTGGGGATCTCAGCGCCCATGGCGGGAGGCTTGGAGATGGGGCCTCTGACCCAGGGAAGAGCGGCCGGAGCCAGGCTCAGAAGAGACAATAGAGGAAGGAAGGACAAGCATGTGGGGGACAGGGAGGGCCTGGCTGAGGACACAACTGAACAGACCTGGAGTCAGGGGACAAGGTGCACGTGGGGGAGGGACACTGCAGGCAGAGAGGATGGCAGGTGCAAAGACGGGGAGTAGGACCACCGTGACTCATTCAAACCCCAGGGACATGGCTGTGTCCCTAGGGGCCGGGTCCTGAGGGCCCCTGGAGGCCACGGCACAGGAGGCGCTTTGACTGGTGAGAGGAATAGCCTCTGGAGGGCGGAGGAACGTGAGCTGACTTCTGAAAGAAAGCTGCTAACGCATGGACTGCATCCGGCTGGACAGGCAGCAGGGACAACTCCTGGAGGAGCAGATCTCAGACGGAGAGCAGGCGGGGACCCAGCTGTGACCCAGGAGGCGGGCAGTCGCCCTGGAGACCACATCTGTGAGGTGCCCTGAGGAGCCCGGCCAAGCAGGAGGTCATGATTTCAACGACTGCTGAGGGTGGGCCTCCCCTGCTGACCAAGGCCTGCAGCGGCCTTCGTGTCTCAGTTACAGAGGCAGGGACCCCAGTCGGGGAAGCCACTGAGGGGACTTCAAGGTTCCAGGTTGTAATAGGGAGTCTGTAAGGCAAACTCCTATGCAGCCTGCAAGGCCCAACTCAAATTTCACTGCCCAAACCACACTTGTGCTCTGCGCACTCAGCATCCCAGAGGGCCCTCCGTGAGCAAACGTCTCATGTGCCAGGAAGCCCCTCCAGGGCGCAGACTGTCTCCCTGGAGGCTGGGGGACCAGGCCCTACCCATGTCCCCCTCTCCCTCCCCTGGCTCCAGCCACACTGGCCCTGGGTGGTTCCTGCAACATGCCAAGACTGCTCCCTCCTCGGGGACTTGGCACCCAGCCTTCCCTCCACCTACAGTGCTCTCCCCCTGGGAGCCACATTTCCTCATTTCCCGCTGCTCCCTGCTTCATGTCACCTCCTCAGAGAGGCTGCCCCAACCACCCTATGTGGACGCATCCCCCCATCCAATGCGCCTGGCCTGCGAGGCCTCCCCCTGCACTGCTCACTCCCCAAACCTCACCTGTCTGCTTCTGTGCCACCCGTCCCCCTCCATCTAGAGCGAGAGCCCCCGAGGCAGGGCTGTGGGTCTTCGCTCTTACGCCCCCTGCACCGAGCAGGGGCTGGCAAATGCTAAGCACCTGTTAGTGTCTGCTGGGCGGAGGGAGGGATTTGCCCAGGGAGAGCCCGGCACACAACCAGCGCTCTGGGGGGGCCTGTTGACACGCTGTGCCCGAAGGAGGGACACGACCGCGCCGGCCCCGGGGAGGAGAGACCCACGTTCCAGCCGAGCGACCGGAGACCCTGGGCACAGGAAAGTCCTCTTGAGCGTCAGCTTCCCACTCTCTAAGACGGGAAGGACTGAGTGCCCAGCCCAGCTTCTGGGGTCTGCCGTAGGGACGACGAGGGCAGGAGCTCTGGAAGTACTCAGAACGGTTCTGAGCTCAACAAGGAGGCGCACGGAGCACCATTCTTAACCAAGAGTGACACTACAGTCCTCAAAAGTGAAGCGGGCTGAGGGGCCTGTGTCCAAGGACCCAGAGGGAAGCTGCTCTTTCCCATCTGCGAGGAAAACGGCTGGGGGAGAAACAGGGAGAGGGCCTGACTGCCAGGAGGAAGCCCCGAGACGCTCAGCAAAGGCAGAGGAGGAGGCACACGCACTCCAGGCCTGCAGCGCGCCACCCGGCCCACAGGCTCGAGACTGTGTCCCAGCGTCTGCTCACCTGACAGGGTGCCGGACAAGGCGGCATCCAGCGTGGACACCTGGAAGAGCCTCAGAGCCTCCTCCACGTCCGCCTCGGTGGCAAAGGGCTGCAGCTTCATCTTGCTCAGGGCCTCGGCGATGCGCACGATGGCCTCCAGCTGCCTGTGGGGAGCAACAGGCTGCCGGGGCGGCCGCAGCCCACCATCCCTCCCCTGCCCCACCCCACCACAGGGAGGTGCCTGCCCAGCAGGATGACAGAGGAGACTGATGGCTGTCCCCACGGCTCGTCTCCTTTCCCTCCTTAGTAAAGGGACCCCAATTTCTATGCCAGCACCTGGCGCCCAGCTAGGAAACATTTCCCAGGTGCGTCTGGGTGGCTAAGGTGTGGCCCATAAGTGGTAAGTCCAAACGTCATGTGGAAATTTGAGGAAGTGCCTTAAAGGCTGGACTCTTCCTTTCCTTCCTCTCCTGCTACCTGGAATGCGCTGGAATGAAGTTCCAGCAGCCGTCTTGGACGATGAGGACAGGGGCAAGCCCCAAGGAGCCCAGGCTGCTGTCTGAGGAACCATCACTCCGGTCCCAAGCAGCTCCCCTCGGACATTGTTACATAAGAGAGAAATAAACTTGCCGTTTACTTAAGCTACTTGACCTGGGTTTTCCGTTACATACAGCCAAAGCCACTCCTAACTATGCCGTGCTCGAGGCAGGATTCAACCCAGGCAGGTCCAGCCCCCACCACTCCACTGTGTAAACTCACAAGAAGGAGACAAGCTAAGGAAACTGAGGCCCGGAGAAGGAAAGCAATTTCCCTGCGGTCACATAGGGGCACTGGGCGGGGACCCAGGTCTCTTGGTTCCCAGGCCTGGAGCCTTCCCTCACCCTCATGCTTTCCCCCCGTGGCAGAAGCCAGACAGAAATCAGAAAGGAGGGTTCCGGGTTTTCCCAGCCTTAAAGAAACCAAGAATACAGATGAGCAGGGACACTACCGTCTGCACTCCAAAAGGATGACTCCTGCCCAGCAGGTGGCGCCATGGCCTGCTGTGCTGGCGGCAGCCCTGCCCCGGGCACGGGTTCACCCTGCTGCGTGAGGCCAGGATGCCCCAGCCCTGCGGCCCACTCACCGCACGGTGATGGGGATGCTGGAGCGGCGGTCGCTGTCCCTCTCGTGCTGGCGGGCCCCGCTCCGCATGATGACGTAGCGGTTCTTCAGCTTCTCCGCAGCCTCTGCCGACAGCCGGGGGCCACACCTCCTGCAGGATGGGGAGCGGCTGCCGTGAGGGCGGCAAGGAGTCCTGGGGCGCCCACCCTGGCTCCCAGCCCTCTGCCAGCCCGCAGACATGCGCTTTCCCAGCGCTCCACAGCTGCCTGCTTCCCCGTGATGACTCCATCTTAGCGTCATCTGGGCTATGGGCAGGCGCCAGGGAGAGCCACACCAGGAGAGGAAAACAGGCGCCTCTGTCGGCAACCAGGTGGAATGAAGCCAGGCCCTCTGCAGGGGTGAAAATCGTGCCTCATGACTGTCGGATGAGGAGCCGGGCATTGCCCCATACACAGCGCCTAACGATGGCACCGTCACCCAGCCCACGGCCCACTGATGGCAGCCCCAGCACACCTCCACCCCAACACATCCAGGGACGTGATGCACAACAACGCCCACAGGAGGCTCGGCGGAGACTGCTGTCCAGGAGCAGGGGAGCACATCAGACTGTCCCAGGAGGGCGGAGATCTACCCCATCCTGTCCCCTCCATCACCCCACAGCTGACCGACAGTCACTGCTTCAGGGGAGCCTTAGATCACCTCACCCAACCCCCAGCCTGAGGCCAGAGTGAGGCAGGACGCTCCCCAAGGCCACCCGGAACGCTGCATCCAGGGGGGACTAGAATCCAGGGCTCTCAGACTCACACTTGAGGACCTGAGCCTCTGAGGATGAGACCACAGCAAGCTCGGAACCACAAGGAAGACCCAGGAACCGCTGGGCACCACACACCCAGCACCCCGGTGGAGGTGATGAGTTAGGGACCCACACAACTGCAGGCTTCGCCCCCATGGGAAGGACTCGTAATGGGGAGAAGGAGGTAGAGCCAGGATCTGAACCCAGGCACCGGGCCCCAGAGGCTGAGCTTTTAGCCACTGTGCCGAGATGCTTGACAGACACCTCTGCTGTTTCTTATCAGAGCTAAAACCCAAGGGTGGAGAATCCTTGACAAGCGACTTAACCTCTCTTTGCCTCAGCTTCCCCATCTGCAAAGTGGAGTACTAACACCCCAACCTCGCAGGCTCTGGGGGAGGGCCAGAGTTCATTTACACACAGAACACTAGTGACACCCAGCACAGAATAAGTACCACCATCAGCAACCTGTGAGCGGGAAGGAATAAGGGCGCAGCTGCCACGTGCCTAGCGCTGAGCTGGTGCCGACACGCCAAACGATGCTTACAAAACCCCAGAAGGCGTCAACCCAATAGAGCAAAGCTCCGAGGTCAACGGACTCGCTCCAGGTCACAGAGTGGGTGCGGGCGTCACCCAGAGCCCACGGCCAAATTGCCCTGCCTCCCCGCACAGGGGTCAAGCTGGCCTTCAAGACCATCGTCAGCCTATGCCCTCATTTTGGAGATGGGGAAACTGAGGCCGAGAGCCACTGAGTAACCTGGGCAAAGTCAGAAAGTGGCAGAGCAGGGTCAGCAGAACTAAAACCCCAGGAAGGGCCTCATCTCAGGCCTCCTGCGCGAGGAGCAGGCCTGGGGGACGGGTTCTCTCCCACCCCAGGGGAGCCAGACCACCCCACTCCCAGGCGCCTGCATCCAGACTCACGCTCGGCAGTAGGCGATGAACTTCTTCAGCTTGGTCAGGTCGATCTCGCCCTCCACGGCCTGGGTCTGTGTCAGCGCACTCACGTGCAGAGTGATGACGTGTTTGGCCAGCATCTGGGGGCAGAGGGGACACTGGGTCAGCCTGCAGGCCCTCCCGAGCCTGGGTCCCAACACACGGGTTGAGTAGTCAGGGAGGGAAGAGCTGGCAGAGGTGGAACTAACGGAAAAGACGAGGCCCCCTCTTTCCTTTTAGCTGATACGACAAAATCCCAGAGCAGCCAGAGCCTTCTCTGGCACAGGGAGCGGCTGCCCGAGACCCGCCCTCCACAGGAGGCAGGGCAGAGCAGCAGGGACGGGGGGAGCCCCGCCATCACCAAGGCCAGGAGCCGGGGGGGCCTCAGACCTCCACGCTGGACGTTCCCAAGACGGCAGTTCTACTACTTGCAACCAAGGTCAACTCCGCCGTTTCATATATAAGGGACTGAGGCCCACGGAGAGAGGGGCTCACCCCAAATCACACTGTGTATCCCTCACAGGAGGAACCCAGACCCCTGGTTCAGTGCTCTCTGGGGTCCACAACCACCGCCTCCTCGGCTGCCCACTTACGGGCTGGACCTAATGGTCTGGACTTCAGGCCAAGCCTCTCGTTCACCCTCCCTCAGAACCGTGGGCCTGGCTGGAGTCCAGCCCTACGCACCACATCCCTCTCCTCGTTGTGCTCGTCCTTGACGATGAAGATCATGTCGAAGCGGGACAGGATGGTGGGCATGAAGTCAATGTTGTCCTCCCCCTTCGTCTCATCCCAGCGGCCAAACACGGAGTTGGCAGCAGCCAGGACAGAGCAGCGGGAGTTGAGGGTGGTAGTGATCCCGGCCTGAGGAGGAGTGGGAGGAGGAGACCATGCAGAACCCCAGGACACACTCACACACGCCACTCCAGGGCTGCTGCTGCCGCCAGCAGAGGCCGGAGCAAATGGACTGGGCGCGGCCACTGGGAGCAGCCTGAGGATGGGGCCCCTGCCTCCCCTCCCGGCACCCTGGCACCATGGGCTCACCAGGGAGGGCCGCTCACCTTGGCGATAGAGATGGTCTGCTGCTCCATGGCCTCGTGGATGGCCACACGGTCGTCTTCTCGCATCTCCACGGGGGAGAGAAACGTCCATCAGACCCAGGTGCAGGGGACGGGAGCAGTACAGTTCCCAGGCCCCACTCCACGCCAGGCCGACGGCAGAGACCGGGTCACTTCTCATCACAGTGACAACATCGGGGTTCAGCCCCTCTCTCCCCACTCCGGGAGAAGTTAAGCTACTTCCCAAAGTCACTCTGTAGTGACAGGCCTGGGGACTCAACATGAGCCTCCAAGTCGGAGGCAATGTCTGCTGTCCGAGCACAGAGGGCCACAGCCCAGCCACACCACCACCAGGAGCCCCCAGCTTTCAGCCTCACCTTGTCAAATTCGTCGATGCAGACGACGCCGCCATCGGCCAGGACCATGGCCCCGCCCTCCATGATGAAGTTGCGGGACGAGGGGTCCCTCATCACCGAGGCTGTCAGGCCCGCCGCACTGCTGCCTTTCCCAGACGTGTATACCTGGGGGCGGGGACGGGGCCAGTGTCAGGACCCCACACAGCTCCAGCTCCTCGCTCTGACCCAAGTCAAGGGGTCCAGAGAGCTGTGGTTCACCTAAGGTCACAAAGCTGGCTACAGAGCACAGAACAGATCTCAGGGCTCCTCCCTCCAGATGGGGAGGCCGCCCCAGCCCGGCCTAGAGGCTCTCCCCGGGGGGGCGTTCCCAGGCATCGCTCAGCGGAGCTCCGGGAAGCAGCTCTTAGGGGCCCAGCTCACAGAGGAGCAAACTGAGGCCCAGGGGCCAGGTGGCCCTAGGGCTAGGATGACTCCCGACTCCCAGGAAAAGGCTTCCCCACCCGAGTCCCCTGTCATCTTGTATAGACAGCGTGCCACATGCTGCCACCGAGGCCTAGAAGTGTGGCAAATCCTAACTGAGCTGTGCTCAAGCGTAAAAGACACACGGGTTTCCAATTTAGTGCTAAAAAGAATGTTAAGTATCTCACTAATATTTTTCTATATTAAGCTACACGCTGAAATAATATTTGAGATATACTGAGTTAAATGAATATTACTAGGATGAAGTTATTAACCTTTTACAACTTTAATGCAGCTACTACAAATTTCTAAACTACACATGTGGCTCACGATGTCACAGGACATTGGCTCACTTCCTCTCTCTCCAGAGACCACCTCCCACCTGCACATCCCTCACCCCGCTCCGATGCCCCAGACCCCCTTACCACAGCACAGAGGACCCAGCCCACGGACACGTGGGTTCCAATCCCCGTGCTGCACTTACTGGCTGTGGGCCCTCGGGCAAGACACCTAGCTACTCCGTACCCATCTCCTCATCCCTGAACGGGCCACAGCACCCCCGCACAGAGCTGAGCCTGAAATGAGAGACTGCACGCAAAGACTTCATGCAGCGCCCAGCCGCGAGCTTCCCTGCAACTGTCGTCACTATTATGACTAGGCAGATGGGTAAACTGAGGCTCAGAATTAGGTGACCTGCTTAAGGTCCGCAGCCAACTACTGGCCAGCTGGGACCCCAGCCCACCCTGCCTCAGGGCAGCGCTCCGCCCGCCACCCCAAACCTGAACACACCCGTCACTTCCCTTCCTCTGGGCCACCTGACCACAGCCGAGAGGACTGAGAAAGAGATCCCGGGTGGCCTGCCCTGCGGCCACCTGCCCTGCTGGGGCAGCAAGGAGAACAGCCCGTCCGGGCACTCACCCCAATGGGAGAGCACTTCTCCACAAACTTCAGCAGCTGGGACTTGGCCGTCCCCGGGTCCCCCAGCATCAGCAGGTTAATGTCTCCTCGGCGAGTGAGTCCGTCAGGGAGCCTGGGGGAGGACGGGCAGGTGGTGAGGGGTAAGAATCCACGAAGGGCTGGGACTCAGGCTGGTCACAATGCAGGCTGGTCGTCAGCCCCCCCCAACCTGTCACGAGCCTCCAGGCAGGCGGGAAGGCAGGGGCTCTGGGCTGAGACTCATGTTCACAGCCAGCTAAGGATGGGGACATGGCCTGCCGCCCAGGGAGGGGAGGGTCAAAGGAAACGGCACTTAGGCTGGGCTGCGGCACACAGTGAGCATCTGAACGTCCCTTGCAGCTGGAAGAGCGGGAGCCACCAGCAGACTACGTACAGTACAGTGGAACAGGCACCACGGGACAAGCTCCTGGCCCTCCAAGTGCCTGTGACCAAGTCCCTTTAGCTCTCGGTGCCTCAATTTCCTCATCTATAAAATGGGCAGGGGCCAGCTCCGTGGCACAGTGGTTAAGTTCACATGCTCCACTTTAGCGGCCCAGGTTCACAGGTTCAGATTCCAGACATGAACCTACACCATTCGTCAGCCATGCTGTGGTGACATCCCACATATGAAGTGGCGAAGACTGGCACAGATGTTAGCTCAGAGCTAATCTTCCTCAGCAAAAAAAGAGGAAGATTGGCAACAGATGTTAGTTTAGGGCTAATCTTCCTCAGCAAAAAAAAAAAAGTGGGGAGGCTTGATGGTAACTTTCTCACAGAGTTAATTTGAGCACTGACTGGGTTTCAGACACATGAAAGCACTTACCAGAAGCCCTGGCGCATGGTAAGAGCTCAGTAAATAACAGCTGCTGATAATATTTATTACTTTCTACACCTCTATTATTTTATCGTTTCAGAAGGACATATGACGTCCTTTGAAAGTCAGGTTTTTCACCTGTCTTATTCACGTGGAACCTTGGGTTCAGAGATGTCTCTCGTCCAAGGTCACACAATAAATAAGTGGCACAGCAGAGACTGAATCTCGGTCCCTGCTCCGAGCCCAGAGCTCTCCCCACTGCACCTGCCAGGTACGCCCAAGGCCACCCCCGAGCCAGGGTCGGGGGACCTCTCTGAGTCAAGAGCATGGACCGGCCACCAGCCAGCTCACAGCAAGTCCAGGAGCTGGGAAAGGTGCCTGGGAGTAGCAGGCAGGGTGGAGGGTCCTGGGAACACGGAAAGAGCATTCCAGTCCTGACCATCAGGCGCTGTTGTCCTATGGGCCAAGTCACCCATCCTCTCCCCAGACGCGGGGGCGGGGGGAGTGTGCTGCATCCCCACCTCTTGCGGGAACCCCCAAAGAGCAGGCAGGCGATGGCCTTCTTCATGTCTGTGCCCCCGAAGATGGAGGGGGCGATGCTCTTGGAGATGACCTCGTAGACGTTGGGGAGGGTGGCCAGGCGCCGGAACTCCTCCTCCTCCTGCGGGGTCACGGCACCGGCAAAGCTGCGGCCTGGGTGGGCAGGGGGGGAAGGTGCATGAGCGCTGTGTGAGTGAGCACGCGCTGCAGCCCCCGGCCCGGCCTGGTCCTGGCTCAGGGCCTCCCAGGCGGCAGGGCCCTGAGAGCCAGGGCAGCACAAGCGTCGGTCTGAGCCAACAGAGACCCCAGTCCTCCCCTCAGGAGGGACCTGTGTGCTCCAGGCCCAGTGAGTCAGGGGAAGAGCAGTGCGTGGGGGTGGGGGTCTGAGGAGCCGGAGGCCAGACGGTGGATGCCCTCGGGGACCACAGGGAAGTGTCCATCGTGCCGGGGGGTGGAGCACCCTCGCAGCCGAGGAGTTACGACACCAGTCACCTGGCTGCTATGCAGCACACGGCACTTAGGGGCCAGGGTGGGGACGATGGGGCCAGGGTGGGGACGATGAGACCAGGGCGGAGGCCCTACAGTAACCCAGGGGAAGGATGACGGGGCTCGGCTCCGGTGCAGCACAGCCTCTTGACCAGGCCAGGCCTCAAAGCCAACTCACCAGAGCCGTCTGTGTCCACCTGGATGCCCAGGACACGGATGTAGGAGCTCCGGATGCCCACGCCCACCCTGTCTCGGCCCCTGCTGGAGGTCAGGCCAAACTTCTTGATGGAGTAGATGCCCATGATGGTGACCCTGTTCCCAGGGACGACCTTGTCACACAGGTACCTGAGAGGACAGGGAGGAAGGAGAAAAGGTGAGAGCCCGATGGGGACAGCATACCCTTGACTCCAGCCACCTCGTCACACTCATGGACCCCTCAGCATTTCCCCCAGAGGCCTCACGCCCTGAGCCTGCTCCAGACCACTCCATCCCCACAAGGCCCAGACAACGGGTCCCCCTCCCTCATCACAACGCACCCCACACTTGGGTGGCTCAGCTGCCCGGAGGATGGTGCTGCCGGTCCTAGGTCATGGCGGTAGCCCGACCCTTCCACTGCCATCAAGAGCTCGTTTGTTATGTTGGCCGGGGTCAGAGGGCTGGCCCACCCCAGCCCTTCAGAAACCCCATCTGCATCTTATCTTAGCTGCTGCCATCTCAGGGAAGCATTGCTCCTCCTGCCCTCCCAGCCTCCCTGCGAGGGCCACTCCCCAGCTGCCTCTTCATGGGTCCATGAGTTCAGCCAAGTCATTTTGCCTCTGGCCTTTCATTTCCTCTTTTAAAAAATAAGATCTTGAAACAAGAAGTCTCCAGGTCCCACCAGCAAGAACGAGTGTGGCGTGGAGGGGACACTGGGTCACGTGTCTGCACTCTGACACACAGAAGCTGTGCGACCTCAAAGACGTCACTGCACCTCTCTGAGCCTGGGGAAGACAATAAAGTGATCTGACCTGTCTCGACTTTTCATGGGATCAAGTGAGGTAACAGACACCAAAGTGCTTTCCACATCAGAAAGAGTCACGTCCCATAAAGGCCCATCTCGGCCATGTTAATGTTCTATGAGAGGATTCCACGACTCCTCTCTCCCCACACCCCACTGCCTAAGCTTTGCGGATTGCAGAGCACTTGGAGAATAATCTAACATACACCAAACATTAGTTTGTATTGAGGAACTGTGTTCAACACTTAACACACATCTTAAAATTTAATCTCACAGCAGCCAATAAGAGATGAAGGACTGTCTTTGTCCCCATTTTACTGATAAGGAACTGCGGCTCAGCAACTCATGTAATTGCTCAGCAATTCATGTAATCGCTCAGCAATCTGACTTCTACACGTTCTACTGCCACTGACGAAGCTGTGGAAAGCCGTGTTATCTGCTCCTCAGAGAAATGCACACGCACAGAACACCTGCATGCAATGCGAGAGCATGCAGGCCAAGGTTCAGAACCCTGGTCAACATCTCCAAGCTCCTCCCAGGCCAGTGGAGGGCACAGCCCCAGCCCAGCGCCCTCTCCCCATTTCCACTCGCTCAGCAAAATCCAAGGAGGAATCTGAACAGGAAGACTAGGGCGGGACGGGGCGTCAGGCGGGAAGGGGCTCTCCCAGCAGCTGGCTCTCCAGCTCTGCCACTTGGGGCCTTCTGGGCCTAAGAGGGCTGGAGAGACTCTCCCAGAAGAACAGAGGCTGGAGGCCCAGCTCCTCCACTGAGTCAGTTACACGTCCTTACCCACAAAATAGGGGCTGCGTGCCCTGCACATCATGGGAGTCGGGATGAGAGCAAGCGTTCCGGGAACAGCCACTCTCTCCCCCCACCACGCTGGATGGTCCAGAGCTGGGCACACGGCCCTCACCCCTGCCCTCACCGGTCGCAGTAGAGCTGCATGTGTCTGGGCATCTCGCCGTGGGGCACGGCGTCCGGCAGCTCCTGCAGCTTCAGGGTCTGGAAGTCCACGCACTTGCACTTGTCCGGCATGATGAAGTACGGGTCCAGGGGGCACTTGGGGCGCCCGGCCTGATCCCTGTATGGGGGGAGGAGACAGGGTCACTGGAGAACCCCAAACCCAGGGGGCCCATCCCAGGAGCCAGCGACAGGACGTGGCCAGCAGTGAGTTCAGAGTCTCCGGGACCAGCTGGGAGAGGAGGGCAGCCCTGTGCGGGACCACACGCTGGATCAGGACGGGAGACCTGCTCCGGGCCTGGCTCTTCCATGAACTTGCCAGGAGGCAGAGAAGTCACACAACCAGCCCCTTCGCAGGGCCTCAGTGTCCCCAGAGGTAAAGGGGCCAGATTGCCAGCAACTGTATGAAACCCCCACTCAAACCCCAGGATCTCTGGGGAGGTCTGGGCACTTCGGGACCCTTCTCAGGGTCAAGGCCTCTACAAACCTCTACATCTACATAATGACATTATTATCCAACTATTACAGCAAAGCACCTACTACGTGCACTATCCCAGGTGCCGAGGGCACAGCAGTGAACTAAAGTCCTTGCTCTCACGGAACTCAAGTTCTAGGCAGGGGACTGAGAAACCAAACCCGCAAATAACCACATGACAGAACAGGGCCTCGCCGTCAAGGAGGCAGAGAAGGGGGTGAGCGGGTGCGGCACCAAGCATGAGATGGAGGGTCGGCGCCGGCACCTCTGTGAGCTGCTGCCTGAGGAGAAAGCTGGCGGAAGACCGGAGGCCTCAGACAGTAGAGCAGGGAGGAAGAATGTTCTGAGCCGAGGAACGAGCAAGTTCCAAGAGCCTGTGACTGGAGTGTGCTTAGTGTATCCAGGAATAGGAGGGGGCAGCGAGGCTGGTCTAGAGGGAGCCGGGAGCAGCCCGCGGAGGGCAGCGCAGGCCGCAACAGGACTGGACTTTGGGTGAGGTGGGACGACTGGATGGGCTGCAGTGGAAAGGGTCACCTGGCTGCTGGGTGGAGGGCAGATGGGGGTGAGGGAGGAGGGGTCTGCATCGTTCCAGGGGAATGACAACAGCATGGAGCAAAGCAGACACGCCGAAGGAGGGAAGAAATGGTCCGATTCTCTACACAGAAACCGCAAGGCAGAGCCGAAAGGATGCAAGAGGGAAAGGAACATTATGAGACCAAGGATTTGGGCCCCAACACTGAAAATGATGGCATTTCATTTACAGTGGCAGTGGTGAGGGTGGGGCGGGGAGGGGCACGGAGGAGGGGTAGATCCGGGGATGGGACGGAATCAGTTCAGTGGGACGCATTCAAGTCTGCAAGGCCCATCAGACACCCTTGCGGGCGTCTGCAGGCAGCCAGATCTGAGTCCAGAGTTCAGTGGAAACCCACATTCAAACATCCTCTGCACATGGACAGTGCTGAAGCCTGAGATCACGAGGAGGGAGTGCAGAACAGAGAAGTGTGGCTGAGCCCTGGGGCCCCACAAGCAGCAGAGCAGAGGGTCAGGATGCTGGGCAGGAAGCGACAGAGGAGGACAAGAGGCAGCCAGCGAGGGCGGGGCTCCAGAGCAGCGGCAGCAGGCCTGGCCTGTAAGGGGCCAGATAGTAAACATTTCTGGTTTTGAGGGCAGAGGCCAGCCTGTGTAGCGCTAAGGCGGTCATGGGCAATATGTAAATGAACCAGCATGGCCCTGTTCCCGGGCCCTCTGGATCTGGCCCAGCAAGTCAGTTTGCTTTAGAAGACTCCAGATAGACCCATTCCCCTGAACTGCTGTTCCCTCCCAACCCTGGGTTCCCTGCAAAGGTCATCTAGGCGCCCAGTTGGGGCAGAACTCCCCAGTGTAGAGGGACAGCACAACGGGTCACAGCCCTGAGCCCCAGGGCACCAGCTCCGTGCCTCTCCCAATGGTACACCCTGGCCCCGGCCCTCCCGCTGCAGGTAGTGCCTCTTGCATCCTCATCCTGCTCGTCTCCACCCAGCTGTCACCTCCCGTGGCCCCTCGGGGCGCTCAGGCCCACTCACGAGTTGCACTTCCTGGGCAGGGCGTAGCCCTCCAGGCCGGGGCGCATGGCAATGTTGGTGAGGGTGCTGCGGCACGAGCGGCACTGGATGGAGATGCGGGTGGCCTTGGCGCGGACCCCAGACGCCGCAATGATGATGCCCGGGATCTTCACCAGGTGCGACATCATGTCCGACTGCAACAGAGCATGGGGAGGGTGGCTAGTAAAGGGAGCTGGGGACCCCGAGACTACGTACAAAGATCTGTTTTAACACCTACTGAAGGATTTAGCGATAAAATGGTTAAGTCTGTAATTGACTTTAAAATACTTCAGCAAAAAAAAAAAGGAGAAAGCAAATAAGGCAAAGTGTTAACCACTGTTAAATCCAGGTATATGGGATTCAGCACTCTATTCTCTCCACTTTCATGCATGTAATTTCTTATAATAAAAACCAAAAAAAACAAGAGAAGTTCCTTTCACCGTCTTTTCTTCCCACTCCCAGCAGGTTTTCAGGGACAGACAGGCAGGCCACTGGTTCGTGCTGATGCCCCCTTGGAAGCCCGGGAGACGAGGAGGGGAGAAGGAAGAGGGAACAGAGGAAGGAGGCCGGCCCGCCTCTGGGAACTGAGGCCAGAGCCACCTGTGCCTGCCGCGGCCCGGGGCCACCGGAACTGTCGGGAAACCACGGAGCAGGCTTTCTGGAAAGCAATCGACAAAGCTGCGGTATCCTGCACTCCCGAATCCCAGCGTTGGAAAGGACGAGGTTGCCTTAGCCCCTCTGAGCAGTCCCTGATGAGCGAACCTTCTAGAAAGGGCTCCTCCTCTATTACAGGAACCCATCACCCGAACCAGCTATTCACTGCGTTCTCCAATGAGTCTGAGACTCGGAGGCTTGTCCCTGGGTGGGGCTGAGGCTCGCCTCTGGTGAAACAGCTGCCCCCACACAAGTCCAATGCCACCTCCACGGACAAGAAAAACATGTGACACTCAGTTTGGTTCCAAACATGGTCCCAGAGCCCCTCCCTGGTGCTGGGAATACAGAGATGAAGCCTCCAGAGTCCACAGCCTCGAGTCCACAGCGCGGCGTCTGGGACAGGCCTCCCACCGTGCTAACCAAGGCAGGCCTGATAGGGTGCGGGGCCTGGAGCGAGGACCAGAGCACAGCCCTCTGGGTGCAGCGCACGGTGGAGGGGAGTGATGTTAGCTGAGTGGGTGCCATCTGGGCAGCACCGTAGTGTTCACAGCACAGCCACGTGCATCATTTCATCTCATTCGCACAACCTTACGACAGAACCACCACCGTCATCCCCGTCACTCACTGCTTCCTGGCTTCCACTCTGCCTGTTTCACAAGTTCTCCTTCCACACAGCAGCCCAAGATCTTTCAAAAATACAATCAGCCCGTTCTCCTACTTAGACCTCCACTGGTTTCCTACTGTGCTTCGAGGAAAATCTAAGCTCCCTTCCACAGCTGGAGAGGCCCTGGCCTGGCCTCCGCCCCCTCCCTCCTTCCTTCCCCAAGCCTCACTCCTTGGGGTCGGCCACGCTGGCTTCTGCCTGTCCCTTGAAACATCCCCCAGTGCCTCTGCACCTGCTCCTCCTTGAGCCTGGAGTGCTCCTCTCGCAGGCTGTCACACAGCTGGCGTTCGCTCCAACATTACTTCCTCAGAGGCCTTCTCCCACCTCCCTCGGCCACTGTCACGTTGCCCCCACTTTCTTTTCTTTTCTCCGTGATGCGCCTCACCGTACCTGAAACCATCTCAATGCTCCTTGTCCGTTTCTCCCCCTGTAAGCTCAATGGGGACAAGTGGCCCTTTACACTGAGGGTCTCGCCCAGCTCCTGGAGCATAAGAGCCACTCCGGAAGTATGTGTAGAATAAAACAGATAAAGGACTGGACGACAGCCTGGCTCTGCCAACCTCCCCTGCTTCCTCATCGCTCTGCAGCCACGCTAGCTGCCTTTCAACACGGCCTTGAACTTGCTGCCCTCCTCACCTCTCAGGCTATGCACTAGCCATACCTGCCCCCCGACCTCCCCAGAATGCTCTCCCTGAGCTGTGTGCATGCTGCTCGTTCTCAACCTCAGATCTCCACGCGGGTGTCACCTCCTCAAGGATGCCATCTGTCATTTCAGAAGGGCCCCCACACGTTCTCATCACCCTCTCGATTTCTTCCATCGCACTTACAATCTTCCAAAACTATCTTGGGCGACGCTGACTGGTTTACTCATTCTCCCCCCAGTGGCCAGAAGCTCCTCCAGGACAGGAGCTTGTCCTTCAGTTCACTGTTGTTTCTCCAGGAGCCAAATCAATATCTCACCCCCAGGAGCTCAGTAAACACTTGTCCAATGAGTCAATTTTACAGAGAAGGAAATAGGCTCAGAAAGGTCGAGTGAGTGGCTCGGGATCACACAGCTGGCACCCAGGTGTGCCAGTCTCCAAAGGTCCTCTGCACCATGCAGCTGCCCCCGCACCCTCCGACCGGCCTCTAAGTGGACCCACCTTCAGGCTCCGAATGTTGGCCGGGCTGGCATCCGACCTGAGCATGACCTGGATGTCCTGGAGCACCTCCTCGCCACTGGGCCGGGGCCGAGTCACCTCATCAGCCACCTCCTTGGCAGCTTCCTCCAGCTAGAGAGGAGGAAGGGGACAGGCCGTTAATGATCAGAGCAAGACCAGCCCTGGGGGCTCACGGACAGGGTCCCACTCACCAGCTGCAAGTGCTCAGCCGGCTGCTTGTACAAGTAGTCGGCCAGATCCTCATCGAAGCTGGCCAGGTCCTCCATCTCCACCTCGATCCAGTACTCCCCCAGATTGTAATGCCGCTTGAGTTCATCCCTGGAGGGGGCAGGGGGCGGGGTGGGGGCGGGGAAGGGTGCAGAGACCAACGCTGCCTGAGGTGCACCTGCACCCCGAATGTGCCCACACAGTGGCCACCACGGCCCCCCACTCCTCTCAAACACACATCGCATCCCAGGGGGCTCTGTTATTTGATGCTGCAGAGGTCCCCCACTGCCACCAGAGCCATCCTCACAGAAGCGGTCCAGGAGGCAGGCAGAGAATGTTTCATGGCTCAAAGACAGGGTTCCGCGCACAGATCAGCTTGGGAATCTCTCACAGCAAACCGGCTCTTCCACTACAGGACTCCCGGAGCCTTTAACTCTCTCGGGGACGAACAAGGCACCCAAATCGAACTTGGAGACTGAAGGCAGCAGAGACCGTGTCTGTAGATCCTTTTTACAGAGCATCCCATGGGACTACTGTCCCAAAGTCACATCTGGGGACGAGTGACCTACGCAGGGGCTGCTCCTCAGCTGCATCCCCTCCTACCTTACGTCGGGGAGCCCCTTGCTATCACAGGCCACCCCACACCTCTGCCCAGGCACACAACCGCTCCCCTCTGGAATGCCTCCCTCACCTGAACTCTTCTATCTGCTCAAGGGTCACCCGAACTTGGGCTCCCCTGGAAGCCCTCCCTAACTCCTCTCTTACATTCCTCCTTTGAAGGGACTAACAGCCTGTAATCTCTTTGTTGGTCTCTATGCCTCACTCCTGCTGACGTGTGCGCTTCTTGAGGGCAAGGTGGTATGAATCTTTTCATCTTTGCACCTCAACACCCAGCACGGTGTCTGACACATGGGTGGTCCACGTCAGCGGGTGCATGACTAAGCAGAGGCGGGAGCAGCTGTGCCCATTTTACTGACAAAGGAACAGAGGCCCAGGGGGACTTAGAAGTCACCTTAGAGGGTCCCTCAGAAGTCACCGGATAATAACCAGTCAGCCCCAAGGCTGGACCTGCAAACTCACTTTCTCCGCATCAGAAGGGCTTAGGAGGATTGGGCATGTGTCACAGGTTGTACGCTGACCCGAAAGCAGGACCTTCCCAGCGCATTCAGCCCCATAGCCTGGCACCTGGAACAGTGCCTGGCCTGGCACAAGCAGCAGGTGCTGAACCCACAGAAGTTACAAGATCGGGATCCGGGAACGATCCATCCTACCTACCACCTTCCCCTCTGGCACCCGCAGTGAACTTGAGCTTACAAGGCATCACGGACATGACATGCACGGACAGCAAGAAGTAAAGCAACAGGTCCGGAAAAGGAACCAAAAGGGCCCAGTGGCTCTGGCTGACTTCTTAGCAGCCCGCCCAACAGGTGACTCGCTCAAACGTCAACCCCAGGGACACAACGTGCAACGCACAGCCGCGGGCGCACCTGTACTTGAAAGTGAAGCCGGTGCGGTCGGTGCCCACGCGGTACTGCCGCAGGAACTCCTTGAAGCGCCTCTGTAGCTGCGACTTGCGGGCCTGCCCGTCGTCGGCCGCCGCGTCGCCCCCGAAGCTGTCGCTGTAGAAGATGCCGGGGTCGTCGAAGCCCGACATGACCGCACCTGGCGCGGGGACAGAGTGCTGCAGCGGGCGCGCGGCCTCCCTGCGTTGCGACGCCGGCTCCTCGGCCACTGGCGCTCCCCCGACGCGACCCCAGGTCTCCCAGGAGCAACCCCGCCCGCCCCGACCGCGCCCCCAAACGCAGGGCCCGCCGACCCCCGCGAGGCGGCCCCGGGGTCCCCGCCGCCCGGGCGCCGCGGCCTCACCTATCCCTTCTCTCACTCCGCCGCCCCGCGCTCCGCCGCCGACTTTCGCGGGAAAAGCGAGACTCCGCCTCCGCCAGCCGCGGCCGCCGCGCCCTCATTGGTTCACCAGGGCTCCGCAGCCAGCGATTGGATCGCTCTGCACCGGCGAGCCCCGCCTCCCGGGCGCGGCCGCCGAAGCGGATTGGCTGCGGGGCGCCTGACGTCATCCAGACCTCCTTCCGGGCTCCATTTTGTAGGCCGGACAGTTTGGCGCGAAACTTCTGAAGGGGGAGGAGGCGGCGACGCGGGGTGAGGCGGGGCGGGCGCAAAGATGGCGGCGGGGCGGGCCGGGAACCCTACTAAAAGTCTCCTGAGACAGCGGCCCCTTTCCGAGCCTGGGGTGCAAGCACTTGGGGTTCCGAAGCCGTAGGTCCGCGAGCAGCGCGCGCAGGCGCAGTGTGGGCCCGCGCCGCTACACACCCGCCCGCCCCCGCCCGGGTCCTCTCCCGGTCCCATGCTCTCCCGAAACACCGAGGTTTGTCGGAAAAAAGTCACTTCGGGTCTCCCTAACAGCTCTGGGCGTTAAACTCATCCCAGACTTGGGACTCAAGGGATGTCTTCTTAGACCCAAGTACTGGTTGTTTTTTTTAATTGTAGCAGAGTTTTCATTATTTGGCAGTGCCTAAAATTTGTGAAAGTTCACGGCCGGATCCCCAAGCTACCTTGAAAAACGGGAAGATTTGGCGAAACGACGCGTTCACTCCCCTGCCCACCCCCAAAGGAGCCGGAAAGGGCGTTTTATTCTTTGCCACGTGCACACGTAGCTTTCGCGGTTCGAAATGCGTGTGTTTGCAGCGTGTGAAGACGGTCTCAAGTGCGCTCGAACCTGGCTCTGCTCCTCTTCCTCCTCTTCTCGTCTTCCTCTCTGGGTGGTGGCTTAGATGAAACCCAGCCTACTTACAGCCGCTACACTTTCCGCAGTAGGCGCAGAACCCACATTATGGGGCCGTTTCCCGCCCCTTCCTTCCTTCCTTCCTTTGTCACCACCAACAATGAGCCGGGCCCCTGGGCTCCGCCACGTGGAGTCTCCCGGAGCTTTTCCACGATCGGGTTCCAGACTCCTGCCAGGTGTCCAGAATCAGAACCTCTGGGGCAGCCCGAATCCCGGAGTGCCCCCCATGCCACATCGCCGGGGTCTGGTGGCCCCGGGCCTCCCGCCTGCCGTGGGAGGCGGGCGTCTTGTTCTCTTTGCCAGTGAACAGAAACTTGAGGTGACGCCCAAGGTTCCAGACCTAGTGATGGAGCTGAGTCTGGGGCAGAGGACTTCTGACTCCCAGTCCTTGCATCCCAGCCATATAAGGAAGGCCTGTGTCCCCTGGCGTCCCACCTGCACCTTCAGGGAGGGGTTCTCACTTTCCTGGAGTGGCAGGCGGCATATGTAGTATTTCGGTGGCTTTGTGACTTCCTGGGCTTTTAAGGCTTGAATTTTAGGGTTGGGCAGACCTGGCTGACATCCTTCCTGCCCCTCAGAGTCGTTACCCCTTCGCGAGTCTGCTGTGACGATTGAAGGAGATGACACAGGGGAGGTGGCTCTCAGGACAGGAATCACTTAGCAAACATCACAAACCCTGATCTCCATCGTTTCCTAACGGGAGCTAACGTGGTACTGATATCGACCCTGGTATCAGTTTCCCCACATTAAACCCAGCATATATGGGGTTAAAACCAAAACACTCATTCCCTGCTTACTCTCTGGCTTCCCGCCTCCGGAATCCGCTATCCTCCATCCTCCGTGGAGACAGACACCGTCAAGGACAAGCACCTGGACCATCTCCTCCCCACAAAGAGATACGGGCTGGTGGGAAAGCTGCTGACCAGCAAGGTCACGGGCTCCCTCATCTCTGCAAGTAGTCTCAAGGCCAAAGAGAGGCTGGTGGGAAAGCTCCAACCAGCAAGGCCATATGCTCCCCCTCCCCTACCTAAACCCCCAAATAAAAACCCTTCCTTTTAGCTTTTCGGGGAGTTTGGGATTTGAGCGTTAGCTGCCCTCTCTCCTTGCTCAGCACTGTGCAAAAATAAAATTCCTACGTTCTTCCACCACACCTGGTGTCAGAGACTGGCTTGCTGCGCAACGGGTGAGCGAACTCACTTCAGGTTCGGTAACAGTATAGGGTTGGCATCTCGCGTACATCTCATGTGCTTCTCAAGGCGGGAGGTGAGGGGGGTCTCGCCGTATTCACATCTCAGCGACAGATGTGAGTCCCAGCGAGGCTGAACCTAACCCCCAAGGCAGGGCTACCAGAGGAGCGGGGCTTTGAACCCAGGGTCTCAGGTCTTTCAGATTCACTGTACAGGGCACAAATTTTATCCCAGAATCTGCTCCTTGCAGCCTCGCAGGGCAAGCCCACCCTCGGTAAAGCTGTGTCTCGCATCGAGCAGGGTTCGCCACAAAGATGCACCACCCTCAGCTTCAAATTCACCCCCCACGTTCTCAGAACAGAGCCCAACATCCAAAAACAGCTCCCACCACCGCCACCCTCCCCTCGTCCCGGGACCCAGCACTCAGGAAACAAGCGAGAAGGTCCGTCCCCCGGGGAACAGAGCCCAAGAAAAACACTCGGAGTTACTATCAGGCAGGGGAGTTTATTATTTCACACGGAAGTTAGAGACCAAGGCCACAGAGCTGTTAAACGCCTCTCTCCCCACTGCACCCCACCCCCCAAAACCCACCCCAGCCCTGCTACAAAAACCTAACAGAACACAACAGAACACCCGGTTCAGGCCAAGCCAGGAACAAAAAGTGGCTCCAACAAAAACAAGACAGAGACGCGGGACACAACATCTTTGCACGTTTACATAAAAACCGCCCTGGCCCAGGGGAGAGCGGTCACGGCATGTCAGGAGACCGTGACCCCAGGGCCTCTGGAGGTTTGGACAGCTGCCACTGCTGGCCATGACTTCTGGGCTCAGCGGGCAGGAACAGGGATGCTGAGGGGCCGGCGGGACCCCTCGTCCCAATTTAAAGTTCAGGTCATGGGGCCGGCTGTGCTTGTTGGTTGGGGAAGACGCCGCAGACTTCTTCCTTTCCAGAGAGGGAGGGATGCAGGGAGAAGGTGGGGGCCAGACAGCCCCCTATGCCCAAAGGAAGAAGCCAGCCGAGAGATTCTCCTCCAGAGAGAGAGGGCCTTCGGCCAGGCAGAGTTCTCAGCCCCCAGGAGCCAGCACGCTGGCGTTCACATGGCATAAAGCCCCACGGCAACCGTGGCCACCAGAAAGCTGAGTGTGAGGACCCACCGGAGGAGCGGCACCGGGGAGAGGATGCTGAGCGGGAGCTTTCCCCCGGGAGTCTCTGAGGGCGTAGGGTCTGAAAGAGAAAGGGAGCAGTGTCAACACAGGTGGGTGGGAGGGGGTCTGATGTCACAAGAAAACACAGCAGTACAGTCCCTGCTCAATGCCAGGATCCTGCTAGAATACAAACAGGTAGCCCCCTAGCCACTGCTTGAATACCTCCCAAGACAGGGAGCTCACTACTTCTCCAAGCTGTGCCTTCTTCCATTTTCAGCCAGCCCACATTGTGAGAACGTAGGGGTGCTCCAAGGGACCACACTTCAAGAACTGCCGCATTGGGGCGAAGTCCCCTCACCCCACCAGGTGGCCAGTCCCATCAGGACCAGCCACGTTCCAATGCTCCCAGGCCCAATGCAGCCAACAGAGGGGTCCCACGTGGTCCTGGCACCCGTGGGAAAGCCATAGGGCCAGGTGGGTTCCGGGGACTCCAGGAGCCAAGGCCTAAAGGAACCAGCCAGGCAGACGGCTGAGCCTCACCTCTCCACCCCGCCTCCCAGAGCCACGCACGCGCCCACGAGAGACGGGGCGTTTTGCGGAGCATTTTAGAGTTTCTGGAAGTTTCCCAGCTATTCTGCCAAAACAGCCACAACCTCGATAGCTCTCTGAGGCACGTGAGGGAGGGACACACACAGCGCAAGACCCGGGGGTTATGTGTCGTCCCAGCATCTCAGGGCGGGGTAATAGCCAGAGCAGGCCCTGGGCTCCCTGCCCGACGTCAGGGTCTCTGCTCAGGAACCATTAGAGGGCTCCAAAAGGAACCTATATTAAGCGGGGGGATGGCTTTGCCCAGGACTTCCCAGGGCCCTTTATGCAAGTCTTCCCTTTTGAGCCAGCGAACTAGAACCAGCTCGACTGCCCTCGATTTCAGGGTTGGGAAAACTGCGGTGTGGCGCGGTTACACGGCTTCCCGGGGTCATGCACTGAGGGCTGACCCCAGGCCCTCTTCCCTGCCCCCTCCTTCTCATTTAAAACATTCAAAAGACACAAGGGTCAAGAGACACTGGAGGCAGCCAGGCGGGCCATGTGCCCCTCCCGCAGAGCCCAGGGGAGACGCCGCCCCCGGAGGCCCTCACCTTGCGCCCTGCTGCCGGCCCGCCTGCGGAGCTCCGGAGCCTTCGAGGGGCTCTGGTCCCTGGTGTCCCGGGTCAGCAGCTCCTGCAGCTCCTCAAACAGCTGGAAGACAGAAGACGCACGCGCCTGGCTCAGCAGAGACACAGACTTTCATGGAGGGTTGACAGGGTTTTGATGTTGTTGGTTTTTTGGGGGAATGCAAGGGAGGGGTGTTGTTCCACGGGTGCCTGGACCAGTCTCTTCTGAGGTCCAGGCTGGGAACCGGGAGCCACAGCGCCTTCAGGTGGGCGGAGGGCGACAGGATTCTACAAAATGTGGGTTAGAAGGGACCTCACCCCCACTCGCAACACCTGCCCCCCCAGCTCCACCTGAGATTCCATCCTTCAAGGCCTTGTCAAAGCCCATCGTCCGCCAGATTTGAGGCACCCGTAGAAAGATGCACCTGCCTCCTGGGCTGGGCTGAGGGGCCCCGGAAGGCAGAGGCTGCACCTGGGGCACCTGCAACCCCTGCAGTGCCAACCCGGCCACACACAAAGGCACACACCACTTCTATGTTGTCACAGGGTGTTGTCAGAGTGTGCTATGACCATGATGCTCACACCCCAATCACAGTAACTGACACTGGAGGGCCGACCCTGTGCCAGGCCCTGCGATGGGGACTTAGTGGTATAAACTCATTTAAGCCTGACAACAAACTCTAAGAGGTGGGTACTATTATATCCCCATTTTACAGATGGGGAAACTGAGGTACAGAGAGATTAAGGGATTCGCCCAAAGTCACCCAGCCAGTAAGTGGCAGAAGCGGAACCCTAGCTGGAGTCCTTACACTTCACCGAGACCCTCGGCCCCTCCCCCTGCTATAAAGGAAATGTCCCCGGGAGGAGCAGCTGGGGCAGGCGGCCAGCAGGGCTGCTGGACCCTCACCTGAATGTTGAGCAGGAACGAGGATTTGACCTCTTCGATCACCCTGTGCCTGACCTCGGGGGTCATCTCCAGGGAGTTCATGCGGGAGCGGTACAGCTGCTTGAACTTGGTGGCGCTGACGACGTTGGGGAAGGTGAAGAAGGCCACGCCCTCGCCGGAGCTGGGCAGGTCTAGCGCCTTCTGCGCAATCTTCTTGAGGACCTGGCCCCCCGACAGGTCACCCAGGTAGCGGGTGTAGGCGTGGGCCACCAGCAGCTCGGGTTCGGTGCGCCCCACCTCTTGGAGGCGCCGGACGTAGCGCCTGGTGGCCTTCGTGTAGGGGATGGCCTCCTGCCAGCGGGGCCCGTACCAGAAGGCCATGTCCTGCTCCAGGGCGGCCCTGCGGTGCAGCTCCTCTGGGAAGTAGAGGGGGGCATAGACCGGGTTCTCCTTGTTGTCCTCGATTTCCGCCTCCAGGGCCGTGTAGATATGGTACAGGGAGGCCATCAGCAGCTGGAACCAGAGCGGGCGCTCAGACTGCCGCCGAGCCTGAGCACGGCCCCCAGCCCCATCCCCGCCCCCGCCAGGCTGGCCCCTGCCAATCCTCTCCACATGGCGGCCAGAGGGGAGCTTCGCACGAGGAAAACCTGAGCGTGCATTTTCTGAGCCCCAAACCCCGGGATCCCATGCGGTGAAACATGCAGCTTAACTTAATCCTTATAGAAACCCCACAAGGGAGTTGCCACCCCCATTTTACAGAAAAGGGAACTAAGGCTCAGAGAGGGGGTGAGACGCTGAGGTCAAACCAAAGTGGAGTCCAGCCCAGGCCGGGTGGGCCCGGGAGCGGCTGACTGGAAGAGCACCTCTGGCCTTTGCCCTCTGGTGAGGATGTGCAGGGCCGACTCTGCCTCCCAAAGGCCCATGCTGAGCCCCGCCCCCTCTGGATGCTGGGCTGGCGGACAGGCCCAGTGCACCTTGGCTCCGGGGAACTCCCGTCACACATTCAGACTCTAGTCTGAGTTTGAAAGAGGACAAAGTTTAGACTTTCCAGTTGAGATTTCCAAGTTACTTCTGAATCATAAATCTTGACAACAGCCCCATTGCTCAACGGGGCAGAAAGCCAGGCGGCCTGGTACAAAACAGCCTGGCACTCTGAGTGTGACAGACCTGATTCTAATGGGGGCTCAGCCAGTCCTCAGCTGTGTGACCGTAGGGAAGCCACTTGCCCTCTCTGGTTCTCAGCTTCCCACCCCAGAGCAGGAGACGGTCTGAGGTCTGTGTGACTCTGCAAGTCAAGCCTCGGTTCCCTCCTCTGAAAACAGGGATAATCTGACCATATCCTAAAGGGGGGCTGAGGGAAGGGTCTAGCAGGATGGGACGGGCAGAGCACTGGGCATCAACAGTGACGTCAGAGGCGTGGTGATAACTGCCACCTCCATCAGCATCCTCTCAGCGAGCACTGGGTGCCCTCGCGGATCTGTGTGCACGCTCTGAACTCAGTGCCTTAGGGGCATGGTCCAAAGTCACCTCCCACCCCGCTGCCCCCAGCCACAGTACAGGGACTGGGTGTGTGTCATCTTTTTGAGGGAGGGAGGAGGATGAGGAAGACGGATCAAGGCCTGGACCAGGGCCCCGACCCCCGAGAACCGCATCTCCCGTCACGGTGGGCATGGGGCAGGGTCCAAATCGCTGAGGGGAGGGCACCAGGTACTGCTTCCCCGCCCCCACACTCTGGTCCCCCGGCACCTGCCTGGGTGTCAAGTGCTTCCCTTCTATTTGCATGAATTTCACAACCCTGCTGGGAAGTAGCAAAATCAGTGCCCAGCAAAAAGCTGTTGAAACTCCATTTCACAGAGGCAGGAAAGCTGCCTTAAGGACGGTAGATGAGGGTCCCACAGTCTTAACTGTTAGCAAATGTTTGTGCTCCGGCTGGAACCCACACTGCCCCTTTGCCTTCAGAGGCAGCTTATAATTAGATCAGGAGCATAAAGCTCTGAAATGAGACCAGCCTCAGTTTGATTTTGGCTTTTCTCATTTACTTACTAGCTGTGTGACCTTTTGTTAGTTACTTAAGCTCTCTGAGCCTTCCTTTCCTCATCCTCCATATCAAGGTTGAGGCACAGATTAGAAAGCAAGTGTGTAAAAACACTCAGCACGGACTAGGTGCTCAGTTTATGGCACTACTGCCCCAGCTCCTCCACCACACTACACAACAGGATGTGAATTTGCTGCGCGACCTTGGGAAAGTCACCTCCCCTCTCTGAGCCTCAAGGTCATCATCCTGTAAAATGATTCCCTTGGACATGCCCATCTGGTCCCTCGGCAGCCCTGGTCCTGATCCCCACTTACACCACTGCCCTGAGCCTTGGGCACACACACCCACACCCGTCATACCCTCCCACACCAGGGCTGGTCCCCCCAGGCCACATACCTTAAAGCCATCTCGGGTCACCTGGCCTTTCTGAAAGTTCTTCATGAACTCGGAATTCTCCGCCTGGCTGTGTACCTCCCTGGAGGCCGCCTTCACGGCCTCTGACAAATCCTGGGACATGCTGCAGAGGGAAGGGACGGAGGGTGAACAAGGGAGGGTGGCTATGCGCAGGGCCCTTGGGACGCTGAGCTCCCCAGGGCGCCGCCCGCCTGTCGGCAGGCCTGCAAGGGACTTCGGCTTCAGCGGGCTTCTCCGCAGAAGTCAGTCCAGCCTCCAAGCTCAGACACAGGCCACGTGCCCGCCGCCTTAACACACAGCCCCAGCAACACTCCTCAGTCATTACAATACTATGGCATATGGTCCCCAAACCCATGGGAGAAATCCTGGTGCCAGTTACTCTCCATGGAGGAGAGGAGGTGGCACAGCTCAGGGAGAAGCAGCAGCGGGCCAACCTTCACATCAGCGTCAGACTTGCTTTGACTGGCTCTTGAACGCAAGACTTCGTTCATTTATCGTGTTGAAGCTTCAGATACAAATCTCACGACCCCTCATAATGTTATGCTCATCATAAAAGGGTTTGGGTTAAAAAGCCTGCAAAACTCTGCTTCACGCAAAGAAATCAGTCCCCTTCTGGGAGTATTTCTGCCACCCGTCCGTATCCACCTCCGGCAGAACTGTCATTTCTCCTTCCTCTCCCACACCCCCTCCAGACGCACTGTCCCCTGTTCTCTCCGTGCTCATCAAATTCCCGGGAGAAGGGAAGGAGCCAGACTTGGAGGGGAACAGCACAGATCAAATCTCAGCTCTGACACCTGACAGCCTGGCGACCTTGCGCTTGTTGCCGCCCTGGACTGTGCAGCCCTCATCTGTGAAAGGGGGGACCCCAGAGCCAGGGCCACTGCTCGACAGCAGGTGAGACGTGCACACGGCCAAGAGGGGGCTCTCGTGAGAGACCGTCGCCCTGTCCCCAGGCTCCGTGGCCACAGGCATCCTACAGTAAGCAGAGCAACTCCAAACGCCCTCAAAAGTCCAACACCCCAAACACAGTTGGACACCATAGCGACACTGTCATCGGGCCGCCACCCCGTGCCAGGGCGCCAGGCTTGCAAACCATCCTCCCCCCCTCTAACTACCCTACTGGCACAGGCAGGACTGGAACCAGCTCCTCCTGACCCCAAAGCCCAAGGGTTCGGCCGTTCAGCGAGGTGACCCCCGGGGCTGGGCCGGAGGGACTGAGACCGGGAACCCCCCCCCGCCGGGAGAGGCCGTCCCCGCGCTTGCCTGTCCTCCGGCTGCTGCGGGTGCTCCATCCGGCGGCGGCGCTCGGCTGGCTCCGGGGCGGCTCCGACGACTCCAGACAAGCAGGAGGAGGCGGGAGGGTGACTGTGCCGAGCCGGCCGCGCCGTCCATTTATCCCCGCGCCGCGTCACGTGGGCGCGGCCCCCGGCGGATCCTACTCCCCGGGCCCCACGTTGCAACACCCGCGCCGCCCGCGCGCCCCGCCCGCGCGCCCCCGGCGGTGGGGGTGGGGGGGGGCGGTCATATGACCCTTGGAAAACAAAGCTGTTTAAAACAGGACGTTAAAAAAAACCTTTTCTGGAAATCTGAGCCGCTGTGTGATGTGGCCCCTTTCAGGGCCCCCCACGCGGGGATGGGACTTGAGCACCCAGCCCCTGCCTGCAGTCCCCTCCTCCCCTTTGCTGGGGGCTTGCTCCCTAAGTGTCACCTCCCCCACCCAACCCTCAGCTGATCCTGCCGCCTCACGGTCCCTTTAATGTACGTTTAGGGCCTGTTTCTGAGCACCCACTGACGGCTGGAGACTATACTGTTGTCACCATCCGTCCCTGCCACTATCCTGTGGCGTAGATGGCCCCCATTTTACAGACGGGGAAACTGAGGCTCAGGGAGTGAAGTGGCGTGCCCACGGTCTCACATAAGCGGGAATTCACCCTGGGGTGCATTCAAGTCTCTGCCTGCCTCCTCCAGCCTCTCAGCACCTGGTGCACAGCTTGACCGAGACACTTGTCATACCAACCGCCTCCCCGCCTGCCTGCCAGGGCGCCCTTCCAGGGCTGTCACATCTGGCTCACCTCTCGTCCCCAGCGCCCGCTCCAGGCCTGGAACAGAGCCGCCCCTCGCTGATCAACTACTGAATTCAACCCCGGGGTGAGGGGAGCAGGTCACTGGGTGAGCCCAGATGACAACACAAATGGACTGGCTGGTTCCTGAAGTCCCCTCCCAGTGCCACAGTCCTGGGTTCCAAATTTACAAAGAAGAGGTGACTTTGGCTCAGTGCAAGGGTGCCATTTGGAAATGGAGGCGGCAAGTGCCCCACTTCTGAAGGACGGCAGTACCGGCTTGAGGACCGCCTGTCCAGCATAGATTCCCCAGCTTCCTCTTCCAGGTTCACTTCCCTGACTTTCAGTCCCCAAGTCAATCCAGCGACCTGGGCGTTGCTGAGCCTTCTGGTTAGAGGGCCTATGGCGGGAGGGCAGCCCTCTGCATAAACTGTACTGCCAGCTCCTGCTTCTGTGAACGATGGTAACCATACTGACACGGACGTTCACTGAGCACCCGCTGTGCGCCAGACACTATTCTAAGCACTTACATGTATGAACTCATTTAATCCTCATAGTGACCTCACAGGTTGGTGATATTATTACCCCCATTTTACAAATGAGGAAACTGAGGCAGAGAGGTTAAGATAAGGGTTTGAACCCAGGCCGTCCACCACAAAAACTCCAAAGTGGGGAATCGTCTCCCAGAAAGTGGCAGAGGGTGAAACCAGCCAGAGGCACATGGCTGCTCCCACTGCAGCCCAGAAGGCTCCCCCGACGGCTGTCTTGGAAAGGTGGTGCCTACTGCTTTACAAGACGCACAGAGGTCAGAACTGTTGCTGCTAGGTGATTCCAAAAAGAGCTGCCAAGAACTTTCCAGAAATCAGGACCATGAGAAACCAGTGCCCTCATTAGACTGTAGACTCCAGGAGGCAGAGAACTTGTCTGCTTTGCTTTCCAAATCCCCAGAGCCTGGAACCGTGCCTGGCAGGTGGCAGTCAACACGGACTGAATGAATGAGTGAATGAATACAGTCACTTGTCACTCAATGATGGGACCCGTTCTGCGAAATGCACTGTCACTCTATTCTGTCGTTGTGTGAACATCACAAAGTGCGCTTACCCAAACCTACATGGTACAGCCTGCTACACACCTAGGCTACATGGTACTGATCTTATGGCACCACCATCATATATGCGGTCTGTTGTTGACCGAAACGTCATTATGTGTCATATGACTATAGACACCACAAAATCTCTTTCTGGTAAAAACAATAACATTGTTAGGCTGCCCGAAAGGGCTGGAACCAAGCTACAGTCACAAATTGCAAACTTGGCCAACCCTTATTGAACACTTACTATGTGTAGGATCTGACAACAGCCCCGCAAGGTATCAGCATTTTCAACTCCATTTTGTCCGTGTAAACACTGAAGCACAGAGAGGTTAAGTAGTCTCCCCAAGTCACACAGCTAGTGATGGCAGAGTCAGGATTGAAACCATGGCACTCTGAAGCGAGAGCCCCTGCTCCTAACCTCTCACCGAGGGGCCAGTCTGTCCTCCAGGAGTATCCCTCGTCCCAACTGGGAGCCCCAGACTTAGCTAGCACAGACCCCACACACGGACAACCGCAGGGCAGAGGAGGCCAGGTCAGAGCTGATGTGGCTGTCTTCTCTGTCCCAGTGTTGAGCTTGCCGCCGTACCCCATACTGATTCAGCTTCCTGACTTCCTCTTCCCTGTCCTCAAGCAATGGGAGTGATCCGAGTGGCATTCTTTCTCCTCCCGTGGAGGCTGAATAATGGCCCCGCAAGGATGGCTACAGCCTCATTCCCAGAACCTGTGAATATCTTACTTCACACAGCAAAAGGGATTTGCAGATGTGGTTACCTTAAAGGTCTCATCTCGAGATGGGGAGATTATCCTGGATTATCTGTACGGGCCCTAATGTCTTCACAAAAGTCCTTGTAGGAGGGAGGTTGGATGGTTACAGATACAGAAGGCGATTGTGACAAGGGAAGCAGGACAGAGGGCGGGATTGGAAGATGCACTGCTCCCAGCTTTGAAGGTGGAGCTAGGGGCCACGAGGCTCGGAAAGCAGGTGGCCTCCAGAAGCTGGAAAAAGCACAGAATTGGATGCTCCCCTAGAACTCCAGAAGGAACCAGAATGGGCCCTGCAGACCCATTTTAGGACTTCCGACCTCAGGAACTGCAGAGCATAAACTGTGCTGTTTGAAGCTACTGTTTGCGGTGTGGCATGACAGCAATAGGGGAGGCCTACCCGCCACTCACGGCCTGTCTTCCTCACACCTGGGGCAGAGCCTCCGCGTTGGGAGGCAGGAGAGGGATGGACAGAGAGCTCCCAGGGGCTCTCCCTCAACGCCCCTCTTCTGCCGTCTCCCAGAACAATGTCTCGTGTTCCTCCACGAAGGCTTTATTCTGTCCGCGAACCCACCACCTCTTCTCCAAGCCTTCCTTCCTGACTCAAATGCCTGCGCAGCTCGAATGGGCCCGTTCTGTATGAGCGCTGGAGTTATAAGGCTGAAGAGGGTAGAAGCACGTCTTGACAGAGCATGCGTGCTCAGGACCCTAATGGAGGAAGTCTGGGACGGGAGAAAATGATCCAGAACAGGCACTGTGGCACGGAAGACAAATGTGGATGGAATTAGAAAGAAACACTGCGGTCTGCTCCGAGCCAGGCATTCTGCCCAGCCCCGTCAATTCCATCCTCACCCAGCCCGGGAGGGGGGAGTTTATCTGTGGTGGGCAGAACCATGTCCCTCCCAAGATGTCTGTGCCCCAGTACCTGGAACCTGCAAATATGTGTTACCATTGAATTAATTCCACTTTGCCGATGGAATTAAGGTTACAGACCTTAAAGCGGAGAGATCCCCTCAGATCCTCTGGGGGGCCCGAGCCTAGTCTCAGGGGCCCTTAAAAGTAGAGAGCTTGCCCTGGCTGGAGGCAAAGAGACCCGGCAGGAGAGGTCAGAGAGATGCAACCTGTGAGAGCCATTCAAGGATGGCAGTGTTAAATGAGGGGCAGGTAAGGCGGACCGCACAGGCTGGGAGGTATGGCAGAATCTTGTCTCAAGCAGCAGGGAAAAGACAGGGCCAAGGTCCCAAGGTGGGACACATGCGGCGTGGACAAGCAGCAGCATGGAAGCCAGTGTGGCTGGAGCAGGCAGGGAAGGGGCGGGCGGGAGAGGAGGGCAGGGAGAGAAGGGGGACAGAGCCCGAGGGGCCTGCAGGCTGTCACAAAGGCCTTTTGGGGGGGGGGGCGGGGGGGAACTCCAGGGTTTGGAGGGGAGCAGTGCCGGCATCTCCCTGGGTTTCTGTGGGGTCAGTCACTGTGGTTGCTGAGGGTGAGGCTGGACTGCAGAAGGCCAAGGGCAGAGGGCAGCCACTGGAGTAATCCAGCAGAGAGGTGATGGTGGCTTGGGCAGGACGGGGCTAGAAGTGACCTAAAACACCCCTATTTTAAAGGCAGAGCCATCAAGAGTTTCAGAAGAATAGGAAGTGGGATATGAGAAAAAAGAAGAGTCAAGAAGAACTCCACAGTTTTCCACCCGGGAAGGTGGAGTCGCCAGTTACGCCATGGGGGCAGCTGGGCAGCGCGGCCTTGGACAAATCCATTTTAAAAGATGTATGGGACCGGGCTTTGCAAACAGTGTGCAGACTTGGAGGTAAATAGGAGTCTTCTGGCCTTTTCCAGAAGTTTCACTTCCTCAGGCCCGCTGTGAAACTGCCCTTTCACCGACCACCCAGAGGGAGGCTGAGGAAGTGGCCGGTGACTCAGCAAATTCCTCCTTCTCCTTGTCTCGGCGAGTCCCCCCTCCCAACCGTGACACAGCAGAAATGCAGCTGCAGCGGGAAATGGGGAAATCTGGACTCAGCACTCCGCAGGCACCGCCCACCCGCCCGCCTGCCAGGAAGGCAGAAGTGGTTTGGGCTGTAGGGAGGGGGCCCGGGCCGCAGCTCCCAAGGTCCTAAGGGTGAAAAACAGAGGCGAGGCCCCAGCTGAGCCCCGGGAGCAGGGCGGGTCTCTTGCCTCAGCTGGACGGTGTTCCCAGAGACTCAGGAGACCCATCTGGGTTTCCTCAGGCAGGGGGCAGCAGGTAAACAAGGTCACACAGGGGGTCCTGCCCACACCCACACCCCACACAGACCCAAGAGGGCCTGCCTTTGACCCAGGAGGGCAGGGGGCCCCGGGGTGCCGCGCAGCCTGAACGGAGCACAGACCTTCCTCAGCAAGGCAGACAGGCCCAAATCCTGAAACACAGCATCAGACCGGCCTGCAAACACTGACGCTTTCTGGGTTGCCAGAGATCCCACAGACAAGGATGATACCTCAGCGACAGACGGGGAGAAAATGTTCGCCACACATGTAACAGGCAAAAGATGAACATTTCTGATAAAAGAGCTCCCCAAAGCAGCAAGGCAAGCAGTCACCGGGAAATGTCAGCATTTAACACAGGAGGCTTATCTTGAGCCTCCTGGGAGGGCTGGGGGCTCTCCCACAGAAGTACAGACGAGAGCCAGCCCTGATGGAACGTCTTTCCATTCCTTATCTCCTTTACTCCTCCTCCTGCCCTTGATTTTGCTAAGGGTAACTGAAGTGACTGCACCACGCCTCTGCTCAACAACCTTCAATAGCTCCCCACCGCCCTTGGGATGAAGTGCAAGCTCTTTAGCCTGGCACACCTAGGTCTCTGACCTTGGCCCTGGCCACCTCGCCAGCAGGAGGATCTCACCTCACTTTCTCCCTCACACCCAACTATCAAGGCACACTCCCCTCTGGGCCTTTGCTCACCTGGCCCCGCCTGCCTAGCTTGCCCTCTTTCACACCTCTGTCAAGCTATTTATCTTTCAAGACTTGGCCCAGAAATGGACTATAGACCTCAATGAAAGAGCTAAACCTGTAAAACATATGGAATAAATTACGAAAGAAGATCTCAGTGACCTTGGAGTTGACCAAGATTTCTCAAATACAACCCAAAACACAAAATATAAAAGAAAAAGGTCAACCAATGGGACAATGGGACGTTATCAAAATTTAAAACTGTTGCTCTTTAAAAGACATCGTGACAAAAAATAAGAGGCAAGTCAGAGACTTGGAGGCAATATGTGCAAATATATATCCATCAAAAGACTTGTCTCTACAATATGTAAAGAACTCGTGCAATTCAATAATAAGAAGGCAAACAAGTGAATTAAAAAATGGATAAAAAGTTTGAAGGGACAATTCACCAAAGATAAACAGATGCCAACTAAGCACGTGACAAGATGTTCAACCTCACAGGTCATCAGGGGAACGCAAATGAAAACCACAGTGAGATACCACTGCACACCTATTCGCGTGGCACAAATGAAAAAGACTGACTATCCGTACTGTTGGAATGCAGAGCAGAAAGAACTCTCACCTACCGCTGGTGGGAACGTAAAATGGTCCTGCAGGAGGTCAGAATACGCCACCCCCAAATATGCCACTCAGGGTGTAAGGGTTATTTGGAACTGGAGACAATTAAGAATCAGTAAATGCCAAAAAACCCCACTCTCTGTCTTCCCCCTCATTTGCCTAAAAGCAGCCTCAGACTTAGTCACCTGAGACAACTGCAGAGTCCTCAGCCCAGAGATGGCCCAGAGCCATCAGCATAACAAGCCTTATCAAGTGAATCCTTATCTTCCATTAGTCTCCCCCATGTATTTTCCTTCCCACAGCCCGCTGCCCCTAAAAGCCTAACCCCCTTTTCCTTAGTCTTGACACTTCTCTTCAAATTTCTTTCTTCGGGGAGACGCTGTGTGAGCCCCAGTTCCAGCCACTCCTTTGAGTTGCTCCTCACTGAGTTTCTCCCGTGTGTGTGTACTGCGTGTTAATAAATCTGTTTCTTTTTCTCTTGTTGATTTGTCTTCTATCAGTTTCATTTCCAGGGCTGCAGCTGGAGAACCTGGGAGGGTAGAGGAAAAAAGCTTTTTTTCTCCCTCTACAATACAATCGCTTTGGAAGACAATTTGGCAATTTCTTAAGAGGCTAAATGTACGCCTCCTGGACAACCCAGCCTACCACTCTGGGTATTTACCTGCGAGAAATGAAAGCGTATGTCCACACTAAGACTGGTGTGGATGCGAATGTTCACAGTGGCTTTGTCTGTAATAGTCCCAAACGGGAAACAACCCACAGGCCCATCGACAGGTGAATGGATAAACAAATTGCGGTATAAACAACGCAGGGATGCTCAGCAATAAAAAGGAACGAACCATCGAGCCACACAACAACGTGAATGAATCTCACGATGATTACGCTGAGGGAGAGGAGCCAGACCAAAAAAGGAGTACTTACTGTATAATTCCATTTACAGGAAATTATATATAAAATGTGTATGGAATTATATTAAATTCTAGGAAAGGTAAGCTAAGCTAATCAGATGAGTAGTTACCTAGTTGGAGGAGGGCATTACAAAGGACCATGAGGAAAGTTTTCAGAGTGATGAATGAGTTCATGATCTCCATTGCGGAGATGGTTTCACAGTATACTTACCTCAAAACGCATCCCTTAAGGTCTGTGCTTTAATTTTTTTTTTTTTGAGGAAGATTAGACCTGAGCTAACATCCGCCGCCGATCCTCCTCTCTTTGCTGAGGAAGACTGGCCCTGAGCTAACATCCGTGCCCATCTTCCTCTACTTTATATGTGGGACGCCTACCACAGCATGGCTTACCAAGTGGTGCCATGTCTGCACCCAGGATCCAAACCGGCCAACTCCAGGCTGCCGAAGCGGAACGTGCAAACTTAACCACTATGCCACCGGGCGGGCCCCTTAAGATCTGTGCTTTAAACATGTCAAGGTTATTGTATGTCAATTCTATCTCAATAACGCTGTAAAGCAGTCAGCCCAGCCTTTCCTGAAATTCTTCTCTCACCTTATGGGGCCTCCACTGGGCTCCTGGAGCCCCAGCTGTCCCTACCCAGACGGTGAGCTCCTTCTGGACGGCAAGGACCATGTGGGACTCGCCTTCCTATGCCTGGAGCCTGGCACACAGCAGGCAGTCGATACATATGTAATGAATGAGGCTTAGCAGTGTGCAATCCCTACGCGTCTGGCTCTAAAGCACACTCAGGTTCTACAACGGGCAGCCGTCCAGGGTCTCTGGGCCCACGGCAGGCAGTGAAGGTTGCAGAAAGGGCAACATCTTTCTCAAACATTGTCCGGCCTCCCCTAGGGCAGGTCCTGAAGATCCTCAGCCAGACCAGGCAGCAGCCCGGTCTTCGGCAGCCCACTCTGCTGGGACAGCCTGGCCAACCTGGAGCCTGACTGGCTCCAAGACCTGGTTCGACCTGATCCAGGCACTTCTGGCAGTGTAGACTGGTTAAAGTGATGGACTCCAAGCAGAAGGACTGCCGTCCAATCCAGGATCCATGACTTACCGCGTGTGGACCCTTGGCCCCCTCTCAGCTTTTATTTCCCCCTCTGACAAAATGAGAAGGACGGGCGTTGGCTCAAGGGGATGTGGTGAGAGCAAAATCAGTTGCGTATACGTAAGAGGCTGGCGGGGGCTGGCACAGCGGAAGCCTGCAGTGAGCCTTAGCTGTTCTGCTTGGTCAGAGAGAGGCATTCAGTTCCCCTTTGCGAATTCCACCAGAGCCGTTACCTAGCTAGAAACTTCTGGAGGGTCCTGAGTAGGGTAGGGTCCCTAACGTTGGACCAACCTTGCTCTCAATAGTTTTGAACCTTGGGGTCCTCATCTTTATTTTTTTTCCAAAAAGTAAACTTTGAAAGAATTTCAAATGTCCAGCAAAGTGGCAGGTACAGTACAGAGAATATCTTTCTGTAAATATCTTCATCTAGCTTCACCAGTTGTTAGTATTTTGTCACATGTGTTTCATCACTCATTCTCTCTCTCTGTCCATATATATACACACATACGTACTTTTTTGTTTAAGTAGATTTTTTTTTCTGGCTCACTTGAGAGTAAATTACAGGCACCCTGCCCTTGACCCCCACTTCTTCAGCATGTAGGATACCCGGAGAACGGGATCTGTAACCCCAGGACAACGATAAACATCAGGAAAGTTGATTCCGATGCGAATTCATTAAGCCTATAGTCAAATGTCAACAATTGCCCCAGAACGGCTCTTTCAGAGCCCTTTCCCTCCATCCGGCTTCCAACCGGATCCTGCACTGCTTGAAGGCGTCCTGCTGCTCTGCGCTCGAGGCCTCTGCGTTCCCTGACCTTGTCGTTATAGGAAATTATACCGGCCGTGCTGCAGCTGCCCCAGCGTGTGAGCACATCCCGACCTCCGAATAGGAACATAACGTCAACCCCACTGGACTCTGCGACTTAACAGCGTGAAGGCTCAGCCCAGCCGGGGTCTGCATGAGCTCCCGAACACGGGCGGCGGGAGGCGGCGGGCGCGGGAGGGCCGACTTCGGAGGCTCGGGCCCCGCCCCGGGACTCGCGGGCTCCGGGGAGTCGCCGCCTCCCGCGCCCGGGCAGCCGGGACTTTGCCCCCAGCAGATGAAACCCGAGCAGCTGGAACCGTGATTCGGCAAAAATAGAACTTGGGATCGTGACTCAGCGAAAACAGACCTCGGGACCGTGACTCAGCGAAAACAGGCCTTGGGACCGTGACTCAGCAGGAAAGGCGCAGCCACGCGCTCGGGCAGATTACGCAGCGGGCGGGGCGCCCGGGAAGTGCCGCGCGGTCCTCGGGGTGGGCGGCGTGCTTGTCCTCACGTCCCGACCCCTGCCACCTCGCCTCTCTGAGCCCCGGCAGCCGCCTAACCCAGCGCCCACGTGCAGGGCCCTTGGGAGGCTTAAGGGCGCCCAGGAGTGGCAGGCGCCCGCTGGCACTGTAACAAATGACCTTGAGCCAGTGACCCCGGCGCTCAGCCTCCTCGGCCGCGTGGGATCCGCTTGGCGCCCGCCCGGGGAAGGTCGTCGGAGGCTGTGCTTCAGCCCAATTCCACCAACACTCGGCGTCCACCTGGGGCCTCAGTTTCCCTATCTTGAAACTGAGGGACAGAGATAAGCTCCCTTCACTCAATGACGTTCCATGGGTCTATTGTCCTTGACTTTTAAATACATTTTTTAAATAATGCATTTTTATCCCAGAAATGAAAGTACTGCATGGCCACTGTACATTTGAGCCCGCAGTCACACACTTGCAGACGACCATTGTTCACATTCTAGTGTATTTCTTAGAATTAAAAAAATGATAAACTATGTCATCCTCACAAAGGAGTATGTATAGAATATGGTTATGTGTGAAGAGCAATAATAACACGAGTATAGCTTCAGAACTAGGTGTCGTCTATTTATTTATTTTATTTGAGGAAGATTGTCCCTGAGCTCACTACTGCCAATCGTCCTCTTTTTTCTGAGGAAGACTGGCCCTGAGGTAACATCCATGCCCATCTTCCTCTACTTTATATGTGGGATGCCTACCACAGCATGGCTTGCCAAGCGGTGCCATGTCTGCTCCTCGGATCCAAACCAGTGAACCCCGGGCCGCCGAAGCAGAATGTATGCACTTAACCGCTGTGCCACTGGGCCGGCCCAACCTTTTTTATTTTCGAAGATACTTTTCCTGCCTCCCACCCACCCACAAAGGGCTGGAAGGAAAAGTGAAGCAAAAGAAAGAGGGGTGAGGAAGGAGGGGCTTCGGAGCCCAGGGGCTTTCTGCAGATCCATGGAAGTCCGACGGACTGCATCCTGCTGGGAAGCTGGGGCCCAGAATGAGAAAGCCGCGGGGAAGAAATTCCCAGTGGTGAGTGGCCGCTGGGTGTGTGGATCGAGGCGGCCACTGTTAAGCTTTAGGGAGCTGCCGGTGCCGTGTGTGCTGCCGTTCCTCCACCACGCCAGATCCTTGGTCAGAACCTGCCGTTCCCAAAAGTCTCTTGGGCGGGGGTCTTCGCCAGAATGAACAGGCTGCCTGCCGGAGAAGAGAGGGAGGGAGGAGGTTGCTGAAGCGGGAGACCCGGGACTGGGAGCTCCTCCTCCCAGAGGTGCCCTGGGGGCAGGGCTGGGGGCTGGAGCCCTTGCCTTTGAAAATGAAAAGACAGGGTGTTCCCACATAATTGGAGACCTGGGGTCCCCGGGGAGGCACACACTGGGTTACACACCCTTGTAAATAACAACAAAAGAAACCCTTTGAAGCAAAAAGGATTTCCTGCATTTTCGATTGTGAGTTTAGATAGAAACCCAAAAGCAAAAGTACTGGGTCGAAGGGTAGAGATATTTTTAAGGCTTCTGGAGTCTTTTACCTAATTTTAGGTAAAAGTAAATGATTCGTTTTTATTGCTTTTTAAAACTCTGAATATTTCTCGCATTTCTATGGTAAATGTGACTTTTGTCATTTGGGCAGGGGGAGAGGGGTTGGTTTTAGTTTGTCTGGGTGACAGCCAGGAGGGAGGAGTACCTCAGTGTCCTGCAAGGCTGGGAGTGACGGCAGTGCGGGGGGTCAGAGCCTGCCCCCTAAGGAAGGAACAGATGACACTGGAGCTCCAGGAAGAGGCCTGTTACGCTGCACCCAGAGGAGGGAAGGGCCTATCACAGGTCACTCGGCACGACTTTGCCCCTGAGCAGCTGGGGGGGTGTGGGTGTGTTGTGTGGGAGGATGGAGTAGGGGGTGGGGAGGTGGCCAGCCATGGACAGAAAGGGTGGGGGGTGGTGAAGGTGAGTGGGGAGCTCCCCGTCCCTCCCTCTCCTGGCAGATGCCCACGGCAGCCCCCTCCTGCCCGAGCTCAGCCTCCGGCTCTTCGAGAAGCAGAACCAGAATTGTCTGAAAAGGGCTTTCTGTGACCCTGTGGAGTTTGGAGTAAAGCTCAAGGCAGACTTAGTGGCTGTTATGGGCAGAATTGTGTCCCCCCAGCAACTTCGTATGTTGAGGTCCTGACCCCCAGCCCCTCAGAATGTGACTGTTGACAAATAAAAATGGTAAGTAATAGGATATATTGGAGAATATGAGGAAGCCATTTGGTGTAAACCTAATTCAGCCTGACCTTGTCTTTCCAAAAGGGCCTGACTGTGGCCGTGGAGCGTGCATTGTATATCTGCTTTAGATATTCCCTATGGCAAGAGCAAAGGCCCTTGAGATAAAGGTGCAACTTCCCTCCCCCTCCCAACGTTGGCATTCCCCTAAGGATTAAGCATCTTTCCTTAAGCTAGAAACTGATTGCTGCACTCACCTGTGACCGCCCAGCTCGAGACAATAGGCTTGCCTCCTGCTACCCGCTCCGAGAGAGCAGACCTACTACCTGCTGTGTCCATCAAGCGCTGTGCCGACAGGGCAATCTTGTGACTATTGTGGGAGGGACGTTTCAATCATATGGGAAACGTCCTGTATGGGGGTATATAACCACTCTGTATACCTCACTTCCTTGGTGCCCTTTCTTCCTTTGGGAAGAAAGGCCCCGGGCCATGGTTCCTCAGATTTCAGCTCAGAATAAACTCACCCAAATTTTCATTTATAGATTGGTTATGGATTATTTTCATCGACACTGTGTTAGGAGATGAAGTTAAAAAGAGGCCATTAGGATGGGCCCCCATCTAATCTAAGCTGATTGGTGTCGTTCAAGGGAGAGGAGAGATGGGGGAGGGTGTGGGGGAGGGGTGCATGCACAGAGGAAAGACACGTCAGGACGCGACGAGAAACCTGCAAGCCAAGGAGAAGAAGAAACCAGAACCTGCTGCCACTCGGACTTCCAGCCTTCAGAACTGGGAGAAGATAAAGCTCGATGGTTTAACCCCCAGTGTGGGGCTGGCTTACGGCGTTCCTAGCAAAGGAGTGCGGGGTCCTAGACTCTCAGACGGGGACTCAGACACAGCCGGCTCATCCAGCTCCGTCTCCTCGCCTCTCCTTTCTCCCTCCCTTTTTACTTTGAAAGCATTTCAGACCTTCCAGAAAGCGGTGAATGCTGTGGCTGCTTCCCTTAGGTCCCACGTTGCTAATGGTTGCTGCTTTTGTTTCTCTCCTTTTCTCTTCTGTTTTTCCAGAACCGTTGAGAGTAAGTTGCAGACACCATGACACTTCACATGGCCGTAAGAGCAAGGCCACAGTCCCGTTATCCTTGTCGCTCTGAAGAAAGGGGACGCTGACCCGTAATGTCCGTGACGTCTCCCCAGTGACCCCCCGACCCGGTCCCGTAGAGGACCGCCCACATCCACATCCAGTCAGGGCTCGCGCCTGCCTTCTGCTTGTCACCTCTTTAGTGTCTTTTGTGATGTTGACTCTTGAAGAATTGTTTGGAAGAGACCCATCGGTTGCCTTGAAAATGTCCCATGTTCTAGATCAATCTTTTTTTCAGAATTAGATTCTGGCTAAGCATTTTTTTTTTTTAAGATTTTATTTTTTCTTTTTCTCCCCAAAGCCCCCTAGTACATAGTTGTATATTTTAGTCGTGGGTCCTTCTAGTTGTGGCACATGGGATGCCGCCCCAGCATAGCCTGGTGAGCAGTGCCGTGTCCGTGCCCAGGATCTGAACCTGCAAAACGCTGGGCCACTGAAGCGGAGTGCGCGAACTTAACCACTTGGCCACAGGGTCAGCCCCGAAACATTTTTGGCAAGAATACTATATGGTCACGTTGCATCACCAGATTTTTTATTTGTCTTTATCAGGCCCATGACTGATAACATAGGACAGGAAAAGCGCCCTTGCGTCGAGTGGGAAACAGGATCTGTTCACAGAAACGATGCTGATCTTCCTTATAAAGGCTGGCGGTTAAACACATCCAGACCTGGGGGCCGCCTGGTGGCTCAGCGGTTAAGTGCGCACCTTCTGCTTCTCGGTGGCCTGGGGTTCGCTGGTTCAGATCCCAGCTGTGGACATGGCACCGCCTGGCAAAAGCCATGCTGTGACAGGCATCCCACGTATAAAGTAGAGGAAGATGGGCATGGATGTGAGCTCAGAGCCAGTCTTCCTCAGCAAAAAGAGGAGGACTGGCAGCAGTTAGCTCAGGGCTAATCTTCCTCAATAAAAAAAAAACACATCCAGACCTGGCTTTGAACCCCCTGGCACCTGGCCAAGTCTTTTAATGTCTCTGGGCCTCAGTTTTCTTATCTATAAAATGGGAACCATAATATTCCTACCCCCTAGGCTTGTGTGAAATGAAATTAGCCCTGTCAGATATTTAGCACTGTGCCTGGCCCATTGTAATTGCTCAGTAAAAAGTAATCACTGTTGTGGATGTCTTTTATAATTAGGGTTATTGACAAATGAAAGTGCCCTGGCCCTGCCACCTGCCCCCTTCCCGGCTCCCTGTTTTGCGTAAGCAGGAGTGTGGGAGAGGTAGGGAGGAGCTTGAACCTGAGCCAGCCCTGCACAGGAGGCAAGACGTGGTCTGAAGCCTGAGCATCACAGGATTGTCCTCGGGGCGCATGAGTCGGGGACACGGGGCCGCCCCGTTCCAGGGGTGCAGTCCACACTGTGGATCACGTGAATGGCGTCTGGGAAGGTTGCTGCTCTCCACGTGGAGCATGGACCTTCCCTGGGCGCCCCTGGGTGCGGCTGTTCTCCGTGCCTCCTGGAGAATGATGTGATGGCGCGTCCTGACCCCCCTGGCCGAGGGGAGGCTGTGGGATTAGTCGTGGCCGGCGACTTCAGGGTGGGAGGGATTCGTGTCACATTTCCGGCCTGAGCGTTCCATGGCCAGTGTGAGACCCTCCAAAGCACTTTTCCTCTGGTGTGGGAGGGGCAGTGTTCACGATGCTGGCTTCTCCAACAGCCTGGGTCCCTAAGCGCCGCCCCTTGCCAGCCCTCTGTGGACACAGGAGGAAACAGCCCTTTTCCGGGTCTGTAAAGCACAGCATGGAGACCTTCGTTAACAGGACTGAGTCATGTATTTGATAGTTGCTCAGAGAGTAGACCTTAAAAGTTCTCCTCGGAGCTGGCCCGGTGGCTCAGCGGTTAAGTTCCCATGTTCCGCTTCAGCGGCCCGGGGTTCACCAGTTCGGATCCTAGGTGAAGACGTACGCACCACTTGGCAGGCCGTGCTGTGGTAGGCGTCCCACATATAAAGTAGAGGAAGATGGGCATGGATGTGAGCTCAGGGCCAGTCTTCCTCAGCAAAAAGAGGAGGACTGGCGGCAGATGTTAGCTCAGGGCTGATCTTCCTCAAAAAAAAAAAAAAAAAAAGAAAAAAGTAGTCAAAGCCACACAGCTTGTAAGTTGTGAAACTCAGAGGCAGTGAATTTTGTTTTTATTGTCTTAAAATTTACATAACGTAAAATTTAGCATTTTAACCATTTTTAGTGATACCGTTCAGCGGCATTAAGTACATTCACATTGTTGTGCAACCATCATCACCATCCATTTTCTCCAGAACTTTTGCATCTTCCCAGATTGAAACTCTGTACTCATTAAACAATATGCCAATTACACTTATACGGTTTAATGGATGGGTCAGTGTTGGGGTACTGGCCAGGTGAAATGGGCTCCAATGAGAGGTGGTGAGTGGCCCATCACTGGAGGTATGCAAGCAAAGATGGGGTGCAAGACACTGGGATTAGCTGGGTGGCACCACTAGTCTATGACTCTGTACTAGTCTTTCCCACCTCTGTCAGAGGGCGAGACAAAAAGCCTTACCTGTGCTGCCCAAGGGGAGGGTTCTGCTGTGTGAGGTTTTTGTGTATCCCAGGCGAAGCGATTTGTCCTCCAGTTTACCCGTATTAAAAACAAGCTGATAATGAGGCTTCCTTATGCCTCACACAGCCCGGGGCTCGTCAGGCTGGTCTGGGTCCAGCCCCAGGACAGGGTGAGGTCATTCATGCTCCTGCCCACGCCATCACCTTCCAGAAATGTCTGGCGGCCTGCCTCCCCCTCCGCAAGGGGGCGGGTTGGAGGGTGTACAGTGTATGGTAATATGGCGACAGTGTTGCTTGTGCGCTCGTCACCCCTGCGCCCCCTCAGTGACAGACCCCCACTTTGTTTGGGATTCAAATGGAAATGTACACAGAGAAGGTGGGCCCAGTGCCCGGGCATGAATCATGAGGGTCTAGGGCGTGGACTCCAAGCCATCTTGTGGTTATGCCATTCCTCTGTGCCAGCGTAATCGCGGAGGTGAATTCCGAGATGGATGAACGACCTGGTCAGCAGCTCAGGAGTGACTGGTCTGAGCTGAGTCCTGAAGGGTGAGTGAGTTAATTGGGGGTTGGGAAGGTGGAGCAGTTCTAGAGGGAACGGCAAGTACAAAGGCCCCGTGGTCAGGGCGTGAAACTTTGGAGGTGTGAGAGACAGACAGCCTGTGTGCCCAGAGTGCAGAGACTCTGGAGAGAGTGGCAGGGCCCCGACCCCAGGGGCCTTGGAGGCCAGGCCAGCAGTGGGTCTTTAACCTGAGTGCAAGTGAAGGGTTTGAGGTGTGTGTTGGGGTTTGCGGGTGGGGTGTTGTAAGACACGGGCAGGGTAGCCTTTTGAAACTCCTTCTGGCCGCGGGTGAGGAAGGCGTTGGGGGCAGGGCAGAGCTCATGCCCCACGTCCAGTAAAGGCCCAAAGGCCTCCAGCAGTTTTCAGACACCCGGACGCCGGTGTTCTTGCCTTCCTCGTCCTGCCGCTCGGCTTCTTCCTGTGTGATTTCTGCCCGGGACTGTGCTGACTCAGACATGCACGTCCCCCCTTCTCCATTTCCACAAAACCCGACTCCTGACAAACACTTGAGCAGGGCATTTCCTAAAGATCTTGGGGCCCCAGAGAGGGGTGACGCTTTCATGTGGCGTCTTAGAGGTGTGTCTTCCAAAGCTTGGGGGACACCCTGTTCCCTCCCCTCCCCCAAGCCCAGTCACTCTTCTCTCCATCTTCCTCCCCCTGCCCCTCCCCCCTCCCACTTCCCTCCTCCAGGTGCCTCGGGAACTGCGGTCTTCAGCCCCCCTCCCAAGCTCACAGATCCAAAGGCACAATTCACGAACCCGAAGTGACGTCCGTTCCTTTCCTCCACCCTGCCCAGCCTGCCATGGGTGGCCGTTGTGACACCTTGGTAGGTTTTGCTAACTTTCTTGTCCCTTTCGAGCCTGTGACAGTCCAGTCTGAGAGTCAAATCTCACATCTGGTTTGACATTCACCGGCCCCTGCGCACTACAGGGCTTCACTGGAGGGACCTGGAGGGGGCGGGGGGCCTGCTCCTTCATCCCCCTTCCCTCTGTCCTGCGGGCCCCTTTCTTCTCTGGTGGGCTCTGCTGGGGAGGAGGAGACAGAAAGGGCCTTGTATCTTGTCAGCTAGTGCTGCTGTGGTCTTTGTGGTGTGACACCCCTGCTTCTGTGGCCCTCACTGGTGGCCCTGGATGTCCTCCGTGTGGCAGGTGTCTCTGCAGGCTGTGGATGGACGGGTGATAGGAGAAAGGATGGCGGTATTGGCATATGCATTGGATGAACGGGTGGGAGGGTGGTGGACGGACCATGGTGAATGATGGGAGGGTGGTGGACGGACCATGGCGAACGGATGGGAGGGTGGTGGACGGACGATGGTGGATGATGGGAGGGTGGTGGACGGACCATGGTGGATGATGGGAGGGTGGTGGATGGACCATGGTGGATGATGGGAGGAAAGGGCTGATGGAGTGATGTAGGAGGGACTGGAATGCACTGACTTCCCAAGCTAGGGGTCTCCGACCACCCCCACCTGGGTCCTCAAGCTCCACTGCAATATCTGAGGAAGCTCCATGGTGTCTGCTCTTGATGCTCAGCTGGTGGGCAATGGGTGGAACTCCTGGTGGGAGTCACTGGGGAGGGGTGAGGGGTGAGGAAGGGAGGGGATGGGGCTTCTCACCGGGAGCTGAGTTCTAAAAGCCAAGATCCCCAGCACTGGGGGGGGGTGGGGGGGGGGACGGGACAAATGGGAGTGAAACAGGTAGCACATGTGAGAGCCAAGGAGCCCACCCTAAAGCTGGGTTTGCAGAGTCGAGGCAGGGGGATGGGGAGCAGAGCCGTGCCCACCAGGGACCAGTGCAGAAGCCCAGGGGTGGAGAATGGTGGCATGGGGCTGGCCTGGTGGTGTAGGGGTTAAGTTTGCATGCTTTGCTTCAGTGGCCCAGGGTTTGCAGGTTCAGATCCCAGGCATGGACCCACACACCACTCATCAAGCCACGCTGTGGCAACATCCCACATATAAAATGGAGGAAGATTGGCAAGATGTTAGCTCAGGGCCAGTCTTCCTCAACAAAAAAAAAAAAAAAAAAAAAAAATGGCAGTGAGTGACGAAAGTGAAGGTAAGGTCGGGGGGTGGGGGTGAGCTGTGGCAGAGTCCCTGGCCGGGGATGAGCGCAGCTGTCCGAAGCTCCTGCTCCAGCAGGGGGTGGGCCCAGCAGGGCCGGGCAAACACGCTGTGCACTGAGTTCCCAGGGAGGAGGCTGCCAGGCAACTGGAACACTTCCGGCTGGAATGAGCTACCCCCTGGGCCTGCGACACTGGACACAGAGTGTGGTTACCACACACCAGAGGGAAAAGGTTAACCCCTCCGTGCGCTGCCAAAGCTTTTGCAGACAAAAAACACACGTAGAGCTTCCAAATCTAGAGGCCTGGGGAAAACCATGAGGAGGGAGGGCCTTGGTGAGAGAAGGCTGGTCTGAGGTGTCACATCCTCCGGGAGGCCGGACCCGGCGGAGGGGCCGGGGAGGGACCTCCAGCCACCCTCCACTGCCCGCTTCCTGCAGGGCAGGCGCTGAGGGAGACCTGGCTTCCAGTCCTGGTTCTGCCACAGGTTTGCTTTGTGGCCTTGGCCAAGTCTCTGTGTCCCTCTGAGCCTGAGAAGGGCCCCTGCCTGCCCCACCCCGCCAGCCTCCTCCCTGCAGGTGGTGGGGCAGCTTCTGCAGACTAAATGGTGCCGTCCAGCCCACCAGGCTAGGGCCACACACACACACGTGCTGTGCGAGCATGCATGCCCACATACACACACGTGCGCACGCGCGCGCGCGCACACACACACACACACACACACACACACTGACTTTTCTAGCCCTAAAGCAGCCCTAAGCACCGCCCCAGGCCCAGAATAAAGTACAGCTCACGCCGACCCCCACAAGGACCCTTTCTTCCCAGAAGGGAGGACTCAGTGAGACCTGTCCGCTTCCCAGCTGTGTGACCTTGGCTCGGTCAGGCGACATTTCTGAGCCTCGCTCTCTCCTCTGTAAATGAAGATTCCCTTCTTCCATCTTGGGAGCAGGAAGGCAGGATCCCATCACCCTAAGTGCAGCCCGGGGGTGGGAGTGTGGCAGCCCCTTGCCCTCCTCCTCAGGGCCCATCAGCTTCCCCTTTCTGGGGGCCAGAACGGGGCTGGCAGGGGCCAGGACAAGGATGTTCCCAGCGTGGCTTTCACTTCCCTCCTGCCCCCGAGCCCGCCAGGCTCCCAGCAGGCACCCAGCAGGCCAGGGACGAGGCCGCCCAGGCTTGGTACTCACAGCCACCCCCCTGCCACGCAGTCCTGCTGACCTGCCCACCCTCGGGGGTCCCCGAGTGGGAGAGGAGCCCAGGGCGCGTCCCCCTCTCTCTTCTCAGGATTTCTTGCCTCTCGTGCTCATCCTGGGCTCGGCCACGGCTCGCTCTTTTCCGGAGGGAGGAATGTGGATTTGGGGTCGAGTGGGCAGCAGAGCAGAGCGGGCAGAGGCCTTAGGATCACTTAGTTCACTCCCCTCCGTTGACAGATGGGGAAACTGAGGCCCGGAGAGAGGAAAGGTATAAAGGAAAAAACTCAGGTTTTTTTCCTTCCTGAGTAAGGAAAAACCCAGTTCTTCCTGCTGTGTCTCTCCTGTGAGTCTCCTTTACTCCCACACAGAATATGCCACTTCTGACACTCCTGTCCCCAAATCTGTGCAGGTTTTCTCCCACCAAGCAACTCTGAGTGACACCAGCTGGCTGTCCTTCAATTTAACTCAATCCTGACACTCTCTCCTCAGAGACAGCGTCAGATCCCACAGGTTAAGGGCTAAGGGCTCGGTCCCATAAGACTGGCCCCTGCCCCCTTCAGATGCCAATTGCAAGCCCAGATTGTCACCTGTGCTTCTGACCAACCGGCTGTAGATCCGAGGTTCCCATGACCCCCTCTTAGTGTTCCATCAATTTGCTAGAGCGGCTTACGGAACTCAGGGAAACACTTACTTACACTCCCCAGTTTGTTACAAAGGATACGACGAAGGACGCAGATGGACGTCCAGATGGAATGGATGAGTAGGGCAAGCGCGTGGGAAGGGGCACAGAGCTTCCGTGCCCTCTCCCGGCGCGTCCACGTGTTCACCGCCCCGGAAGCTCTCTGAACCCCTAACCTCCAGGATCTTACGGAGGCTTCATCATGTGGGCGGGATCGATCGCTACCCCCATTTCCAGCCCTTCTCCCCCCTCGAAAGAAGGGGAGATGGGGCTGAAAATTCCAAGCTTCTACTCATGGCTTGGACTTTCCAGGGACCAGCTCTCATCCAGGAAGCCTCCAGGAGCCCACCCAGAGTTGCCTCGTTCCCACAGAGACACCCCTATCACCCAGGAAATCCAAGGGTTTCAGGAGCGCCGCGTCAGGAACCGGGGTCAAAGAGCAAATATTAGAACAAGAGATGCTCCTAGGGCTCTTATCACTTGGGAAATTCCAAGGATTTCAGGAGCGCAGCGTCAGGAACCAGGGCAAAGACCAAAGTATATATTTCTTATTATACATGACAATATCACAAAAGGCTTGCCCAAATCCAACAGCCAGTCAGTGGTGTGGGGGCTGGAAACTGGGCCCCCACAGCCTCTGCCCTGACAAAGGGGGCCCCCCATGGCTCTCCCTGAGCTCTCGGCGTGGGGTGGGGTTCCGAGATGGAACAGGAGCCCCCCAGGACCTGCATGGGGCGGGGAAGTGGCACATCTGCCGAGGTAGCCCCCTCCCTCCCTGGGCCTCAGTTTCCCTGTCTGTAACATCACAGCGGCTCTGCTGCCAGGACTCTGACCCACTGAGGATTTGGGACCCAGGTGGGTGTGGGCCCCCCACCTCTGTTGGCCAAGCCTGGAGGTGCATCCTCAGCCGGGAGTCAGCTTGGATGGTGGGGGGCTGGCTGAGGGCGGGGGCAGAGAGAGGCGTCCTGGGAGGGAGGCAAGGGGAGAAGGCAGGGCCCAGCGAGGCTGCTCCCTCAGTCTGGTCCTGCCCTAGGGTGGGTGGAAGGGCACCCTGCCAGCTTGCTGCCTTGGGTCTGCTCTAAAAGACAATGCGTGGCAGTGGGGCCCAGGAGGACAGCATCCAGCCCAGGCTCCGGGTTCCTCCACTCTCCTCCCCTTCTGTTCTACTCGAGGCCCCCATGGCTGGTCCTCCCCAGCCTCCCAAGGCCAGGCTGGCCAAGGATGCATCTCCGGGGGAGGGGCGGGGAGTGGAGGAGGGGTCACACGTGGCCCCCTCTCTGCAGAGCCTGTGTGGTCGGTCGGGGGATGCTGCCCCGGGCCTGCGTCCAGGGCAGAGTGGGTGTGCCCTGGGAGAACAGCCAGAGGTCCGGAGGGAATCAGGATAGCTGACATCGTGGGCTGAATCGTGTCCACCAAAAACTCGTGTGTTGGGGTCCCAACCCTCAGTCCCTCAGGATGTGACTAGATTTGGAGAGAGGGTCTTTGACGAAGTGATTAAGGTTAAATGAGGTCATATGGGTGGGCCCTAATCTAATGTGAGTGTGTCCTTATAAGAAGAGGAGCTTGGGGGCCGGCCCGTGGCGCAGTGGTTAAGTGCGCACGTTCTGCTTCGGTGGCCTGGGGTTCGCTGATTCGGATCCCAGGTGCAGACATGGCACCACTTGACAAGCCATGCTGTGGTAGGCGTCCCACATATAAAGTAGAGGAAGATGGGCATGGATGTGACCTCAGGGCCAGTCTTCCTCAGCAAAAAGAGGATTGGCGGCAGATGTTAGCTCAGGGCTAATCTTCCTCAAAAACAAAACAAAACAAAAACAAAAACAAAAGAGGAGCTTGGGCACAGACACACGGGGAGAAGACCCCGGGCCCCCTACTAGCCAAGAAGAGAGGCCTCAGAAGAACTGCCCTGCTGGCCCCTTGACCTCTAGCCCCTGGAACTGCAAGACCATACGTTTCTGGTTTCTGTCGCTTCAGCCCCCCCATCTGCATCCTCTGCTGCCGCAGCCTTGTTCCCCGATACACAGGCCCAGGGTCTTTGCTGTTCTCTCTGATGCACGAGGCTGGCAGGGGTAGTTTGGAGGTGTGAACAGTGGGACTGCACAACATCTGGATGGTTTGTGGGCTCAGAGGGACTCCGGGAGCACTGCAGAGAGGCTTACCCTGACCATCCTTCTTGAAATGAACCGTCTTCCTCTTCGGCTCCAAAGCCGCTAGATGGGACCCCGAAAGGCAGGTGGCTGTGCCCAGGTCGGGTGGGGTGGGGTGGGGTGCTGGGACCTGCGCTGGGTGAGGAGGGGTCTGAGAGGGGATCTGCAGGTCCACACAGGCACGTGGGATCTGAGCAAGGTGAGGAGAACACCTGCAGTGCGGGGCAGGAGGCAGCCGGAGATGGGCTACGGGCGGGATCCAGCAAATAGGAGAATAAAGGACAATGGCACCAGGTTTCCACTGCTGGGGGAGCAAGTGAAGACACGCACGGAGGGGCCACAAGAAGGGAGGTGGTGTTGGATCCTAACTGGAGTTACCGGTGTGAACTCACGCCTTTCTCCACTGACAGGTGGAGCTGGAAATGCACAGTGGTCTGAACCCACGTCCACTGTCAGGGCCTGGAGCCTTGGGGGCGGGTGTCCCATCGTAATGAGGATGCCCATGCTGCAGAGGCGGCACTCTGGCGTCAGGGGCTCAGGAGGGACAGGGCCTCGCTCAGCAGGCCCCCAGCCTGCTCCCCAGCCCCTGGGAGGCAGGGGTATAAGGAAGGCTGCCTCGTCCAGACGCCCAGCAGAGCCTTCCGACTGGAGTCCCAGCCCCACCAGAGAGGGGTGAGTGTGGGGGGCAGGCAGAGGGCAAGGGAGTTTGTGTGGGGCTTGGGTGTGGGGACAAAGACCCCTGTGCGGCGGCACTGAGGGCGGAGAGGGGCAGTACAGGACCTGGCGGCCACCCTGCCCTCCCGGGGTCAGCCCAGGGGAGGGGGCTGGCTCGGTGGCGGTGGACCCCACCCCTCGTGCCCCCGCAGGCCCCAGTGTGTGCAGCGCTGCTGCCATCTTGTGGTCACCATGGGACACTGACCTGAGCCCGCGCCACCTCTGGAGAGGGCGGGGGCTTCCCAAAGCGCCCACTGTGAGTGCGCATCCCAGACCACTGGGCGGACCCTGCCTTGCTCCTATTGCTGGGATCAAAACACTACGGCCCCCATAAGGGGCAGCAGCCCAGGCCCATGACAGCAGCACAAGGGCTCTGTCGTTGGAGCTGAGGTTGCAACGTTGTCCTGGAGGCAGCGAGCACCCTCAAGAGCTGGGAAGGCAATACCAGAGGCAGAGCTGGGATCCCTGGAATTACCAGGATTCAGGGGGCAGTGCCCCTGGCTGGGGTCTGGAGCAGACACTGTTCTGGGTGGAGGGGGTACCACCTGTGACAACATGTATGGAGTGTGTTTGTGACAGGTGCTGTGCTACTTGTCCTCTCAGTTACTCCTCCCAACAACCCTGTGAAGGAGTGACTGCTAGAGTCCATTTTACAAGTGAGAAAACAGAGGCACAGAGAGGTTAAGTGATTTGCCTAAGATCACACAGCTCATAAGTGGGCCACAGCAAGATTTGCTGTTAGAGTCATGGGCCGCATAAGAATGCTTTGGTCAATATACTGCATATACGACGGTGGTCCCATAAGATCAATATCATATAGCCTAGGTGTGGAGTAGGCTATACCACCTAGGTGTGCACACTCGATGATGTTCCCACACCACTACAATCACCTAATGACACGTCTCAGAACGTGTCCCCGTTGTTAAGTGACACATGACTAGTACTTGATGATTGGAGAGGTTGGATGCTGACAGTGGGGCAGAGGGTAGGTGAGGGGGTTAGTGTCCAGGCCTCGCGTGGATTCTGGGGCGAGAGTGGCGGGAGTGGCGGCTCTGCCAAGATGCTTCCAGGCGCTTCCTCACAGGCTCCAGGGGCCGCCTCCCAGGCACCCCTTCCCTGCCCACGGGCCATGCTCCACTCAGCCTCCCCGTCCCTGGCCCAGTGCCACCTCCTGAGGCTGCTGGTCCTCTGTCACGTGGGGCGGCACGACTTCCTGTTGCTGTTGAGCGGTGGGCGCAGGGCCTGCAGCCTCACACCCAGCCTGCTGCCAGGAAACCCGACAGCCCGGCCAGCGCTGTCTCACCCACCCCAGCCCCAGTGGCCTTCTCTCTGGAGGAGGCGCCCTTAAGGAGGGGATGCCCAGTGTTGCCCCATCCAGGGGAAGCCTGGAGGCCTCCATGGTCCCCCTTCCTGCCTGGCTCTCTGCCGCCGGCCCCAACTTACCTCCCCAGCCTTGGCCCTTGTCAGAGCTCTCCCTGCCCTCCCAGCTCCCATCACTCTGCCTGCTTCCCGTTCCTTCATCTCAGAGCCGGTGGCATTTTTCGTATTCACATCTGTCTTTATTGCCCTTTCCCTCCCGTGTGGCCCACCAGGGCTGGCACTGGCCACATTCACCTGTATTCTCCGCATCTGGAACCACAGCTGGAGTGCCATTGGTGCTCAGGAGATCCCACACCCAGGAAAGGAGAGATGATGCAGTAGCTCTGGCCGCTGCCGGGCCTTTGAGCCCCTGGAGCCCTCGCTGCAGGTCCCCTGGGCTGCTGGGCTCCGAGCCGTGTGAGAGCATCTCTCCCCCAGGGGACCCCAGTTAAGCGGTGCTGGGGAGGAGGGAGGCGGGGCGGAGAGGCCACAGTGCGGAGACAACTGGGTCCGGCTCTTTCATTACTTAGTGTGTCACTAGGCAAGTCCTTGCTCCCCCGGGCCTCAGTTTCCCCACCTGTAAGCAGTGGGCAGAACCGCTGACCCCAAGGGCTGTTGTGAAGTGCAGAAAGGCCAGGTCAGGGTCTGGCACACAGCGGGAGCTCAGCTGAATGTGGGTGTGGGTGGGCAGGGCCTGGGGGGCTGGGGTTGCAGGACAAGGGGAGGAGCCCACTCCTTACCTGTCCTGAGCTGGCCCCGTCCCTCCTGGGCCCCAGCACAGAGGCCTGTGATCCTTTGTGCACAGGTGGTACACTTGCCTGAGCTCACCAGGACAGCTCGCCCCACCATGGTGAGCGGGCGTGGGTGTGTCTAAGTGTGCGTGTATGGCAGCAGTCCGGCCAAGCCAGGAGTCGGGGAGTAACTGATCTGTCATTGTCATTGTCCTCTTATCTGACCACAGATGCTGCCACCCTCAGCCACGCAGGGACCAGCTGAAAAGGTGTGTATTATGAGAAAGAGGGTCACCAAACGCAGGCGCTTTAGGGGCCTTCATCCAGCACATGGACTCAAGCACAACATTCGGCTTGCTGCTCCAGACATTGGTGGTCTGGCGTGTTGCTGCTGGCGGTGCAGAATAGCTCAGGAAGGACCTCTGGAAGCCACCTGCTGTCAGGAACACTGCCTGGAGGAGGCAGCAGGGCCAGCAAGATAAAGCAGTCTGGGGCCGTGCAGAGGCAGGCCAAAGTCCCCAGCACCTGGCCACTTCTGAGTGATCTAAAGCAGGGTAAGATGGAGGGGGTGCTGGTGACCGAGTGGAGGCAGGGAGCAGAAGTGGCCAAGTGACATGTCCCAAGTGGCATGGGACATGAACTTCGGCTTCGTCCCAATTTTGAGGCAGGGCTGGCAAGCCTCCACCACCTTGGCATGGAGGGTGGGGGCGTCACCTGTTGAGTAACCAAGCAAGGCTGGACCAGGAGATGCTTAACCCGGTGTGGAAAGCAGAGTCTCCTGGGACCTGGGCTCCCCCAGCCGAGCTATGCCAGGTGTAGGAGGGGACCTGGAGTTTGGGCAGCTGAGCTTGGGGCGCCTGCAGGGCCAGGGCCAGGGAGCCTCCACCTCCCAGAAAGCTGGCACACCAGGCTGCTGGCCGGCTGCCCAGAGGACAGTGGGATAGCGGCTCCCCACAAAAAAAAAAAAGAGGTGGTTGAGGTTGAGGTTGGGGACAGGGTCAGACGGAAGGCCCAGGCGCTGCCTTCCTCCGGGCCTGGCTCCTCTGCAGCTCTGGCGCTCAGCCTGGACCCTGCGCCCCTCCCCTCCTTAGGGGTGGACAAACCCAGGGTCCCATGGACCTGTCCCCGGGCTACTTTCCTCACGCCACCCTCGGAGAGCCGGCTGGGCCTGGCCTCCTGTGTGCCCAGCTCCAGGCCACACCTCGGAAGGCAGCTGCTGCCCGCCCACTGCTGATGGGAGCCAGTGGCCACACTCTGGTCACCCAGGCCCCCTGGACGCAGGCGTCCGACTTCCGCTGTCCTCCACGGGCTGACCTTCCAGGCAGGTGCATTGCTCCAGCCCCACACCATCCCCGTTCCCTTCCACCTGAGGGCTGGGCCTCAGGCAGTGACTCTGGGGAGCCTGGCGTGGCGATTCCAGACCACGGAAGGCCTGGGGCTCTGAGCAGCCATGGACTGAGACAAGAACCGACGGCCCGCGCCTGGCCTGTGCCAGCTCCTCGGCTGTGTGCCAAGTCATCCAAACTGAGCCTCAGTGTCGTCACCAAGGAATGAGGACAAGGCAGTGACACACGAGGCAGCGCCCAGCACAGGATAAACAGCTGTGCCTGTGCCTTTCGTCTGAGCTGGCAGCTCACACGGCCCACCAAGTCACAGACTCTGTCTGTAGAACGAGGTGGCAACTGCACTTCGCCGGGGCAGTCGTGAGGATTCCAGGAGCCCGTGGAGAGCCTAGCAGCGCCTGCGCCTGGGCTTCAGCCCAGACCGCCCTGCTCCCAACACACCCATACCGGCCACATGCGCCCTCTCCTGGTGATCACCGTGCTCCTGCTGCAGAGCAGGAGCCGGCCTGAGGGGGAACAGCAGTGGAAAGATGCCCAAGGATGGAGGGACCTCCCTCAAATGGAGAGCAAGGGGCCTCTTGGCAGGGCACATCGTGGCTGGAGCCTGTGGGGTGTGAGAGCTGCACCTGCCTGTGCCTGGTGACAGGTGCTGCCGGGCCCGGGCCTGCTTCTCCATCTGTACCATCTGCAGACGCCCCCTCCTGGACGGCCTCCCCCAGCCCAAGCAATCCCTGACCCTGGTGAGCCAAGAATTCACTTCCCACCTGGAGAATGAACAACGGTGCTAGCAGGGTGGTCTTCCACCTTTAATTGGGGACACAAAAGGCACCTCTCCCAGTACAAGATCACCAGCAGGTAGGTGGGCCCAGTGCCCAGGGGAGCCTGCCCGGGAGGAACAGAAGAGGGCTGGAGCAGGAGGCTGTGGAGGAGGTGGTGGGGCCGCAGGTGTTCCAGGCGTCCCGGGCCTCCTCTGGCAGCCTGGGGCTGCTGTGTTCTCGCCCCACCATGTGCAGCTTCGTACCTGGACCATGTGCAGCTCAGCAGAGGGCCACACACCCTGCCCCCACCAGCTGGCCAAAGCCTTTGGGCTCCGTGAGGTAGGGGCACGGAGTGACCAGAGGCTGTGCCAGAAGCTTCTGCTGTCTCCAGCGTCCAGCCAGGCCTCGACTGGCAAGGTGGCTCTGCAGAGGGCTCCTCTGGGGATGGTCCAGCGAGGGTCACCTGGGCCTCAGTCTCAGCAAAGTCGTAGTGGTCGGGTGGGGTGGGGAAGGAGGCAGGAGTGGCCAGGATCCCAGTGGAGAGCTGACCTGTTCCCCCAATTCATCTGGCGGCCTCCCCACACCCCCAGGCGGCACAGCCAGCGGCAGCTGGGTCAGCTCCACCCTCGAGGAAGAGAGAAGGGGGAACAAGCCGCCCCCAAAGCAGCCTTAACACCGAAGGAGGGAGAGGGGCCCCAGCCAAGGAGCGTGGGAGCAGGGTGGCCTGGGCTGCAGGGTGCCAGACCCCACACTCATAAGGCAAACAGCATGTCGTCATCTTTCTCCTGGGTCTTCTTTCGAGGGGCGGCGCCAGGAGGGGGTCCCGGGGGCCCTGTGGCGGAGGGGCTGGAGAGATTGGGCAACCGATCGGCCACTTTGGCCCGTTCTTCCAGGAACTTGTCAAACTCTAAAGGAAGGAGACAGGCTGGAGGTGGGCTCCAAGCTGCAGGGCGGGGCAGGGGGTGCAGGGCCAGAGCCTCCTACCTTCACTGGTGATGCCCTTGGGCTCTTCGGCATCATTCCCCTGGGAAAGCAGGAGGCAGAGGTTAGCTGCAGAAGAGCTGCAGTCCTTCCGGCATGGTGGGCGGGGACCACCATGGAGTGCTCCAGACTCAGGCTCTGCGAGGCCCCAGGACTTGAACCTCGGCCGCTCACCCCTTCCTGAGCTACATGGCCCCAGGTGTCATCTGACTTCTCCGAGCCTCGGTTTTTGCCCGGAAAAACTCAGAGGGTTGTCAGGTAGCTAAAACGGAATACTACACACAGAGTGCCAGGCACAGGGTGTGGTGCCCAGGGGCCCTCATGGTGGAAAGGCTGACACCAGGGACTGAGGCCATGCTCCGAGACTGAGGACACACTTGGGGACTGAAGCCATGCTCGGAGACTGAGGCCACGCTTGCTAAAGCTGGGGGCTGGGGAGGGGGTGAGCCTTCTGCCACCCGACAGAAGCAGATAGACCCTGGCCTGACCTCAGGCAGATACACGGTGTCGGCTGCGTGCAGAGGCAGCCTCTGGCCTGGCAGAGCCCAGGCACTTGGTCCCTGGCACCCAAAGAGGAAGCCCTGAATGGAGGCCGAGGCTGACGCTGTCCTTCCGCTCGCTGGGGGTGGCAGGGCTCTGGAGACGGCCTGGGCCCCCGCCTGCCTCCTCCTGGGCGAAGCAGCCCTCGCCACAGCTGCTGGTCAGTTCCTGCTCTGTGGGAGGGGGCTGCTGATGGCCTTTCCCTCTGAGAGTGGCGGGAGGCCACCTGAGCCACGCAGGAGCGGGGCTTAGCACTACCATGGGTCCTCGGGTACCCTCAGCTCATCCTGTCCTCTCCAGCGGGCTCACACCCTAGACCTGGCGTGGGAGAATGTCTGGGGAGGGAAGGTTCCAGCAGCTGCGAGGGGTGTGGTGCCCAGGCCCCCTCTGAAGGGAAGTACCCAGGAGGTGGGCGGGTGGCAGGAGAACTTCCAGCTGCTGAGGTGTCCTACATTAACGCCCCTCTCCTCACAGCAGTACCCCTTGCCACTTCCTCATGAGAAAAACGGGAGCCCCGTCAGGTGGGCGAGGAGGGGGCCTGAGCCTCTGCCTCTGGGCTGGGCAGGCCCTGACTTACCACGTCAGTGGACAGCCACTGCTCGATGTCCTCCATGAGGCAGGCCTGGGTGACGGGGATCTGGAAGGAAGGGCAGAGGATGAGGCCGGGGCAGTGCGCTGGCGAACAAGGCAAAAGGCCCTGCCAGCTCGCTGTCCACGGGCTGGGTAGCCTGGGGCAGTCACCCATCCCTGAGCCTGTGCACTTCTAAAATGGGGCCTGTCAGACCTGCCCCTTTGGAGGGGGTGAGAGAGCCTGGCATCCCCGCCAAGGCAGCTCCTGCTCAGGGGCCTGGGACCCACAGTTCTGCCCACTGTGCCAGGCTGTGGGCAAGGGGGGCGCAGGGCCAGTAGGCTAAGCAGGGGATAGGGAGGGGGCTCTGAACAGCTGGAGCAGGGTCCCGAGGAGAGAATGGATCCCTGGCTCCCACACGCCGAGGCTGGGGAGCTCTAGGCTGGAGGGAAGGACTTTGTGCACGGGCCCGGGCAGGGCCTCTGCACAGGTGCTGAGGAGCGTCTGACAGAAGGACGTGCAAAGCCCACGGAGGGGCCGGCCATCAAGGAGCAGAGGGGCAGACTGCCGGTCAGGGGCCGCCAGGTCTCCCACACCTCTGCAGACTCAGGGTTCATGGCGGAAAGGGGTGCAGAGGGCCAGAGTGGAGGGAGGTGCCAAGATGACTAGAGGAGGCCAGGCTGGTGGACTTGGGCTGTGGCTGTGCACGGGGACATTTCAGTTTGGGCCACAAAGATGGAGGCTCTGCCACAAAGGCCCCTGCACAGGGCCTGGGGGCTTCCTTCTCTACCAGCTTCTTCGGTGGGAGAATCCAGTTGGAGGTTATGGGCACAGATTTTGGAGTCAGAGAGACTGGAATCTGGCTTGGCCCCCTTAATACAGTGTGATTCTGGGCAGGTTACCTAACTTCTCTGAACCTCACTTCGCTCATCTTTAGAGGATACCAGTACCTACCCTCTGGGTTGCTGAGCATTGAGACGATGGCTATAGAGAGCTGAGTGCAGTGCCTGGCACAGAGCAGAGGCTCAGGAAATACTAGTTACCACTGAGCTACTTTGCGAAAGAGAGGGAATCTTTCTCCAACCAAGCCAGTTCAGTCCCCAAGCGCTGTCCCCAGCCCCTGAGGACCCCAGTGGGCAGCAGGAGAGCCCAGAGAGGAGGCAGGAGCCGACTTCCCAGCAGCAGTAGCAGCAGCAGCAGCATCAAGTGCTCTGGGCCGCCCACACCAGCTCCCTCTCCCACTCAGCTCTCTGCTGGTGCTCGGCCCAGAACCTCTCAGCTCCAGAGGGGCTGCCTGGGCCTTGCTTCCGAGTCAGGAGCCGAAAGAGGGCGCTGAGGGGCCGTGGAAGCAACAGTGGAGGGAGCAGGACTGTGGTGAGCGCTGGGTTGGGCCCAGCAGGCTCTTAGCTGCCTGGGCACGCACAGCACCGCTCACTCTCCTCTGGATCCGAGGGTCCTGCTCTCTCCGACAGCACCACCAGGTGGGCCCCTGCGAGTGGCAGTCCCAGCTCCCCGGGCGGCCAGCCTGGCCTCCTCACCATGCCTTGTCTCACCATCCAGTCACTGAGGCTCCTCTCGCTGCTGCCTCCCATCTGGGTGAGAAAGGGTCTCGCTGAGGGTGGTGGGAAGGGCAGGGCCAGGGCCGCAGGTGTGCCCGCAGCCTTCCCCAACAGCAGGCTTGCCGCCACTGAGGCGGCCCGTGTGTGCGCATGTGTGTGCATAGGCAGGTGTGTGCTGGGTGTGCAGGCAGGTGAGGGGTGACAGGAAGCAGCAGAGGGTCTCAGTGTGGAGTGAGGCGTAGCGGTGCTGGGACTCGGCCCCGAGTGAGCTGGGCGCTGCTCCCCCTTCTCCGGGATGGTCTCCGAGGGCAGGCCTGAGCAAGGGCCGAGCGGGCGGCCATCAGCCAGTTTCCTGGCTCACATGGGATTCTGATGGTCGGCCCAGGCTGAGGAGCCCTGTTTATCGATGGGCAAACAGGAGAATGTGGCCTCCCCGACCCTGATAGGCCTGGCACAGGGCCTGGCACTCGTTGTCCAGCACCCCACATCACAGGGCTGTGAACCCCGGGGGCAAACACCAGCTGCCCACAGGGTGCGCTTGATTCCATCGCGCACATGGCTGCTGGGAATCACGTGCTGACGGCTCAGTGGGAGAGTGTACTGCCCAGCCAGGCTTCAGGACCTCGGAAGCGGATGTTGCTGACACGGCTTTGAGAAGGTTGTACCCTGATCTCGTGGAGGTCACTTAATCTCCCTCTCCCCTCACAGAGAGAATGAGATAATTGGCCAGCCCTGCCTTCCTGCAGCAGATGCGTGTGCTTCCCCCCTGGGCTGACTGAAGGCGGCGGAGGAGCCGGGAGGCCTGGTTCTACTTCTTGTCATGCCCCTAGTTGCTGTGTGCCCCTAGGTCAGTGACGCCCATCTCTGGGCTGCGGCTCCCTCAACTGCAACAGGAAGGGTTGGCTGGGACTATTGCCTGCTGGGCTGTGGAGTCAGTTCAGCCCACAAGAGGCCGAGGGCCTGCGAGGGAATGCTTTCAGCAGGCTTCCTGACGGTCGGAGTCATCCAGATTCCTGGAGCCAGAAAGGCAGGCCGAGCAGGGGGCGCTCAGCCCTGCTCCTGGAGCCCCGCGGGTCCTCTGGGGTTCTTGTTCCCAACGCTGGCTTCGGAGCAGGACAGACCCATGGCTGTGAGACTCTGGGCAAACTCCCTCACAGCGCCCAGCCTCGGCTGTCTCCTGTGCAGGTGGGGCGGCGGCACAGCAGTGCTGTGAAGATTGACGACTCCCCCGTGCGCCGGCCCGTGCTGAGGATGGCACATCTGTGTCTCCCTTAAGCTCTCTCTGGGACTCAGCTTTCTCATCAGTGAGAGGGGATAACAATACACCGTAAGGGTCTGCGTGACGACTCAGTAAAGAGGGGACACAGAGCACGCAGCACAGGGCCTGGCACAGAGCACAGACTCGACAAATGACCGCTTACAAGTAGAAACGACAGGAGGCTGGGACACGGCGCGGGGACGTGCTCTGCTGGGTGGCAGGTCGCACAACACATAGGAGGCCTCTGCCCCCCGTCGCTGGCCCTGCCTCCAGTGTTCTGGGTCCCACCCTGTTCCGAGCGGGGCTGACTCCTGAGATGGGAGTCATTGGGACTCTCCGCCCGTGGACTGGGCGGCTTCCACAGCCTCCTCGTGTCTCTCCAGCTCCCACGCATGACCCTTCTAAAACCAAGTCAGACAGTGTCCCCTCTGCTCAAGACTGTCTGCGGCTTCCCCCTCATGCGGAGGAAACCCACTGTGCTCCCAGCTGCCCCTGAGGCCTCTGGTTCCGGCCGCCCCTCAGGCTTCGTCTCGCACCACCCAGTCCGGCTGTGGCCTCAGAGCCCTGTGCAGTCACCAGCCCTCTCCTGGGTCATGCTCCTCACGGCCCCGCCTCTCCAACTCCTGGGTCCTGCCGTTTCTAACCACCTCCCGAGGAGCTGCTCTGTCTGCTCGCTGGCACGGCAACGCTCACCACCCGAAAGGCATCCAGAGCCGCTCGAGAGGTGCGAGAACTGTACTAGGAGCTCTCGCCGAGGGGGAGGCTCACCCACAGGGTGCTCAGTGCGGGCATGTGGCTGTCACTCAGGACACAGTCAAGCAAGTAAATGCAACCAAAATGACACACTTGGATGCCTCCCTGTGGTTTGAGGGCCTGTTCTCTTGTCCTCCTCTGTCCACACTCCTGCAAATAACAGTCTCCAGAGAGGCAGTGAGGCAGCACAGTGACTGAGCTCTAGTCTGCACCGAGCGCCTTCCATACGCCCTCTCCCGCATCCTACTATAAACCAAGGGCACTCCTTTGAGCCTCAGTGTACAGACAGAGAAGTCGAGGGTCAGAAAGGTTAGCAATCTGCCTAAGGACACACAGCTGGTAGAAAGGGGAGCTGGGGTGGGAACTGAGGCTGCTGGACTCCAGCTCCCTGACTCAGCTCTGACCCTTTCTTGCTGTGTGAACTTGGGCAAACGACTCGAACTCTCTGACGAAGTTTCCTCAGTTGTGAAATGGGAATAATCACATTAGCTACAAAGGGCCACCTGGAGAACCACATGGGGAGAGGGCTGTGGTCGTGTTAGCCAGTGCCCAGCACACGGGGGCTGGCGGGCGAGCACCCTCCGGTAGTCCTTCTGCACAGCCCCAGGCGGGCAGCAGGGCCCTCTGCTTACCGCTCCGGTGTTCTGCTGCCGGGCATCCAGGGCTCCAGCCAGGCCATCCGTTGCTTGGGGGGCTTCATATTTTACCCTGAAACACAAAGGCCGCCATGCCCATGAGATGCTGCCCTTGCTGCACCGGGCATCCAGCGGATTCTCTGAGGATGGAGCGGGTGGGCGGGGTGCGGGACCCGCATCTGGTGCAGACTTGGGTCGTGCCTGGGCGGGGGTGGCTCAGGCCCCAGGAAGGGCTGCCTGGGAATGGTAGGGAGGGCCTCATTTCCTGCCTCAGGGAATTGGGATCAGACGTGTGACCTGTGTGACGGGCAGCAGCGAGGGAGAAGAGAGGCGAGGGAGAAGAGAGGCGAGGGTGCTGCGGGCCAAAGACCAAGACCAAGACCCCCAAGGGCTATCACCAGATCTGGCCAGACTCCAGGGAAGAGAAATAGCGCCAATGACCTCACACTCATGCAGAATTCAAATCGGCAGGCCCTTTTTTGAGCAGCTCTCATGTCATAATTCTATAACCCACGGTTCTGGAGAAGGTTGCATTTGAGTGGGGAATTCCACCCTGCTGCGGAAACAAGCGTCAGACGGTGGGGTGTGCCATCACGCACTGGCTGTCCAGCATGAGATCTCCCCGCCCCTCCCTGTCCCAGCAGCACAGGGAGGGGGATTCTAAATGTCCTCGGGGGATGCCAGTTGGGCAGGGTAGGAGGACAGGAGCTGGGGGCAAATGCAAGGCTGACGGGCTGGGACGGGCAGGGTCTGACACTGCAGCTCCTGGCAGATGAGCACAGGAAGGAGGTGTTTGCTGCGTTTGTGGTGGTCTCAGGGGGAGCGAGGGAATAAAAAAGGAGTGGGAGGACACCTGCGCTAGCGAGGGGCTGGGCTGTCTCTTCTGGCGGTGACGGGGGCTGGCCAGGGGAGGTGCTGGCACACAGCCCGGATGCTTGGAGAGAGCCATTACTCTAGCTCTGAACCGCCAGCAGGAAGGGGTGAGGGCTCACGCTGGGTCAGCCCAGCTTTGGGTGAAGAACTGAGCTGCAGAATTCCAGGATCTCCCTCCAGGTACAGGCCAGGAGCACCGTGCACCCTGCACCCTGCTGAAGCCAGGGCTGGTCCACTCGAGGCTTCTGGACCTGGGGCCACATCACTTTTAACTCTTGCAATGCCAAGTTGCCTTCCTGGGAATGAGATGGACCAGCACTTAAAGGGGCCTCTTGAATGAGACCCCCAGATTCCCAGGCAGTCATTTTGAAGAGCACTGATGCCTGCCCCTTCCCACGGGCTGTGGACTGAGCCAGAGGAGTGTGGCCATTAGCTCGTTTGTCCATGGCAAGTGGGCTGGGGACTGCGTGCAGGGCCATGCTGGAGCCAGCCTGAAAGCCAGGGTGGCTGGGGGTGGGGTGTGCCCTTGCCCTTCTGGGGAGCAGCCTAGTGTCCTTGGCTAAATCTGGGCAACAGCAGCTGGCGAGGAGGAAGTGATGCCAAAGACTGAGCAATGTGTCCTGACCCTGGGAAGGCCTGCTCACCAGGGTATGGAAGCAGCCACGCTGCTGGCCCTGCATTCCAGACATGGCAAGTGCGTGAGGAAAAGGCAGAACAAGGCATGTCTAGCCTAGGAACATAGACACTGACGCTCCCTTCGCTCAGAGGAACTGCATGTTCTGTCCTAGTTACTCCCCAGCCCTCTGCTTTCGCCTCTCTCATGCCCGCAAAGCCCCCGAAGGCCAGCTTGGCAGACCAGGGGACCCTGCCTGCAGCAGTGGAGGCCGAGCACAGCCCTGATGGAGGAAGCCCACGTGGCCCCCATGGGGCTGCAGAGCCCGGGCCAGGGATCTGCTGCCCCACGCCCAGCGCAGGAGGGAGGAGGGCTGCTCCTCAGATGGTCCCAGCCAGGCTGGTGGGCAGGGCAGGACCTGGGGCCACTTGAGAAGTTGTTCTTGGAGAAGACACAGTGGCACTGGGAGGAGGTGGAGCGTGTCCCCAGGACAGTGATGTGGAAGAAGCTGACGAAGAGCACCCTTGCTCTGGCAAAGCCTGGCTAAGGTGCCCCTGGCTCGGCCTGGCCCAGAGGCCCCCATTGCTCTCCTTGGCTCCCAAGTGGAAGGGCCTGGCCAGTGGGAGGGGCAGTGACCATGTGAGCTGTGGTCGGGGCTGGGGCAGAAAGGGAGGGGCTGACAGGGAGCTGGCTTCCCGGTGAACAGAGGCAGAGGCGGCGCGGGTCAGAGGGAGGCATGGGCCAGATACCAGGTGGGCAGAAAAGGCCTTGGAGAGTCCAAGAACCTCAGAGGACAGGGCAAGGTGGACAGTCCAAAGGCCAGCCAGGTGACCAGGGCTAGAAGATGCAGCCGAGTGTAACGGAGGGACAGCCAGGCAGGAGAACAAAGGAAAGAGGAACCCCATGCTAGGGCGCACTTTGTCCCTGCCTGCGCTTTCTGCTGGGGTGGAAACCAATCCCCAGGGAGGGCCTGCTGGAGAACCAGGGCCTGAGAAGGACACAATGTTGTTCCAGCACGTCTGCCCATCCCCGTCTCAGGCTCTCCCTGCCTCCGAGCCTCTGCATACGCCGTTCCCATGGCCTGAAACACCACCTTGACTTCCTCCGCCCCAGTGCCCAGCCCTAAGCACCCTCTGCAGAATTGCACGCCACCTCCTCTGTGTCTGCAGGGCCTGCTACACCCTCCAGGACAGCACTTAGATAGCACGGCAGTGGTCCGTGTGCACGTCCCTCTGTCCCTCAGGGCCCCACGCCCCAAATGAGTGATGGTGCAACAGCAAGTCTCAGCCAGGCTGGTGAGCCAGGCCAAACCCCCGCCCCCCACCAGCTACAAATCCCACATGACTCGTTAGCCTCCACTGGCACAGCAGCCTCCCAGTGCTCCTAACCCCATGGCAACCGTGAACTGCTGGTCCCAGGGCACCTGGACTTGGGAGTACAGACCCGTCCCAGACTAAAGATGTGGCTTACAGCTGGGCTGCCTGGCCAGTGGGCAGGGCTGTGAGCAACCCCACGCCCCGCTGGTGGCAGCCTGTCACACTTGACCTGGATTTGCCAGAGTGGAGAGGGTATCCCTGGGCCCTCTGGAGGCCCATGGACAGTTCCCAAAGACACCAGGATGCCCGCTAAGGAGCCAAGAGTCTGCTGGGAAGGTCCCTTAATCCAGAGCTTTCTTTGGCTATACAGCCTGGCTGCCCACAGCTCAGCCCAAAGGTCATAAGCAAAGCGCTGACAACCACCCCAAGCAAACTGCTTCCCTGACAGGCCTGTGTGGAGCCAGTCCCGGGACGTTGCAGCAGGGAGCCGGCCCTGGCGGACACTCGGCCAGGAGCCTTGGCTGCCAAAAGCATCTCCCTGAGAATGGGCAGTGCCCAGGGCAGAGCGGGCGGACCTGAGTGGGCAACAGGGAATTCTCTGGAAATCAAGGATGGCTATGCAACCTCAGAAATGACCGGACATGCCCCTGAGGACTTATCAGGAACCTTCCCCCCTGCCCCAGAGGGCAGTACGTGGTGTACAGAGCAGTGGGGTGCTGGGTTGGGCTGGGGACACTAGGTTTCAGAACCAGCCCTGGGTTCCCAACCCAGCACTGTCAAACATTAGCTGCCCGACCAGGGGCAGTTGACTCAGCCTCTCAGTACCTCAGTCTCCTCATCTGATCAGACTAGGTAAGATTGTGGCACATAGCTGCTCATCAACCTTGGGCGTCCCTCCTCCATCCAGCCCACCTGTGGGGCATGCAGTCCACCACTCAGCCACAGGGCTCCTCGGGCCATGCGGGGCTGACTCGGGGATAGGAAGCCTGCCCTCCTGAGAAGGTGCAGGCAGGTGCCCTTCCTTCTGCACGGTGTGCCCACCAGCAGGCAGAGTTCCGGGACTGGAGAGAGGCTCTCCTCTGGTGTGGAGCAGCCCAGACTGCAGGGAGCCGGGGGGCCCAGCCACTCACTCTTTCCGTTGGTCAGCGAGCGAGCTGCCCCGTGTCAGCGCAAACATGTCAAACTCGTCTTCCAGGCGGCCAGAGCCCTCCAGAGACTGCAGGCCAGCCCTCACGCTGCTGGAGCCCAGGTCTGCGGGGACAGAAAGGACATGTGAAGGGTCCGCCCGGCTGGCCCTGTACACACTGAGCAGTGGCTGAGCTGCTGCCTGCCAGGCCCAGGGCCAGCTCTGGAGGAGCGGCAGGGAGCAGGGTGGACAGGGTGAGTGAATGGATGGGACAGGCCACCTGCTGGCTGAGGGACTGTGGGCATGTCACTTCCTCTCTCAATTATTCCTAGCGCTTGGCACAAAGCAGGCAGTCAACAATGTTAAAACTAGTCATGCTGACAGTAAGGACTGCTAACACGTATCCGGAGGTGCCCTGGGCCTGGCACCGGTCTCTGCCTGTTTCCTGCATGAGCTCACTCAGTCCTCATGACGACCTGGAAGGAAGGGCCCATTCCTGCCCTTGACGCAGAGGAGCAAAGAGGGGCACAGGACGTCCAAGTCACCTCCCATGCCCACCCAGATGGCTCAGGCCATGGGGAACTAACTTGGTGTCGAGGGCAGTCACAGAACAGCGGGATTTCGGGGACCTGAGGGGGCTCGGGAGCTGTGAGGCTGCGAGGGAGAGTGCCACATGTTTGGTCCCTGGTTCTCAACCCTGCAGCAGGACGCAGCTTGGGACTCTGGTGAGGTGGGGTCTGGGCTGACGTTCTGCTGCTGACGCCCCAGCTCCAGCTGTATAACAGGAGGGCAGCCCAGTACTGCAGGCGTGCCCAAAGTACCACCACGTGCCCTTGGCCAGAGCCCCCACACGGCACTTACTCATTCCCGCCAGCTGGGACGAGAGGCTGCTGGTGGCTGCTGGGTCAGGGCCCATGTCCATCAGGTCAGCCGCCGCCTCGGCCTCACTTGGGGCCTGGGGGAAAGGGAGATGCCACCATCATCCTCCCTGCCTGCAGCCTCCTTCCCTTCTGCCCTGAGGCACGGGCACCTGCAGTCTTCGCCTGCGGACTTGTCAACAAGGCCCCCGGCAGCTACTACTGGGAGCCAGGGGGTCTTTCTTCCTGTCCTGGGCCTCTAGCTCCGCTGCACCCCGAGAGGGTGGGAAGAGCCCTGGGCATCAGCTGGTGGCAGAGCCTTATTTACGCTGAAGGGACAGTGACGTAAAGTTAGAAGGGCCTTCTCCGTGAGCCTGAGCGGAAGGCACATCCTGTCCGGGATGTCTGCGGAGGCAGGCGAGCACAGCCCTCCCTCTTCCCGCTCACAGGCACGTCTAGTCACCCAGAAGCAGCTGTTTACCTTGGCGCTCTGGCCTGTTCGGAACCGTTCAAACCTGGAAGATGGAAAAGACTCGAGTCAGGGCGCGGGACTGGGAGTGGCCCCTCAGCATAGCCCGCAGAGCTTTCCCACGGTGGGGCTCCATGTGCACGCGGGGGTCACAGTCAGGGTGACAGACCCAGTTCATGCCTGCTGTCCCGGGAATTACGAACGGTGCCTGGCTTTCACTTGCAAGAGTGTCTCAACCTGATTATCAATTACCTAGCCGCCTTAGTCACAGCTGGCATGGAGCACACACATGAACAGACTAGAACAGAAAAGAAAACGGGGCTGCACTGCACACAGCTGGGGGATGTGCTGTTTTGTGACACTTGGATTATATACTTGTGCACTTGGGTGTGTGTCACCGGCTCTCTAAAGTGGTGTAAGGCATACACGTACTCCTCACACTGCTTTATGGAGGCCCTGAGACTACCCCAGACAGGCTGAGGGGCTGGTGGGGTGGACCAAGAAGACCTTAGTCTGGGATCTGTTGCAGTCCTGGCCCTGTCATTATTGTTATTGTGTGACGTTGGGTAAATTACATCACTTCTGAACTTCAGTTTCCTTGTCTATTAAGAAGGGGGTGACAGAGGAACCTGCCTCCCAGGTGTGAGGGTCAGGCGGACACTGAGCATGAGTGACTGAGAACTGGAAAGCATCAGGCAAATGCCAGGCCTGACGACTGTGGGTGTCAGAGGGGTCCCAGTCACCCCTAGATCAGGCCCTGGGGCCACCTCACAGCTCACAGCCCAGAATGGCAGGGAGGGCACTCTTTTTTTTTTCTTTTTTAATTGAGTTAATGATAGGTTACAAACTTGTGAAATTTCAGTTGTACATTAATGTTTGTCAGTCATGTTGTAGGTGCACCACTTCACCCTTTGTGCCCACCCCCCACCCCACCTTTCCCCTGGTATCCACTAAACTGTTCTTAGTCCATAATTTTAAATTCCTCATATGAGTGGAGTCATACACAGATTATCCTTCTCTCGCTGGCTTATTTCACTTAACATAATTCCAGGGAGGGCACTCTTAATGCCACTGGGCAACGGAACAGGAGAGGCCAGGCAGATGTGGTCAGCAGCAGCCCCAGCCCACTCTTGACTGATTCAGAATCACACACCAAGTGTCTGCGATGGATAAAGCTACAACATGAACAAGGGGCTGGAGGAGGCAGGGATAACTGTCCCAGACACCCCGATGGCTGAGCGCTTGACAGGCGTTGTTGCGTGGACTCTGTTACCTACAAGAACCCTAAGCTTCGTCTTACAGATGCAGAGAACGTGTGGGGACATGTTGCCCTGCAGGCCCAGCACCCTTCTCCCTTCTTCTGAAACAGATCTAAGCGCTTCTCTGGGAACTGCTCTTGCCCCATTTCCCGTGATCCTGGTGGGACTGCCATCACGGGGCTTCTCCCTGCCCCCGACAGGTGGGCATAAGGAAGCTGAGCCACCCAGAGTTCTCTTGGGAGCTGACTCTAGGACACAAAAACCTGAGGAGGGCAGGCGTTTGCATGCCACTTATTGATGGTGACACCCTGGGGTCATGGCCCAGGAGATTCTGCTGTGGGGACCCCTGAACCACCCTGGGATCTGTCCTTCCTGCTTTGGTGTGTGGCCTCACTGTTTTACTCTTCTGTGGATTCTTTTTTTTTTTTTGAGGAAGATTAGCCCTGAGCTAACATCTGCTGCCAATCCTCCTCCTTTTGCTGAGGAAGACTGGCCCTGAGCTAACATCTTCCTCTACTTTATACGTGGGACGCCTATCACAGCAAGGCATGCCAAGCAGTGCCATGTCTGCACCCGGGATCTGAACCGGTGAACCCCGGGCCGCCAAAGCACAATGTGCATACTTAACCGCTGCGCCACCAGGCCGGCCCCTCTTCTGTGGATTCTGAAAGCTATCCCTTTAATGAAGGCTATTCTCCTAACAAATTCTTTTCCTGCTTAAGTGAGCCAGAAACGCTGTGTGTAGCTTACAGTCAAAGAGCACTAATTAAGTCAAGTAACGCATCCAAGGCCCAGGGCCGGGCAGAGGTGCAGTGAGCACAGACAGAACCAGGACTGTGTGGCTGCAGGCCCATGCTCGCAGCCACCGCCGCTGCCGTCTCCAGGGCTGGATGCAGGGGCACGGGCGGCAGGGTGAACTCTGGAAGGAGAGGGGAGGTGGGTGGAAGGCTGGGCGTTCGTGCGGGAAGAAGACAGCTGAGGGCACATGGACTGGAGGGCAGGCGTGCTGTCTGGGAGGTGTGAACCAGGGAAGCAGGAACCAGGGGAGGGAGAAGGCTGGGGCAGGCGGACAGAGGCCGGGGGAGGCGGTGGGGCTACCGTTCGTGGCGCAGGAACACGTTGTTGAGATTGTCGTTGACGATGAGCAGCTCCTCCGTCAGCTGCTCGTTGGCGATGCGGGGGATGAGCTCCAGGACCCGCTGCTGCATGGCTCGGCACGTCCGGTTGAGCTCCTGCGGAGGGAGGGAGGGGTTCAACCATGGCCACTGGAGCCAGAGTGAGGCCATCCCTCACGGATGTCCAGCCCCCGGGCGTGCCTGGGAGGGAGAGGTCCCCAGACTGGACTTCAAGTTCCACAGAACGGCTTTGGGGTCTACAAACGAGCATGTGAATTCCACTTCTCAGTGTTCTACACCAACATTCAGCACACAGGGGACAACACTGTGTTCAACGGCGTTGCTGGTTTAACCTGGCTCCGTGCAGATTTGAGAATGAGGTTCCTGCTGCCATCTCTGCTCAGGGGAAACACTGAGACTGCAGGGGGCTGGCTGGACAAACTGTAGCTCCCCCGGGTGGACCGGGGTCTTCGGCAGCCAGAGCGTAAAACGAACCAGCTGACTCCACTACTATCCACGAACCCCGTCTCTGGATTTCTGCCTCGTTATTCTCACTAATTTCTTAATCCTTTTTATTCGGGAATAATTTGAGATTTACAGAAAAGTTGCCAAGATAGTACAATACAGAGTTCCTGTAAACCCTTCCCCCGGCTGCTTCTTAGTTTGGCATTTGTCAAAACCAAGACATGAACATTCGTTCAATGCTATTGACTAAACTAGACTCCACACGGTGTCACCAGTTTTCCACTAATGCTCTTTTTCGGTCCCAGGAACCCAAATTACATATACTTGCCATGTCACTGACAGACTTTTAGTCAGTAAGGGTTATATATTTAAACATGTTGCGGAAAAAAAACCAAGAGCCATAGCATTACAGGTTTTTCATTTGTAAGACTGAGCGTTTCTTCCTTCGGGCTCCTGCCACCAGGTGGACGGGTGGCTGGGTCCTGGTCTTGAGGTCCAGACGGACGGCAGGCACTGCTGACTGTGGCCACGTGCTGGCACTTTTCCGCTGGCGGCATTAAGATGAGGCACTGCCCCAAAATTGACTTTGGTTCCATTTTGGACCCTGTTACCCACCCCCTCCTAGGCCAGGCATTCTTCTGGAATTTCCTCACCCACCTTAAGCGTGGGGCAAGGCAGGCCTGAGCGACCTTCAACACCCTTCGGGCCTCCCCTCTCTTCCTCCATGACCAAGCACACTTGTGGTTTGTTCCCACTTCCTTGCCCGCCCCTCTCAAGAGCAGAAGAGCAGCGGGTGGAGCAGGGCCCTGTGTTCAGATCCTGCCTCTGCTGCTTACCAGCCTCATGACCCTGGGCACACCACATGACCTCTCCTTGCCTCAGTTTGCTGACCTGGAAATGGTAAGAGTCCTAACCTCATGGGGGCGGTGAGGATTAAGTGAATGGATGTCTGTCAGGTGTCCACACCAGCAGCTGGCATGTGGGAAGTGCTCGATGCACACAAATGGCTATCCTGTCAACCCTGGCCGCCAGCTCCAGCTTCTCAGTCCCCGAAATCGCTCACACCTGCCTGGCCTGGGCTTGGACACAGGAAATGCGCTGCAGCAATCCCGCTGCTTCCCAACCTGCCCGAGCTGCTCTCAGAAGGCCTCACTTACTCTTTGCATTCATGTGTTCGTTCCACCCTGAGACTCCAACTTTACTCCCCCCAGGCGGTAAGGACCCCTGAGCAAGTACCCTGTGTCAGCGTAGTTAGGCACAGCACGAGACAGCCCTGCCTGCAAGGAGCCTGAGGCCCAGCAGGGGACAGATAAGACATGAGACAATCACACCAACACTCTGTCCCTCGTGGGTTCAGGTGACTCTTGGGCCTTGGGGTCTCTGGCGTCTCTGTGAACTGGCCTCCACTGGGAGGGTGCCTTTCTCCAAATATAGTCCCTTCTGCTCCAGTGGTTCCCCGCTGGGAACCATGGGACTACTGTGGGACACCCAGGAGCAAAACCCCACCTGCCTCAGCTCCTCAGGACCAGTGCTCCTTCATCTCAAAGCTGGCTCTGCTCTCTCACGCCTGCCTGCTAAGCTTCATATTCTGAAGGTGGAAACCTCGCCTTCCAGCTTTTTCTCAATACCTTTTATTGGAAGCTATTCTGAAAGAGGAACATGCAAAACCTTACTTAATTCTCATGTCAAACTTGTACCACAAAGGCTATTATTAGGGCAATCGTACAGATGAGGAAGCTGAGGTAAGAGGGGCTATTTTGTTCAAACCAGAAAGTGAGAGAGCCCCGAATTCCAACCTGATGGAGCCCAAAGTCCCCGGCTTTAACACCCCCCACTGTGACCAAGGAGTTCAGAGGAAGCCATGAGAGCTGCAGTGGGGGTTGGGAAGAAATGTGTGCGGGCAAACGAGCAAGAAGTCACCTGGGGCCGGGGGAGGCTGAACCTGGGGGGTATGCTTGCTCACCTGTAGCAGCTCCAGGTCTGCGGGCTCTGCCTCGGTGGGCACCAGCTCCGTCAGCATCTCTGACATCACCCTCACATTCCCGCTCACCATCTCCAGCTCGCTGCGCAGCTTCCCAATCTGAAACACACGTGGACCCGGTGACAGAGGCCAAGAGTCCCGAGCCATTGCCACACACAGGGATGCAGCCTGGCATCACCAGCCCTGGGTGTGGCACTCAGAGAAGTCAACTTGCCAGCACCCTCTCTAGAATCCCAGGCCACAGCCCTGCACTAAGAGGCCCAAAGTGGGCTTGCCCCCACCCCACAGAGGCCCCCCGCACAGAGGTGCTACCAACCGTTACCATCTCCAAACTGGGGAGCCTGGTGCAGGGAGAGGCTGACAGGAAAGGAGCTGAGGGTGAAGACACCAGAGTCTGGCAGGAGGGCTGCAGCATCCCCTGGGTTCAACGCAGCAGCTAACGAGGCCCTGGAGGGCGGCTCCCCCCAAGGGAAGATAAGGGAAGCTGAAGGCCCGCTTCCCTCCTAGGATGATGGGGTTTCTCGCTCTCTCCTCCTAGGACAAGGGATTTCTCCCTCTCTCCCCTCCTAGGGTGATGGGATTACCCCTCTCCCCTCCTGGCATGACGGGATTACCCCTCTCTCCTCCTAGGATGACGGGATTTTGTCTTGCTCCTGGTCTGCTCTTCCAAGGATGAGTCCCAGTACCACCCCCCACCTTGAGTGCGAAACTCAGACTCAGCACTTGTTAAAGGGATCTTAGCAGGTTTTCAATGATCAAAGGGTTCCAAGGTCTTGGCTTGGGGAATCATCATCAATCAAGCTTCAAGGTCTCTTCAGCAGATGAGGTGGTGAAAGGCCAGGGTCTCAGGCTGTGGGCTCTGCAGTCTAGTCCCCTCATGAGCACTGCATACTGTGGATGTCCAGGAAGGGACCAGTATGGAAGTTCCCCAAAGTGACCCGCTGAAGAACCCTCTGATCACGGAACATCTCATGGGTCTAGTATTTAGCAGGCTACATCTTGAGAAATGTTGGCACGTTCTAAATCGTGTGACCTAGATGATTTCAGAATATAAGTGTCACCACATAAATTCATGATGCCTGTGACAGCAGCTACCATTTGTCTAGCACCTACTAAGCGCTAAGCACTTACTGTACCCTGCTAGTTAGCCTTTACCACAGTCTGCCGAGGCAGGTGCCACCACCCCAGCCTTTACAGATGAAGAAGTAGGAGTGCAGACAGGGGCAGTCCATCTACTCTGGTTCACTGACACCTTCCAAGCCCAGAAAACGTTGGTACCCGTAGCCTATTTAATGAACACTCTTGGTATAAGCGAGTGGAAAAACTACTGGTCACAAACCCCGCGTGTCAGGCCAGATGGGACCTAATTACAGCGGAGTCTAGGAGTTACATGACCACGTGCCGAAGTCTTAACATGTCCCAGGAGAGAAAAGGGGACTCTGTAATTAAACATGCACCACTCAGTTTCATTTAGCAAGAATCTACTTGTAGTAGATGTAATCAGAATCTCCACGCACACAGATGCTAGGCTTCAGGCAAACTGGTTAAAATCATTTACCAGGTTAGACAAATTGTGGATCACAGGGAGATTTTATAATTTTTTATGCACCTTTAATTATTTGCCCAGTTATGAAAACTTTTCTAGTAATATTTTAACTCTGGGGGGTGATTTCATAACTTGCTGTAAGATAACAAAGTACAGAAGTTTGTCTTAATAGGTTAGGGTGTGAAAGGATGCTGGTAAAGTTTATCTGTTTATAAATCCAAACAATATTGTACAAGAGATCAGTGGGTGCACCCTGGAAAGTCAAGTTTCACTTCTATTTCCATCATTTATCTGTATCTTTCTCACGAGCACTTTCACACTTTGCTGATGTGGTGGGTCTGAAGTTTGTAAAACCCTCAAAAGTGGGTGCCCCTACAGTGTGCAGGCCTTGACCCATACCCCAATAGCCGAGCCTAAAATGACTGAGCACCCAGCCGATGCCAGTCACGGCTGTGGACGTCCCTTGCGGGGAGAGTGGCTTTGGCACGCCACAACTGCTTTCGGCCAACGGGCAGGTTACCTCCAACTTTGGGAGGAAGAAACTGAGGGTCAGAGGCTAAGTTGGTGTGCCGCCTGGTTGGAGCAGGGTGATCCTTCAAAGCCACTCATGGGGCCCTGGGAAAACCTGCCGCAGGCCCCGAACCTTACACTTCGCCTCAAATCTTCTTCTTGGGGCTTTGTGGCAAGCATCACGGTGCAACACAAGGGTTTTAAAAACATTTTTGTGTAAATGTTTTAAAACTGTTTTTAGCCAGAACCTCTGTTCAGATGGAACCTTATGTGAGCACACGAGCAAACCACACAAGGAAAGTGGAGCTGTGGTGGCTGAAGGGCCGCCTGCTGAGTGTTTCCTCTCCCTGGCGCTCGCCCAAGGCCTCCACAGAGAACACGGTTTAGAGAACAAGACAGCACCAGCTTGAAGTCAGATAGATGTGAACTTGAATTCTGGCACTGTCTCTGATGAGCTGTGTGGCTCTGGGCAAGTGAATTTCTCTCTCTGAGCCTCATCTCCCAAACAGGAAGACTGAGGCACACCCTGTGGGGCTGCTGGGATGACTGAGCAGGGGCTCCTCGATGGTAATTTCTGTGGTGACAGGGGCCGCTCCCTGACATGTGCACCATCCTGCCCCACGTGGCTGTGACCCAGGCTCATCTGTTTACCTGCTCAGGGGTTGGCGTTATGGGTGCGTCACTGGGGAGCACGGCTGGGGTGGACAGAAGGGCAGTGTGCTGGCCAGAGTCCCCTCGCTGACTGGTGTCAGTGCCCGCAGAATTCTGTCCTGATGGTGTCTCCGAATTGAAAACAGTCTAGAGGGCAACAAACAGGATCAGGAGGCCGGTGAGCCCCCGGGGAGTCAGGGGCTGATAGGAAGTGGCTGCAGAAACAGCCTCTGATGACTGTTCCTGCCTCCCTTCCCACTGCTCCCATCTGTGGGTCTCCTCACCCTCTGGGGCGTGTGGATGGGTGACAGCATGTCCAGGTCAGTCATCGGGAACTCCAGGCCCTTCCTCCGCAGGTCCTCGTAGACAGCGACCACACCTGTCAAATCGGGTGAGCTGCGGAACGCGTCAGCCCAGGACTGAGAGGGGACAAGGGGACGTAGCTGGTAACCACAGCTCACCGTCTCCCCATGAACCCGTCTACCCACCCCCAGAGAGCAGAAATTCCTTCCCTGACTTGCTGGTCCTTTGACTGCATCACCCAGACAGCCCCTCCACAGGAAGGCCCAGTCGACAGGCCTCCCACACTCAGAACATCCAGTTAGCAGACAAGCAAGACGGCCCCAATGAGAAACAGACTGAAGCCAACAGAAAGAGAGCAGCACTGGGGGACCTTTCTCCCCAGCCCTGGCACTTTCCATCGAGAAGGGAGCTGGCACTGACTCACCCTGGTCCACCCGCCCCACCCCCGTGCTCACCTGGATGAGGTTGAGCACCTTGTCGTGCACGATGGTGGGCGGGTTGTTCTTGGGCAGGATGGTTCTCACCAGCACGCCCTCCACGAAGTCCTGGCTGGCCACCAGCACATGGAAGCGGTGCCCGCAGTTCTTGACGCAGGTTTCTAAGACCTGGAGGCCATGAGGTGCCTGTGAGCACTGTCACAGGAGGCAGAGCACCCAGGAGCCCACCCTTGCACTCTGCTTATATCCCAGAGCCGGGCTGAGCAGAGGTTGGGGCTTCCTGCAGTGAGACCCTGGAACAGGGAGAAGCGGGGACAATGCCGGGCTTCGGGGGCTGGTTTCCTGGGGGATGGGGCTGGGGTGGGCAGAGGGAGGGATGCTGGCCAAAGCCTCCTTGCCGAGAGGCCTCAGTGCCCACAGAATCCTCTCCTGATGCTGGTTCTGAGCTGAACACCGTCTAGAGGGGAGATGGCTCTCCAGTCAAACGGTGGCCCTGCAGCCCAGGGAAGGCCCCACTTAACCTTCTACGCCCACCCCTCGTTCCCACTGCCCTGCAGGAGCTGCCCTTGCTGGGCACTTTAGTGGACTCCCCTGGACACAAGTGCTGCTTTGGGGAGGCTGTGACTGAGGGTTCTCGGCCCTGCTCCCCAGCCCACCCACCCCGACTGCCAGGATGCCCACCTGTGGCTGGCCCAGCCTGTTTGGGCAAGGACTGCCCTCGGCCACCAGCATGTGTTTTATGTTCCTTTTTCGGGGTGCCCAAGTGCTGATCAGCACCCATCTCGGCCTCCAGGCTCCCCACCCCACAGAGGCCCGGTTCACTGAACTTCTATGTCACCCTACAGGTCCCTTGGACCAGGCTCTCCAGGTCTGGTTCTGGAGGGATGTGGCCTCAGGGTGTCTGTTCCCCATGTCACTAGGTTGGAGAGAACTTTTCCAAAATGTCCTCTCTTGCCACTCTGTGTCTGCTGGTGGTGTAGACAGGGCAGCACTGCCCATGGACCTTTCCTTCCTAGCCCTTAGAAGAGGAGCTTGAGGGTAGCTTGGAGTCCTGCTGGGCCTGGGGGAGGCCACCCCCAGTGGACATGGCCCTGCCATGGACAGACGGACAGGGTCACTCACCGTGAGAGCCAGCATCACCTCGTGGAAGTTCTTATTGCCCACGATCCTCTTCTTCACTGCTCGGAAGGCATCTCTGGGACTGGGCAGAAGGACAAAGGAAGGACGGGATGAGGCACGGACTCTCCTTATCCAACAGGAGGATGGCTGCCTGCGGCCAGGAGGCACCGGAGAGCGAGAATGGCTGCTACTGCCCAGGCCCCGTGTCCCGTCTCTGTTTTCTGTGCATCCCGGTTCCAGTCACAGCTGATCTTCCTGCCCCTCCACAGTCCTCTCAGTAGCTCGTGGCTGCTTAGCAGGGATCCTCACCATGTGCTCCCTGCACCTCCTGCACCAGGAACTCTGTGCAGGGAGGTCTGAGTGTCTGCCAAAAATGCAGAATCCCGGCCCCCCAGAACCCTAACCCAGACTATGGGGGAATCTGTGGGTTTATCATGCCCCCAGGAGCTTCTTACGCCTACTCTAGTTTAAGGACCAATAAATAACCTGGAGGCAGAGTCCTAACGCCCCACCCCGGCCAGTTCCTCCATCCATCCAGGCTTCCACTCCCCATATGCCAGCACCATGCTGCGTGCTGTGCATACACCGGGGAACAAGACCACGCAGCCCTGCTTTCAGGGGTCACACGTTCCAGGGAGACCCACCTAAGTGAGGGAAGTAAGCAGGTCCTGCGGTAACAGTGAGTGGGTGTGGGTGGGGGAGGGGTCAGTAAAGTCTTCTCTGAGGAGGTGGCATCGCAGCTGAAGAGGAAAGAGATGCAAAGGAGAGATGGAGCCTGCTGCGTGCAGGGGTGCGGGGCAGGGAAGGAGCAGTTCCCATAGAGGCAGGACCTGGACCAGGCCCTGGGGTGGGGAGGAACTGAAAGGAGGCCAGAGGGTGGGGAAGGTGGAGGGAGGGGCTGAGGAGGCCCAGCGGTCACTGCAATGGGGGTGGATGCACCGAAGTGCAGGGGGAGCCCGGAAGGCCTTGGGGGGGCAGCCTGCTCTCCCTGTCCCACCTGTAACCGCCGCCACCTTCTGCACCTCGCCCCTGCATCCTGCCCTCAGCCCCGTGCAGGTGTGAACAGTGTTGCCTGACCTCTCTCGCCTGTGTTTGTGGACCCTCGTCTTTCACATCTACTTGGTGAAGGCCCAGCTAAAACCCGCCTTGCCCATGGTGTCTCCCATCCTCCATCTCCCTGGCATGCCCTACCACTGGCCCAGGGCCTACCACCAAAGACGATACCTCCTAGAGGACAGGGAGAGCGTCCTACTCGACACTCTGCCTCCCAGAGCCCAGCATGCCGCAGGAGCATGAGTAACATTTCCCAGGCCAGCGACTGGCTGTTGGGGCCTGCCCTGCTGTCTGCCTGCCTGTCAGTGCTGACCCCATCAGGGGCAAGTTAGGAGAGGTGGGAACCCCAACACAGGTCCCCCAACATGAGTGAAGGTGGCAGGCAAGGCTTCCTGCAATGGACCCTGGGAGGGGCGGAGCCTGGAGGCCCGTCAGGGCTGCGATGGAGAGACTATGGCCCCTGAGAGGGCGGGACCCTGTCCCAGAAGAGTGAGGGCAGTTTTCAAGCCAACGCCCTGGGCAGCTCCTCAGCCTCGGGCTAGGAGCTCCTCAGGGGAAGCTGGTTTGTTCCTGGCTTGGCTGCTCACCTGCAGCCCCTTCAGCTCTCCAAAGGGACTCGTCTCCACTCCTTACAGAGGGGCCCAGGGAACGGGTGCAGCTTTGGGACTCACAGTTCTGGCCTGTGTGCCACTACAGTGGGCCTACTGTGTGTCTAGTACTCTGCTAGAGCACAAAGTGGGTGACAAGTGGCCTCTGCTAGGCCACAGGACAAAGAGGGGTGGACAAGAGACTCAAGTCTAGACGACAAGCTCGGGGGGCCAAGGTGCACGTGTGCCTTGTACTCTGGGTCCCCGGTGCTTCGTCAGTGCCTGGGCACAGGAGGTGCCCACATCAACAGCATGCACCCGAGTGAGCCGAGCCCCAGTTCTTCTGACGTTTACGACGGAGACGGGGACCTGCTTCTCTAAGGACAGAGCAGTGACTTCCAGCCCCGATGTTCATGAAGCCCCCAGGCCTCTTCAGGGGCTCCATGAGGTTTTCTGCCTCTTGTTCTTTCTCTTGGTGGCCCTGCCATCTGCCCACCACTCTCATCCTCGACTCTTACGTGTCCAGACGCAGGTGCGAGCATCCCCGCCCAGCTCCCCGGCTGGAAGGTGCCCAGCGGCCACTGTGCTCTCCTGACTGGCCTTGACTGAGCCTCCCTGGGGCTTGAGCTGGGTGCTCCCTGCTAGCTGCCTGCTCCCAGCCTGCCCTTCTACACACAGAGCACTACGGGGAGAGAGGAGCCTCGCGGGCCAGCTGGATTATCTGTGAAAGGCGGAGAGAGCAGCAAGAGCCTGCTCCAACTGCCGGTCCTGATTTTCCCGGAGGCAAGCCTCATCTGACAGCACCTCCTGCTGGTCGTGGCTGCACACCCCTCCCACCCTTCCCTGGGGTTTCCTGGGAAGGAGAGTGACCTCCATCCCCTCCCTGCTCTCCTGAGGGACTTGGGCTTATGGATGGAGGGTGGAAAAGTTTTGCCTTTGAGGACAAAGACCCAGAGAGGTAAAGCAGCTTGCCGAATGTCACAGAGCTGGTCAGCGACGGCTAGTCGCAGGTCAGGAGCCAAGACCATGACGTCTCCCTCCTACCACGTATGTGCCTCGGCAGGCTCCTTGGCACTGAGCAGGCACAGGGACCTGCGGCCTGGAAATGCTCGGCACAGGCTGCCTCCGATTAGCCTCCCGGTTCTGCTTCACTTTCACTGCTCTCCTCGTGACCCCTGGCACTCCTGCTGGTTCCCAATCTTGAGGAAATGAAAGTCTGTTCTTGCTCATTGAGAAGCGGGAGTCCCTAACTCCCACCCCAGCTCACAAGGTGCAGAATGGTGCCTGGGGCTGCCTCCTGACTCTCCAAGTCCCAGCTGGCTCTGTCCTAGGAAGATGCTGCCCAGGTGACGTCCTAGGAAGATCCCGTCAGCTGGGCTGCTGCCGAGGGAGGCGGTGTGGGCTGGCAGTGCCCAGAGGCCAGCTGCACCCCTGGTGTGACTTTGAACGTTATATCTCTCGGCTTCTCATCCATCTGATGAGAGGGCTGGACTGGATCTTGGTTCCAAAATGTTTAAAGTGCTGTATTCCTGCCTACAGTGGGGTCCAGCAGCCCCCTGCGGCCCCTCCTGGCACTGAGGGGCACACCTGGGGTCCGCCTTGACAGCTGCATTAGTGGCGACTCAGGGGGGCTCTCTGGCAGGAGGCAGGGTGTGGAGTCCCCGCTGCGCCCCGACCTCTCCTTGAGGGCCCTTACCCTTCCTCGGTCTCGTTGATGATGTCGCAGATCTCCATGTTGAGGGCCCAGTCCTCGCTCTGCAGGGAGCCATCTGTAGCTTTCTCTGAGGAGAAGAAACCACAAGTCACAGAGGTGTGTAGGGGTCCCAGAGGGACAACTCAAATAGTGGGGTGGGGGTGTGTGGGGAGCTGGGGCAGGGCGAGAAGAGAGGGAGAAGAGGGAGGACAATGGATGCCTTCTGGGCACCCGAGAAAGGCCAGGCAGTGTGTAAACGTGTCCCACTTTGTCCCTTAATCCTTATAGTAGTCATGTGAGGCAGGGAGTCCTACATTCTTTGCTGAGGAAGCCACAGCTCAGAGTACCAAATGGATCCATGGGACAGGAATCCAGCAGCCCTGCCCTCAGTGACTGTTTCTGACATGACAAGATAAAGACAGTGTTTTGTTTTATTTTTGTAAATAAAATGTTCCTTTTTGACTCTCTATTATCTTTGGCTTGGTAACCATTCACATGATTCAAAATATAAAAGGTTCTAAAGGAGTATGCGATGGAGAGTGAATCTGTCTGCTCCCCCGCCCCAGCCCCGCTTCCCAGAGGCACCCCCCGCAACCCGTTTCCTCTCAGATCTCCCAGAGACATGCTCTGCCTACGAAGGAAAGGACACGGTGCAGTTTAAATCCAGACTCTGTCACCAACAGGTGGCCTGGCCTTCGACTTCCCCTCTGAGCCAGTTTCTGTCTGCAGACGGGGTGGACCCCGAGCCACCTGCACAACTGCCCTGCAGAGTGGCAATGACGCACGAGGCCTCCACATGGTACTTGGCCCAAAATAGGTGCTCAGAGAGTGGGCGTGGTTCTTTTTTTTAAAATTGGGTGAAGGTCACATAACATAAAATTAACCTTTTCAAGTGTACAATTCAGTGGCATTTCGTACGTTCACAGTACTGTGCAATCAGCTTCTCCGTCTAGTTCCACATTTTTAGGGAGAGCTGAGGCTCTGGGAAGCTGAGTGACCCCTCACTCGTTGCACAGCTACTGATGTGCCAGTCCTGCTCCAGGCACTGGGGATGCAACGGTGGGTCAGATGGCCACGGTCCCTGCCCTATGGTACCCAAAGAGGCCGAGGCATGCTCTGAGCCCATGCCTGTCAGGACGGGGCGGGGGCAGTCTCCGTGTGACTGGGCAGGGCCCTCTTCTAGCCAGGCAGGCAGGCCCATCCTGTAGGACAATGCCGGGTTGGGCTGGCACAGTCAGCTCCCTAAAATTGTGGCTTCTGTGATCTTTGTTTTGTAGTTGGCCTGATTTCCTTTCCACCCAACTTTGGGTTCTGAGGCCAGATGGAAGCCAGGGTGGCTCAGGACACATGCAGGCGGCTGAGGCCTCCAGGGAGGGACCCAGCAGCAGGGCTGGTTGCTTTACTCCCTAGATTATGGCTGGGGGAGGGGATGGAAGGGCCCCTTTAAAAGGTTGAAAGGTGGACTCATTCATCCCACAATTATGTCCTGAGTGTGGCTTCCGTGTGCCACACTCCCCACCCTTGGGGACTCACACACTTACTGAGCCACATGGGAAGGAGCAAAGAGAGCTGGACAGGGGCCCCTCTGAGCAGAGGGGGCCAGGCCCTACTTTGGAGGGTCCGGGGGCAGTGGCTACTCAAACATTCAAAACCTGTTCCTCCTCCAGAAACCACGTCTCAGTGACCCAGTCACAAGGCCCAGAAGGATCAGTCACCCTGACTCCAGGCCTACATCTAATGGCTCCAAAGTCCTGCCAATTCCAGCTCCAGACTCTCCCCACCCTCCCTATTCCTTTCCACCTTGTCCTCTGTCCCTGCCCCGGCCCGGCTCCCATCCTCTCTCACCGACCCCACCTCAGCTCCTCCTGCCTTGCCCCATTCTCTGTGCTGCCCTAGAGTGAACTTCCTGAAACTTGAATGTGACCATGTCCCTCCTGTGCCCCAAATCCTGCAAAGGCTCCCTGGCGCTCAGCCTGGCCTGCATGCCCTTCCCCAGGAGTAATACTTTAACTTCCCAAGTTATGCACTGTGTAACACCAAGCACCGTTAGCTGTCTCCATGAAGAGTGTGATTGACTCCTCACGGCCCTCAGGTGTCCATCACTGTCCTCATCTGGTAATGAGGAGACTGAGGCACAGAGAGGGCACATGGTGGTAAGGCAGGATTGGCCGTGGATGCCACCGCCTCCATCTCTCATCAGGGCTCAGGGAGCTCTGCTTTCCCAGAAAGGCTCTCTGGACCACTCAGGCCATCTGCCCCTCCTCCCGGACCCCGGCTCCACCTGCAGGCCTCTCGGCAGTTCCTCAATCAGGTCCCCTTGTGACCCCGCAGCAGCCACTAATAATAATGGGCACCTCTTTTCTTCTAGGGGAGAAAAGGGATTAAGGTCATTTTGGAAAGGCAAGTGGCTGTCAAGGTGGCAGCTGGGATATTTGTAAGTCTGAGGAATGCCATGCCATCGCAGGGAATCAGTGAGCGCAGAAGGACCTGGAGCGCACGTCTGATGGCCATCTGAGCACAGCTGGCAAGCTCTTTAGTCCTGGGCACCAGCAATGGGCGGAGCCACTCAGAGGATGGAGTTTTTTAGGGGGTGGAGGGAAATGGAGGGGTTTCAGTCAGTCTAAACAGGAAGGGGGAGAGGGAGGGAGGAAGAGGCAGCAGAGAGACAAGATCCATCTGACCAATTTCAGCAGAAGAAAGGTGTGCCCAGACCCGGACAGATGCAGCCCACCTGCGTCCTGCCAGCTCCCCGCAGTCTGGAGCAGATGGCAGGCCTGCAGAGAACTGGGACTTCCTTAACAGAGACTCGCACGGGGTGGGCGTGCTCCAGTAAGGCAGAAACATAAACCCACGGGAATCTGGGGCTACTGGCTTCGTTTTTGTTTTTAACCGCAATAGTAACTCAGCTTGCTATTTTAAGAAGGGTGAATAAAAACCAGTGACAAGCGTTACCAGTTCCAAGAGAATGACAGCTGACTGCCCGACCTCGGGGGTGCCGGCAGTAGCCTTTGAAGCCCCTGGGCAGAGCTCTGCTCGGGCCCCCAGCTCCTGAGGACGTCAGGCTTGGGGCTGTTGTCGAGGGCTGGCAGGCCTGTGGATCTGGATCACTGGGCGCCTGTCTGTCTGCCCAGTGGTCTGTCCTCTCCATGTCTGGTCTGGTGCAGACCCACCTCCCTGGAGAGCTCCCAAGAGTCTGCCCATATGGTGGCATAGTGAGGCTGGGCTGTGGCACAGCTTTGCAGTGGGGTGAGTCTGACCCCCGCCCCTTAACTCGGAGACCACGGGCAAGGATCCAAGCCCTCAGAGTCTCTGTTTCCTCATCTGTAAAACCCAGATAAGACTGCCTGCCTCACAGGGCGACGAGATTTTTTGGCCAGACAATGTGTGTACCACGTCAGGCAGCGAGCAGCGATGAGTCACTGCTGGGTACCATGGCTGTGACTTGGGCCGGGAACAGGAAAGAGGGGCCACCAAAGATGCTCCAGCCCCAGCCCCTGGCCCCGGCCTGTTCAGCCCCAATAGCTGGGAAGCCTGCCCTCCCGGTCACAGGGGAAGCCCTGCTCCCACAGCTGCTCTGGAGGAGGCCACTTCTGTGGGTGCTCGGTGGGACCGTGGTCAGCATCATGATGCGAGCCACGACGACCAGCTCCTGCCCAGCTCAGCGGGGAGGGGAGCGGCCCGGGGCCTTCTCCCCATAGCCCTGCACATTCAGACAGTTGCCAAGTCCAGTGGATTTCAGCTGCTCGACGAATCTCAGAGTTGCCCCCGACTTCATCATCACCGCGACAGCTCTGGTTCAGGCCCCGTCACCTCCTCCAGGCCTGGACCGGCACCACCACCCTCTTCTCTCAAACATAAATCCTACCAGTACTTTTCTCTATCTAAAAATTGTCCATGACTCCCCACTGCCTGCAGGTCAGAAACCTGACCTCTCGGGCTGAGAGGGACATGCGGGACTGACCTCAGCCACGGTCAGCTGTGTTCTCCTTTGCAGGCCCTGTCCTTTCATGCTTCTGGGCTTCTGCCTGGAATGCCTTTCTTCTATTCAGTCAGGCATCAGTTCACAGAGGAGGATGATGACGACGACCCCACCACCACCACACTCACTGGGCACTCAGCATGGGACTCGGCACTTCACGCCAACTCAGTTACCCCTCACCACAGCCCTTAAGACGAGGTGAAAAACTGAGGGGCACAGAGAGGTCACTGACTTGCCCAGGGTCACACAACTTGTAAGTTGCAGAGCAGAGATTCAAACCCAAAGAAGCCTGGTTCCCAAATCCAGGCTCTTACCCACCATGCTATGTGCCTCTCAAACATACTCAACACTTGTTGTCCAGGCCCCAGGGAGACACTGGGAGGCAAAAATGACCAGGTCCTACCCTTAGGATGTTTATAGTCCAGTGGGAGGTGACTGTGACATTACTAAGGGTGCAAATGCTGTGACAGAAAGCCCAGGCGCTGAGACAGTAGCAGGGCTGTGAGACTGGATGGGCTGATGTGGAAGAGGAAATGAGTGCGAGAGTCCCTGCGCATCTGTCAGGGCCCTACCCCAGTGTCAGCCCCTCTGCGCTGCCTTCCACTGGGCAAACTGGGTCACTCCTCAGCTAGTGTTGACAGCAACATCATGACTACCAGTGACAATCCGACTGGCATGCACTGACTGTCAGCCTGTGCAGGATGCTCGGTGTACCCCTCTTGTGTCACCTCCCCACAGCCCCCACCGGGTGGAGTGGCAGCTGATGCCCATGGCCGGAAGTGGAGGAATGGGGATGCACAGCCAGGCCTGTGGCTCTAAACCCGTGTGCTCTTATTCTGCTCCGCCCTCTTGAAGGACATCTGTACCTGACCAGGGTGGACTCCCGCTCCTGGGGACATCTCTGCGTCTCTGCCTCACTGGGGCCGACCCTCTAGTGGGGCAGAGAGTAGAAGTTTGCTCAGCGTTTGTGGAAGGACTGCGCCTCCAGACTGTCTCGTGCTCCAGTTCAAGGCCGATCACCCGTCACTCCCCGCCCTGATAATAGCATCGTGTTTCACTAACCCTAGGCTCTCCTTTTCCACTCCCCAATCCCTCCGATATTAGACACTTCTCACAAATGACCTGTCAGAGCTCAGTTAGCAGTTTTTTCTTTTCATGCTTCATGCTGTCTTAGAGTCAATGAAACATGGCTTGTAGGCAGTAAGGAACTGTCTTAAAGGCCAATGCCAGCCCTGGCACACCCAGTCCCATCGTAGACGAGGACCAAGTCTAAGGCACCCAGGGAGAGGGGTACAATAGGAATCAGCTGGCCATGATGAGGAAAACAGCGACACGACGTGTCAGCTCTAGGTGGCTCCCCAGGCCCCTTTAGGGAGCCTCCACCCCAGCGAGGGCGCGCATGGTCATTTTCTTTCTAGACCACATTTACTGAACGCCATCCTTCTAGCGTTAAAGTCACCCACTCATATCACTCAAAGGAACCAAAGTGAACCTGGGTGGCGATTTCCTTCTAGTATTTACTGTTTTCAGTCTTTAAAGAACACATCTGTATAATTTTTTTCAGTGTGTAATGGTATTGTACTCAAGGCTGGTTTGTTTTTAAGTAAGATTCCTATTCTGTACCTTTTAGAGACACACTGAGATATTTACGAAGGAAAGAATATGAAGTGTGGATCTGCTGTAAGTGATACGCACCCCTCTGCTCGCCTCTCCCTCCCCCCCCGCCCCCCCCCCCCCCCCCCCCCCCCCCGTCTGCCTCCATCCCCTCTGCCCCCTCCTCCCACCCTTCTCATTGCCTTCCTCCCGCCCACCTCTTCGCCCTCCCCCCAGCATTCTCTGAGGTGTCCAGGCCCGGGCCAGGTGCTGGAGAGGCTAAGACGCAGCAGAACAGAATCCCTGCCCTGGAGGAGGTCCTGAAGGGATAAGGGAAAACAGCTGGACAAACATTTGCAGTGCAAAGTGACCAGCGATATGACTGAGGTCAGGCTGGGGTGTGGTGGGAGCCGAGAGAAGGGGCTGAACACACACAGAGGGAGCGGGAAGGTTCCAGCGAGGAGGTGCCATCTGAGCCAAGCCCAGAGCATGGGGCGCCAGGCTGGGCAGGTGGAGCAGGGACGCCCAGGGAGAGGAATGGCGTTGGCTGAGAGAACGAGTCGGTGAACCGTGCAGGGTGATGGGGAGAAGAGGAGAGAAGAGAGGCTTGAGGCTCGGTCTGGGGGATTGGGGAGAAGTGACCTGAGGGTGGGGGAACGTCCAGGAGGGAGTGAGGCAGTGGGAGGAGAGAAAAGCGGCTGCTTAGACAGAGGACATACGCCGGGAGCTGGGGACAGACCAACACCCAACACTGACAAGAGGGACTCAGGCGCGGAACCACACCAAGACCCACGGTGGCGGACACTTCCTGGCCCACCCAACAGCCGTCCCTCCCCGCCGCCTGCCCGGAGCACGACCCCATTACCCTCTGCAGGGCCTGGTCTAGAAGTGGGCTAGCAACCCAGCTCTGATTCCTGGGGAGTAAGGGGCTGTCTGCTGGGCAGTGGCGGGGGGGGGGGGGGGGGCGTCCCTTCTGGGACACAGAGGCATGGCCCAGGGAGAGGGAAGCTTCTGCCCCTTCGCCTTCCTTTCTCTCTTCTGGGAGGCTGGCGTGGGAGCATGCTGCCTGCAGCTTGAGCCGAGGAGGTGACAAGCTCAGGACAAAACCCAACATGCTAAGGACAGAGAGCCTGGGTGTTTAAAGACATCACTGAGCTGCCAGACAAGCCTGAAAATGCCGACCCTCACTCTGCCTGCTGGGTAAGCAAAGCGTGTGGTAGCGGGCTCGGCCAGTGCCGGCTGGGTCTCCTGCCACCTGCAGCCACGGGACCCCTGATGCCCCTTGTTGTGCAGCGAGTCACACCGCCCCGGCTTCCCCAGGGGACTGTGGCGCTGTGGGGCTGGAGCTACCCTGGGCTTCACTGGAGCACGGTGGGCAGGATGCTGGGGGAAGACCTGGCCCACGTGTTGTCCCCACTTCCTTCCCCCACCAGCGCAGGCCTCTGCCCGTGCCCCACCGGGCCCCCTTCAGGTTTCTGTGCTTGTGAGCACGCAGTCCTCCTTCCAGGAATGTGCTCCTCCCCGCTCCCCATGGTAATTCGTGCTCCTGAGACCAGCTGAAGGTCAGGTCTCCATGAAGCCTGCCCTGACCCCTGGGGGCCTGCTCCTTCACTCCATGGGCCAACAGCATTTTTGCACAGACCACAATTATAAGCATAACTACTAGTGGGGTCGTTAAAATAACTCTATAGAATTGATTTCTTTGTTTCTGTCTGTCTCTCCCACTAGGCTGTGAACTCAATGGTGGAGATTATATAGCTCATGAATCACCAAATTCTCTACACGAGACAGCACTGGGCCCGGGATAAATGTGCAGTACATGTTGATGAATGACTGAATGAAGTATGAGGCCAAATTCACCAGGACAATAAACCTTTATAACACTGATTTCAATGAAATACTCCCACACGTTGGCCCTCAGTGACACCTTAGTAGCTGTTTAGAAATCCTCATCTATCTTCCAGTCGGCATCTGATGAATATTTTTAAAAGCCCACGTCCCTCCTTAATGTGTCCTCCACGCCAACACCCTCAGTCCCTGTGACCACTCCACGGTGGACATGACCTCCAGGGCCTTCACCATTCTAACCATCCCCTCAGGACACCGGTCAGCTGTGAGGTCCTTCTGGAAACGTGGTGTGGGAGCTCACTCACCTGCCCACGTTGGATAAGCTATTTGTATAAATGCACCCTGTTTAATGTTTATTAATGCTCCTGCATGGAGCTGACTCCAACAGACTCTGTTGCTGTGACATACTTTCCACTGGCTCATGGTTTGTAGGTTTTCTAGTCTCCCTTGCAGCCAGAAGTGGCCCTGCGATCCAGTTCTCGCCACTGAGACAGAAGTGGAAATCTCTCGGGCGGTTCCTGGGGAAGGCTCTGCTTTCCTGATAACACAGGCAGCGGCAGTGGGTGCCTTCACCTGTGCCTCCTGCTATGTGAGGACAAGCACGAGGATGAAATGAATATGCTAAAGGTCGGGGGGTGGGGAAGGATATAGAAAGGAACAATGAGAACAAATTCATTCTAGACGCACCCAGACATTTTCACTCAAGAGGAAACCTGGCAGGTCCCTTGTAATCTAAGGGAAAGCAATGAGGGGGGAAAAGTTAGGAGCAGGGGATCTGGACACAGAGAAGTCCCAGTTCAAGTCCTGACTTGAGCACTCACTAGCTGTGTGACCCTGAGTGAATTCCTTAACCTCTCTGTGCCACAGGTCCTCCTGTGCAGAACAGGGATAACTAAAGCACTCCCCTTCCAGAGCCGCTTGAGGAGGAAATGAGAGGAAGCATCTCAAGCACCTTGCATCCTACCGTGCACACAGCAAGCACCAAAACAAACGTTATCAACTACAAAAAAACAAGCAGAAAGTCACTGTCTGAAAATTTCAAGCACTCACACAAAATGGATTTTTAAATCACATACGTGCAGATGTCATTTTTTTTTTCAGCTAGCAAACTATCTTGGAGCCTAATTTCCAAATGAACAACTCTCTCCAGACCCAGCGTGGAAAGTTCCATTGGTTTCCTAAATTGTTGAGCCGTCCTTCCTCAAAACCCTGGCTGCCTCTCCCCTGCCATTCTGTAACCACAGGTCACAGAGGAACCCTAAAATACCTTACAGAAGGCATAACTTCTGCAACCCACACTTTTAAAGTAGAGGTAATTAGCTACAGTATCTAACTGAAGAAAATCTCAGAGACGCAGGAGGGTTTTTAAAAACCATCCGGTAAGAGGGAGCAAGGCTGTGAAAGCAGAGGCTTGAGGTGGTGGCCAAGGCATATATGACATTCTCTTCTCCTCCCCCCACTTGTGAACATGAAAGATGTTACTGACAACTCACACACTGTGTCGAGAGATTTATCTGATTGCCGAGACTTGGCAAGTCCAAAATCCACAGCGGAGGCCAGCAGGCTGGAGACCCAGAGGACAGACGCAGCTCGAGGGCAGAGGTCGTCTGAAAGCACAATTCCCGCTTCCGGGGAGGCCAGTCTTTCTTCGAGTCAGGCCTTCAACTGACTGGATGAAGCCTACCCACTTTATGGAGGGTAATCTCTACTCAAAGATGTTCATCTCATCTAAAAAATACCTTCACAGAAACATCTAGAATCATGTCTGACCAAATACCTGGGGCCATGGCCCAGCCAAGTTGACACATGAAGTTATCCACTCCCCAGCGTTTATACTGCCTCAGTGCAAACAAGTTCCAGTAGAACAGGGACCCCTCTGTCTGCCCTGAAATTCGGCTGGCTCAGCCTCCTGTGGTCTAGCCGGCTCCTGGTCCCTCCCTCTCCTGGACTCCTTCCTGCCCTTCTCCACCCTCCCATCAGGAGCAAAGCTTGTCCCTCCCCGAGGGTCTGGCACGCAGTCTGGCGCTCCATGGCACTTTTCAGTGCTCCGTTAATTGCTACGTCTCCCTTGTCTGGCACGGTATGAGTCCCTTGGAGGTTTTCTCATCTGCCTGGGGGACACAGCTGAAAAGGGGCAGAGCTGGCACTTGAACCCAGGTCTTCTGATGCAGGGTCCAAGCTCTGACCCTATTCAGACTGCTGACATGCGTGTGACCAAAATGCGCCACCCAGGATCACAGGAGGTGGGCTCATGGGCCGACTTTAAGACGTTTTTAGAGTTGCATGTTTCTTTAACGCAGACTAGAGAAACAGCCATGAACTAGCGCCTTGGAGTCATGGTTTCAGGGACATAATTACACAGGATGAGGTCAAATTAAAAAAGGTGAGCCCAGGGAAGGAAAACACCATGAAAATAACACTAAAGGTGGCACAGAGCAGATACAAATCATAAAGGCGGTGCATGAAGGACGGAAGTGGGGAGTGTAGCCTAGACGGGCACCTCCTCGGAAGGACGTAAAGAGTTAACTTGTCCTGAATCCCCCTGCTTCTCATGGGCTGAGGGCCCCAGGCTACTTAGAAGACACTGAGGGCTTTTTTCCTGAAACTAGAGGAGCGGAAATCCGGGACTTTACTCTTACTTCTTTGAGCTCAGTGAGGGAACAAAACCTATTCACCGGCTCCATCCGCAGGGTCAGGCAAAGGGTTTAATCCCCAAGTGAGAGTCGGCTCCACCCCACGGCCTACAACCCAACCTGTCTGTGAATGTGCCTGCCACCCAGCCAGTGCCTGCGCGTTCCCAGGACAGCAAGGCCAACTAGACACTGCCCTGGAGCCAGAGCCCTGGGCGGGCACCTTGGCGCTGCCACTGACTTGGACTATGCCCCAGCAACAACAGTAACACCTGTGACAAACCACAGTGGCTCACAAGTATGGACACTTACTGTCTGACAGGCACCGGGCCAAGGTCTTCACAACATGAAAACATGCAACCCCAACTGACATGTGCTATCATTATCCTTATTTTACAGACAGGAAACTGAAGAACAGACAGGTTAAGTCACTTGCCCTGGGTAACAGAGCCAGTGAAGGCCGAACCAGGACTCAGACCATCTGGTCTGACTCAGGAGCTCATCCTGGATGCCTTACTATGTGCACCCTGAGGGCAGCTGACACAGCCCTCTCTGGACATCGTTCCGTTATCCTCAGGACAGAGACTTGGGCTCAACCTGGCTCCAGCACTTGCAGATCAGGGGGCTGGAGCTTCAAGATGTGAGGGCTCCCCAGGGCACATGTGGGAAGTGGCAGAGGTTCCGACTCAGGGGGCCCAGGGCTGGAGCATCCTCAAGCATCTCTGATGTGGGTGTTCTGGGATCCACTCTGAAGAGCACCGCCCTCCATCACTCTGCCTCTGGCCAGTGGCTCTGACCCAGAGGTCACAAACTATGAACCCACCTGCTCAACTCAGTCTGGTTTTGTTTATACAGCTTGAGAGCTAAGAATGGTCTTTACATTTTTAAATGGCTGGAAAAAAATCCAAAGAAGAATAATATTTCATGACATTTGAAAATCACATGAAATTCAAATTTCAGTGTCCATGAATAAAGTTTGATGGGAACACAGTCGCACCCATGCGTGTCTGCTTTTGTGCTAGAAGGGCAGAGCTGAGCAGCTGCAACAGGCACCGGCCCACAAAGCCGGAAATGTTCACTCTCTGCCCTTTACAGGAGGAACAGTCGGCAGAGCCTGATCTAGTCCACCCCAACAGCAGGACCCTTCTTTACAGCCTCTCCCTCCCGCCTCTGCCTCACACCTCCAGTGGTGGGGAGCTCACTACCAAACAAGGCAGCCCGGTCATCTTTGAAAGGGGCTGGGCACAGCTCTTTATGCTGGCACTGAGCTCCTTCCCCTGTAACATCATACTGCACCCTTGAGCCTTGTGGAGTCGGCTCTGTTATTCCTCCCCAGTGGCCAGCAGGCTCCTTCTTCCCTCTAGCATCAGTTCTTCCCTGTCCTTGTCTGTCCCCTCAGTTGTTCCTCATCGTCCTCTGGGAAATGGAGGGAAAACGGCAGCACTTCTCCATTACAGACAAGGGGATGGGCGATGGAGAGGGAGCGTGACACAGTCAGGAGCTGAACTGGAGCTGGACCCAGGCCTCCTGCCTCCCAGCCTGCGGTCTCCTCGACAACAGTGCGTGAGTGTCCAGCCTCGTGTCCAGCTCATCACACCCAAAATGGCGCCCAGAAGGCCCGAGGTGTGCTCCCTGGCGTGGCCTTCATGGATCCAAGGACAGTTCTCCCTGACTTTTCCCTTTCTCCCGTCCACCTCAGGGCTCAGCCGTATGCTCTGAGCTCTTCGCCCATTAGACCCAGCTACCCCCACCCCACTACTGGGGGCTGGTCCCCAGGGACCGCCCACATTTACAGTGTGTGCTGTTTGCAGCTTGCTTTCGTGAGTCAGCTGGGTCTCTGGCTCAAAGTGCCTGAGCTGACAGCCAGAAAGGGAAAATGGGATTCTGAGGTTGCCTTTTGACGTCTGTCTACAAGCTGTAGCCAGGAAGATCTGTCCTCGGAGGGTACTGGAAAGGGTTTTGAAATCCTTGGAAGAAGAGAGCTGTGTCAACACCCCCTAGGACTAATTATCTGGGGTCCTTTCTGCCACAGGCTGCTGCACTTGGGAAGCTCTCCTACTAAAAGATAAGGGTGAGTGATCTGGAAGTGCGCACGGACCCATGTGTGCGTTATAACCAGAAAAGCTCGTCTGTGGCTAGAACAGGAACTGTGGATCTTGGAGGGTTGCACTAAGGCGAATTCCAAGTAAGAACCGATCAGCCAGAGGCAATGTGTCGAGGGTGCAGGGGGGACCTGCGCTCCGAACCAGAGAAACCTGGGTCTGGATTCCCACCCTGATTAGCTGTGAAAACCTGGGAAGTGACACCTTCTCGCAGATTTACTTTTGGTAAAATGAGAAAAAATAGCGAAACCTTGCGGGGTCACCATGAAGATTAATGTTTAGGATGCTAGCATGGTGCCCGGCACATGGTATTTGCCCACGAACTATCACTTTCCTTGTCTCCTTTTCTCCCTCCTCTTATGTGCCAGGGGCCATGCCAGGTGCCAAGGGTCTTGATAAATAAGGTACAGTCCCTGCTCTCAAGGAGACACACATGCACAACTACAGGAATGGGACAGTGCTCTCCTAGTGTGACGATGACAGCAAGAGCCGATGTTCCCGCACACTCGCAAGGTGCCGGGCACCCTGCAGGGAGTGTCTCACTTCATCCTCACAGCCACCCTGAGAGGGGGTGCTGTCATTCCACCATTCCATCAGGAGGAGGGGGAGGTCCAGAGCCCAAAGGCAGGCAGTGAGGAAGGCTGCACAGCTGGGCGGGCGCCGGAGAACACAGAATCGATGGTTGGATGGGTAGGGGTCAGGGGCCTCAGGGGGGAGGGGGAGGTGGTGACTGCTTGGGGCTTTGAAGGAAGCACACGGAGCAGCATTCCAGTCAGAGGGCGCAGCAAGCACAAAGGGGAGTGTGTGTGTACTTTGTGAGGGGAGTGACACTCACCCCCGATGAGCACCATTGGAACCCACTGTGCTCAGGGATGCCAACTCCACAGGGCTCTCCTCCCAACAACGGGATGGAGCCGGCAGGCCTGAGAAGAGATTATTTCACTCCTGCAGTTTACAGAAATACAAGCAGCTAATGCGGGGTCATCAGCAATCACAGCCAATCAGCAGGACTTCCGCCTCTTTATCCAAAAGAAAAACAGGGACTAATGAGGGCATTAACACAAATGGCAGCTACCCTTCATTTAATTCTACTTTTACAGCTTCTTCAACTTTGGGTCAAATTTCACTGGTTCTGCGGAGGTCATCTCGCTTCCCTATCAACTCACTGGGGTCTTGGGTGGGGCACAGGCTCCACCTTCCCCTCCCTGGGCCTCAGTGTCCTGTGTAAAAAGAAGGGGATGGGCTGGAACAGAGGTTTTCACTCTGTGGTCTCCAATCCAGTAGCATTAGCATCACCTGGGAATTTGCTAGAAATGCAAATTCTAGGGCCCCACCCAGACCTAAGAGAGCCAGAAGCTCTGGGGGTGGGGTCCAGCCATCTGTGCTTTAACCAGGTTCGAAGGTCCCCAGGGGAAGGCCCCTTCCAGCAGTAACAGGTGGTTTGTGCTCTGAGGTGTTATAATTTAGTAGTATTCTCTCTGGACAGAGTGTTTCTCGCCCAAGACAGGGTAAGAGAAGCTGTCTTCTTTGATCAGCTTTTAAAGCCCAGAGTCCAAGTGAGCTGCTCTAGAAACCCTGAGGAATATGTGGCTGACTTTGAAGGCCAGATTTTTTCTTTTTTTTTTTTTTTAAAGTAGGGAGTCTCAACCTTGGCAGGTGATGAAAGCAGTGGTATCTGTTGTTAGAGAAATAAAGACGAGGGGCCAGCCCAGTGGCACGGTGGTTAAGCTCACACGTTCCGTTTCGGCGGCCTGGGGTTTACCGGTTCGGATCCCAGGTACTGTCAAGTCATGCTCTGGCAGGCGTCCCACATATAAAGTAGAGGAAGATGGGCACGGATGTTAGCTCAGGGTCAGTCTTCCTCAGCAAAAAGAGGAGGAGTGGCAGCAGATGTTAGCTCAGAGCTAATCTTCCTCACACACACACACAAAAAAAGATATACAAGCAGAGAGCTGCTTTCTGTTTTCAGCTCCAAAACAATGACTCACTAGAATGTGTGTGTGTGTGTCTGTGTAGTGCCTTGTGGGGCAGGTCCTGCAATGGTGGTCCTGGGAGGGCAGCTTCCCTTCTCTGGTCCAGGCGCTTCCTGGTGTGTAAATCCTTGCCTGCCACCCCCTCTTGGACAGAGATGATTACCAAACCTCAGAAGAGCCACAAACAGCCACGGTGGTGATTACAACACAGAGCTGGGTCGGCCGACTTTAGCAAGGTTTGGCTTCTAAGACCGTCAGAATGGAAAGGATATCCTGTCTAAAAGATACAATTTTCCCAGTCTGGATTTAAGGCTAAAAAAACCATCAAAAAGATGGAGAGAATTTCACAGCGCTGCCCGTGGGTTCCTCATGCGAGAAGGAGGCGGCACACCCAGCTGTCCCTGGAGAAGGGTTAGCTGTCTGGGCCACGGCCTGCGGGTCCTCCCCGTGTTGCTGGGCAGGAACGCGCACCCATGAGACCGACCCCCCGGCCATTTCCAGGCATTCCCGACCCTCGCTTGGTGGTGTCTCAGAAACAACGATAACAGACACCGCGACTTTCTTTTATGTTGCACTGGCCACGTGCCAGGCACTGTTCTAAGTACCTTACATCTATTAACGCGTTTAATCTTCACAACAACCCCACGGAGGCAGGGACCATTATCATCCCCCAATTACGAGTGAGGAAGCCGCCGCACAGAGAGGTAACATCACAGGACTAGTGCGTCTCCCGTCAGCAGGAGGTGAGCGAGTCAGGAGACGGCGGCTCTCAGTGAGCCGGGCTCTCCCGCCAGCGCGCCTGGCCGAGCCACGGACTGGGAGCGGAGGGAGGCCGCAGCAGGTGGCTCCTCCGATCGCCCAGTCTGCGACCCCAGGCGGAGGGTCTGATGCTGGGAGGCGAGGGCTGCCCGGGCAGGCACGTCCTCAGAGCCGGGTCTCGGAGGCTCGGCAGCCTGGTCAGCGGGCTCCCCAGCGTCCAGCGCGCGCCCGGAGGCAGGGCTGACCCGCCCGCTCCCCGCACGGCGGCCGCGCCGACGCCAAGCCCCGGTCTCCCGGTCCTGAGAGACGGACGTTCAGCCCCGCTCAGGTAGCCGTGTCCGGGGAGCCTGGCGAGCAGGAAGGAGACGGCAAGAGCCCAGGCGGCGCGCCCCTGGCCGGGAGAGCGAGGCGAGAAGCAGAGAAGGAGCACAGGGACTGCAGCACCCCGCAGACCCTTCAACCCCCCAACTTTCTCCCTGGATTCGGGACCCCAGCAGCCGCACATTGGCTGAGCCGCGGCCTCCCGGGCCCGCCCTTCCTCTTTACCTATTGGCTGACGTAAGCATCCATCACAAGCCGAGGCTTCCTAATGGACCGCGGCGTTTGTCAATCAAGGTGGGCGGGAGACTGGGCGGGTCCCGGCCCGGGGGAGACACGCCGGCCTCATTGCCCTCTCTGCCTCCCTCCGGTGTGGGACTGGGGACCTGGAGGCGCCCCGGGGGGCCGGGGCCGGGCGCAGCGCCCCGCGGCGGGGCTGGGCGGGACCCCGGAGACTCACCGATGCGCTGTCCCACCGGAGAGCTGAACGGGTTCCCCAGGAGAAAGTCCATCGCCACGGCTGCCGCTGCCACCAACCGGGGAATCAGCTGACAGCAACCGCCAGCGCCGCCGACCCGTCACGTGACGCGCCGGACGGCCCGCGAGGAGGCGCCCGAGGGGGCGGGGCAAGAGAGTCTGGAGCGTGGCCTCAGGCCCCGCCCCTAACGCGAGGGGTTGGGCTTCCCGAGGCGGAGGGCGATGACGTCACTGCGGCTTACTCGGCGTCGGGGGGGGTCACGTACCACGTAGGGCGGTGGCGGGCCTGGGGGCGGGAACCTCCCTAAGCCACGCCCTCGACGTTTATTTAAGAATTTAGGGGCGTGGCCAAGCGATCTTCGTGTGCATCTGGAAAACTGGGTCTCAGCAGGGAAGTGACTTGGGTGAGGTTACACGGCAAGCTCAGAGGACAGCTCTCGCTCAGTGCCTTAGCCCTTCGGACCTCACTGTGACCACACACCCACCGCGGGGGTCGACAGCCTCCGTGGCCTGTTGTCTCCCTGCCCTGATAGAACTCTTCCTATGTGATGTCGAGGTCTCCCTGAGGCAGGATGCGCCCTGCTTGCAGCCCAGATTCGCTTACCTCCAATTGGAGGCCAGGGCCCGGGGTTTGCGATCCCTTGCCACTGAGAGGCAACCCCGTGAATTATGGCTAGGGACGGACTAGAGCCCAGGGTGGCGGCCAGCACACCGCTGTAGTCACTGCTGGGGCCTGGGACCCATCTCTGCTGGAATTAGATCAAGGACTCAAAAGAACTTTCTTTTTTTAGGTAACAGTCTCCTCTGAGAATGTGAAGAAAGCCGTGAGCCTTTGTGAAGATAAAAGTCAGAGATACAAAAACTTCGGGGAATTTCTGGGTCCCTGATGTACAGCAGTGGACCCTAAGTGAAGAACTGAGAATCTCAACGGCCTTTCCCAGCTTTGTAATTCTAATATCTTCTTCAGCCTTGCTGTGTACCATGTTTCAGATACGTCGCCTACACATTAGATATCTGATCTATTGGCTATGTTTTTTTCTTCTAATGACATGCATTCCAAAAGATGTGATAACCACTGCTTTGGTAGTTTGGGTTATTGCAGACTGCGTTAGTATTCACTGATCATGATGCTTGTGACTTTTAAATTTGGAAGGCTAGTAAACTGGCTCTGCACAAAATTAGGATGGAAAACGTACATTAGAACTTAATCACTTCTGTATGTTAACCTGTTTGAGCAGCATAGGGGCTGACAACCTTACTGAACAATATAAAACTTTATGGAAATCATGCACTCCTGTGCTTTTGTTTTAGTAATGTTCATGAGACCTATTAATAAGTGCCTTCTGGGGCAGCCCCCTGGCCTAGTGGTTAAGTTCGGTGCACTCTGCTTCAGCGGCCTGGGTTTGGTTCCCAGATGTGAACCTGCACCACTCATTGGTGGCCAGGCTGTGGTGGTGACCCACATACAAAATAGAAAAAGATTGGCACAGATGGTAGCTCAAGGCAAATCTTCCTCAAGCGGGGTGGAGGGGGGCAACAGGAAGATTGGCAACAGATGTTAGCTCATGGTGAATCTTCCACGACCCCCTCCCCACCCCTTAAAAAAAAAGCCTTCCCTCACTAGTCTGGATGCTCCATGAGGGCTGGGATACCATGCCTGTTTTGCTCACCACTGTCGTCTAGCACAGTGGCTAACATAAAACTTTAAATCAATCTACCTTTCAGTAATGGTATTTGGACTATAAAGGGGGTCGTATATTTAAGATGACTTTCATGTAAGGTACCCTCCATGTTTTTCTTCATTTAAGCATCTTGCTTGGTTGTATGGAGTATATTTAGCATGAATTTCTTTTGGATTCTTCCACTGACAATCTTTAACCTCCTCATGCTGGGTGGTGATTTACCAGAAGTTCTTGCCTTCCTACATCACTGTGGTTTAAAGTGATTATGGGCAGAAGATCTTGGCTTTACTGCCAAGAATAAGACAGCCATAAGTTTTATCCTTCAGGGTAAAAAAGCAGAAACAACCCACATATCCCCAACCAGGGAGCGCAGCCATATTAACTCCATACAAACAATATTATATAACTATTCAATTAGAAATGGAAGAGTGGGGATTTTGTCAACATGATAGGAATGTAAATGGCAAATATTAAGTGTAGTACAAAACTGATTAAAACTATGTTTTAAAAGTGTTTGCAAACAAGGAACAAGCTCATTTAGTAAAAAGTCTGTCTTAATTTAATTTTTCCATTTAAGTGTTTTAGCAATATTAATATCAAATGTCTTCCCGAGGGTAAAAATGTTTAAGTCCCTTAAGATTGACATATTGCATAAATGCAATGTAATCTATTATATCCTTAAAGTAGTTTTAGACAAAAATTAAGATACTTTGCCTCCAAAGTTTAAAGACACTAGGATGAGAAGAAAAATGAGGCCTGTATCATAAAACCCAGCTAGGACAGGACAGTTTAACAAGGAAAAGGTCTCAGATTGTCTCCCTACAATCAGGTTTGCTCAGGACTGTAGTGAATGGAGGATTCTGATGAGCACACAAGATTTAACTTTACAATGGCTGAGGGTAGGAGAGGCCTAGGCTTTGGGGTCAGCTGTCCCAGTGTGCTTATTCTGGTTTTCCCATTGACTAGCTGTCTAAAATTCGGAAAAGTACTTCTCCGCCTCGGCCTCCTCATTTGTAAAGGGGGATAATACTCATAAGGCTTCTGGGGAGATAAAGTGAGGTGAAATATGCACGTCACTCTATAATAGTCGTTCAGTAACATGGTGGTCTCTTTCTTGCTGCCTCTCCATAAGAAGTTCCCCTTTCAATCAATCATAAAGAGTCTCACTATTTATGAATATTAACATACTGTGTTTGCATTGAATTTTTTACCTTGAAAGGTCAAATCTCCCTATATGAAATGTTCACAATACTATTAAATACTCAGCCAGACTGGCGGGCTGCGGGCTTGAAGACAGGGAAGCGACATCAACACGATTTTACAAATGGGACTTTGGATGCCTACAAAGATTAAGTGACTTAACCAACGTCATTCACTGAATCAGGACGGTACTGAAACAGCATGAAATATGTCACATTTAAGCACATGATTCAGATGCAACCCTTGTATGAGACTGACAGACATTTTCTGGAGTTAGGCCAACACTGTAATGTACATACAATTTCATCTGCCAGAGAATAGAGCCATATTTATCAGAGCCACTGGGTTTACAATTTGCAGAAGAGAGACTCCACAACGCACAAGTTAATAGAAACAGAGTAAGATGTGTATTAGGAAAACGGCTAAGATCAGAAACTTGCTCTCTATTCCAGATGGATTTTTCTTTTTGAGAAAATTATGGTAGGATATAGTGTGAACAGACAGGTTTTATAATTTCACAGCATCTTTGGTTAGCAGCAGGGAAAAGATAGCTGAGACTGGACTACAAATATTAAAAATGTGATTTTTAATAATATAAGTACAAAATTTTATTTCTTTATACAACTGTAATGGGATTTGGATCAAACTGCTAGAATTTATTTAAAAAACAAAATAAAACAATGATATAAAAACTGCAAGAAGGTCTGAATCCAAAGTTTTTCCTCTAATAGTACCAAATACCACAAGATACAGATTATTATACAAATGTGTACAAACCTTAAATACAAATACAATAGGGTTTGATTTTAAAGGAAAACAAACAAAAAGCAGGTCCTCGTCGGGATTTCATTAATGTGTACAAATGACAAGGGTAGGACTGACTTCCTTCTGTACTAATCCATGTCTTCAAGGCCCCTCCTTGATGCCTGTGTCAAACAGGAAACTTCCATGGGTACAGATGAGGGGTGGTACAGGTTCTAACACGAAATCAGACCAAGATTTCTGCTCTTCTTGGTTTTGGTTCCCAAACATTCCTGTTTCTTTCTGTTTCCCCAATTAAATCTCAAACTGCTCTGAGCTGAGAAAGGCATTCATTCAGCAGTCAGAATACATTTAAGAAACACAGCCCCGTGATCACACTGGTGGGGAGCGGGAAGGAATTAAACAGGAGGCAGGCTGGCCGCACTGTCCTCAGGGATCTACTTTGATGCGCAGTGGTGTCTAGGCCAGGGGAAGAAGGTGGTTGGCCCAGGGCTTGGTTCAGGCAGGGCATCTCACAGCAAATTTACAAACAAGCCTGAAGTCTTCTTCGGAACTGGGAAGCAAAAGTCTGGTTCTTTGGAAATAAGGGCGACTGGGAATGGTAGCATTCCTTTTTATTTTACTTTCTTGACATTATTGAATTATAAAGATTTAGAATCCTGACATAATGATTCCTTTTTGAGGCACGATACCTTAAAATGTAGATGATTTGGAGTTTTCAGAGGAGACCAGAGGAGGCAAGGAAAGAAGGAAGGAATGACAAATCTGTATCTTCCACACGCTGTTGCTGGTGGAGGCTTTTGTTATTAAATTATATATACAGAAATTTACAGGATAAATTAAAATCTAAGAGATTTTAAAGAGTTAAATACACATAATTAAAACACACATTCACACGCGCACATAAATAAACTTACATGAGAATTGAGTACTTTTTTGCAATTCACTTATGTGTGGAATGCAGAACACTGTGTATTTGCCCACCAAGAGAGCCAAAAAGATGAACCCAAGAATCAACCGGGCAAAGTTCATCTTCCACAACACCAAGCAGCTAAGCAGCAGAAGCTGCGAGGGCTCGGTGGCTAACTAGCACTGCCCATGGAAGACACCAGCTCTCAGCTCTGCAGAGCCGATACTCTAGGTCAGCTCACCAGAGACGCAGTTCAGCTGGTGGCACTGACAGCTTTACCTCTCCAAGGTGTTTACGCTGCCAGGGCTCACGTAACTCCTTGGCCCCTACTGAGGCCGCCAATGGTACCAATGATTACAATAAATTTTGAGACATGGACACCTGTATAGCAGGAATTGGAATGAACCCCCTATTAAGTTCACCGAAGCCATTGCACTAACTGTAAGATGGGAACGATTCTGTCACTTCCCACCTAGGTCACTTCAAGTTCAAAGGCTTTGTACTTTCAGTCAACTGGCCATCTTCCCATAATCTTTCCTATTACATTTCAGACTGTAAGACAGGTAAGGCAAATGGTCAGTGATGGGTCTGGAGGTACAACTGAGTTTGGAAAAAAATTACATTTTAGCTGTCCTAAAGAGATGCCCTTGGCACCCAGAACAAGCCTCCAGCCCCCAAGTTACACTGATTTTTAAGGCAGATTTATCCACCACAGGAGAAAAGAGAATCCCAAGCCCATATTCATGCCAAGGTTTCCTCTTGGCTAAACCTTTGCCATTTCATAAAATTATTAAAAGCAAAGTAGTTACAGTCCTATGTATATATTATACATTATATATATATATATATATATGTATATATATAAAAATTTAAAACCTACACCCAGAGGCCAGTGAAGGATCTGGAACAGTCATATATATATATACACGAACCAGCAATGGGTCAGTAAGTTTTCTATCCCATGATTCTTTGCTGTCACAGTCCAGGCATGATGTAAGCAATGTTGTCTAATGTGTTTGACTGCAAAACAAGGGAAAAAGGTTCAATTGAAGAGTACTTTACCTTAGTTCTTTGAGACATATTTCTTTACTCAGGGCAGAGAGATGAGAAAGAAAAAACCAGAGTTAGAGCAAAGGGGGCAGAATGTAGATGGCATCCTGCTGTCCGTTATGCCAGGAGCTTCTCTACTGACCTCCCCCATTAATCCTAGCAGCAAAGAGGTGGAGGCCCCTGCGCTCTCTGTATGGAGGAGCAGACAGGAACACAGGAGGCCTCGCAGCCCTCAAGGACAGCCACGCTCCTCTTCAAAGGACTGTTCTGGGACATGGCACGTTTTCTAGTTTCACCGAAAGCACGGCATGCATTCGACAATACAGTATCACGTTGCACGGGCCGATGTATGCAGGGAGCACTACACGCCAGGAAGCCTTATGCGCTTCTGCCTGATAGAGTTCATTAAGGCAGAGTCTCTCTGGCTCCCAAGGGGTTTGGCCCAAAAAATCCAAGGAAAACTCACCAAGACTTGTTTGGGACAGCCATTCAATTCAGGTAGTTGTGTGGTCAGACACGCCAAGGGGCCAAGCGCACAGATAATGGAATCCAGAAGCACGGACAAACTGCCCGACACAGCCACCATGCCCTGAAAGGGAGAGTGGGAAAGGAGGGAACCTGTCAGTGGAATCATACTCTCGCGCTCTCTCTGCGGGCTGGCTGATTTCCTCACGGGGCTCTTTAAGTCTTAGGCAGCTCTACGAAACTCGCAGCAAAAATGGAAGGTATCTGCTTTGATAACCCTGTAAGCTGTTTAAAGAGAAAACTTCTTACAATACATTCCCAGGTCTCCTTTCTATCTTCCTAAGCCATCTTTCCCTCTATGAGACCTCGGGTTAGTCCCTTAGGACTAGTATGAAAAGGCCCAGACTTAGGAACAGTAGAAAATGCCTTAACGACTCCAGGGAGCTGCTGGGAGGCTTTGTGGAGATCGCATATGCAAAAGCAGTTTTCTTATGAAGTCCACAAACGCAGCTCAAATGTGCTAACTACGAGAACTCCACAGCCCTATACATTACCATTCCATATAAACATACACATACTTCTCCATATATCTCCATATAGGTGGCTTTTGATAGCTGATATCACTTTTCTGGGTTCACTCTCAAAAAGAAGTGAATTTGGTTCATTTCAAATTTTAATATCTTGTACAATTCATATTGTCTCTATCTCTGTGACTCAAAGCCATAAGAAATGAGATTGCTTGCTGCAAATGCTGCTGCCCGGCTCTCGTATAATCTGCTTCCACCAGGAGCAGTGTGCGAATGCATCACCTAGGGAGGCAGCGGAGCGCGTGGTGCAGAGAATGAGCTCCGGGCTCTCTGCCGGGTCCAGAACCCGACTCTCCCACTCACTGTTTTTCTACTGGGCCAGCTGCTTACTATGCTGTGCCTGTCAAACAGAGCACTAATAGCATCTGTGGCACGTAGGGGATTAAGTGAGATAATAGATATAAAGTGCAGTCATGCGTCACCTAACAGCGGGGATATGCTCTGAGAAATTCGTTGTTAGGCCCTTTCAGTGTTGTGCGAATATCAGGGTGTATTTACACGAATCTCGATGGTGTAGCCTACCACACACCTAGGCTAAATGGTACAAGCCTATGGGACCACAGTTGTACATGCAGTCTGCTGTTGACCAAAATGTCATTACACAGTGCATGACTGTACTCGGGATGGTGCCTGGTACATGGTAAGTGCTCACAAAGCATCAGTAATTGTTACCCTTATCGCCAGCATCTGCATCTCCGAAACTGCATTTCCGGCTGCCTGCTAGGTCTCTCCCTTTGGCCGTTTCTCAATCTCAACACGCTGGAATGAGAAATACCCTCCCCCTCCTCCTAGTGCTCCTTTCTCTGCTAAAGTCACCACCATTCCCACAACTGCCCAGTCTCCAGGCCTTGCCATGGTTGACTCTTCCTCCCCTCATCCTCCTCGTCCAATGTCTGCCCCTGTTCCCTTTCAAGGGAAGCAGTACGGCTAGGGCTTAAGAGCATGGACCTTGAGCTCACACCACCACATTCAAGCCTCTGTTTCGGCACTTAGGGGCTGAACCCCAGAGCAAATTACTTAACCTCTCTAAGTCTGTTTTTCCTTCTATAAAACAGAGGGAACAAAAACTCTGCCTTACAAAGGCTGCAGTGTGAATTAAATGAAATCCGTATGAAGCACTCTGAACCAAAGCTGCCTGAGTAAGCACTGAACGAAAGTTAGCAATTAATGATGTCATTTCATTGCTTTTGCCCTACAGTTAATAATAGCTAATATTTTATGTCTCACTCTCCTAATGGATTACAAAAACTTGAAGGCAGGAACTATGTTCTATTCCTTGTGTGTCTGGTTTTTTTTTTTTTTTTTTTGGTGAGGAAGATTGGCCGTGAGCTAACATCTGTTGTCAACCTTCCTCTTTTTGCTTGAGGAAGACTGTCACTGAGCTAACATCTGTGCCAATCTTCCTCTATTTTGTATGTGGGTCGCCACCAGAACGTGGCTTGAGGAGCAGTGTGTAGGTCTATGCCTGGGATCCAAACCCGCAAACCCCGGGCCACTGATGCAAAGTGTGCAGACTTAACCACTATGCCACTGGGCCAGCCCATCTATTCCTTTTTATATCCTCCCAGTAACTACTGGTGGAGCCCTCAATAAACATCCGTTGAATTAATTCAAATCTTTGTCATATCTAGACTATTGTTATAACTTCTTCCCAATTCTGGTCTCTTTTCACTCCCAATCTAAAATAGAAGCTATTCTCAGAGAAAACCAAATGAGCCTTCTGATCACATCCCTCCCTACTCAAAAAACCCCTGCAGTTCCTGAGCAGCAAAGCACAGCAGGACACTTCAGAACGCCCAGGAAGGTGCCCTGTGACTTGGGCTACAGCTTTAACATTCAGCTTGCCTCTGCCTTATGCACTGGATGTGCCAGTGTTTCATCACATTAGCAGTAAAACCCCAGTTCAAATAAAACTGAACCCCAGAACACCAATATATAAAAGAGGTAAAAGATCTGGTTCAAGTGGGCATGGGGGTCTAGAGCCCCGCTAAGTCTCCTTCCCCCATCTCTGCAGCAGACCCCGAGGAGAAAGAGATGTAGCTGGTTCCTTCGTTTGGAACGTCTCTCCAACATCTCCACGAGACAGTCGTCCCGACCCTTTCCGGTCCAGCTGGAATACCACCTTCCTTTCACACAGCTCCTCCCAACTCCCCCTGGCTCTCTGTTCTCTCATGCTATTCTACCTGCTTTAGCTCGCACGGGACAGCAGCATGAGAACAGGGCAAGAAGTGAGGCAAGCTGGGCTCTGTCACAAACAGTTGTGTAAACCTCCAACAGTCAGTGAATTTCATGAGGCTTCAGGTATTCAATCTTTCAATGCGTGAATTGTATAAATCAAAGTTCCTTAAAGTAGAAAATGTGATTTCAGGTGGCATATAGGTGAACACCAATTATTTTGATATACATCCATTTTGATGTATATTAGAAAAAAGTTAGAATATCACAAGTGATATCGAGGATATCATTGGATAGATTCATTGAAATAAAAATATTAAGTAAATAATAGTGTAAGTCGTAGGTGGAAATTGCGAAAGTGTGAGGATACATGCAAATGACTTAAGGCTGGGGAAAAGCGGAGAGGAGGGGGAATGAGGAATGACTGCTAATGAGTATGGGGTTTCTTTCGGGGGAGATGAAGGTGTTCTGGAATTAGCAGTAATGGGTCCACAAGTCTGCGAATATACTAAACCCCACTAAATTCCACATTTTAAAAGGGTGAGCTTTATGGCATGTGTATAACATCTCAAAAAGACTGTTACATAAACAAAAAACTGGACTAGAGATCCTGCAAAATTCTTCCCCTTTTCTGGTCACTACATCTGTGTAACTCTCTCACAGCAACTGCTCAAAGGAACTGGCTTGTTTTAATTTGCTAATTATGTATTTATTCTATCTTTCCAATTAGACTGTAAGTTTCTTGATGACAGGAAATCATCAGGGAGCTCCTCAGATTTTCTGCTCCCCCAAGTTTTTGGAATAATGCCTAGATACTCAACAATATTTGCTAAAGGAAATGGAAATATGAGGGAAAATCTGGAATATGCAAGATGAGAACATTAATTTTTAATTCTTTCTAGGAAATATAAGAATGTCTAAATATGAAAAATAAATAAAGATTCCAGAATATTTTATTCTGGAAATATCTATATCCATTCAAATAGCTGAGCCTACATAAAAGTACTCTAGCTGTTTTGACACCTGCTAAATTTTTAGAAACTAGCCAAACTAGCCAAAGAACTCAGATATAGCTTCAGCTCTTGTGGCCTTTGGCATTTTACTTGTTGAATAATAATTCAACTCCCACATAGAAGCAAGTGGATAGTTCTATATTTCTACAGTGATTTCTTAGCTTAAAAATGGCTTTAGTAGCTCAGACTGACTTTTTTGCTGAAATGTCCTATCAGGACCCAGTGGAAAACTAAAATACTATACCACTGAGTTAGCCAAGGGGATAATATGATTAGAAATTGAATATGGTAACAGAAATGGAACATGACAGCCTTGCAGGTTAAGTGGTTTTGAAATTGAAGCTTAAAAGGACAAAGATCTCCCCAGGGCACAGAGCACTGTGAAATTCAAGTGCTGAATAATGAGGGGCTGGAGAACCTCCATTTCCCTTTTTTGCTACCTATTTTCAAAAAAGTAGGAGGACCCCACACAGTGTAATCTGTCTATTCAAAACCTTACTGGAAATGCACAAAAAAATTCAAACTCTCTTACAAGCATGAGTGATCAAAACTTTCATGGGATCTGTACTCATTTTTTCCATTGCATTTTCTCTCTCTCTTTTTCTGTTTTGGGTGAGAAAGATTAACCCTGAGCTAACATCTGTTGCCAATCCTCCCCTTTTTCCTGAGGAAGATTGGCCATGAACTAACATCCGTGCCCATCTTCCTCTATTTTATACGTGGGACGCCTGCCACAGCGTGGCTTGATGAGCAGTGCGTGCATCTGCGCCTGGGATCCGAACCTGCAAGCCCAGAGCCACTGAAGTGGAGCGTGTGAACTTAACTGCTATGCCACCAGGCTGGCCCCTCCATTGCATTTTTAAAAAAATAAAAATAAGTAACAGGGTCATATGTCAATTATATCTCAATAAAACTGGGGGAAAAAAGTTATAAGGCATTCTAATTTCTTTTTGTGCAGTTGTTTCAACAGGATGGTATTAATGTAAACTTTGAGAGCTAGTAGACAGATTCCAAATTTCTGAATGCTTCTATTACCACGTGTCCTTTATCACTGCGTCCTGAACACCTGGCATAATCTAGCATACAGTAGCTGCTCAATGAATATATGTGGGATGAGTGAACAGAGTCAAACGCTATCAGCAGCTGGAGTCATGGTGCTGACAGTTGTGCTCACCTCAGTTTCCTGCAGGCGGTGTCCAATGAGGCTTAGCGACTCTCCCAACAGCTGCAGATGAGCAGCAACATCAATGGGCTCTGTCTCAGGCGATTTGGCTGGCGAGGCTGGTAACAGCATGGTGGTGGGCGGGGACTTCTTTTGGGGTGACAGTACTCCTGCAGAGGAAGCTGTGAACAAAGACAAAATAGAGAGATAAAGCTTGCTTATGGCCTTGAACACCACAAAACTGTCCTTCCTGAGTTTCCTTTAATGAGCTATACCCGGGATTAGCAAATCTATGGACTGTGGGCCAAATGTGACCTGTTTTTATATGGCCTGCGAGCTAAGAATAGTTTTACATCTTTAAATGGTTGTAGAAGAAACAAGGAAGAATATATGACAGAAAATGCACGTGGCCTGCAAGGCCTAGGTATTTACTCTCCGGCCATTTACAGAAAAATTTTGCTAACTTCTGATTTATGCTTTCCAGATTTTTTTTTGCAACCTATAATATTCAGTAGTAATAGTTGGATATCGATCTGCTCCTAACATAGGCTGCTCTCCCAGTTTCCTAGCAAGGAAGCAAAAATGAACAGTGCTCTAGGGGAAAGAATCCAAAGCAGGAGAGGGATGTGCTCATCACCTTTCACTTTCACGGCCCCTTCTGAGCTGGAGGCTTTTCTCTTCACTGTGGTAGCTTCTGCTTTGTTCTGTTTGTGTTGCAGATACTGAGCTTTCTGCTTCCAAATCTGCAATCAGATCAGAGCAAAATAAAATAAAATAAAAAGGCCACAAAAGGGAAAGCAGTCACGAAGAGGAGAATGAAGAAAGGGCACCGTGGAGGGGCAGGCAGAGGGCTAATGCTAACTTTCAAGCTGAGGGTCAGTGAACAGGCCTCAGACGGGGGTTACAGCCGGATCTCAGTGAGGCCCACAAATATTCAGCAGTGCTAACGGTCAGACCTCAGCACTGATTTGTAGATCACTCTACAGTTGAAATGTAAAATCATGGAGTAAACACCTGGCTCAGTATAATGTCCATGCGGTTTAAATATTTATTCTAATGTGCTGGTGGGCAATACCAATAGCAGGATAACACTGACACAGAAAACAGAAACTAAAGATAATCTACCTGAGTGGAAAATATTTTAGTTATTTCACCCAGAAGAGCTGTGCCTTAAAGCAAGATGGTAATTATAATTCCTAGACCACATTCATACCACCCAATTGGAAAGCGACTATAAGTGATTCAGACACGACTATTTATCATTGTCTTCTTAGCTTCCTGACAGTAGGGTACACTCCTTGGTAGTGGTTGATGAGGATGCTGACCTGGAACCTGGTTACCTAGTACACGTAGTCTCATGTTTTTATTATTTGCAGTGACTACGAAGTGGATGACTTCCATCAGTTCACAGACCAAGGCTGATGAGGAGGTGTTTGCAGCAAAGGGCTCTGACTTCAGATTCTCCGTTAACACTTTAATCACCGCCCAAGTTAGGTCATCTTGGCTCAAATGTAATGTTGTTGCAAAAAAACTAGATGAGGTTAGAAACACAGCCTCTTGCAGCTAAATCCTCATCTAGAGTAAACTGACACCAACCAGTGTTAACGCCCTCTGTTAAACCACTTCCCACTGATTTGTAATTTTTTTCCACTGTTTTCAGTGTTTGCCTGGGTGGTTTATAGGAAAACTGCACATTTTATAAGCAATGAAAAATGTGTTTGTAAGAAAGTATACTTACTAGTTTGTCCTTTTCTGGCAATTGCTTCCACACCTCAGCCAGTTTTTTACTAAGTTCCCCAAAATCTGGCATAAAAAGAGTAAAAAATCCAATACAGTAAAGGTTTAACTATCAACAAAACAGAAGATTGATGAGAGCAAAAACTGGAAAAACGGTTTTGAAAATCAGATTTAGATAGCACAAGGTTCTTCCAGCAAACCAAGCCCCATCACTCTTCCGGGTTCTTCTGTAGGGGAGGGGCTGTTCTGGTGGTCAGGGGACAGGCACCAATTCTCACACATCTACTCGCCAGGGATTTCTTGCTTCAGCATCATTCTGCTGTCTTTGAATTTGGTCCCACGATAGGGCTCATCAACTCAGGTTAAAGACAATACGTTACGGAAAGTTTGATGAAAGTTGTTAGATTTTTACCGAATTTCTGAGACCTCAGAACCAAAGACAGATTTCCCTAGTGCAACTCAGAAGCCGCTCCCCAGAGTGTAACGCTGCCCTCCCATTTGTAAAGCAAGGACAGGCTTTACAGAGCACGCCCATGTCTTCCGTGGTACTTCCCGTGTGCCTCACACCCGCCGCGAGGAGAAGTTCAGGAAGCTGTTCTCCACCTCAGGAAAGGCGGTCTGCAGAGTTCAGTGCTTGTCCAAGGTCTGTGGACCCTCACTGACGTCTCAGATAGAGACAAATATGAACACAAGTCATCTCACTACAGCTCCACACCCAGGCGCAGTTTACGGAAAAGGTCCACTATGGGGTCTTGAGAATAAACAGCCGCATATCTATGTACTGTGCTTTGTAACATGTACTTTTCCTGTTTCCCACTTTACCAATTTAAGAGATATAAATAAAAAGCATATCTCTTTTATGGATGGGGTGAACTAAGACAAAATCTAAAGTGATTTGAAGAAGCAAGGAAAGAAATTAGGTTTGTGTTCCTTTAATACTACGGGAAGAAGTTGCCTGCTGACTGGATTAACTGCACTGCTTCAGAGATACAAACAGAAAGTAAAAACACTAGAGATCAGAAATGTTCTTACCGATACCCGGATGGTCAGCCACAATGGTCACACGATACTCTTTACAGAACACCTGGTAGGCCGACATGTTCTTCTTTTTTGGCTAGTGCCACATAAAAATAGAACAGGGTAAGACTTAATTAGAACACAAGTTGAGTAACCCTGAACCTATGGTAAGAAAATAGAAAAGGCTTCTATACTTTTTCATCAAGGAGAGAGTTCTAAACTACTAACTAGTTTCCCTAAACAGGATAATTAATTTTTAATCCATTGTACTTATCACTCAGAGATGTATATTTTATCAGTTTTACTTTTAGAACGTAAAATCCACATGCTCAATTATGTTTATATGTTTCAGGGTGTTCCAGCTACATGATAATTATTTGTAAAACTCTTCATTTTTCCTACATACAATCCCATGTTATATATTCTTTCAGAACAAGGTGATAAGAAAATCTTAACCTCTCCTGGGATGTCATTTTCCTCATCTTTGAAGAGAACCACATAACTTCCCTTTAAACTTGGGGCAGAAAGCCAGAGTCAAATCTATGTTCTTTTTGTTCCTCTGGTTTTGATTTCTAATCTTCTAATTTCCCTGATCCTGCTTTTACTGTCACTTGTAGCTTATCATTATTTTATTATTCCCAATCTCGTGGTCCAAGGTGAGAAGTAAATAAATAACTGAAGACAATTCTTTGGTAGTCAGCGTGAGGTGAACCTCTTCCACTCCAACAAACTGCTTTGTACTACTTGAAGCACGTTATTCTTCACTGTGTTATAACAATTCTAAAAGCAATGCACGATTCTTGAGAAGCAAAATCAAATATGCTTTTAAAGCCAGTTCAATGAGGGATATAAAAACCAAAAGACTATTACTATGCATTCCACATTACAACTATCCATAGACTGGGGAAAAAAGTTAAGTATGTCTACCTGAAAAGATGCATTAGCTATAACATCCGTCCAAACTTCTCATTTTGAGGATGGTGAAAAGGAAACTCAGAACAGTGACTTGCTTGGGTCCGACAACTAAGCGAGTTCTAACACCAGAATGACTACAACCCAGGCCTGACTTCCAGGGGCATGTGTTATGGGCCAAAGAAGGAAGATATGTTGCTTCCTTACAGAAAAAGTTACTATTTAAAAAGAAAAGATTATCCCTTTATAATCTTTTTCCAATAAACTGAGACGTTTTCAGTATGGCTTTCCTTTAAAACATCCTCTGTAAGTGTCATAATATGAATGATCAGCTCTCCATCCCCTCCAAGACAGTCCTTTCTGCCCCACGGTAATTTAATGACAGAAATGTCTGGGGCTCCAAAAGCTACTGGGAACTTCTGTTTGCTTCAAGAGTCAGATTTTATGACCAAAAACAACCCAACAAACAACACAGTTGTGTCTCAAGACGTCAGAGCTGCATCTCGTTTTAAACTAAGCCTGATCAAACACTTCGTTCACCTGACAGTTCTTAATATAGCTTTCATAAAATAACTACTCTCACAGGCCAAAGACTGGCTGAGACTCATGGCAATAACAAAACTTGTTTAGAATTCCTTTTGCAATTTTGAGGAATGGAAACATTCCTGGAACACCTTCCAAAGGAACTGCTTTGAATGAGAGAGCTCTTCTTCAGATATAAAAATTGCAGTATGTTTGTTATAAATTTAGCTTCAAAATTTTAAACTAATCTTTTAAAACAGCTTATCCATAGGCCTGACATTTACTAGAGTATATGGTGAAAGAACAATTTGTGGAAGTCTGTGCAGAGCCAAATCTTTCTCAAGTATAGAATCAATCTCACTGCTAAATATTGAGAACATTAGAAAGACTGTGTGCTTGAGGGATTTCCCAGCTCCTTTGGCCATATTATAAAACGTACAAGGAGTCTGAACAACGTTTTCTCAAACATGAGATAATACTGTAAAAGGTTAATGCACCCTATTCCACGAGGCTATCTATAGCTGTCACACCAAATCAAAACTGCCTTTATGAAATGAATCACAGCTCTTGGCCAATATACCAGATCCAAATCCACACACTGAAGCAAGGGGTTCCTCTTATAAAGGACTTTATTCATGCTTGTAGAAAATAAACTAGCAATCATGGAGTACATGGAGCAGGCATAGCGAGTAGCTAAGAGAATGCGCTCAAAGCCCAGATCTTATGCTAAGGCAATTATGCAGCACAAAATAGTGGAAAGCATACAAAATTTAAAGCTTAAAGACCCATCATCCTTTCCCAGCTTCATCTTATACTAATTATTTGATCCTGAATAAAACATGTGAGAAGTGGATAGCTCTTCTGATATGTGATATTAAAAGTATTTCAATGGCAAAGAAGGAGAAGCAGAGAATAAAAATGAAAGGTTTCAAAGGCAACACAAAAAAGTAACCTATCAAAGCACTCTGCCATTTATTTATTAATAAATATTTATTAGAGTGTCCACTTCAAGCCAGACATTGGGACACAGCCAAAATCAGTCAGTCTGACAGACAGGACAGAGTAATACGTCATCACAATGAAATGTGCTAATACTATAGGCAAAGTATTGGACGCCACAAGAAGACGTAATAGGAGCACCTCACCTAATTAGAGTCAGAGAAAGGCTCTGGAGGAAGTGACATTTAATCCAGACCTGAAAGCTGGGCAGAATTAGCCAGATGAAGAGTGGTCAGGAGTGTTCTTGGCAGAGGAAACAACACGTGGTAACACTCATCAAAGAGAGGGGAGAGATCATGTTAGAGAAGCAGGCAGAGCCCAGACTGACGCTTCGTAACCTCTAATAACCAGCATGGACCCTACGGGAAAGAAGTGATTCAAGTACTCTAAGCAGGATGTTACACGGTCAGGTTCCCTTTGGGACTGTGGAGAAGGGACTGGCGAAGAAGACCAATCAGGGGCCACAGCAGTGCAGGCACAGATGAGGACGGCCAACAGCCATGGGGGGGGGGGGGGGCGGGGGCTGGAGAGAAGCAAATAAATGGGAAAGGAGGGGAAGTGACAGCATTTAACAGAGAAAGTGTGACAAAATGGAAAGAGCCTCCCTGGGCTTAGGAGGCCAACAGATCTAGGTGAGAATCCTGACCATACCATTTGCTAGTTACACGATTATTCATCTCCGAGCTCTAGTTTCCCTGTAACACTTGGATAACACCATTTTACTCAAAGGTGGGAATTAATCCAACAGTGTTCAGCATTTCAGTAGGTACTCAATAATAATATTTCTGTGGTGGGCAGAATTCCAAGACAGCTTCCAAGATTTCTGGCCCCTGGTTTACAAGCCCTTTCTAATTCCCTCCCCTTGAGTGTGAATATGATGGGCTAGAACTCCCATGAGTAGGATATGCTATGTGGCAAAACGGATTTTGCAGATGTAATTAAGGTCCCCAGTGAGTTGAATCTGAGTTAATCAAAAAGGAGACTACCCTGAATAGGCCTGGCTTTATCAGGTGAGCCCTTAAAAGAGACAAGATGCAACAGCAGACACTCTCCTCCTGACCTTGAACTTGAAGAAAACAAGTTGCCAGGAACTCTACAACGGCAAGGAACTGAATGCTGCCACCAACCTGGAAGAAGACCTCTGGCCTCAGACGAGAACCCGGGAGAGGACCTCTGGCCTCAGATGAGAACCCGGCAGAGGACCTCTGGCCTCAGACGAGAACCCGGGAGAGGACCTCTGGCGAAGGCCATGATTCAGTCTTGCGAGAGCCTGAGCAGAAACCCACTGAGCCTACCTGGACTTCTATCTCCAGAACTGCGAGATAAATGGGTGTTGCTATAACCTGCTAAATTTGTGATAACTGGTTATGCTACAATAGAAAACTACTATGAGTTCTTTTCTATTCCCTCTGTTTTCTTCAAAATAGAAGTTGTGGTATCTGGGGCTGGCCCCATGGCTGGTTGGTTGGGTTCGTGCACTCCGCTTTGGGGTCCCAGGGTTTGCCGGTTTGGATCCTGAATGTGGACATGGCACTGCTCATCAGGCCACGCTGTGACAGCGTCCCACATGCCACAACTAGAAGGACCCACAACTAAAATATACAACTATGTACTGGGGGGCTTTGGGGAGGAAACAAAAAAAAGAGGAAGATTGGCAATAGATGTTAGCTCAGGGCCAATCTTCTTCACCAAAAAATAAAACTTAAAAAAAAAAGAAGTTGTGGTACTCAAAAAGCCAATACAAGCTTTTTTTAGAATAGAAATTTTCGTGAAGGAGGACAGGGTGAAATCATTTGACCTAAACCAGACAAGGAAAACAGCAGCATGGTCTGTACTTGAGCATTTCATTTAAATAGGAAAGGTCCTATTTTTACTATTCTTCCGGTGCAGCCAGTCCTGTGTAGAGGTGTCACAGGGAGCTCTGGGTACAGCATCTCCTTTATCAATTTAGTAGCAGCCTCACATCCCACAATGCTTAGGTGTTCCAACCAAGCCGCCCTCCTTTCAAATCTCCTTTATTTGGCCAAGATGCAATGGAGTGGCACCACACACATACACCAGTTTACCTAAGTTCTATGTTCGGCCATTTGAGTGACAGGGGCGAGAGAGAAAATGAGTGCGTGCGCGAGAGCGAGCACACACCATGGATTGATTATTCTGGGTGATCCCACTTTAAGAATCTATTCCTCGGGGGGCTGGCCCCGTGGCCGAGTGGTTAAGTTCGCGCGCTCCGCTGCAGGCGGCCCAGTGTTTCGTTGGTTTGAATCCTGGGCATGGACGTGGCACTGCTCATCAGACCACGCTGAGGCAGCGTCCCACATGCCACAACCAGAAGGACCCACAACGAAGAATATACAACTATGTACCGGGGGGCTTTGGGGAGAAAAAGGAAAATAAAATCTTAAAAAAAAAAAAAAAGAATCTATTCCCTGGAGCAAGTGCGACAGAGAGCATAAATCTGTTTTCTCCAGACAGTTCCTGTATGTCTCTCTCAGTGTGTGCAACTCACTACCCAAGTGTGAGGCCAATGTTTGTTGCTAACATAATTAAAAATAATAAAATCATGGCTCATGAACATATTCCAATGACTTCATCTGGTGTCGAAGAGAGAAAAATCTAGCTGCATTGTGCTGATGTTCTGTTGGACTCAGAATCTGTCAGCCTTCACCATGGAGCCTTGCTAAGGAATTTTCAAGGGAAACTCTGACTACTTAGAGTTTTCACCCATGTGCTGACCTTAGAACCTAACCATCGTGCAAGATGCAACTCCAGTCTTGTGGACCTAAAGTTTGAAATTCAAAGTTAAGGGTTAAATTTTTTCCAGGGCTGGACAACTAATCTTTGACAAAGGAGCTGAGGGCCTACAATGGAGAAAAGAAAGTCTCTTCAACAAATGGTGCTGGGAAAACTGGAAAGCCACATGTAAAAGAATGAAAATTGACCATTCTTTTTCACCATTCACAAAAATAAACTCAAAATGGATCAAAGACCTAAAGATTAGACCTGAAATAATAAGTCTTCTAGAAGAGAATATAGGCAGTATGCTCTTTGACATCAGTATCAAAAGGATGTTTTCAGACACCATAACCCCTCAGATGAGGGAAACAATAGAAAGAATAAACAAATGGGACTTCATCAGACTAAAGAGCTTCTTCAAGGCAAGGGAAAACAGGATTGAAACAAAAAAACAACCCACTAGTTGGGAAAAAATATTTACAAGTTATTTATCCAACAAAGGGTTAATCTCCATAATATATAAAGAACTCACACAGCTCAACAACAAAAAATCAAACAACCTGATCAAAAAATGGGCAGGGGACATGAACAGACATTTCTCCAAAGAAGATATATGGATGGCCAATAGACACATGAAAAGATGCTCATCATCACTAATCACCAGGGAAACGCAAATCAAAACTACACTAAGATATCACCTTACACCTGTTAGAATGGCAAAAATAACCAAAACAAAAAGTGACGAATGTTGGAGAGGTTGTGGAGAAAAAGAACCCTCATACACTGTTGGTGGGAATGCAAACTGGTGCAGTCACTCTGGAAAACAGTATGGAGATTTCTCAAAAAATTAAAAATAGAAATATCTTATGACCCAGCCATCCCACTACTGGGTAACTATCCAAAGAACTTGAAATCAGCAATTCCAAAAGTCCCATGCACCTCTATGTTCATTGCAGCATTATTTACAATAGCCAAGACGTGGAAGCAACCTAAATGTTCATCAACTGATGATTGGACAAAGAAGATATGGTGTATATATATACAATGGAATACTACTCAGCCATAAAAAAGATAAAATCGTCCCATTCACAACAACATGGATGGACCTTGAAGGTATTATGTTAAGTGAAATAAGCCAGATATTTCTCTGTATGACTCCACTCATAGGTGGAAATTAAACATAGAGACAAAGAGAACTGATTGGTGGTTACCAGGGGAAAGGAGGGGTGGAGGGAGGGCACAAAGGGTGAAGTGGTGCACCTACAACATGACTAACAATAATGTACAACTAAAATTTCACGAGGTTGTAAACTATCATAATCTTAATAAAAAATAAAAATAAATAAATAAATTTTTCCAGAGCACAGACACTTCTAAATTTGTAGTTAGAAATACACAAATAGGGGCCCGCCTGGTGGCCCAGAAGTTAAGTTCGCATGTTCCACTTCTCTGCAGCCCTGGGTTCACAGGTTTAGATACTGGGTGTGGACATGGCACTGCTTGGCAAAAAGCCATGCTGTGGTAGGTATCCCACATATAAAATAGAGGAAGATGGGCATAGATGTTAGCTCAGGGCCAGCCTTCCTCAGCAAAAAGAGGAGGATTGGCAGTAGTTAGCTCAGAGCTAATCTTCCTCAAAAAAAAAAAAAGAAAAAGAAATACACAAATAATGGGTGATGTCTATATAGCCAAGAATTACTTAACAACAGGGATACATTCTGAGAAATGTGTCATTAGGCGATTCTGTTGTTGTGCGAACATCGTAGAGTGTACTACACAAACCTAAATGGTATATCCTCCTATACTCCTAGGCTACATGGGACCACCATCGTATACGCGGTCCATCCTTGATGGAGACATCGTTATGTAGCACATGACTGTGTATACAAACCATTTCCATGTGATTCTAAATGCAAGGCCAGTATTTCCACTCTAGACTCTTTCTTGAAAGAAAACATACAGTATTGCAAGTGAATCACAGTGGTTACATCTGGAATAACATGGACTTCCTTTTAATAAAATGTTGATATTTTGAAAACTTGGATACTTATTAGTAGCAAGAGACTTGCAACAAGTCCACTTACTAAGTGTAACTCATAACATTGTAATTTTACAGCCAGAACCTCCTTGTAAATGTTTGATCACATATGTTACAGTTTCAAGACCTTTCAAAGAACAACTTGTTGATGCTCTTTTTTTTTTTTTTTTTTTTTTGGAAGATCAGCCCTGAGCTAACTGCTGCCGATCCTCCTCTTTTTGCTGAGGAAGGCTGGCCCTGATGCTCTCTATAAAGCAGTCATGCTTAAGTCTTTTGGGTCATAGAACTCTTTGAGAATCTGATGAAAAGCCCTCTTCAAGTCCATCCCTGACTCCAGTTTAAGAACATTTTTAAAAAGGTAAAACATCTGGGGGTTAAGGCAAAACAACTTATGAAGCTTAAAAATAAAACATGGCTTTCTTTTGCTGATGACAGGAACCCAATGTCTCCATTGCTATTAATATTGTGTAGGAGACAGCGTTATAAAAGCTTCACCTGCAGAAACCACTTAAACCTCCGAACAACCCTAGGAGGTAAGCTCCCTCCTTACTGCCATTTGAAAGATGAGGAAACTGAGGTCAACTCACGTACCTAGGGAGTGGCAGGGCCAGCTTCTGAACTCGGTCTGCCTTTGGAGTCCGTACTCGTGAGCACTATACCATCTGACGCTCTTCTGAGCGAACTTAACTGAGATCCCTAAATCTGCTGGCTAAAGGAAAGGGTGCCAGAGAAGTAAGGTTTTCACACCAGAGCTTTTATGTTCACTAATCTGAACGGAAATCTTTCTAAAATGTAGTCTAAACTTCTGCTATCTCTTATAATACATCACTGACTATAATTTAAACATCTTCCGGTATCGTGGAAAGAGCACGGATTCCGCAATCAGAAAAACCTGGGATCCAATTCCTGTTTTGCCACCAAGCAGGTGCATGTCCCAGGGCAGGCTACTTCACTTCTTTCAGCTTATTTCTGTGAAATGGAGATGAAAATACCTACACCTCATTGGGTTCTTCGAAAAATTCACTGATAAACTAGAGATAAAAAATTTACTGCAGTGCTTAGAACTTATTGAAAACTCTGTAAATATAGCTATTAATGACTGTAATTTGCCAGTTCCTACTCAGCTCTACTGCCCCTCCCTAGAAGGCGGGCCCTGCCTTCTCCATGGTTACTCTTAACCTCCTGGCTTCACGTCAGTCACACGGACTCCTTGTGGTTTCTGAACATCCTAGACCCTCTCGGACCTGTGCCTTCACACGTGTTTTTCATTCCTGACTGAATGCCAACCCCTCATTTCCACTCGATAATTCCTATTTGGCCTTAAGATTTGGTTTAGATGACACCTCCCAGATGCTACATGCTCTCTGAGAGCTGACACTGTCTTATTCGTCTTTGTGTCCACAGCACCTGGCAAGTACCTGGCACAACATAAGTGCAGAATGTGCACTGAATGAATGACAGTCTCAGAACTGAGTGTGGAAAGGGCACAGTGTGCACCCATTTGCGTCACCTCATCTGACTGTCACAGCACCCTTGCAGGGGAAGTAGGCTGGGTACTAGTTCGCTGTTCTAGGAAGAAAAGAAGAGGGTCACAGAGGTCACGTGCCTGTCTCCAGCCAATGTTCCTTCCCCCAGGGCCTGCGGAGTGCTCCAATGAGCTGTAGGAAACTTGCTTTAGAACATCTGCTTTTGCTCCCTAGAGACTCTGTCTTCTTTCCGGTTCTTAACTGTTTTCCAAATAAGTGCGAGAATTGCGAAGTTTGCTTCCTATAAAGGTGGTCGTTATATTAAAAACCAAAACAAAACCACAAAAACCTAGTCTCCTTGCCTAGTCTAATATGTGAAATGAGTGGTTGAAAAACCAGTTTTAAAAAGATGTTTTCAAGTCTATTTATACTTTTGAAGAACTCAGGACGAAAGCAACAGTAATTGTAACAGCAGCTGTTTCTTCAGCCATGCCCTGTGCTAAGTGTGTTACACGTATCACCCAATTTAGTCTAAATAACCCCACTTTACAAACGGGCAGAGAGGTGAGGACACAATCTCAAGAGAAGAAAGCTGGTAAGCAGCGGACGGGAACAAGAATCCAAGCCTGCTGAACTCGAGTCCAGGCTTTCAGCTACTTCATCACACTCTGCCTCTTCCACTTAAAAACAACATCTAGGGGCCGGCCCCACGGCCGAGTGGTTAAGGTTGTGTGCTCCGCTTCAGCAGCCCAGGGTTTGCTGCTTTGGATCCTGGGCGTGGACCTACACAGTGCTCATCAGGCCATGCTGGGGCAGTGTGCCACACAGAAGAACTAGAATGACCTACGACTAGGATATACAACTATGTGCTGGGGTTTTGGGGAGAAAAAGAGGAAAAAAAAGGGAAAGACTGGCAACAGATGTTAGCTCAGGGCCAATCTTCCTTACCAAAAAGCATACCTAAAAAAACAAACAAAACAAAACCCCAACAACATCTTTATGGCTCAATAGGACAAACCTCAGATACCCGCACGCTATATTGGTTTCCTTTAGCCTAGAACCTTCTTTTAGCTTTGTCAAAGGTGTATTATAACACTGGGTGATCATCTCTCAAGGTTTTAGAAAGGCATGTGGTATATGCTTGGGTTAAAGAAAGCTGTATTAAAATTTGGGCTTCATGTCTTTTCTTCTCAGCTTCTTCCTCTCTCAAAAGGGGCTCACGATACCTACCAATGAAGACCGGTATGTATGTAAAATGCCTAGGAGAGCCTGGCACGCAGTAGGCGTTCAATGGACGGTAGCTACTGTCACCACCTACTGCCATTGTCATTCAACTTCAATTTACCCGAGAGAGAATTTATGTAATACCACCAGGAATCTAGTTCTATCTCAGAATTTAGTTTATTAGAAGATCAACAACAATGCCTGAGTGTGCCCAGCACTAGGCTACCTGGCCCAGCCTTAGGTTGCTTAGAAGAGATGTGAATATTCTGGAAACATACAGATAATGGAAGGCATGCCTCTGAAGCGGCATCACAGATATTATTTTGAGTGGTAGCGAATGGGCTTTTATTGATTGAGTAAAACCAAAAGTAAGGCATGTTGCCGTAGCCCGCTCCTCTAATGTAAAGAGAGCTTCCACTCCAAGGGATGCTCTTTAGGGGCAGATCGTCAAGACATCACCATACGATTCTCTATCCCCCCTTAGGGAGCAGGATTCAACAACAAACAAAAAAGCAAAGAAATTCAAAAAACCAAAAAAACCACTCCCAAAACAAAACTCAACACTGAAAATATTACATATTGGTCAAAATTCTCCAGGAAGAGTTCCACCCTGCTGCCTTTGCTTCTCACTCTTCCGTGACTCCACCCATGGGCTTCCATTCGTCTCCACCACACTTGAATCCTTGGCCTCTCCAGCAGGAGACCAGTCTGTTCTTGAAACTGTCCCCTCATCTCTGGGACACTGGCCCTCTCTGGTTTCTCCAACAACACAATTGCCCTCCCTCCTTCTTCAGTGCCCTAACGTCACTGTTCTACAAGATTCTGCTCTGGGCTCATTCCCTCTCATCCATTCACTTTTTTCATTTATTGCACATGAACGCCCGATTTGCAACCCGTTTCAACTATTCTACTGAATTCTAGTTCCTGCATTTTCACGACTCTCTGGAAATTCCCCCGAGATGATGATTATAAACTAACATTTACTGAATGCTCACTAATGTGCTGAGCATTGTGCAAAGCTCAAACTCCCAAACTTTCTTGGTTCATGGTGTCAACGTGGGTTTCATACAGTACTTGCTTTTTATCACAGCAATCACAGAAAAGTTAGCTTCAAAAAGATACGGCATTATTAAAAGGAACGTAACATGATTAAGATGTTGAAACTGTGAATTACTTTGAGCTAGCAGTTCATAAGGTATCTGACAGATGTCAAGTACTGCTGTTTCTCTTGAAAGTGTCGTCTATTTAGAATATCCAGTGGTGCCCGTGTGTTTGCTGTGGCACCCCAGAGGTCCCTGGCACATGGAGGCCCTGAGCACGTTTACGTTTATTACCTCATTTTACACTAACAATCCCATTGAATAGATCTGTTAATGTCCCTAACTTACAGATGGAGAAGTTATGCAACTTGTCCAACATCACATAGCTTGTAAGCGGTAGAACCAGGATTTGAAGCCAAGTGGTCTGGCTCCATAGCCCACTCTTTTAACCACTTAGATATGCTGAATCTCTTGATGCTTACTTATACCTTAAAATCTTAACTTTTCTTCTTCTCCCAAACCAGCCATTCTTCTTGCTTCTCTATTTTCATTACCATCCCACAGCAGAGCACGCGAACTTAACCACTCGGCCCCGGGGCCAGCCCCTTCATTACCATCCTGGTCACAGACTCTAAAGTAGAAGGAGCGCACAGAGGCCTTCAGCACTCCACCAGCTGCCTCTCGAGTCTCTGCTTACCACTGGATGAGGGAACACCATTCCTGAAGCATTCCTTTCTTCCTCTAGGCACATGGTTAGAGAGTTCTTTTTTATACCGAAATAAAATCCAGGAAAGGCCATTTCTTACAGCTCACAGGTGAGGTTTAAAAAACAAGGTATAAAACTCAAAATGGATCAAAGACCTAAAGGTAAGACCTGAAACCATAAGGCTTCTAGAAGAAAATATAGGCAGTACACTCTTTGACATCAGTATTAAAAGGATCTTTTCGGACACCATGTCTTCTCAGACAAGGGAAACAACAGAAAGAATAAACAAATGGGACTTCATCAGACTAAAGAGCTTCTTCAAGGCAAGGGAAAACAGGATTGAAACAAAAAAACAACCCACTAGTTGGGAAAAAATATTTGCAAGTCATATATCCAACCAAGGGTTAATCTCCGTAATATATAAAGAACTCACACAACAACAAAAACTCAAACCGCCCAATCAAAAAATGGGCAGGGGACATGAACAGACATTTCTCCAAAGAAAATATACAGATGGCCAATAGGCACATGAAAAGATGTTCATCATCGCTGATCATCAGGGAAATGCAAATCAAAACTACACTAAGATATCACCTTACAGCCATTAGAATGGCAAAAATAACCAAAACAAAAAGTAACAAATGTTGGAGAGGTTGTGGAGAAAAAGGATCCCTCATACACTGTTGGTGGGAATGCAAACTGGTGCAGCCACTCTGGAAAACAGTATGGAGATTTCTCAAAAAATTAAAAATAGAACTACCATATGACCCAGCCATCCCACTACTGGGTATCTATCCAAAGAGCGTGAAGTCAGCAATTCCAAAAGCTGCATGTACCCCAATGTTCATTGCAGCATTATTTACAATAGCCAAGACGTGGAAGCAACCTAAGTGCCCATCAACTGATGACTGGATAAAGAAGATACGGTATATATACACAATGGAATACTACTCAGCCATAAAAAAGGATAAAATCATTCCATCCACAACAACATGGATGGACCTGGAGGGAATTATGTTAAGTGAAATAAGCCAGATAGAAAAGGACAATCTCTGTATGACTCCACTCATATGAGGAATTTAAACATGTAGACAAAGAGAACAGATTAGTGGCTACCAGGGGAAAGGGGGGGTAGGGGGTGGGCACAAAGGGTGAAGAGGTGCACCTACAACATGACTAACAAACAGTAATGTACAACTGAAATTTCACAAGATTGTAAACTATCATAAACTCAATAAAAATTAACTAAAACAAAAAAAACAAAAAACAAAAAACAAACAAACAAAAAACCCAAGGTATACGTCCCATAAATATTTGTTGGATACATAAATGATTAAATTCAGAATATGACTACTTCAGGTTTTTTGGAAAATCACAATCAAATACTGATTCATAATAAGGTTTTTGCCATAAACTAAAACTCACTTTTCACTAGCAATTGCTAGCCACATGGGGGGATTATAAATAAGTCCCTACCCTTAAGGAGATTATAATTTTACTTTCCAAGGCACCCAGGTTCAACACCCTAAGGGACGTCTTCATACTCATTTATGTTTCTGGCTCCCCAGATCCAGCCCAGTTGCCAGATCTCGTCAGTTTTTCCTTCAGTCTCTCCTGAATCTGTCTCTTCAACTTTCTCTCTCTCAGGCATTACTGGCCTCGGACTACAATAACCTCCTGAGTGGTCTGTCACAACGCTCTCCTTAGTCTAATCCACCTGGGGATAGCTCTTATCATTTTTCCCTTAAATTATCATTTAGAGCACATCTAAACCCTGCTCATAACCCCAAAGTGCCTACTGCCAAATCCTTTATTTTGGCATTGAGAATTCTCTACAATTTGCTCCCAATCTACCTTTTCAAAACTGTTTTCATCCAGTCATTCATTCATTTGACATACAACATAAAATGCTTACCAAGGACACTGAGGAGTTGAAGGCAATATTAAGGTGACTAAAACAGTCCCTAAGGAGCTAAAACACCGAGAAGGAGCTTATACTCTTTACTAGGGGGAGAGAATATGTACAAAGAGAACTCCAACATAAGGAAGAAAATCAGTGCAGTCAGAGAGTGCGAGCAAGGTGTTGTGGGAGTTCAGAAGTGAGATCTGACTGGAGGGTCAGATGTCTCAGAAGAGGTGGCATTTGATCAGGTCTTGAAGGGAGGGCAGAGCTTCCGTCTGTGCGAAGGGAAAGCAGGTCGCTGCAAAGAATGAGCGGAGGAATGGAGGCGAGGATGTGCGGGAAACAAGTTTAGGTTCCTCACAGTGTGCGTAAAGCAGACTAAGAAGAGGCAGAGCTGAAAAGGGAGGTTTAGGGCTAAATCAGACAATTATGAAGGCTTGGCCAAGGGTTTGGACTTGTGACACTTACTCATTCAACAAGTATTACTGACCATCCACAGCAGGCCAGACTGTGGGATAGGTACCAGGGGTAGAGTGGAGAACGAGACAGACAGGATCCTGGGCCTCCAGAAGCGTACAGGCTAACACAGAGGCAGTGAGGACCCAGTGAAGATGCTGAACAGAGGACTGTCCTCATTGACGTGCAACTTCAGATCATTCTGGCATCAACCCGTAAGATTGATTGCATGGGGGAAGAAAGGGAGAGGAGGCCGTTTATTACAGTAAGCGCAGGAGGGATGCGGTCCAAGACAGCGGCAGCAACAATGGAGGGCACAAAGGGGTGGAAGCTATTGAGGAGGAGGACTATCAGCCTTAACACTTGAGTGGAAATAGTCAGAAGGGAGCAGGGAAGAGGCAAACGTGAGAGTGAACCATAAAAAAGCGAACCATGAGGTTGGAAGAAAATCAGAAGAGTGGTTGTCTCTGGAGATGGGGACTGGGAATGGCTGTGCGGGCTCTGTGGGATGATGGTAACGTCTCTATCTTGATAGACGTTTAGTCACGCAGGGGTGAGCATTTATCAAATCTCATCAGACGGTAAGCTTCAAATTTGTGCATTTTATTATATGTAAATTTTACCTTAAAAAAGCCCTGAAAATGAATATTGAGCTTAAGTTAATGACATGCAAGCTGAAGAGTATAGGAGTGAAGTGTATAATATCCACAGCTTACTTTGAAATACGTTAAAAAAGATAAGATGGATTGATGGATGGATAGATGTATGATAAAGCAAATAGCAAAATATTGACTGTAGAATCTCAGTGGGTGGCATATGGTGTTCACTGTACAATTCTTTGAACGCTTTTTGTTTGAAAAATTTCATAATAAAATGTAGAGAAAAACAATAAGCACACAGTCTTGAGCTTGGGTTGGTGGGACATGGGGAATACAGGAGACGCAGGAGGAGATGCAGGTCTGGGGTCTGGAGGATGAGCTCAGTGAGTGACACGTGGGTCTCAGGTGCCCAACGCATCAGGCAGAAATACTGATCAGGCAGTTGGAAATGCAGGACTGGATTTAGTTGTCTGGCTACGCTTCTTCCTAAACCTCTCTCTGCCTCCCTTCCTGCATCCCCTCCCACTGAAATCCTTTTTCTTTTTCAAGCTTTCTCTGACCACCCTGGCCTCCCACATTCAGCATGTAATATTAGTTTATGGCACTGTCATATATCACGAGAATGGAAATTCTTAGGATGAACAGAATCTTGCACAGAATATATGCTATTTCGCGAAGCAATTTTCAAATAAACAAACAAATAAAACCTGACCTAGTATTTGACTATACAGTTCTTTCTCCTCACATTGATTCTTGACTCAGAAGGTAGTTTTATTTTTTCTTTCTGAGACACACATACTTTGTTAAAAGGCACTCTTTACACTGGGGAAAACAACTTGCACCTCAATTACTGACTGAAATGAAACTGCCATTTCCAAATTCTTAATATATTTGATTTTCTCTTTCTTAGTAGTTTTTCTTTCAGATTTTATCTGACATTTCATTTTGCAGAACTATAAACAAAGGAAGAAAACGGTTGTCCTTAGGTGGCAAAACTATGATTGCTTTTTTCTTCCTACTATTTTGAATTTCTAAATTTCTAGAAAAATAATATATTACTGTGACAACGGGAAAAAATGTTTATTTTTTAAAGGAAACCTTTAATGACATCATCATCAACCCCTAAAGTACAACTGCTGGAAAATTTCTCGAGTTGTGAGAAGGAAAGCAAACCAAGGCGGCTGATTTCTCATTCCTATCTCAACAGTGAGCTCCCCGAGGTCAACAGCTATGTCCTGCCCAGCTTTTCACCTCTTGGCATGTATTATAGCATTGGGCTCGGCAAACAGTAAGCTCTCAAATGGTGAAAGAATACACATTTGACATTAAAAAGAATACCAGAAAGCAGCCAACACCAGTTGGAGGAAAGCTATTAACTTCTTCCGTTAACTTGGTCATTATTCTCTATTCTCCCAATTTTAAAAATCTTTTTCAGCCAAAATGAATTCATAGAATACATTTTCCCAACTCTCAACTGCCCTGGGTAGACAGTGGGGCCGAGTGAATGAAGCTGGGGTTGGCTCCTTCTATGAAGTCTAAGCACCCGTCAGAAGGAGCCACGGTACTCCTACACCCAGGCTTGGCACAACGGAAGAACAACTCTATTAAGAGAACCCATGAATAATTAAGATCGTTCCTATTTGTAGACCAGACAGACTCGGCCACTGGTAGTAATACTTTCTACCACTCCAAAGCTGCCCTCACCTTGCTCCACTCCCGGTGGTTGGCCTCAGCCGCTTCATTCCAAGCCCACTTACTACTACCAAGGGAAAACCTGCTTCATCCCCTATCCCCGCCCCACTTATAAAGTGGTTTACCTTTTCTCCTCTCTCTCTCTCTCTGTCCTTCTCCTCCTTTTTCTTTTTTTTCTCACTGTGCCCATCTGCGTGGAGGCCAGGAAGCGCTGGAGGAGGGGCAGCTGCTCCAGCGTAGGGGCTGCTGGGAGGAGGGCCAGGCGTCACTGTGGGCTCCCCCACTGCTGCAGCAGAAAGGCCCCAACTTCTCTTGGACTTGGAGTGCCGCCTCTCTTTATGCTTCTCCTTGTCCTTCTTCTTCTTGCTCTTCTTTGACTTCTTCTTCTTCTTGATTTCCCGGTAAGAATCATCGATCACTAACTCCCCAGCCTCCAGCTCCCCACCAGAGGACGAGTCTGACTCCACGAGAATAGGTTCAAGGCCTGCAAGGTCCAGGTTAGCACTGTGGGACTCTGGGAACTGGGAGGCGTCAGACCCACAGCCTTCAGGGCCAGGAGATGAGTGTGGGTCTGAGGACGACTTGTGCTTCTTCCGGGCTGTTTTCAGGAAGCTCTGGAGCTCGTGTCCTAGGAGTAAAGCACCTTGCTCATCCCGAGCTGACTTCTTAGAGGATTTTTTCACAGCCGTTTGTTGAGAGGGGTACTGAAAAGGCTCCTCGTCAACGGAGCTGCTCCCCTTCTCCTTTGGTGAGAGAATGAGTTTCATCTTTAAACCGTCAGGCTCGCGGAGGGTCAGCGTCTCTGTGTTCACGTAGAGCGGTTTCATCTTTTTGGATTTGTGGGAAGTACCATCCTCCAGAGACAGCTCCCCACTGCTTCCACTCACTTTCTTCCTGTGGTGTTCCTTTTTACTCTCTGAATGGCTTGAAGAACTGGAGGACTTTTCCCCTGTCTTTTTGGAGGGCTTGGAGCCTGTCGCCAGTGGGGAAGTGATAGCTTTCAACAGGTCCATAGCTGTATCAGCAGGTTGAGGGCTGGACTTTTTCTTTTTCTTCTGTGACGATTCCAAAGACGAAATATCTAGAAATAATCAAGAGAAGTAACGTCCTCATGACAAAGCAACGTCAATAAGTTTCCTCTCTCACCAAAATACCCAACTAACATGAGGAAAAGACTAACAGGAATGATTTGAGGGGAGGCCCTTCAACTGAGTCCTAACGCTCGGAGATGATGCTCATGAGCTTCTTGGCTTGGTAGATTTTGCCTCTGACCCTGGAGACAGTTCTTGCCACTAAGTTGTTTTTCTTCACTGAGTCTTCACAAGCAACCAAAGAGAGTATACCCAGAAGAATGGACTATAGCTGTGGGATTGCAAGTAGTTACAATTTAGATTACACTGCAGAGTATCATCTGTTTCTGTGTTCAGGACAAATCCATTCTAGTAAAGAGTTAGTCTCATCAGCTATGTGCAGAATATAGCTAAGAAAAACTGGTCTTGTGAGTGGATATGCACTGGACTGAGAAGTAACCCACAGGTGCAGGCCAGAGGGCCCAGGACGACACATGGCAAAAGGGATGCTAGATAACAATGGGCATAAGATAAGTGGATGATTGGGGGGAGAAGGAACCTGGTACCTGGTGTATCACAAATGAAGACTGTTCTTCTATGCTGAATCCTCCAAAATACCAGCCCTCCACCTCTCTCCTCCTTCACACTGGTTTACCGGCACTCAGAACAAGAACCACTGTCCTGTTAAATAGGCCACTGAGTCAGCAACATCTGGATCCCTTCCCCTACCCCGACTCCAAGAACCAGTGATGTGTTTATCCCACCTGTTGCCCTTTCCCATCCTTACCTCCATAGTAGTAATCATCAGAGGAGTGCTTCCTCTTCTTCTTGTGCGTGTCCGTCCCCAAGAAGTAAAATTCACTATCCTAGAATTAAAGAGAAAGAAGAATTGATCAAAGAGTAAGATGATGAGGCAAAAGCAGTTTGGAACCAATCTTGTTTTTTGATCATGTCTGACTCCAGAAAACAAAGTAAAACACAGAAAATAATAAAAACAGATGTGAATGATGTTCATTTTTCTACTAAGAAGTTTTTAAAAGAAACTTTTCTTTAAATATTAAGAAATATGATGTGAAATAGTTTAAAACTTTCCTAATCCAAACGTTTAGAATTTACCTTTAACTTCTTCTTGGAAGAATTCCTGACCTGAGCGGCAATTTCTTCCTCTTCCCTTAAAAAATCTTTGTAAGAACGTTTCTTTTCTCGTTGGCTGCGGCCAGCTGCTAGTCCTATGTCCTCAAAGCTGTGATCACCATCAAAGCAATCTGAGCAGCACAGGTCCATTTGGGAGAGGAAACGAGAAAGTCAAGTAAGTAACAACCAGATCACCACGCATGTAATGCAACAGTCCCTCCATTTCCAAATTAAAATAATGTTTCAGTAAGTCCACCGGAATACAGGGCTAGATCCAAGGGGACAAGAATATTTCTTGATGATTTGGCTGCAAATACAAGAATCAAACCTGAAGAACCAATGTTTCCACGCTACGCAAAGGCCCAATGTGCATCCTCAGCCATGGTTTCTTAGTTGTGATTTGGCAGGTGGACACAGACTTGCAGAGGTAAGGCTGAAAAGAATAAGGATTCACGTGTTGTGTTGCTCTGTGGGAGTCCAACATGTGACTCCTATCCCCAGACTCCTGCACACTGGAGCTGGCAAGGACCACGAGTGCTGCAGGGGATCACCCCAATAGACTACAAAGACTTATAGTTCACACTGTTGTGTTGGAACCCTGTCCTGGTTTTCGTTTCCACGGGCCCAGTCTGGGGATGACGTGGAGGCTTAACCGTGCTCTGGATCATCACTTGGGAGTCCAGGCTGTGACGGCCAGTCCTGGTCTCTATGTCCATGGGCTGCAAGGATTGAAGAGGACACCCCCTTTGGAATGCTTCTCAGATTAAGGGGTCATACCTTCTTTCTTCACGGAGTCATCATAAGCCATGGTGGTCCTGCAGGGCCTTTGAGAATGTGTCACTGTGTCCAGGCTCCTTCCCGTCTACAGGACCAGGTCTGAGAAACAAAGAAGGAAAACTCTCCTGTAATGCGAAATCATTGTGGAGAGGCAAGCTTCCCGGTGGAAGTGCGCAGGGATCCGAGGGCAGACTGGCAGGGCGGCAGGAATAAAGGAGTGTCTTGTCCCCTCCTCATCCTGTTTGTAAATACACTGGGGTTGAGACTGTAGGCACTGCACTAGGCTTAATTTGATTTGATTCATGAATTAAAGTTGTTGTTTGGGGAAGTATATAAATTAATACTTCCCATATAATAAATACTTCAAAATGAATGTGAATTTCTGAAATGCTAACAGGACTGACAACATCGAGACAGAGTAAAAACCGACATAAAGTCAGAGGGATAGGTTCAGTCACGGTGACAAAATGCACAGATAAAGTAGGACGCAAAGGAAGAGAGATTACACCACACATTGGAGACCACAAAATCCTACCATCTGGATCGACGACAGGCTAAAATCTATTGTACTTTGATTTAAACAGGAATGATGACAACATTACAGGGACGGTAAAGATCCTTAGAGCATAATTTTTTTATAGGCATTTTGTTGGGCTGTATGAATTTGATCAAAATCATAGCAGTGTAAAAGTAGGGACACTCACATTAGTTGGCCATATGACAGCTTTCAGCACTATCAAGCCTTTCTAAAGGCAAACAAGGAAGGATGATCACTTGTCCACTGGTGATGAAATTTTTGATTAAGATTTTCACTAATTTAAAGAATTGCTATAACCTAAATGTTCTAAATATTGTCTTGAATTTTTCTAAAATTATTTTTTTGGCATTCAAGTTTACATGTCCATTTTGATTTTGAAGATGACAAGCCATAAACTGTCCTCTAAGGTAAAGTTTTTCAAATATGTTAAGGACAGGCAATGTCACAATTCCTGCAGGAAATTTAAAAATTATACACTAAACATACTGAAAATGTTCTCATCCAGTTAGTGAAGTACTTAAAAGTTGGTCTGATTGGTCACTTATTTAAATTTTATTTTACCTTTATTACTATAATGGGATTTAGAAACGCTGAGGGACATTTCAATGAGACATTGCCAATCCCTTCAGGTAGTTATGGATAATACTGAAGTACATAACTTTGGTGAAAGAAAAAATGAATTTGATTAACAGGGAAACTTTCATAAGAGTTGCATTTAAAATAAACGAAAAAAGACTTAAGTGTACAAGTCAGATAAAATACAATGCACAGATATGCCTAAGTTGAAAACAGAAAAAGAAGTATTACCAAGAATGATTTATACGTAAGATTAAGAAAAGAAACACAGACAAGCATTTGTCCTCTTTCTGAAGAAGGAGAATGAAGAATGGACTTGGTCAAGGTGAGAGAAGCTAGAGTAAAGAAACTGACTGAACTGGATTATTTTGAAGATACACTGGAGAACTGCCTGCTCTGAGGGCTTTTCATAGGATACGGAGGGGGTATAAGGTCAGGTCTCATGTAGAAATATGAGGAGGCAAGATACAGAATGCAGCCAGTTTTTCATGTTCCAGCATTAAGCATTAAACTTTCTCCAGTAGAAATTATTGTCCTCCCCTTTCCACCCAAAAGGGCGCTAACCCCAAAAGGGGTGAGGAGAGGGAGAAAGTCACAGCAAATCACATCCAGTCGTTTCAGAAAGGTACATCCTCTCATTGGCATTAAAATACTGAGTTTATTAGAAAAATATATAGATCTCATTAGTTTTCATAGGCTGATAATGCCAGGAAACACCACAACTTGAGACCTCAAGTTAACGCTTTTCCATGCCAAATGAATTTTGGCAAAGAATGTTTGAAAAATAATAGAGGAAAAATCTTAAATATTCAACATCATCAATATGGCCACCAACGTGTTGCCAACAACAAAATGCACTTCTATACAAAGCAAAGGCAGGTCCTAAGACTGATAACCAGGCCTTCCCTTTGATAACATCAAAACTAACGTAAAACAGAGTTGAACACCTAGCAGTCAGAGTAGGATTAAGTACCTCTGAAGACAGTACAGGAAAGAAAACAATGTCACTTGCTGGACTATGAAAAAGCACTCATGGCTCATAACTGACTGCTGTGAAAAACAACCAGTGGATTTAACAAGTTGTGAAAGGGGACAGAAAATTAGGAGCTGATCCTCCGAGGCACAGACCAACACAGTAAACACGTGCTGGCGTCAGCATTATGTATTAGGATTAGGCCTGCTGCTATTTAAACTTTCATAAAAACGCTGAAGAGCATTTTATAAATTACAGGATTAAATAACCTATAGGAAAAAATGAGTGGGGCCTGAAGGCAAGTCCAACTCACTACAGAATTGGGACAGCCAAGAGCTTAAATAACGAAAATTCAACACAACGGACTATGTCACTCACAGCTTGGGCGACTGACGGTCCCTGAATTTCCAGGTTCTTTAAAATCAGGATATTATTGCAGATCAGGGGTTAGTTTTGGTTGCTGACTCATAGAAGAAAGATGAAACCAGATAAAGAAGTCTTAAGCAACAGTGTGGAAGAAAGGCAGAGTTAGGGCAACATTTATATAAGATCAGATGACTCCCCTGGTAACTCTTCCAGGTGTTGAATATTATCCACAATAAATTCAGAGTTCAGAGTTGGGCAGCAGATTGTGAAGATTAACAAAAATGAAAAATATTAGCTTTGAATTTCACATTAGAAAACAGAGGCCATAATTACATTAAATGTTGGCCAATGTAAAACAGGTGTTAGAACCCAATCTCCTGATTCCATAATTTTGGAGTTTATAGAATTCAATGTTGTCAACTTCAAGAGGGAGGATGATTTTACAATTATGTTCCTCTCAGTATGCTAAGAAATGACAACATAAGTAAAAGCTTATTTAATATTTTTTATGGAAGTAAGCCATGATAAAAAAAATGTGTACGCATGAAATGTGCAAATTGTTAAATGGTTCTTTTGGGACTTTTCTTCAAGAGATGAAAAAGAAGAAGCAGAGCTGATCTTCCACTGGTCGATAAGCATATGTGTTATGTTCAGGCATAATTTTCAGGATTACCAAAGTAATTAGGGAAAACCCGAAAATCATCGGATACGGTACTTTGTTATTTTGAAAGTCCAAATTATCAGCACTGGAAAAAAGTTTCAGAAGGTGATTTTTTGAGGCCATCTGAGGCTCAGGAATCACTAACAAGCTTCTTGATCCCAGAATGTAAAGGAGTATTGAAAAAGTGGGACGGGCCAAAGTAAGGCCTGGACACCGGGCAGTGAGCGAAATCCTGAAATCCTGACATCCAGGGCTAGTTCAGGACGAGAGCCTTGTTGCAGAGTCCCTGTTCTCTTCTTCCAGCACTCCTTTCGGGAACTCAGACTGCCAGTCCGCGCAGAAAAAGATGCTCATCCAGCTGTTGCGTTTCTGAATTGCTGTTGTCGTGACTTCTGGGAGAGGAGGAGGTGATGTCTTCTCCTATCTCGTCGAGCTTTCCTCCAATCTTAGAACGCAGCGACTCCGAATTCCGGCCACTCCCTTCCCCAAGAACCTACCTATGCAGCACTCACAGCCCCTGCCAGCTCTGCAAACTGCAGAGATCCCGACAGCCTGGGATGGGGATCGAATCCTCTCATGGCAACGCAACTAAGCGGAACCACGGACCACCGCACAGATCGGCTGACAACACACATTTCCCAAAAAAAAAAAAAAGAAAAAGAAAAAGAAAAAAGCAGCAATACAAATTTTGACAAGCCTCGTCCAATCAACAGGCTCTCCTTTGGATTCAGTTTTTTATTTATGCTGCTCTAAGGGAACAGAATCAGCCATCCGCTGAGCCCACCGGGAAGAAGGGAGATGCTTCTCCTCTTCTGCGTGATACGAAATAAAGTGGATCTACGAGTAATAGTGGTGGGGGAAATGGGCCCGTGGGGACGAGCCCGCGAAGAAGGCAACCTTCAAACTGGGTGGCACGCCCCGAGTCCACAGGACACCAAGTTATGGGGATAGCGAGCCCCCAGGACCCCCGTTTCTGCGGTCTCCCCGGCAGACCAATGGGATGCTCCCGGCAGTCTGGCAGCAACAGCTAGTTCAATAAAGCTGCGCGACCGCGAAAGGAAGGCGGCTCCTCGCATCGGCCGCCCCGGCGCCCCCTCCGCCCGGCCGGGCCCTCGCCCCCTGACAGCCCGGGGACCCCGCCGCCCGGGCCCGCGCCGGCTCCCCGCGGCCGCGCCGCCTCCCCGCGCCCCCGAGGGCGGAGACGCGGCGCAGGGGGAGGGGCGCCCGGCCCGAGGCCCCCCGGGCGGCCGCACGCCCCCTCCCGGCCCCGCCGCTTTCCCGCCTTCCCCATTTGAACAGCTCCCGCCCTCCTTCCTGCTCCGGCCCGCTCCAGCCCCGGCCCGGCGCCGGCCTGAGGCCGCTACTCCAGTCCCCGGCTCGGCGCCCGGGCTAGGCCGCGGCGGGCCTGGGGCGCCCCCGGGGCGGTGTCGCGGGCCCCCGGCGGCGGGGGGCGGCGGGCCGGGGCCGCGGCCACCTCGGGGAGGGGTCCCCGCGCTGCCTCGCGGGGGCTCCGCTCGCCGCTACCTTCACTCGGCTCGCTCGGATCCCGCCTCAGCGCCGCCGACCGCCGCCATCTTGGAGGGGAGGAAAGCGCGAGCGGCCAGGCAGCCTCAGTCGAGCCCAGAGCGCAGACTCCGGCTCGCGGACGGGCATCTCGCTCGTGCACGAGCGCCGAGCGCATCGAATGGAACCGCGAGCTGGCCGAGGTCGGCAACGAGTAGTGATTGAGGGTTTGCTCCGTGCCGGGCTTGGGCTAGAAGCTTTACGAACACTGTATCGTTTAATCCTCGCTGCATCCCTGGGAGTAGGTTTTGTCACATTTTACAGATGAGAAACAGGCTCAGAGACGTTAAGTGACTTGCCCAACCGTACACAGGTAGTTGGGGTGAGAGGCAGGGTGCTACTCCACGTCTTCTGATTCTTAACGCAGTGCTCTTTCCAACAGACTATGCTATTTCCTTCAAGATATTTTTATACGATAATTCTCTTTGCAAAACCTAGACCATGCAGATTAATAGCGGCGGTGCTTATTTGGAATTTAATATTTGCATTTGGGTGTTTGGTGTATTTCGGATGAGGTGGAAGAACATATCTTTATAACAAGGCACTGTGGAATAATTGGCCTGACGAATCATCTGCATTTCTCCCAATAAATTACTTGCCCTTAAAAGTTAGAAACAGTCTTCAGAGAAATGAAGAGGAGAGAGGCGGGTTTTTCTGATTTGCTCTCGAGAACTAGGATCAATGGGTAGAAATTACAGCATGCAGATCTTGGTTCAATATGGAGACAAACTTACTTTTCTAGAGCAGTTCAGTGGTCTTTGGCTACCTTGTAAGGCGGTGAGCTCCCTGTTACCAGAGGAATCCAAGCAGAAGCTAGTGTCCTAGTAACGGTAGAGCAGACAGGTTAGAGATATAGATTGGCTTCTAGAGTTATGAACCCCAGGAAACTATGCAAAATTGTGTGTTTGTGCACATGAATATTTTTGGGGGGTTTAGATCACATCAAAGATTAGTGGGCTTTCCATTCCAGAACTGAACAGGTGCTTAAAGCTGAGGTAGTCATCATGCTGTCTTTACAGATGTAGAAATGGAGACCCAGAGAAGCAAGATGGTTTGCCTCAGACCACACTGCCAATTAGCGATCAGATAAGGATTGGAAGCCAGATTATTGGACCCTTGCTTCAGGGCTCTTTCTGCCATCTCATGCTCTCTCTCCTGCCCTGTGTAGAATATTGGATTCTGTTTAATCACTGCTGTTACAACTGTGAGACGCTGAGATGGTAAAACACCTGAGACGAAGTTGTTGAATTCATTCCCAAAATGTAAATGCAATTAATAAATAAAACTAGCATCGTTGCCTCCTTCTTCTCAACCCCCATCCTCCTTGCCAAAAAGATAGGCAATGAGTTTCACCAAAAGGTATGGGATTGCATTTCTGCGACACCTTGCCTGACATTAGGCTTCCCTGTGAGGTATTTAAGAGCCTTGAAAATGTATCTCTCTCTTATTCTTCAATATTGGTCAGGATATTTTCAGTTGTAAGTGTCAGAAAGCAAATTCGAAATAGTTAATTGGAAAAGGAGAATTTATTGGTTGACATTATTGAAATGTCCAGCACCTTCAGCTGCTGGATCCAGCAGGAGACTCAGGTCTCTTGAGATTTCTCTGTGATGCTTTCCTCTGAGTTGGCTGTATTCTCAGGCTCCAGGTGGTAACTCCAACAGCTCCAGTCTTTGTCATCTTTACTACTAGCGGTGTCCCTGGAGAGGAAGTTTTTTTTTTTCTTCTCATTTGTTGTGGCAGATTTTTATTGCCTGAATTGGCTTGTGTGTCCAAACAAAAAGCAATCAGTAGTAACAAAGTGGTGGGGTATGCTGATTGGCTAAATCAGGTCACATGCTCACCCTACCTAAAGTAGGGCAAACTCAAGGAAAATCAGGGGTTATTGTCAGAATAAATGGCTGCTAAGTAGGCAAAAACAATAGCTGTGCCCTTAACTATACCACTAACTTGGACCGAGGTGCCGCATGAGTCTCATTTGTCCCATTCTGTGTTGTACCCACCTGAGCATGGGCATATCAAGTTATCACTCATCTTAACCTCCTGTAGACCCGAAGTTGGCTCGCTCCTCAGTCTGCTCTCTCTATTAACTGGCTCCCAGTCTTGAATCACTGCACGTGCATTCATTCATTCATTTAACAAATATCTATTGAAAACACACCATGTGTCAGTACTGTCCTAGATGTTGGGCACAGAACAGTGAACAAGATCGACAGTCTTTGACCTACTGAAGCTTACATTCTAGTGGGGTTGGGGGCAGAAAATAGATAAATAGATGCCATGTTAGGTTATGATCAAAGGTGGAGACAGTGATGGGTAGGTAAGAGACACCGGGGTGTGAGCATGGGAAGGACTGTTATTTAAAGTAGCGATCAGGGGAGTCTTCTCTCATAGGATGTCCCCTGGAGGCTCACTCAGCCAGAAGTGGGTTGGTGGTGGGAGCCAGGAGGTCATAGCTCCTGGAATGGGTGCAAGGCCTTCTCTGAGCCTCGATGGAAAAATATTCTCTATTGAATATCCTATTGTGGTTCTTTTGTTTCTGAAACTTGGAAAGAGAGAAGGGAGGACCTCTTGGTGGCCTGAGATGGAGAGAGACTTGGTCACAGTGGGCTTTGTGAGTAAGAACGCCTTGTCCCGTGATGAGTGGAGGATGGCATCTGAGATATGTGAAGATTGGGTGCTCCCTGGGGTGGGGGCTGCTCTCTGGTCCACCTGACCCAAGTAAATCTGCGCAGTCCATGGCAGTGGCACGTGGTGGCCCAAGTTGTGCTCGGCTTGGACGTTTTCTTCAGACCATTTTCTCAGGCTTTCTCCTCTCCAGCTGTGTTTTGAGCAGCTGCTTTGTGCTAGACCTGATGGGTGATGCGGCGATGGATATGCTCATTAGTTAGGACCCTTTGGAGTGGCAGTGATGGGACCTAATTAAAACTGCCTTAGAAATTGATGGCTCATGTCAAAAAAAAACCAAACAAAACACTAAAAACCAGAGAGCAGCTGACCCTCTAGACACATGGGCCCAGAGATTCAACCCTTCCCTCTTAGCTCTCTTCTCTCAGGCTGGCAGTTCCCAAGGGCCTGGAATCACGGCCACAGGTAGCCCAGGGTTACTTCCTTACAGTCTCCTGACTGGAGAGGAAAGAGAGCTTTCCCACACCAGCTCTGTGGGAAAAAAATCCCAGGGAAGAACTCTGATTGGTTGTCTTGGGGTCATGTGATCATTTAATATTGCGATAAACCATTCCTGGCAGAAGCATGATGTGGGAATGGGGCAGGAGTCATTCCTCAAGAGAACAGAGAAATCTATTCTGGCAAGACAAAACGTGAACCCTCTATAGTGAGGCAGTGATCATCTGTGTGTCTGTGTGTGCGTGCATGCGCATGTGCGCACATGTGTGTGCATTTTGTGGGAAACATAAAACAAGTCCGTAAATAACCGTGATACAGTTTAAAAAGAAAGATGTCCCACGATAGATGACCTCATCCCTCATTGGACTATTACAACGGCTTCCCGACTGATTCTCGTCCTTCGTCCTTCGGGGTTCCCTCTCTGCTTCTGAGTCCCTCTCCCCTGTAGCCATCAGGATAAAGCACAGCTAAGAGGAGGTTATACTCCAGCTCATGAAATTTTAACAGCTCCATCTTGCCTGCATCATAAAGAGCAACCCCTTCACTGTGGAAGCCAAGAACTCTCTTAATCTGCCTCAAATTTGACAAATAAAAATGGCAAGCAATAGGATATATTGGAGAATATGAGGAAGCCATTTGGTATAAACCTAATTCGGCCTGACCTTGTCTTTCCAAAAGGGCCTGACCGTGGCCGTTGAGCGTGCATTGTATATCTGCTTTAGAGATTCTGTATGGCAAGAACAAAGGCCCTTGAGATAAAGGTGCAATTTCCCTGCCCCTCCCAACGTTGGCATTTCTTTAAGGATTAAGCATCTTTCCTTAGGCTAGAGACTGATTGCTGTGCTCATCTGTGACCGCCCAGCTCGAGACAATAGATTTGCCTCCTGCTACGCCCTCCCTAGGAGAGAGCAGACCCACTACCTGCTGTGTCCATCAAGCGCTGTGCCGACAGGGCAATCTTGTGACTATTGTGGGAGGGACATTTCAATCATATGTGAAACACCCTGTTTGGGGGTGTATAACCACTCTGTGCACCCCACTTCTTTGGTGCCCTTTCTTCCTTTGGGAAGAAGGGCCCCAGGCCATGGTCCTCAGATTTCAGCTCAGAATAAACTCACCCAAATTTTCATTTACAGATTGGTTATGGATTATTTTCGTCGACAAATTCCTCTCCAGCCTCGATTCTTCCCACCCCTTGATTCCGGCCCAGCCACGCTGACCTTCCCACCCTGCCCCAAGCACGCAGTGCCCCATCACGCATCCGTGCAATGGTGCACACGTTTCCTTGTCTGTTGTATGTCCCCTACACTCCACTACTTTTGCCAACTCTGTATCCAGAAAGCTCCTATTTATTCTTCAAGATGTAGCTGGAATGCCCCCTCTCCAAGTCCTGCTGTTGTCTTCCCACACTCTTGATAACATGCTTCTATCGCTGCACTTCCCACAGTGCACTGCAATAATTCTTTTACACACTTTGTTTCCCTATTCCTCAAGGATATGATCTAAGTCATCTTTGTCCCTCTGGGCACGTGGCAGGTATTCAATGCATCCTTTTGATTAGCTGTTGTTGAATGAAGAGTGGAACAAGCCATTTTTCTTGGGACTCAAGGAGACAGTGATGAAAACTGCTTGGGTGAGTTATAGAAGGTGTAGCAGGGATGGGGTTGGTTTGCCTGGTCCATCTCTCATCTTCTGTATCAGGCCCACCACTGCCCGGACTTCAGGAGTGGGTGTATAACTCCAGCCGTGGTAACCAGAGTACCTCTGCTTGAGCTTTCCTGGGGCTGATTTAAAACTTCAGATGGAGGCAAGAGGTCCTTTGTGTCTTTCCTCCAAGCTGCAAGGGTATCAGCCTGGGGCTGCCCACAGCCTTGTCGCCAGCCATGGGGAGGAGCTTGTCTGAGAAAATGGGAAGGACACTGAGAGAGGCTCGAAGATGCTCAGTGCCTGGATCAAGCCGTCCCCTGCCCCTTTCATGCTTCATCACAGAGCCAAGAATCTCCGCTTCTCCTTTGTGTCATCTATCTGGTTGCTCTTGCGCTGTTTGGAACTCAGAGGAGCTGCCCTGTCCCCAGGCTACAGGAAGGAGAAAGCCTTCCAGCTGGGCCTTGCCTGTGGGGTGGGGTGTGGGAGGAGAGAGTGAGAGGGCGTTCCTGGTGGAAGAAACCAGGTCAGAGGAGGCAAGGAGGCTCGGGGCTGTGTCATACCCTCAGAATGACTAACAGAGACACATCCCAGCCTGTGGAGTCAGGTCCTGGGGTGCTGTGGCAGGTTGGGGCCACATGGAGAGTTTGAACTTAGTCTGGCGGGGCTGGGGCCAGCGCCTGCCCTCTCCTGACCTGCCTGCCTCTCTCTCCCGTTCTGCATGTCTAGCCCATGGCAGTGACTCTATTTGTTCTTTCCTTTTTTTCCCCACAGGAAAATATTTAAAAATTATAAGATATTTCGAAGTACAAATATCCGTGGACCCACCTCCCAGATCAACAAATGTTAACATTATTCTACCGATAATGGCTTCAGTTTTTAAATTTTATTTATTTTTTTATTTTTTTTAAAGATTTTATTTTTTCCTTTTTCTCCCCAAAGCCCCCCGGTACATAGTTGTGTATTCTTCGTTGTGGGTTCCTCTAGTTGTGGCATGTGGGACGCTGCCTCAGCGTGGTCTGATGAGCAGTGCCATGTCCGCGCCCAGGATTCGAACCGACGAAACACTGGGCCGCCTGCAGCGGAGCGTGCGAACGTAACCACTCGGCCACGGGGCCAGCCCCTTTATTTTTTTTTTTAAGGAATGAAAACGGTTTAAGCCCCATCCTTATCCCTAGCACCAATAGGTCATTCCCTTCCCTCTCATCTCAGAGGAATTGAATTGGCTTGTGTCCTTGTCCGTGCTCTGATCATGTACAGTCATGCCCCGCATAACAATGTTTTGGTCAATGATGGACTGCATATACAACAGCGGTCCCATAAGATCAGTACCATAGAGCGTAGGTGTGTAGTAGGCTGTACCATCTAGGTTTATGTAAGTACACTCTGTGATGTGTGCACAATGATGAAATTGCCTGAGGGCGCATTTCTCAGGATGCATGCCTGTTAAGTGACACACATCTGTATATGCATGAGAGGCAGAGAAGCCTAATGGTTAAGAGCGATAACTCAGGAGCCAGACTTTCTACATTAAAGTCTAACTGTTACTTTCTAGCTGTGTGACCTTGAACAAGTTGCTAGACATCTCTGGGCCCTAATGCCTCTCTTCTCAAAATGGAAAAAAGGTAAGCAAATCACTTATTAGACACAGCAGTGCCTGATAGAGGAAGGTGCTATGTGTGAGAGCTATTATTATGCATGAATAATATATGCTGTTATGTTGTACTACTCTGCACTAGTACCATTTTACAAAGCTAGATAACAGCATAGAAGTGTATGTATCCTTTGGTAACAACTTGGTTTTTCACTCAAAATTACATCCTTGGGAGACTTTGCTTCTGGACAAGTTGGAATAACAGGGACCAGATTTATCTTGCTGCCTGAAACAATTAAAAAAAAACCCAGACAAAATATACAAAAGAAGGAATTTCAGACTTTGGACGTCAGGCAGCACAGGGCAGTGGTCTCTGAGACAGGGGAGGTTAACAGGGGGAGCCCCACGATTGCCTCGGTTTACTGCCTGGCGTTTCCAGACTTCAGTGTGGGGAGGGGTAACCCGCTGGAGGCCGGTGGTCTCCTGAGTCGGGCAGATGGAGCTGGGAGCTGGGCGAGGTCATGGTGGCTGGAGTTCTCCGGCAGAGTGCAGAAGGGGAGAGCACTGCCCAGAGGGAGCCCCGGGGAGTCTGCAGAGTTGCCCTTGAGTCTTCAGCTGAGGAATGATCGGTGCATGTGATGGGTGCAAAGAAACTACCTAAGGCCGGGGAAGGAACTGCTCAAAAGGATTGGAGGGAACAATTTCTGTCGCTCTTACAGCACTGGGAATAGTGTGGGTTCCCATCAGCCAGGATGGAAAAGCCTCATAGTTCATGGGATCTCCTGTAGGGCACTCAGTGGTGGGGAACATTAGCCCCAGGATAAAGGCTGCTCCGACCCCACCTAACAAAGCTTAAACACAAGCCCTGAAAGGATCTGACTGTTTCCAGGGAGCTTAAGTGTATGACAGAACCAAGTGCAAGACTATCTATAGGAATACAAAATATCCGGTGCCCTACAGTGTAAAATTCACAATATTTGGCATTCAATAAAAATCACCAGGCATGCAAAGAGGCAAGAAAATATGACCCGGAATGGGGAGAAAAATTAATCAATATAAACAGATCCAGAAAAGCCCCAGATGACAGAATTAGTAGACAAGGACATTAAAAACAGTAATTATAACTATATTCCATATGTTCAAGAAGGCAGAGGAAAGATTAAGCATGCTAAGCAGAGACATGAAAGATGTAAAAGGGACTCAAGAAGTCATCTGGTTCTGGGAAGATGGAGTAGATATACTTTTCCCTATTCCTCCCACTAAGTATAGCTAAAAACTCTGGATCTTGTATGAAAAAGAAGTGTAAGAAGACATTGAAAAGTGGGGAGAAGAAGGCAGATCTTGGCACCCAAAGAATGTATCTTTTCCTTTTCTTAACACCCTACACAAAAATCAGCTCAAAATGGACTAAAGACTTGAACGTAAGACCTGAAACCATAAAACTCCTAGAAGAAAACGTAGGTGGTGAGCTCCTTGACGCTGGTCTTGGCGATGACTTTTTGGATATGACACCAAAAGCACAGGCAATAAAAGCAAAAATAAACAAGTGGGACTACATCAAACTAAAAAGCTTCTTGCGGCAAAGGAAACTGTCAACAACATGAAAAGGCAACCTATAGAACGGAGGAAAATACTTGCAAACCATATATCTGTTAAGGGGTTAATACTCAGAATATATTAAGAACTCATACAACTCAATAGCAAAAAAAACAAATAAGCTGATAAAAAAGTGGGCAAAGGATCTCAGTAGATTCTTTTTCCAAAGAAGACATACAAACGGCCAAGAAGTACAGGAAAAGTTGCTCAATATCACTAATCATCAGGGAAATGCAAATCAAAACCACAGTGAAATATCGCCTGACATCTGTTAGAATGGCTATCATAAAAGAGTCAAAGATGACAAGTGGTGAGGATGTGGAGAAAGGGAACCCTTGTGCACTGTTGGTGGGATTGTAAAGTGGTGTAGCCACTATGGAAAACATAATGGAGGTTTCTCAAAAAATTAAAAATAGGACTATCATGTGATCCAGCCATTCCTCTTCTGGGTATATATGCAAAGAAAATAAAATCACTATCTCAGAGAGGTATCTGAACTTCCATGTTCTTTGCAGCATTATTCATAATAGTCAAGATATGGAAATAACCTAAGTGTCTTTTTGTTGTTGTTTTTGGTGAGGAAGATTGGCCCTGAGCTAACACCTGTGCCAATATTCCTCTATTTTGTATGTGGGACACTGCCACAGTATGGCTTGATGAACAGTGTATAGGTCCACACCCAGGATCTGAACCCATGAACCCTGGGCTGCCAAAGAGGAGTGTGTGAACTTAACCACTATAGCACTGGGCTGGCCCCCTATGTGTCTTTTGAAAGATGAATGGATAAAGAAAATGTGATGTCTGTACACATTGGACTATCACTCAGTCATAAAAAAGCAGGAAATCCTGCCATTTATGTCAATGTGATGAACTTAGAGTTCATTATGATAAGTGAAATAAATCAGACATAGAAAGACAAATACTGTGTGATCTCACTTATCCATGGAATCTAAAAAAACCCACAAAAGCAAAAAAAATCCCTCAAACTTGTAGTAACAGAGAGTAGAATAGTGCTTACCAGAGGTTGGTGGGGGAGGGGGAGGTGTAGGAAAAGGGAAGATATTGAGGAAAGGGTACAAACTTTCAGTTATAACATGAGTAGGTTCTGGAGACCTAATGCACAGGACGGTGACCATGGTTAATAATAATGTGTTGTGTTCCTGAAATTTGTTATGAGAGTAGATCTCAAGTGCACTCACCACACACAACAAATGATAACTATGGGAGGTGATGGATATATTAATTAGTTTGATCATTTTACAGTGTGTACGTATATCAAAACATCATGTACGCCTTAAACATATACAATTTTTTATTTGTCAAAAAAAGGAGTCATAAACCTAGAGTTGTGTATAGAGTTGTTCATAGTATTCCCATATTATTCTTTTGGTGTCTGTAGGGTCTATAGTGATTTTCCCTGTTCCATTCGTGATAATGGTGATTTGCGTTCTCTGTCAATTTATTGATCTTTTTTCCATTGATTTTCTCTATTGTTTTTCTGTTTTCAATTTCATTGATTTCTGCTCTTATCTTTTTTATTTTCTTTTTTCTGCTTGCTTTGGGTTTAATTTTCTCTTCTTTTCTGAGATCTTGAGGTGGAAGCTTCAATCATTGGTTTGAGACATTCCTCTTTTCTAATGTATGCATTTAGTGCTATAAATTTCCCTCTTATCTCTGCTTTTGCTGTGGCCCAGGAATTTTGATATGTTGTATTTTCATTCAGTTCAGCATAGTTGTTTATTTCTTTTTAAACTTCCTCTTGGACTCAAGGATTATTTAGAAGTCTGTTGCTTAGTTTCAAAGTGTGTGGAGATTTTTCTGTCATCTTCCTGTTATTGATTTCTAGTTTGATTCCATGTGGTCTGTGAGCACACTATGTGTTATTTCATTAGTGATTGTGGTGATTGTTTCATTGGTGTTTACTGGTGTCAAAACTCCCTCAAATATCACACTTTAAATATGTGCAGTTTAATATATGTCAATTATACTTCAATAAAGGTGTCAAGAATAAAGAGACTCAAATCAAATTTCTAGAGATGAAATCTACAATTTCTGAGATGAAAAATATACTAGATAGGATTAACAGCCAAATGGACACTGAAGAATAAAAGGTTAATGAACTTTAATATATACTGATGGAAACTTTCCAAAATGAAACAGAGAGAAAAAAGACACCCCTCCCCAGATGAAGAGTGTCAGTGAGCTGTGGGAAAACTCTAAGCTTAATGTAAGTGTAATTTGAGTCTCTGAAAGAGGAGAAAGTGTGGCTACAAAAAAAAAAAAAAATATTTGAAGAAATGATACAAAAATTTTCCAAACTCACAAACATAAAGAAAACCACACCAAGGCACGTCATAATCTAATTGCTTAAAATCAGTAATAGGAAATCTTAAAAGCATCCATAGAAAAAGAAGCCATGTGCAAAAAAGACTTAACTTTGCAGACCTAAGACTACCAACCTTAGAAATGGCTATGTGAAAGTTTGGCCTGTGGCTGGTGTCTGGGAACTTGGATTTTGGGTAGGTTCCCACCCTTCCCTAACTGACAAGAATGGCTCACTGTGCCTGCTGTTTGTGCAAGCAGTGTGGTTTATGATGAGCACCACCTGCTTTCCTTTTGGAAGTCTGGAATTTTAGTACATACTAGGCAGAGTTGGCATGACCAACCCCCAATAAAAACTTTGAGTGTCCAACGGGCTTCCTTGGGCAGGAACATCGCACACATGTTGCTTCATTTTTATTGCAAGGGGAGTGTGTATTCTGTGTGACTACTTGTGGGAGAGAGAGAGAGAGCATAAGGAAGTTTGCAGGTGGCTTCCTCCAGACTCTCCCTGTGTTTCTTCCTTTTGTATATCCTTACTATGTATCCTTATTGTGTATCTTTACTATATTGTATCCTTACTGTGTGTCTTTACTATATTGTATCCTTAATGTGTATCCTTACTACATTGCTATAATAAATCTTATCCATGAGTACAGCTATATGGTGAATCCGGTGGTCCTTTTAGTGAATCTCTGAGTTTGTGAGTGGTCTTGGGGACTACATATTACTCAAAAAGAAGAATAGATACGAATGACATCAGACGTCTTGTTGGAAACCAGAAGACAGTAGAGCAACATCTTTAATGTACTAAAAAAAAAAAAGGTCAAGCTAGGATTCTATACCCAGCGAAATTATCTTTCAAATAAAGATATAACTGATATAAAAATATAAAAAGTAAATAAAGACTTTCTCAGATATATAGACACTGAAAGATTTCATGACCAGCAGACCTGCACAAGAATGTTGAAGAAATTCCTTCAGCTGGAAGGATTATGATCCCAGATGGAAATCTGGATCTACATAAAGGAACGGACAGCATTGCAAGTGGTAACCATCTGTGTAAATATGAAAGCCTTCTTGTCTTTTAAATCTCTTTAAATGATAATTGACTTTTTAAAGCAAAAATAGTCACAATGAATTGTGTGGGTTTTTTTTTTTTAATAAAACGTATGTAGAATAAAATGTATGACAACAATATCACAAAGGCCAGGAGAGGTGAAAAAGGAAGTATAATGTTGAAAGGTCCTTATATTATACATGAAATAGTACAATGTCACTTGAAGATAGACTAGGATAAGTTAAAGATGTGTAGGATAAAGCCTGAAGCAATCACGAAAATAGCTCAACAAAGAGTTATAGCTAATAAGCCGAAAAAGGAGATAGAAGGAAATCATGGAATATTAATTAATCCAAAAGAAGGCAGAAATACAGGGGAAGGGGAACAAAGTAAAGATGACAGAAACAAAAAAGTGACAAGATGGTAGATTGGAACCAACCATATCAATAAGCACATTAAATGAAAATGGCCTAAACACCACAAATAAAAGACAGAAATTGTGAGATCGGAAAAAAAAAACCTCTGCTATATGCTGCCTATAAGAAGCCCACTCTAAATATAAAGGACTAATAAGTTAAAAGAGTAAATAGGTAAATAAATGGATGAGAGGAGACAAATATTCATTGTAGAAGAATCCTAAATAGTTTATGCAGGCATGGGCTTAATTCCCACCTCTCCATTTGAAGGTAGGGTAGACTTAGCAATTCGCCTGCAAAGAATATAGTATGGAAAGAGAAGATAGTGATTTTAGAGTGCCAATACTACTTTAACCAAGTGATATCATGTGAATATCATCCAAAGGACATTTAGCCTTTGTGGTGTTCTTCTCCCAAACCCATCACCCCAGCCAAATCATGAGAAGATACATCAGAAAAATTGAGGGACATTCTACAGAATACCTGAGCGTGACTCCTCGAGACTGTCCAGGTCATTGCCACAAACCAGAAGAGGTTAACACAACTAAATGCTAAGTGGCATTCTGAAGTGGATCCTGAAACAGAAAAAAAGACGTTAATAGAAAAAATGATGACATCCAAAGTCTAGAGTTTAATGAACAGGAACGTACCAACGTTGGTTTCTTAGATTTGACAAATAGATGGTGATAATGTGAGATGAAAAACATGAGGGGGAACTGAAGCTGTGTCAGGGTATATGAGAACTTTCTGTACCATCTTTGTCAGTCTAAAATTACTCCAAATAGAAGGTTTAATTTAAGAAAGCCATCCTTGGAGAAGATAAAAAAAATTGATAAATCTCTAGTTGGACTGATCAGGAGAAAAAGAGAACACATAAAATACCAACATCAGAAATCAAGCTGTAAAGCATACACACACAGAATTGTGGCTCTGCTCTCTGTCTGTGTTGACACATGTAGATCCAGGTAATTTATTTTCACAGTTGTATAGTATTCCATTGTGGCAAAGTACCAAATTTTATTTATTTGTTTTCATCACTATTGGCATTCAAATTGTATCCATTTTTTAAAATCATTATAAGCAGTAGCACACAATCTTCTTCAAGTCCTCTGAGCAATTGTGTGAGAATTTCCTTGAGAAGTCTCCTAGAAATGGAAATGCTGTATCCCAGGGCATATCTTTACCTTTACCAGACATTGCTTTCCAAAGTGGTTGAACGGACTTCTGTAATTTTTCTACCCGTGGCTTCCTGAGTTCTGTTCTGTCTCTGGTTTTGGGGCTTCTGTCTCTCTTTCTCCTCTCCATACCTCCTATCTATGAGGTGGCTAATTAAGGTTGATCCTAAATGATGGAAACAATGCTGCCCCTTTCACCCAGACCTTCTCAAGTAACATTAGTAACCTCTTGAATTTTACTCTTCCAAAATATTCTCACAGCTGCATTCTCCTGGAAAAGTCCACTATAAGACAAAGCAACATGGTGTACATATTTGGCAGTTTACCCAGCAAACTGAAGGACATGTTCATGGATACCAGTTCATTTGTTTGGTAGTTTGAAGTACATGTTTTATTCTCATAAGAACTCCTTTTGGTACCTGGTTGGTCTCATCCTATTGGCTTTTCAGATGAGAGGAGTGAGATTCAGAAAGGTTAAGTGACATAGTCACTTAAAGGTCAAGGTCACACAGTAAACTGATGGCACTATAAATTTTTGGTATTCTTACCAAAGATGCATAACCTCAATCTCATCATGAAGAAACATCAGACAAACCCAAAATGAAGGACATTCGACAACATGACTTGTCCGTACTCTTAAAAAATGTCAACACCAGGGGATATATGGGAAATCTCTGTACCTCCCTCTCAGTTTTATTGTAAACCCAAAACTGCCGTAAAGAAGGTCTTAAAAAATGTCGTGAAGGGTGCATGTGTACACATGCACATGCACACACACAAAACTGAGGAACTGTTGGCGGATTAACAGAGAATAAAAGACGTAACAATTGAATGCAACGCGTGATCCTGGATTTTCTTTTGTATAGATGATATTATTGGGACAATTGGTGAAATATAAACAAGGTTCATGCAGGAATTAACAGTGCTGCATTTCTGTTAATTGCCTGATTTTGATAACTGGACTGTGGTGACGTAAGAGAATGTCCTTGTTTTTAGGAAGTGTGCACTGAGGATTTGGGGGCAAAGGAGTGTCACACCAGAGCTTACTCCAGGTGGTTCAGAAGATGATGCAGACGCTCTCCCGTCTATAAAGCGGGAAGATAGAGAGAAGGACGACACACATGTGCACGTGCTCATGTGGGGAATTTGAGTGGATGGCACATGAGAATTCTTTGCACTATTCTTGCAACTTTTTTCAAAATATGAAATTATGTCAAAATATAGTTAGAAGAAAAAAAAGAAAGAAAATGCTCATTTCGTTCCACCCATCTCACATCTGTGTGGGGGCCGTCTCTGGTCATCCATGCAGTGACTTTTTCTAAGGCCTGTGATGGCCCATGAGACAGGGAAATGGTCGGGGGACTCCAGAAAGGAATAAACTCCCACCTCACTCTTCTGGAGTTTGGAGAGCGGTGCACGAGGCAGACAACCCCCCTCCACCCTGCGCTGTGTAGTTGGGGTCTTGGGTGGGCCTCTTTGAATGCGTAGTACAGGTGATGTCTTCAGAAGAGTTGATGCAGAAGCAGAAAAATGTGTCAACATCAATATATTTTCCTTAAAAAGTAACTTACATTCCAAACTGCCCTTTGTGTAAAGCACTCACATGTGAGTCATCTTATTTAATCCTTAGAACCACCCTCTGAAATAGACACTTATTTAATCTTATTAAGATGCAACTTATTTATACGAAAGAAACTGAAGCTCAGAAGGATGAAGTAACTTGCCTCAAATCACATTACAAGTAATTGTGCATCTAGATGCTGGTCTCTGAGCCTCTAATGATGAGTACACAACTCTGGGGTTAGGAGGGTGGGGCTACAGGCTGATGACAAATTTCTAGGAAGCTGATGGTGGTATTGACCCCTCTTTATGCTTTACGATGTGGGTGAGTGTGGGTTCTGGGCTCTTCGAAGCTTTCCCCCATGTACCCACTAGAGGATGCTGCTGGCCAAGTTTAGAAGTACTTTCCCCTGAACACGAGGCAGTCTGAACAGAGGTTGAAATATAGTGATGTACACCTGAAATTTATATAATGTTATAAACCATTGTGACCTCAATAAAAAAAGGGGTATTTTCCCCTCCAACTTAAGTGTGATCAGAGGAGGAATGCTATAAAAGCCAAAAAAGCTTCAGCTTCAGGGTCTCTCACCTGCCCAGCCCCCTTCTACTTTTGCACCCAATCTTGCATTCATAGTTTTGTCTCATTTTTCCATAAGAGGGCTCTCCATAAGGTCCCCAAAATATGTACTCACCCCACGTCATGCAAAACTGTGATAACTCAGGGTTGGGAGCCTGGGACACCTGATAACCTTGAGTAGCACAGAAAGTGGATTGGTACGGTCTCAGTTGCTCAGTTTAAAGGAGGAGGGATGTTGGACTAGCATTCATCTCGAAGGTCCTTCCAGCCAGATATTTTCTCTAGATCCTCTCCCTGTCCTCTCTCCCCTTTTCCACTCTGCCCCCTTTCATTCGATTTCTTTCTCTCTATTTCTGTCCCCTCTCCAGCTCATGCCTTAATGTGGCCAGAGCTCCCTTGGTTCTGCTGTCACGCTTAGGGGGAGGCTGTGAGTCCTAGACGGGGTGTGGTTTTCTGGGTCTCTGAGTCTGAGGAACCAAGGATAACGCTGGGTGAGTACAGTGGGCAGGGGGAGGGAGAGGGTCAGCCAGCCTCTCCTCCCGCTCAAGCACCAGGAAAGACTTGCTCCCTTCCTGCCTCATCCTCCTCTGCTGCCTCCATTAGCTGGCTCCCCCTCCCACTCTGCAACCCTGTGTCCAAGGCCACATCAGCCAGGGAAAAGTCAAGGACTTACAGACCAGCCCTGCGGTCTCTTCTTGGGCACCATTTCTGATTTTCCTTCCAGCTCTGATGGTCCTTTTGCAGTCTCCTTCTTGAGCTTGCTGGTACATTTTGGGGCCCTACTGAAGTGCTCACTGGCTGACTTCTGGGGCAGCTTGTGCACCTCTGTGCCCGAGGGCTTTCTCTAATGGCCAGGGCCCCTCAGATGGGAGTGGCAGCTGGAAGCGACCTCCGAGATCGCCAGCCCAGCAGCAGCCCAGGACCGATGACTGAAGAGCACTGGTGTGTAAATACCAGGTTCCCTTGCCCCTCCAGTGGGATGGCTCTGGGATCCCTGTTCTTCCCTGGCTCCCAGCATTCCTCAGCAGGATTAATCTGTTGCTCACAGCATCCCTTGCTCTGTAACCATACCCTTCTCCCTGCCTTCCCTTCTCCAGCAATTTCTCCCTCCCCTCCTGGTTTGTCCTGGATCATCTCTCAAGGAAACCACTTGTCCCTGAATCCTTGTGTCAAGGTCTCCTTCTGGGGAAACCCAAACTGAGACAGAGCCGTCATCTTTGTTGCAGTTGGCTGGGGTGGGGGACTGTGTAGCAGGAAAGGAAAAGTCGCAACCCTGTCCCCCTAATTCAAAGGCCCCCTTCTCTGACAAGTCCCTGGAATTTCTCTAGCTCTCCTGCTAATGGAGGCTGGAGGGGCTGGGGAGGGGTGACGATTGGGGAGCAGAGGGGCTTCTGTCCTCTCTTACCTCATCCTCCATGGCTATGTCACAGCTCTCCTTAGAACATGAGAGTATTTGGGGCCCATTGTCCTCCCTTTGGAGGTTTATGCACAATTTGGGGACAATAGGAGAAAAATCCCATTCATTAGCACAATACACAGCACTTACAGATTAGACTGCTGGGGCTTCCATAACAAAATATTCTAGACTGGGTGGCTTAAAAAACAGATATTTATTTCTCACGGTTCTGGAGGCTGGAATTTCAAGATCAAGGTGCTGGCTGACTCAGTTCCTGTTGACGGCTCTCTTTCTGGCTTGCTGATGGCCACCTTCTTGCTGGGCCTCACATGGTGGAGACAGAAGCTCTCTTCCTTTTATAAAGGCACTAACCCCATCATGAGGGCTCCACCCTCCTGACCTCATCTAAATCTAATTATCTCCCAAAGGCCCCACCTCCAAATACCATCACGTTGGGTATTTCAACATGTGAATTTTTGGAACAAAATTCAGTCCATAGCAACTTATTAAAACAATGATTATTTACTTCTGTCCACTAAATCTGATTCTTCTCCTCTATCCTTATCTTGGGAAAGACATTCACTCTTTTCATTTCTGATTCTCTCCTTCTCTCATGGCCATTCAGGCATCAAGTCTTATTGGTTCTGTCTCCTATGTGTCACCCACATTCTCTCCTCTGTCCCTCCACAGCTGCTCTAGGTCAGGTCCTCATCATTCATGTCAGCTAGGATTGAGTACCAGAAAACTCTGCTAGAGTGGCTTAAAAAGGCAAAGGGTGTATTCTTCATGTGCAAAAAGAAGTTTGAGGCAAGGAGTCCAGAATTGGAACAGGAGCCCATGGATGTCATCAGGGACCCTGGCTCCTCCACTTTTTCTATTCCACCATCCTTAGAGTTGGCATTAGTTCTTACGGTGACAAGATAGCTGCTGCTTCTCCAAGCATCACTTCGACATTCCAGGCCATATCTCTTTCTAATTGGGAGCCTTTGTCTTTTTGTTTGGGCAGACAACCCCTCTCTAGGGTCTTTGATCAGCATCTCTTTGTCCAGAACCATGTCACATGACTCCCACTGGCTGCAGGGCGTCTGGGTGGGTGAGTATTTCACTTTCCAGGCTCTATCGTAGAGGGAGGGAGGGGAGAGGGATGTGTGTGGCTTTGGGTAGGGAATCTTGCTGTTGGCTACAGCATCTCTTACCACGTCAGCCTCCTAACTGATCCTTTTGTCTCAATTCTCACCAGAGCATTCCTGTCCTAGGGGCATACGAAACCATTATATCTAGCAAATCAATTATGATACAATGGTAACAATACCAATGGCAAATGTTTACTACATGGGTAGCTTGTAGGTTGACCATTCATGACCTGTGAGGCATGGTCCTGAAAGCCACTTCATTAGTGTCTCCCCCTGTTCCTTTAGTCCTGGCTTGAGAAGAGCTGTCCCTTCCCTGGTCCCAGATCAAAACGCAGGTGGTCCCCATGGCTCCGCTGGTCGTCTGAGGCAAGAGAAAGCCCTGTGGTCACTTTAAGGTGCAAAAGAACCTTGGTTCAGGGGCCGGCCTGGTGGCGCAGCGGTTAAGTACGCACGTTCCGCTTTGGCAGCCCAGGGTTTGCCAGTTTGGATCCCACATGCAGACATGGCACCGCTTGGCATGCCATGCTGTGGTAGGCATACCACATATAAAGTAGAGGAAGATGGGCATGGATGTTAGCTGAGGGCCAGTCTTCCTCAACAAAAAGAGAAGAATGGCGGCAGATGTTAGCTCAGGGCTAATCTTCCTTAAAAAAAAAAAAAAAAAAAAAAAGAACCTTGGTTCAGAGATTGGAATGTACAATCCAGTCTATTAGTCGGCACTTCAGTGGCCTTCCAAGGTAAGATACTCCCCTCCCCTCCAGCTGGGGCCAACTGCGGTTAGGGCGCTGGCTTTGGGAAGGGGGACTGTCCTTCTCTCTTTCCCCCTGATTGCTGCTATTTCTAACTCCTTGGGGTTGTAGAGCATTGGGTAGAGGGATGTGGAAGGAAGGAAGGAAGAAAAGGGGTCTGGAAAGTTCTTATCTGCCTGGTAAGCCATCACCTGTCTTCCTGATCTTTGGCCCGGGAGATCGGAGCTGACTTTCTCTGCCAGGCACTGGGTGCATTTTCTGCAGGTCCCCCTGTGGCCTCAACTCCCATTCTACCCCCTGGACACTGCTGCCCCTTCAGCTCCTGGATTTCCCACAATGCATTCCCACCCACCCTCTCAGTGGGTAGAGGTCTCCTGCCCGCAGACCCTGTGTCCTTTCCCTGACCCCGAAACAAACATTTGTGTCCAAATGGCTTTTGAAGGAGGTGCTCCCAGGAGAAACCTGTAAACAAATTGGGAAAGGAGGACAGGGAAGGGAAAGAAGCCGAGAAGATGTGCAACATGAGGTGAAGAAGCCCCAGCGTCAGTCTGATGCCGCGCGAAGCTCCGGAGTAAGTATATTAGACCTCAGAGTTCGTCCCCACTCTGCGCAAGTTCACTGGGCTTTCACACTCTCACACGAGACAGTCACTGGCTAAGAGCTGCCCCGGGGGGCTGCAAAACTCAAAGCCACTCCAGTAGCCCAAGAGCAGAGACAGCCTTTAGATGCAAAATACCAAAGCATAGGACCGGTTGGAGTCATCTAAGGGAATGTGGGTGGGGCACCGACAATGGCCTCAATCCTATACTTACTGGGCTGGTTTGTTTTATTTCCCGATCTGATTTTCCCAGCCATTGGCTGCCTTGTTTATCTTCAGAGCTTTAATCTTCCTAGCGTTCCACCTCTAAAACTCCCTTCCGAGAGGCTGAACCCCGTTGCAGTGGGAGGAAAAGCATGCAGCGAGTGTGTCTCTGCCCGAGGCCACCCCCATCGCTCCCTCGTTCTCCCAACATCCATCACAACTCATCACCATTCGCATAAACTTGGACACACACTCTGTGTATTTCCATAATGTTGTCAGCTGCCCATATAGCACCAAGAATATATTTCCCCATTTTAGAGTGCTGGTAACTCCATTTATAGCAATTTATTCCACAAAAGCAGACAGTAACTCAACTGGGGAGAGGAAAAAAAATTTCTACCAACCCACCACTGTCTCTCCACACTGGAAATCAAAATGGTAATGCGTGGAATAGATTTCTGCAAGTAATAGGCTTGGTCGGCAGACGCGTGAGCTGAGTTAAATGCCTTTTAAGTAAATCTCAGTGTGAGTTATCTGTTCATTCAGACGTGCATGCACGGAGACAGAGGGAGCCTGCGTGGACAGACGGCACACACTGTAACTTTCATTATCCCACACTGAGATTCTTTGTTAATAACCACAGTCAAAGGGACTGCAGGTTTTCCAATCACTGGGACAGGTGGCTGCCAGTGTGAGGCTGAGGCGTGCGTGCATTCATTCATTCATTCGTTCCCCAAGCCTCTGTGAGGTCCAGGATGTAGCAGTTGTGCTAGGCACTGGAGGCATAGAGATGCAGAGAAGATCAGACGAGGTCCCAGCCCTGCAGAGCTCACGGTCTGATGGGGAAGACAGAGCGACAAAGAGGTCAGGTGATGAAACCTTAATGCGCTAGGAGAGTGGGCAAGGTCACGGGCTCTGCAGTCAGACGGCCAAGGTTGGAATCTGGGCCCTGCCACTGACTTGGAAAAGATGCTTAACCTCAGTTTCCTTATCTGTAAAGTGGGGATAGAAAGAGTGCCTACGTGGGAGTGGAGAGAGGATTAAGTGACAAATGCACAGCAAGGTGTCTGGTTATAGCAAGTGCTCAGTAAATGGCATTGTTGCTGTCTGTCATTATTACTGGAGTCTGTACAGAGCCAACGTGAGGAGGGTCAGGAGAGTTTTGATGGAGGAGGTGATGCTGGTTGGGAGATTTGAGTGGTGCTGGTGCACCTCGGCCGGGAACGGGACCTAAGTGCGGAGGGAGTAGGATGAGCAACGGTTCTGAGCGAAGGGAGGGCAGAGCGAGGGGAGGGCTGCGGGCACAGCAGGGAGGGCCCTGGTTGGCTTGGCTTCTGCTTGGCTGCTGGAGCAAAGGACCCTAGACTGGTGGCTTCAACAACAGGCATTTATGTTCTCCCAGCTCTGGAAGCTGGGAGTCCATGATCGAGGTTCCCGCTGATTCAGTGTCTGGTGAGAGCTCTCTTCCCGGCTTGCAGATGGCCACCTTGCTCTGTCCTAACATGGCCTTTTCTCGGTGCAGGTGCAGAGAAAGAGACAGACAGAGATCTCTGGTGTCTCTTCCTGTTCTTATAGGAACACCAATCCTCGGGGATTAGGACTCCACTCTTATGACCTCATTTAACCTTAATTACTTCCCTAAAGGCGCCACCTCCAAACACTGTCACCTTGGGGGTTAGAGGTTCAGCATATGAATTTTGGAGAACACACACTTTCACTCCATAACAGAGATGTTGGAAAACTGGATCAAAGGCTCATGTTTCTCTACTTACTAGCAGTGTGAGCTTGGGAACTATAAAATTAGGTCAATCATGGCTAACTCTTGGGACTTTTTTATGAGTTAATTCAGGTAATATTTTGCATTGGAGTGACAGGAAATGTTGAAGGCTACGGTTACTTAGTAAAATGATGGAGCAGGATGGCTCCTAGCAGCAAGAACAGAATAATGCAAGGGTGAGAGCATTTTCAGTGCCATCAGTGGAGAGGTTGCCCAATCCAGTGGCCCACTGATCTTCTGGAGAAGTCAGTGCTCAGTGTATGCAGCAATTCTAACTTCTGTTGCAAATCTGAGACTGCCACTCCTCCTGCTTTGGACAACCTATGAGGGCCGTTTGTATCACAAGATGCTGACCTGCCAATCAAAACTACACAACATCTTCTCATTGGTCCTTTCTCAAGTCAGTTCATTCTGCCTCCTTCCTTAGCAATGGCAAGAGTGAAATACAAAAAGGAAAACTGGACAAGCTAACAACGTCAGACAAAAAGCTGACTGTAGACCAATGAACCTCAGGAATGACCTTTAGGTTTGCAGTACGGCAAGTTAATTCTACAAAATAATCATCTTGCGTAAGACTGGTTGCTGTGGCGAAGATATCATTGCCAATTGACTAATGTGATGGTCTCCCACGATCATAACTCATGTAAATTGTAGGCTGCCTTGTGTCCATTCTCAACACAAATCTCATGCAAAGAATTCTCAGTACGGAATCCAAAAGGAATTGAAAAGCAATTTAATTTTTTATTGCAATCCTCTTGAGAAAATGACAAAGGGAGTCGACATTAAAAGGCATAGCAAAACTTCTTAAAACTCCTTCATCCTTAATTCTGGTTCTCTTCATATGTCTCCCATTCCTAACGCTCCCCTAACCTCAATCCTCCCAGCTGGTGGTGACTCTCTTGTTTTCGTCCCCTCCCACCCACTTCCAGTACTCATTTGTTTTTTTCTCATTTGTGTTGAGTCTCTCTTATGTGCCAAGCTCTCTGAATATAATGGTGGACCAGAGACACACGATTCTTTCTTCCTCAAGGCTATATTATTTTTTTCCCCAATTTTGTTGAGATATAATTAAGTTTACATTCTTTGGTAGTGAATATCTAGTAATCTTCTCCACCTTCCCTAGAAGGTCCATAGAAGCTACTGGTCCTACATGAAGTTGCTAACTGGGAAACGATCATCAGGACAAGAAAAACAGATCTCTAGTTGGAAGGAACTTAGAGGTCAGCTGGTCCAGTGTCTGGGGGTCCAGATGGAGAGGACCTCTCTGCAATATTCTGGGAATTACCCAGACTTGACTTATCCATCATGGCACCTCCAAGGGGTAGTACGCTTCTATATTGTTGCCTATGGTAACCCAACACCTGGACCAGTAGGTGCTTGGCAAATCATCATTGACTTTTGGATGGATGGGGAACTCCTGGTTCTGTGAGGCAGCCTGTTCCACTGTTGGACAACTCTAACTTTTCTTGATATTGAGCCCAAATCCGCCTTCCTCTCATTTAGCCCTACTGTTCTGAGTGCTATCTGCACAGAATGGCAGCTGCCAACAAAGCTTTCCTTTCTAAGACCAAATTTTTTTTTTTTTTTTAAGATTTTATTTTTTCCTTTTTCTCCCCAAAGCCCCCCAGTACATAGTTGTATATTCTTTGTTGTGGGTCCTTCTAGCTGTGGCATGTGGGACGCCGCCTCAGCGTGGTCTGACGAGCAGTGTCATGTCCGCGCCCAGGATTCAAACCAACGAAACACTGGGCCACCTGCAGCGGAGCGCGCGAACTTAACCGCTCGGCCACGGGGCCAGCCCCTCTAAGACCAAATTTTAAGACAACGTCTGCAGTTCCTCTTTAGGCATTGTTTTCGGTGCTCATTTCTGAGCCACACAAGGGAATCACGCTTGGTGCTTCGTCTTCATTTCAGTGTCCTGGAGTCTTTTCTGTATTGGAATTTGCAATGATCCCCTGTTTAGAGCGAGAGAGACTAAGATGGCTGGGGAGGACTTGGTTGGGTTGCAGAAATCACTTAGTAAGCTGAAGCTCTTCCGGGACTCATCACTTTCCGATCAATAGATTGAAATTAGGTGTATAGATATTGTTGCTAGGTGCTAAATTTTTCATTCATTTATTTATTCATTCACCCATTCATTTATTTATTCAACAAACATTTATTTAGCACTTGCCATGTGCCAAGACCTATGTTAATCACTGTGGCTACTGAGATGAATGAGAAAACTTTTTTTCTCAAGAAGCTCTTAGCCTAGTGCGGGAAACAGACATGAAGATACATAATTGCAATATATGGTGATACATACTATAATATTCATCTGCAGAAGGCACCATGGGAGCTCCAGAGAAGGAGGGTCCATTCTGCTTATCGGATGGGGTCAGGGAAGTCCTTACTGAAGATTTGACACTTGAGCTGAATTTGGGGGTAGAGTAGATAGATACACAGCATTGAGGAAGGTGTTGGAAGAAATCCCCAGGTAAAGGTGCAGAGAACGCAAAAGCTTGCGGGAGGCAGGAAGGAGCATGGTCTGTCTGGGGAACTAGGCATGTTTTTGGATGGCAGGGTTAGAGCATGCGTGTAGGAGAGCAGAAGATGGATCGGGAGGCAGGGAGACCTTCGAGGGCAACCCCGTCATCAGCTCAGAGCCACTCTTGTGTTCTCAACACACTGTCACTCAATCCCCTATGTTTAATGTGGAGTTCTTGGCTTTATGAAGGTCAGAAAGGGATAGCCAGATTCAAAAAAATCATGAAAAATTTGAACATACTCAAACATTCAGGTGTAGTATGAATTCTTGTATATTCATCACTCAGATTCAACAATTACTATGTTTTTTCCACATTCACTCTATCCATTCCTTTTTCTGTTTTTTCCCAGATGAAATGGTTGAAAGCAAACCTCAGACATTAAGGCATTTCATCCAACATACTTTATTATGTATTTTAAAAATGGTCATTTTCTTATATAATCACAATGCTATTAGCATACCTAACAAAATTCACACTTTTTCTTCATATCTAATATATAAGCTATATTCAAAATTTCCCAAGTGCCTCAAAAGTAGTTTTTTTTTTAAGATTTTATTTTTCCTTTTTCTCCCCAAAGCCCCTCAGTACATAGTCGTGTATTTTTAGTTGTGGGTCCTTCTAGTTGTGGCATGTGGGATGCCGCCTCAGCATGGCCTGATGAGCTATGCCATGTCCACGCCCAGGATCCGAACTCGTGAAACCCTGGGCCACAGAAGTGGAGCGTGCGAACTTAACCACTCAGCCACGGGGCCGGCCCTCTCTTGATGGCTTTGATGAAGCCAGCTGCCCTGTGGAGAGGCCCACTTGGCTGGAAACGGAGGGCGTCTTCCAGCCAGCAGCCAGCAAGGAACCAAATCCTGTCACAAGCAGAATCCTTTCAGATGAGACCCCAGGCCCAGCAGACACCTTGACTGAAGAGATCCTGGAGTCTAACACCCAGCTCTGTTGTGCCCAGATTCCTGGCCTCCAGAAACTGGAAGATAATAAGTGTGTTGTTTTAAATGGCTATGTTTGTGGTAATTTTATGCAGCAATAGATAAATACAGATATGTTTGCCTGCTAGTAATAGAAAACCCAACTACCAGGGGCTTAAAGTATAAGGAGATTAAGGGTTTGCGTTACAGGATATTAGGTCGTTACGGGGCTGTTTCACAACTGAGTGATGTTGTCTTGGACCCAGATCTTTCCGTCTTTCGGCTCCTGTCATCCTCAGTGTTTTGGGTGGTGTCTCCTCTCACGGCTGAAATACACCCCCAGCTTCAGGCATCAAGTCCTCGCCACAGCGACTAAGCAATAAGACAGAGGGTGTGTTTCTCTTATGAGGGAGAAATAGCTTTCCCAGAAGCACCTGGTAGACCTCCCCGGAGCATCTTATTTTCCAGAACTGGGTCGAATGCCCATACTGGACCTCATACCTGGCACAGGGAAATGAGATTGCACGACTGGTTTGGACCAACCAAGTATGGTTCATTTCCTAAGGCTGGGCACTCTGCCACCTGGATAAAACTGCTGTTTTATTAACAAGAGAGAAGGAAGAAATGGCACCTAGACAGGCCACCATCGGAATGTGTCAGAGCAAGACCGCACGCCAACAGGGGGGTTACGGATGAACTTTTCCACATTAAACCTGCGCACCAGGCCTCTTCCCTCGGCCTGGCAGGAGCTGGAGGAAGATTCTTTCCCCCCGGCTGCTGGCTGCAGCCCCATGGAGCTCCACCGTATTGTATCGTAAGGGATCTGATGACAACAGACATCCAATCAGCAGGGCAGGGGCCCTTTTGAACATGCTGTTTTTTTCCCTTAAATGAAAAAAAATGCACATGCATTCTAAGAGAACTGCGCAGCACATTGTAATGAGTCAGTAGGTGTCAAATCTGGTTCTGTCAGTATCTGTGATGCTAAACTGGGAAAATAACCTGTGTGAGCCTCAGTTGCCTCATCTGTGAAATGGGGATACTGATATCCCCCTCATGGGGTTATTGGGAGGATTCAATAAGGAGACAATGCCAGCACATGGCACAGTCCCTATTGTGTCGTGAGTCCTTCCTGCATCAGTTACCTCCTGTAGCAGTCGGGCGTCTGCTGAAATAACGCTGAGGAACAATCAGCCCCGAGCTCACTGGCATGCAGCAACTAGCAGTGGCCTCTCCTGCACGGTCCTGTGGCTCAGCCCTGGTTCTGCCGGGCTCTTCTGGGCTTGGCTGGGCTTGGTGCCAGGTCCAGGCCTGCTCCATGTGTGTCTAATCTTGGACCGGCATCTTCCCAGGCATGCTCTTCTCAGGGTAACAGAAGATAAAAGCCAGCACGCTGGTCTGAGGGGTTCTGGAATCCTGACCCTTTGGGGCCACTGCTTACAGCTGTGCAGCGTGCAGATTGCCCCACCAAACATGGTGGTCCTGTGAGCTTCCCCTTCCACCCCACAGCAGAGCGACGTCGGGCCATACTCAGTTCCAAGGTGGAGGAGACCGGGCATTTCTTGCAAGGATGCAGCATCACTCGAGATGCCTTCTGGAGTCACGAGGAAGCTCAGGATACCCGCATGCTCCACATCAGCACCCCCACACACATCCCACAGGAAGGAAAGAGGCGACTGGAACAAGGTGGGCTCCTACCTCCCTCTCTCCTGGCCCAAGACTTACCACCTCACATCTGCCAACTATCTGGAGACCCCCAAGGATATTCCCATCATGCCCTTTATCCTCATCTGCATCAGTCCCCATGAGCAGCCCACGACCCCGGGGGCACCGTCATCCTCTGGGCTCATCCTCATTCGGTTCTTCAGGTGGAGAGGTCACCGCTGCCCAGGAGCACCATTTCCTGCTTTATTTTTCTCCACGGCCCTTGTCCCCATCTGAAATTCTCTGTTCTACTTACTGATTTGTCCATTTTCTGTCTCCCACATGATGAAAGTAAGTTCTGTGAGGTCAGGGATGTCACTGACTTCTCCCCATAAGTATCTTGAAAGGTCCTGACACGTGGTGGGACCTCAACAGACAGTTGTGGAACAAATGGACTAATGAATGAGCGCAGTAATGGAGGCCTAAGAGCAGCTTACAGAAATGTGGGACCTTTCTTATTTTACAAAAGAAGCACACGGGCAAACCGCTTCCAGGTGGATAAATCGGCAGCTCCGTGACATGAGGGATCCAGCTAGTTTCTCTGAGCTTCTCCTGGCTTTCCCATCATGCTTGCAAGACGGCTGCCCGAGCTCAAAGCATCACATCTCCGCGGGACGATGTCCAAAGACAGGAAGCAGCAAGTCTCTCCCCTCTGCCCCTTTTTAAAGATGAGAAAAATTTTCCCAGAAGCCCCCAGCAGCCTCATTGGACAATTAGCATCACGTGCCCGGGCCTCAACCCGTCATTGGCCAGGAGAATGGGATTATTGGGTTCGGTTACACCAATCAGCATTCAGCACCACTCCCAAGCTGGGGAGGGGCTCCTGGGTACCTGGGCCCCCATTACCTGCGCAAAGCCTGGATGCTCTAAGAAAGGAGGAGGCAGGAGAGAGATGACTGCTGGGGAGGCGGTGCTCAGTGTCTGCTGCGGACACCTTCAGTTCAAATGCAGTCTCCTCCTTAATTATGACTGCATGTGGGCAGCACACTTAATTGTTCCCCAATGCTTTACCCCCTCTTATTCTCCTGTCTCCCTCACAAAGCCCTCACGAGGAAGGCAGGGCAGACAGTGTGCCAATTCACAGAGCAGGAAACTGAGAACAAAGAAGCTAACGTCACCAGGTGGTGGCAAAACCGGAACCGACTGCCACGTGTTGGACACCCAAATCACGGCTCTCTAGGTGGTGTGATAGTCAAGGGTTACTTTACGTCAAGAGCTCCTTTCCTTGGGAGAACCTGGACTCAGTCTCTCTCCCTCTCTCTCCCCACCGCCATGCACATATCTTGGTTCTTTGCCACATCATTACTCTCCTTCCATGTAACCCCTATAAACCGAGCTGCTTTGGGGTTGTGCCTGGAAACAGCAGTTGATGCAGTACTGTATTCCAAACTAATAGTTTCTACGCTGCCGTCTTTCTTTTGAAAAGCAACTTCAGTCTCTACTCGCAGTCTCTCATAAACTTCTAAAGAAGGAAATTCTGTTTATAACACACAACAAACGCCTCACGACTCCTCTTCCCCAATTCTCTCCACATCCATGAACCCCCCACACACACACCTGAAAAACATCCTCCTCTCCCTTTCTCCAAACTTCCCCACACTCTTGCCCAATCTCGCTCCACTGACTCTTGTCTTTCTTCCATCTTCTCTCAACTTTCAGACGTTCTGTTTCGGCCCGGAACTGGATCTCTCTGCGTTTCCTTCTCGTCCCAACATAAACCCGCCCAGCCAGCCTGAGTGATCCTGTTTCTGCCCTGCCCGGCCTCACTACCCCAGCCCTGCAAAGGGCCCAGGGATGGACCCGACACAGACAGAATGCCCTCTCGGCAGCCTGGGGGGGAGGGAGGGGGGCTGTGCCGTGTCACACGGTGATGTTCTTTCCTGTCCCAGTCACAAGTCAGAAGTTCAAGGAGCTTCTCACACCAGTGCTGCGAATGAGAGAACATCCATCACTTCCCCACGTCCACGGTGTCTTCTCACAATCGAAAGAGCAGTTCCTTTGAGACTGTCTTATCTAATCCTCACAACGAGCCTGGGGGTGACCCTTATGCTCACCCCCATTTTACAGATGAGGAAATTAAGAACCAGAGAAACACTGTGAGGCAAAGAGTGTCTGCACAGGGCTGCTGGACACCGGGGCTCCCTCAGCTGGACCCAAGGGGCAGCACCTCAGAGAAAGAAACTAAAGAGCATGGGGTTTTCTGCTTTGATGCTACAGGAAGGAGGAAGGGACATGTGTTAGTTGTGTTTCTGCAGCAACAAAGCTACGTGATTAACTCCGAAACTTAGGGTCTTAAAACCAGCACTTCTTTATGACCCACGAGGTGCAATGGTATCATTCCGCCGAGTGGATTGGATCACGGTCCCCAATTCTTCGCTCCCTCTCTGCACTAGAAGTTCGTGCCCTTTGCCAGGTGATTTTCCAGGGCTTCCCGTCAGAGCACAGTTCTCCTCTCCACTGACGCTGGGTTGGATCACATGACTTGCCTCAGCCAGTGGAACCTGAGCGGACAGGAAGCGGACAGAGACCGTAAATGGACTTGCAGGGTTGGACGTGACTTCCTGTGCTTTGCTGTTACCCTGAGAAGAGCATGCACTTACACCTCATTGGCTAAAATCAGATCACATTAACACACCTAGCTGGACTCTATTAGTCATGAAGGGAGAAAATGTTGGGAGTGGGTGCTGGGTTAACCAGCTAACAGTGCAGGGTGGTGGAAAGAGCACTGAGCTGGGAGTCAGACAATCAGGCTCTTTTACCATCTGGGTCTGTGGTCTCAGTTTCCTCACCTGTAAAATGGGAAGCATTGAACCAGATAATCTACAGCTCTGACACTGAGTCAGTTTATGACCTCTACCGAAATATCCAGAGATAGAAAGGGCAACAGGCTGTAATCCCTGGCTCCTTGCTCCGCTCTGGAATTCACAGCCCTGAGCACTGGAGGCCCCAGAGCCTGGTGTGAGAGGAAAAGAATTCAGGCCATGGGGACATCACAGGGGCTAGGGGACAAGACTCCTGGGTTCCCTTTCCTTGTTCATACTGCTAACTTCCCAAGGGTTTGGGTGTGCTGGCTATCATCCGATTACCCTTCTGCTCCCATTCTAACTGAGAGTCACAGAGGGGGCTGTGGGGCTCAAAGTCCCCTTTCCCACACCCCATCACCGCCCACCCTGAGCCCAGAACAGCCAGCTGAGGTGGTGTCAGTCAACCTCCAGTTATGACTGGCTCTTCCAACACCCCCACCCCCACAGCATCCCCTCCCCAGGCTATGACTGACAATGCAAATTCCAGAGTTAGCAGGAAAGGCCAAGCAGGGTCAGCACTGATTACCTTTCTAGAACCTTCCCGACTGGCAGGTCTTACACAAGGCGAGGAGCTTTCCCCATGCCCTTGGCCAGCACACTCCTGCACAGCGTGACGTCATGGCAAGAGCACGTGCTCCATTCCAGTTCTGCCTCCAGCACTTACTTACCAGCTGGTCACTTTAGGTCAATCACGTACTGTCTCAGAGACTCGCTTTCCTTATCTGTAAAAGACGAGGACAACATACACCCCATCGGGTTGCCATGGGAATAAGGATGAGCACGATAAGGGATGGGTAGAGGATAAATGTCACATTAAGAACCTGGGCTCAGGTTGTTTGTTTTCCTTGTTGTTGAGTTGTGTGAGCTCTTTATATATTTTGGAGAGTAACCCCTTGTCAGATGTATGATTTGTAAATATTTTCTCCCAGTTGATGGGTTGTCTTTTTGTTTTGTTCTTGGTTTCCTTTGCCTTGCAGAAGCTCTTTAGTCTGATGAAGTCCCACTTGGTTATTTTTTTTGTTTGTTTCCCTTGCCCGAGTAGACATGATATTCGAAAAGATCCGTCTAAGACTGATGTCAAAGCCTGTACTGCCTACATTTTCTTCTAGGGCTTTTATGGTTTCAGGTCCTACCTTCAAGTCTTTGATCCACTTTGAGTTAATTTTTGCGTATGATGCAAGATAATGGTCTACTTTCATTCTTTTCCATATGGCTGTCCAGTTTTCCCAACATCATTTACTGAAGAGACTTTCCTTACTGGTGGTGAGCACGATGCAGTCTATACAAAAATTGATAGATAAGAATGTACATCCGAAATTACGCAATGTTATAAACCTCTATGATTTCAATAAAATAATTGGGGCAACAAAAAAGAAGCTAGGCTCTTGGTAAGACTCCCTGGGTTTGAATCCCAGCTCCTCTGCCTCCTCGCTGTGTGAAGTTGGGCAAGGGCATGACTCGGAGCCTCAGTTTACTCATCTGTTGAATGGGTGTATTGATAACACTTACATTCTGGGATAGTTAGGATTTCATAAGGTAAGGCAGGTGACACTGTCGGCGTAGTGTCGGTGCATAGGGAAGTTTCCTTCAATGTCTGACATTATTATTATTATTGCTGTTACTGTTATTGCAGGTTACATGACTTTCAGTTGGAAGACTCTATCCTGGACACACCCAAACCCTTGGGAAGTTAGCAGTATGAACAAGGAAAGGGAACCCAGGAGTCTTGTCCCCTAGCCCCTGTGATGTCCCCATGGCCTGAATTCTTTTCCTCTCACACCAGGCTCTGGGGCCTCCAGTGCTCAGGGCTGTGAATTCCAGAGCGGAGCAAGGAGCCAGGGATTACAGCCTGTTGCCCTTTCTATCTCTGGATATTTCGGTAGAGGTCATAAACTGACTCAGTGTCAGAGCTGTAGATTATCTGGTTCAATGCTTCCCATTTTACAGGTGAGGAAACTGAGACCACAGACCCAGATGGTAAAAGAGCCTGATTGTCTGACTCCCAGCTCAGTGCTCTTTCCACCACCCTGCACTGTTAGCTGGTTAACCCAGCACCCACTCCCAACATTTTCTCCCTTCATGACTAATAGAGTCCAGCTAGGTGTGTTAATGTGATCTGATTTTAGCCAATGAGGTGTAAGTGCGAGTCTGCTGGAGTGGGGGCGGGGCTTCTGAGAAAGCTTTTGCTTTACTGGTAAAAAGGATAGCTAGAGTTGTCTTTACTCTCCTTTGCCTTTCATCCTGCCTGGAATGTGGGCATGATGCCTGGAGCTGTAGCAGCCGTTTTATAACCATGAGGTAAAGGACCAGAGACTTGCAGGGACACCACCCTGACGTCACTGAGCTACTGAATCAATCCTGGCAGTCCCCTGATTGTGTTTGTCTGATGCTCTGTTACTGGCAGTAGAAACCATCTCTAACTGATAGAGTCCCTCTTCCTTCCTCTTCTTGAGCTCCATCTTACAGGTGAAGGCACTGAGCTTCGGTGGGAGGGAGGGCCTGTGCAGGAGGGTAGAGGCCGAAATAACACTGGCTGCTCATACACAGCACTAACCCTTTGATCCAGCCAATTTTAGAAGCAGCTTTCAGTTCTCACTAGCCCCGGGGACCTCATTCCAGCCTGGGACTTAGGGCTGGAAGCTCAGTCACCAGTGAATAATACAGGCTTCTGCAAGGTAAGGTTGCAGGTGCTCCTGGCCGCACAGTGGTCTGTGAATGCTGAGTATTATTATTAACAACCCTCCACCGTCCCCTGAGCTTCCAGCAGCCAACGAGAGGAAACTGCTTCACTTGTCCGAGAGACAGCGAGGGGAACGTAATTGTGATTTAGCTCTTGGCTCCACTGAAATGTGCCTGTACACTGCTCCGAGGTGGGAGGAGGGGAGAGGGTGCAGCCAGGACACTTCTCACGGTGGCGGGGAGAGAAATGGCAGCTCCAAGGAGCACCGGCTCCATTTAAAGCCCATTTTCCATGGGACACTTTATAAATTATTTCAAATATAATCTTGAAAATAGTGAGCAGTCCCCCTGTGCCTCCCTCCCTGCCCTCCCACCTCTTCCCCAACAATCTTCGAAGGAAAAGATCTTGGGTAAGGCTCTTCTTCTGTTGATTCCCCCAGAGCTGCAGGAAGCTGAAATGATGACTTAAACAACCTCTTCTCTTAAATGAGGGTAAATTCGTGCCAACTGGCCATGGAGAGGAGACAGGAAGTTTGGCTTCTGTGGCCCAGAGTAGCTGCCCTCCCCACAAATACAGTGAATTAGTACTGCAATTAATTAATGAATTAAACAATTATGCGTAGGCGCTTGCTCTATTTCGTGTACCTGATCCTCTCGCTGGGAGCAGAGACTCCACCTGACTTAGCTGCACAAGATGGAGGCTGTTAAATTAGTGAGTAAGTGATGGATGCTGGTGCCAGACTTCCTGGGTTCGAATCCTGGCTCTGCCACTTAGCTGTGTGACCTTGGAGAAGTTAACTTACCTCTCTGTGCCTCAGTTTCTTATCTGCAAGCTGGGCAGATAATAATAATACCTCCCTCCTGGGGTTGTTGTGAAGCTTAAGTGAAAGAATGTGTGTAAAGCTCTTAGCTAGGGCTCTGAATGTGTGAGCTCTGTCACTCACTGGGCCTGACCGAGAGCCGGGTGTGGTTAACACTCAGGAAGAATAATGAGGCAGCTGACAGTGTCGGAGGCCTTACGCTCACCACGGTGCTTTGTTAAGCTGTTGCACCCATGATCTCATGGAATTCCCAGGCCAACACTGTTCATTCTGTCACTCACTCACTCGGCCTCCTTGGCGACTGGCTGCTGCCCTGGGCGAGACACCGTGCATACAGCGGAGAACCCGAGAAACAAGGTCCCTGCTCCACGCGAGTTACATTAGTTGCCATTCCTGGGGGGGGAGACAGACAATAAGCTCACAAAAATGTAACCTACAATGAAACGTTGTCAAGTGACAGGGTAGACGCTCTGGGAGGGAGAGCATCCTGGGAAGAGCTGTCTTAGACAGGGTGGTCAGGAGAGGCCTCTCCGCGAGGTCCCCTGTGTGGAGACCCCAGTGATGGGGTGCGTGGCCATGCCCCAGGCCCACCCCCCTGGATTGGGAGGGGTCAGGCAGACATCCCGCTCTCATGGGCCTTCCGTTTCAGTGGGAGAGTCAGACGTGACATCTGGACCTACAAGCAGGGTGCTAAGAGTTGTCACAGGCAGAGCCCAGGGCACGCTGAGGACACAGGGCAGGGAGGTTCTGTTTCATGTTCTACACAGCGCTTGTCACTCTCGGAGAGCCTCCTGTAAATCTATTGACGTGCCATGTGGTCATCCCCATGGGAATATAAACTCTGAGAGGGTGTGGCCTGGCTTCCCTGCTTCCCTGCTTTATCTCTGTGGTCTCGCTCAGCACCTGCCACCCAGTAATTGTTCAATAAACATTACCTGCATGAACGATGGAGGAGTTCCTATTGTGGGGGATCAGAATTGGCCACCCCAAAATGTGTCTCTTTGGCTTGATTATTTTTAAGGACAAAAGACTCTGAAAGAAACTTTACCTTCCCCCAACTGCCTAAAAGAATTTAAGATAGAAGGCCTGTTCCAGGAAGAAGCTAATACCATACAATAACTATAGTATAATGCAAACCAGGGGGATAGACAGGAAGGCACCAGCAATCCTGTTTTTATCAAAGTTCTGTCTCCTGGGTCACATTGTCTATAGATGGCCCAGCAAACACTTGTTTATCAAACATTAGCATTTCCATTTCCATGTAAATTGCCTTCCTCTCCTTTGAAGCCCCAAACCACCACCTGCACAGTCCTCCTTTGTCTTTAGCTGAAGATGGTATTTAAGGTGGCAGCTTCGGCCATTCTGGGGAGTTACTCAGTTCTCCTGGGTTTCTCGCATGTATGCGTATTATTAAACTTTGTTGGATTTTCTCCTGTTATTCTGTCTCATGTTGATTTAACTCTTAGACCAGCCAGAAGGACCTAGAGGGGAGAGGAATTGTCATCCTCCCCTACACTATCCTTGCACCATTCTGAATTTTATGATACTTCCTGTGGGTTTTGGATTCCCTCCACTTGTACCCCTCAGCACGAACAGTTGTTTAACATTGAATGATACACACAAGCGTCATATTCGGATGCAGGTGACGTGGGTCCAAGTCCTGGCCTGGCCTTTTACTAACTGGAAGAGCCTTGAGGAACTCACAGAGTCTGTCTTCAGTGTCCTCATCTATAAAATGGGGACAATAAAGGTGCCTGATGCACAGAGAGTGCATGAGGATCCCATGAGCTCAGGGGTGTGAAAGCACTTTGCAAGCTGAATGTGCTGTGTGTAGAGGAGAAAATGATATCGCTGTAGTCAAGCTTGCATTGTTAATTCTTAGGTTGTACCATATGGGATTGCTGATACTCAGCCATTGTGACCTGCTAAAATGGCGATTTCATATGGTTCAACTTAATATTTTTCCACTTAAAAAGTAATCCCCCCCCTTAACTGGAAGATTCTGGTAAGTTCTTTGAGGGCAGTCCTGGTATCCCCCACAAAGCTTAGCAGAGTGCTCTGCATACAGTTGGTTCCCGCACCTAAACATTTGGGTAATTGTGTCTTCCCCTAGAGCAGTGGGGGGTTAAATCAAAAGGAAGTGGTCATCTCTGCTCAGAGAGCTCAAGGATGCCTTCCCAGAGGCCTCTCTGGAGCTGAGCCTTGAAGGATGAGCAGAAGCTCAGAAGGCAGGCAAGAGGGCAAGGGCATCTGAGTAGAAGGGGCTGCGTGTGCGGAAGTGGGGAGGTGAGAAACCACAGTGCATTCTGGGAACTCGGGCAGCACGAAAGCTTTCCAGATAAACCAAGCTGTTAGGGTCTCTCCCTCCCCAGCACCCCTGGCCCGCTCCCCATCTCTGCTGTTCCTTTAGCCCTTTGCACCTCTGTGTGGTTACTGCTATTTCTCATCTCCATTCACGTTCTCTCTCCCAGGAGGGGGTGAGCAACTGAAGACCAGGAGCCTGTCCCGTGCCCTGCTGTGATCACCCTGGAGGTAGTCACCCATCACACCAAGCTTAAGGTCGTCAAACAAATGGTGGCTGATTGGAGCACTGTCTCGTCCCTGTGAGATTTCCAATCTTAAATGAGACCAGCTCGTGTTAGGAAATCAAAGTCCTCCCCAGCTAGACCACAGCCTGGCAAAGTCTCTGGCTGTGGCAACACGGAGACAAGGGGACTTGCTTTTACTGTGCGTCATGATAGCCCGGGCAATGTGCTGAGCAATTCATTCATGCATTATTTTTTCTTAGCAATTTCAATTAGACAATACAGTGTTATCAACTATAGTCACCATGTTATAAATTAGATCCTCAGACCTTATTCATCTTATAGTTGAAGCTTTGTACCCTTTTACCAACCTCTCCCTATTGCCTCCACCCCTCAGGCCCTGGCAACCACTTTCTACTCTCTGTTTCTATGAGTTTGGCTTTTTTTTAGATTCCATATATAAGTGATACCATGCAGTATTTATCTTTCTCTGTCTGGCTTATTTCACTTATAATGCCCTCAGGGTCCACCCATGTTGTTGCAATGGCAGAATTTTCCTTTTTGTCATGGCTGAATAATATTCCATTGCATATATATATATACACCACATCTTCTTTATCCATTCATTCATTGATGGACACCTAGGTTGTTTCCATATCTTGCCTATTGTGTATAATGCTGCAATGAACATGGGGTGTGGACATCTCTTCCACATCCTGTTTTCATTTCCTTTGGATATATACCCAGAAATGCATTGCTGGATCATATGGCAGTTCTATTTTCAATTTTTCGAGCAACCTCCATACTGTTTTTCATAGTGGTTGCACCAATTTACATTCCCACCAATGGTGCACAAGGGTTTCCTTTTCTTCAAATCCTTGCCAACACTTGTTATCTTATCTTTTTGATGACAGCCATTCTAACAGGTGTGAGGTGATATCTCATTCATTCATTCATTCATTCTTCATTCATTCTTGGAGCACCTGATTTGTGCCAGGCACTGTTCTAGCAGGGGGTACACAACAGGACCATGTTCATGGTAGTGTCCTCTGCCATGGTTAGGTAGCAAACAAGGCAGCTGCCCACATGGGGTTACACTCCATTGAGGAAGACAAGCAATGAACAGTGAAACAAAAAGATAATATAATATAATATAATATAATATAATATAATGCAACGTGATATAACGTAACACATGATAACATAATTCATACATAATATGCAGGAATTTATTTGCTCCTCATAACACCCTGTTATTATTGGCATGATGTTTTCATTTTAAAGATGGGGAAACCAGGGCTGAGAGAAGTTAGTAGCTTGTCTAAGAGAGCGTAACTGTGAGTGACAGGACCAGTGTTTGAACTTGCTATCTGACCCCACTATATGCTGCAAGCTCCCAGAAGATGTGGATTTGCGTCCCACTTTGCACATGCTCACTGTGCCCGTGGGCACATCGTTTCACCTCTCCAAGCCTCAGTGCCCTCACCTGTAAAATGGATTAATAGATACAACCTCCAGGAGGAATGCTGCGAGCATGGTGGGTGAAGAGGCTGTTTGTGAAGTTCTACGAAAGTCTTCAACTTCCACATCTGCTTTTGCGACGTGCCTCGAACGTCTGGAACAGTACAGAAATTTGCCCCAGTGCCGAGCCTCAATGTCCTCGAATTGACCCTATGCACAACTGATTGCTTTGTTCCTGTTGCTCTCAAGAGAGAAGCCAGCTCCAGAGGACATGGACCCACACGAGGGTGCGAGCCAGGTCTGGGTGTGTGTTAGAAGGGAAGGGTTTCAAAGTTCTCTCTTTAACAACCTGCAGCCAGACGAGCCATTTCTCTCACTATAAATAAAGGTGGCCCCACCGCTCTGTGGTGGGAAGGAAATATCAATAACATGACTAATTATGGAAATTGCATAATGCATCATTAGTTAGTAATTATGACTTTGTCAAGTGCCTGTTAATTTTTATGTAAGAATCACTCAGTGTGTGACATGGAAATATTAGCTTGTCATCTGGCTTTCCTTTCTGGTGGGGGAGAATGATCTTGAAAGTTTAGGTTAATGATGTATCAGGGTGAAGGAAGAGGAGGAGGGGAGGAGGAGCAGGAGGAGGGAAGGATGGGGAGGGAGAGGGGCGAGTGGTGGGACAGGAGATGTCACGCAGGGAGAGATGCAGGTGGGGGGACCCAGGAGCTGGCCTCAGAAGGTGAATCATGTCAAATGGGCCTCTGGCTTCTATCCCAGAACCAAAGAGTTTGCATGGGGTGTTGACACATTTCCTTAATAAGATGGCATTATCATTTAACAGCCTCCCCGGAGATTCTTGGCATGTCTCATTTTGCTTGAATAAATTATTAATTTGGTCTAATTAGGCTCATCCAGCAGCTGGGAGGCAGGTTGGGCTAATTCGGGATTCCTGTGTGGGTCTGTATGCCTGCTTGGCTCCGTGGAGATGGGGGCTGGGATGGAAAGCTCTAGGAGGGGCTGGAGGCAAGAGAGAGGGCAAGGGAAGGAGAAGGCGAGGTTTTAGGCAACTCCATCCTCCTGCGACCACTTCCTCTCCGGCACCTGCCGACTGAGTTGCGCATGCTAGGAACCCATGTCTTTCATTGGACACCTGGATCCTTAATTTCAGCCGCAGAGTGGCCTAGGGCAGGAAAGGTCGTGCTTCAAAAGAGTGGATGGTGTCAAGTTGTCTCTCAGCCTGGCATTCATGGAGCTTCACCAGCAGGCGTGCGTTTACCAAGTTTATTTCCTCGGATGCCAGACTCCCAAAGATGCTTCAGCTGTGCAGGTTTTACAGCAAGACAGCTCTGGATGCAGAACGTAGGTCCACCCCACACAACCCTTTGAACTTCAAGAAGTTATGTCAACTCTGTGGCCTCCGTCACAGTGAAATAATAATGACCTGCTACTGTGAAGATGAAGCAAATGAGAAATTCACATAAACTTCCTAGGACGTGTCTGGCACATGGTAGGTTTCCAATAAATGGTAGCTGTGAAATTCAGGAGAGAAGCTGGGTAGAACGGTGACCGCTACTTTCTACCCGGGGAAATTGAAATCCACGGAGGTGGTACGACTTGCTTGGGACAGCAAGACAAAGCCCCTGTCCATTGTTCTTCCTGTCCCACCAGGCCACCTCTCAAGGTTGATGTTGGCATTTTGGGACTTCTTTCTTTTTTGACAGAAGTTTGTATTTTCAGAGGCAATGAAAGAACCAATGTGCATAAGAACCCTGATTGTATTTTAATGGCATTCAAATCCCTCTGACATTTCTCTCTGTGTAATAAGGTTTCAAGATTTAACTTGTCTTTGAGAAAACAAAATCATCTTTCTGGGGGGATGTTTCAATGACCCACAGGCTGTTTCTAGGCGGGCAGCCCGGGAATCCATCACACCCTTCACAGAGCCCCCAGGGCCGCGTGTGAGCGCAGGCAGCAGCCCACTGCCGGTCCTCCCAGGTCCTTACTGTGCTTGTCTCCCAGGTGAGGCTTGGGGCATCTGGAGGGGAGGCTTCCTCCCCCAAGTTGGGGGTGGCAGACTGGGCGCTGCTCCAGGCTGGGAGCTGTGTCTCTTCTCTGAAGGTCCCCGGCTCAGTGTATGGCACCTGGTAGCCTTTCTAAAACCTCTTGACGAAAGAAGAAAAGACACCCAACAACAAAGCTTCGGTGGCCGTAATTTAATCTTTCCTCGGTGTTCAGAGCTTGGTAGCACCAAGGCCATCAATTTAATTAATTAATTATTTATTTATTAAAGATTGACACCTGAGCTGACATCCGTTGCCAATCTTCTTTCTTTCTATCTGTTTTTTCCCTTCTTCTTCCCAAAGCTCCCCCAGTACATAGTTGTATGTTTTAATTGAGCTATGTGGGATGCCACCTCAGCATGGCCACGGGGCCGGGCCAAGGCCATCAATTTAAATCAATCAACACATAATAAATATCACCCACTATTGCACTGCAGCTGGGCCCACGTGTTGGCTCCCGTCGTCAGAGGGGCAGAGACTGCCTGACTCCCTTGTGTTACAAATGGGGAGATAGAGGATGGAAGAAGAAAGTGACTCGTGCAAGGTCGGCTAGATTGAACTCTTCCCTCTCCACAGCCCCTTTCATCAAATTGGTCCAACATCATTGACTCTTCATTAATATATATATATATTTTAATCCTTTCTCTACCGCTTTATGCCGAGGTCGCTGCAAGCACTCCCCACTGATCTTCCTGCGTCTCTTCCATCTCAGGTTTCTTAGCTTCACAAATATAGAGAGATTCTCCTGAAACAGGGTGTCTTTGTCTTATTCCATGTCTTAAAAAACGTGCTGTGACTTTTCAATGTCTACTCTTTGTCTAAGGAAAGAATATCGATACAAGCTTGCTCAAGAAAAGCATGTGTGTGCACAGGGAGGAGAGTTTACGAAATTTGTCCAAAAGCTTAAAAATGTGCCTGAAGCGTGGTACTGTATAAGCATTGGTTGCTGCTGCTGTTATCGTTATTGCTTATCATTGTTGTTGTTGTTATTCAGCTCTGAGGGAATCCAAGCCAATGCAGCAAGACCTCGTGGGCACTGGAGTCAAGACTCAGCAGGTGTGTTACTTCTTTCAGGAGATGTTCCTGACACCCCTAGGCTTTAACTGGATTCTCAGAGTGGCCCCTACCCTCCGACAGTCAAGAACCGTTGTCCCAGTGATGAGGATTTTTAGGCTGGTTAATTTTAAAACTACAGATGAGAAGCAGGTTCTGAGGAGTGGAATTTCCTTGCCCCTTTGTTGGGAAACATTTACATTTCTAAGGGAAACGTCTATCTGTGAAGATGCCTCCCTCTCTGTGCCAGGAAGAAGGGGGATGGCCTTATCTCTAGAAACTCTTAATCAATGCCAGAGGCAAGAACTTAAGTTGTTTACTGTCTGGCAACCTCATGTAACTGACCCCCCTGCCCCCAATCCTCCTTTGTCTTTAGCTGAAGATAATATTTAAGCGGTGACTTCTGCCATTTACTCAACCCGGTTTGATTCTTATCTAAAGGTTGTGGGACCGCCCAATGGCCGGACCCTACAGGCACTGATACCATTTTAACTTTTTTACATATTCTTTCCTTTGTCTTGTAAAGAGATAACTCACATGCCTATGCCTTAAATTTAGCCTTACTCTCCACTCATGTTTGCTGCAGAAGCAGCAGCAGCTCTGCCTGCCCATGGGTTCTGTTCCCATGCCAGGGGCGGCAGCAGCAGCTCCCCATGCCAGCAGCTTCTCTGACTGCCTGTGGGCCCTGTCCCCACGCAGAAGCTCTGACTGCCCATGGGTCCTGTCCCCATGCTATTCTATACTATTCTCTAAATAAAAGAGCACTACTGCCAGATCTTAAGAGTCTAAGAAATCTTTCTTTCAACTCCTCGGCTCACCAACCCCGCATCACCAGTTCTTATCAAATTTTTCCTTGGATCGAGCTAGACATAAAGAGAGCTGTGTGTCTGCACCTTGATGTCCCTGTAGAATTGCTTTCATATTGCCCCTCACCAAAGGACACTATAAGAAACTATGTTAAGAAAGTAGGACCTCGGGTTTGTTACAGAGATATATTGAAAGTGTTATCTGATGCGGGGTCGGTGAGCTGAGGAGTCGAAAGAAAGATTTCTTGGACTCTCAAGATCTGGCAGTAGTACTCTTTTATTTAGAGAATAGTGTGGAATAGCATGGGGACAGGAACCATGGGCAGTCAGAGCTGCTGCGTGGGGACAGGGCCCACGGGCAGGCAGAGCTGGTGCCGGCATGTTGCTGCTGCTGCTGCTGGCATGGGGAGCTGCTGCTGCCAGCATGGGGACAGGACCCATGGGCAGTCAGAGCTGCTGCGTGGGGACAGGACCCACAGGCAGGAGGAGCTGCTGCTGCTGCCACTTCTGCTGCAAACCTGGGTGGAGAGTAAGGCTAAATTTAAGGCATAGGTATGTGAGTTATCTCTTTACAAGACAAAAAAAAGTTAAAATGGTACCAGTACCGGTAGGGTCCGGCCATTGGGCGGTCCCACAACTTTTAGATAAGAATCAAACCAGATTGAGTAAATCGCAGAAGCCACCGCTTAAATATTATCCTCAGCTAAAGACAAAGGAGGATTTTTTGGGGGGGGGGGGGTCAGTTACATGAGGCTGCCAAACAGTAAACAACTTAAGTTCTTGCTTTCCCCATTAAGAGTTTCCATAGATAAGGCCATCCCCCCTTCCTCCTGGCGCAGAGAGGGAGGCATGGAGATTTCCTTCACAAATGCAATTGTCTCTCATCAAAGGGGGAGCAAATTCCACTCCTCGGAGCCTGCTTCTCATCTGCAGTTTTTTTTTTTTTTTTTAAAGATTTTATTTTTTCCTTTTTCTCCCCAAAGCCCCCCGGTACATAGTTGTGTATTCTTCGTTGTGGGTTCCTCTAGTTGTGGCATGTGGGACGCTGCCTCAGCGTGGTCTGACGAGCAGTGTCATGTCCGCGCCCAGGATTCGAACCGACGAAACACTGGGCCGCCTGCAGCGGAGCGCGCAAACTTAACCACTCGGCCACGGGGCCAGCCCCTCATCTGCAGTTTTAAAATTAGCCTAAAATCCTCATCATTATCCACTGCTTCCCATACTTTCCTCTTTCTTGGGGACTAATTTCTCTGAGGTCTCTGTACCAGGGAAAGCTGTCATTATCCTGACTGGTTTGTATTTAACGTTTTGGATATTGGGAATGTTATAATAATGCCATGTTTTCCTCTTTGCTATGGCTGCTAGGAGTCCCAGAAACAACTCTCCAGCTGACCTCCAGCAAGACTTCATGGATGTGTTTTGTGTGCTAATCTGACGACATCTTATATTTTCACCCTGTTTTCCTTTTGCTTTGATTTCATCCTTAAAAACTAGTTTTACTATATGCATCTCTGCAAGCCGCATTGGTTCCCTTGTTGGATATCAAGCTGGATATCAGTGAACAAACATTCATCCATCTCCTCATTCCACCCCATCCTGACCCAGAGACTGCATCAGAAGAGAAAACTCCTTTAGGCTGCCAGGCAGAACTCGTTTACCAATCCCATGTAATTGGATTTTTAATCCAGTGTTCCAGTCTTGGTCTTTTAACTGGAGGGTTTAGCCCATTTACATTGATTGTGATTTATCCACTTAGATTCTTTTTTCCCATCTAAGTTTGACTTTTTATGCATCTGACTTTTTCTAGTTTTTCCCATTTTCTATTTTCTTTTGCCTTGATTGAGATATTTTTATTCTTATTTCATTTTTTGCCTGTTCTTGTTCAGAAGTTATACTAAGCTTATGTTTCTATTTTTTGTGGTTTCCTTAGAAATATGTATATATAAAATATATAATATTTTAATAATGTAATATAATCATATAAAAATACAAGTAGCATCATATATTATATTATAAGGATATAACATATAATAATACAAATATTGTATGTTATATATATTTTACATCTAGATGTGATAACATTCTAAAGCTAATTAACATCTTTACCTTCCTCCCAAACAAAGCAAAGATCTGGGAGTAATTTAGCTATTATTGCCAGTCTCCAGACTTATTTGTTATCATTCAGGATTTTAATTCTCAATTTTTTTTTTACATTTTTTTATTAATGTTATGATAGATTACAATTTTCTCAATTTTTTTAACCTCATATATTGGACAGTATTGTGAATGTTTTATAAAATCAATTTTGATAAGATTTCCCTGTATATTTACCATTTATTTGTTCCTGTTCCTTCTTATATCCGAAACCTTCTTCTAGGACCTTTTCCCTCCTTGTGATACATATCCTTTAAAAGTTCCCTTGTGAGGTTTTGTTGGTTAATAGTCCCTTTTCTCTCTCTCTCTTTCTCTCTCTACAAATACCTTTATTTCACATTTATTTATTTAAATATAGTTTTTTTCCTTAGTACAGAATTCTAGGTTGACAATTACTTTCAGCACTTTGAACATATTGATTCACTTTCTTGTGGCTTCCACTGTTACTACAAGGTCGGTTGTCAATCTGATTCTTCCATAGTGGGTAATAGATCCCTTTTCTCTGACTTCTTTTAAGATTTCTTATTTAATTCATTAATTGCACAAGTATTTATTGATGGTTTGGTGCTTAGTGCTCTTTCTGTCATGGAGCCTACATTCTAGCATCTTTGGCATTCTGAAATTGACTTTGATGTATCAAGATGTGGATTTCCTTTAAAATTATCATGCTTGGGGTTTTCTTGGGTTCGCTGAATTTTTAGTTTTATGTATGTCATTAGTTCGGGTAAAATCTTAGTCATTTCCTTTTTATCTCTTTGAATATAGCGTCTTCATCATTCTCTCTATTCTCTCATTTTGAATTTTAATTAGAGGTATGTTCAACCTTTTCACTCTATTTCTGTTACTCTTCACTTTTCTTTTTTATTTTCTACCTTCATTTCTATCTCATAGGCATTTTGGATAATTTCTTCAAATTTATTTTCCACTTTGCTGATTGTCTCTTTAGCTGGTTCTCATTTAACCTACCTGCTGAGATTTACATTCTAATTTTTATATTTTTACTTCTTAAATTCTATTTTTAAAATATCCATGATACCCTTGATCATCTCTCATTTCTCTGTCATACTTTAAGTTCCTTCTATCCTTGCCTTATAGGGATACCACAGTGTTTTGATTACTGTAGTTTTATTGTAAATGTTGGAATTGTGTAGTGATAAAGTCCTTTAACTTTGTTCTTTTTTTGAAACTTTTCCAGTCATCTTAGGTCTTTTGCATATTTATGTATTTTAGAATAAGCTTATCAATTTCTCCAAAAAAGCCTGCTGGGCTTTTAATTAACGTTGCATTAAATAATGAATAAATTTGAAGAGAAAAGACATGACATCTTCCCATTTATTTAGATCTTTAATTTTTAATAGAGAGGGCTTGTAAATCTTTTGTTAGATTTATTCTATGGCAATTAATTTTTCATGCTATGTTTAATTATGTTGTTTTTAAAAAATTTAATCTTGCAATTCTTCTTTTCTAGTACCTAGAAATTCAATTAATTTTTATGTACTAGTCTTGTGTCCTGTGAACTTGCTAAATTCACCTATTAGTTTTATTGTTTTTTTGTAGATTCCTTAGTTTTCTATATAAACAGTCATTTCATTTGTGAATGAAGATATCTTTATGTCTTCCTTTCAATCTTTGTGCTTTTTATTTCATTTTCTTACTTTATTGCACTGGATAAGACTTCCAGTACAATGCTAAATAAAAGTAGTAAGAGCAGACATCCTTGACTCGTTCCTGGTCTTAGGCAGAAAGCATTCGATGTTTCACTATTAAGTGGAATGTTAGCTGTAAATTTTTCATAGATGATTTTATCACATTGAAGAAGCTCCTTTCTATTTCTAGTTTTCTGAGAATTTTAAAAGTCACGAATGGACCTTGAGTTTTGTTAAGAGCCTTTTCTGCATCTTTTGAAATGGTCATGTGATTTTTATCCTTTATTCTTATACTGTGGTGAATTGCATTGCTGTCTTATTTATATTAAACCAATCTCAAATTCCTGGAATAAACAGTACTTGGTCATGATTTATTATCCTTTTATTATATTGCAAATTCAACTAGCTAATATTTTATTAAGGAATTTTGCATCTTTGTTCAAGAGGAGTATTGGCCTGTAATTTTCTTTTCTTGTCATATCTTTTTCAATTTTTTGTTATTGACTTTTTGCTGGCCTCATAAAATGAGTTGCAAAGTGTATTTTCTTTTTCTACTTTCTGAAAGAGTTTGTAACAATTCCTGTGGTACCCCCATCCACTCCAGATACCCATTTTGGGAATATAGGACTCAGTTTTGCAGCTTCTAGGAATGGTGTCTGCTGATGACTGCTCCCCAGGAATTGCCCTTGGACAAATGGAGCTGGCTTGCCCAGTCTGTACCCAATGACTAGGTTGGTGTAGGACTACAAAGATCCAGACTCTTGTCTCAGTTTGTGACAACTTTAAAGAGGCTAAAACTTCTGTTGCAACAACATCACTGTTCAACTTCTGCTCAGTCTTTCTTCCTTTGCCCCGTTATAGGTGTTGTTCCAAGGAGCATCTCAATAAACCACTTCACTGAAACTCCATCTCAAAGTCTATTTCTTGGGGAACTTAACCTATGACTGAGTTTATGTAAAATGGGTTTTTATCTATTTCTTAAATGTTACAATTCATTAGCTAAACCATCTTGACCTGGAATTTTCCTCGTGGGAAGGTTTTCGATTGAGAATTCAATTTCTTTAGTAGATATAGGGCTATTCAGACCGTCTATGTCTTCTTGTGTTGATTTTGGTGCATTGTGTTTTTCAAGGAATTTGTCCAGTTTATCCTTTGTCCACTTTGCTTAATATTAATACAGGCACACCAACTTTCTCACACTTAGTGTTCCCATGGTGTATCTTGTTTTTTACACTTTTACTTTTAATCTGTCAGTTTAGACTGTTTTTGTTACAAATAGCATGAGGTTAAGTCTTGTTTTTTTGATTTACTCTTACAATCTCTGGTTTTGAAAAGGAATCCTTGGTCCATTTACATTTAATGGAAGTACTGATCTTCCATCTTTGTATATGTTTTTTATTTGTCTCTTCCATTCTTTGTTCCTGTATTCTTCCTTTCTTGACTTTTTTGGGTGAGTTGAGCAATTTTTAGTATTCAACTTAATGTCCTTTATTGTTTTTAGCTGTACTCTTTTTTTAATTTTAGTTTTTAATTTTTATTTTTTTGAGAAAGATTAGCCTTGAGCTAACTACTGCTAGTCCTCCTCTTTTTGCTGAGGAAGACTGGCCCTGAGCTAACACCCGTGCCCATCTTCCTCTACTTTATATGTGGGACGCCTACCACAGCGTGGATTGCCAAGCATGTCTGCACCAGGATCTGAACCAGCGAACCCTGGGCTGCCGAAGTGGAATGTGCGAACTTAACCGCTGCACCACCGGGCCGGCCCCTTAGCTGTACCTCTTTCTGTGAATTTTTTAGTGATTGTTCTAGAGGTTACAACATGATCTTTAACTCATCACTGTACCTTAAATAGTATTACACTATTTCACAATGTAAGAACTTTGTTTTCCCTTTTACCCCTTCTTGCCTTTTGTACTCTTGTTGTTACATATTTTCCTTCTATAAATGATCTAAACTCCACAACGAATTGCTGTTACTTTTGCTTTAAACAGTCTTTTAAAATATATAATACATAAAACAAAGATAATTAAAATGACATAAATAATTACCCTCATATTTATTATTCTTATTTCTCTGTTTCTTCCCACAGATCCAGGCTTCCGTCTGATTTCATTCTCCTTTAGCTTGAAGAACTTGTTTTCGCACTTCTCATAGTGCAAGTCTGCTGGAGACAAATTCTCTTAGCTTTTCTGTCTATCTAAAAATGTTTCCTTTCATTTTTGCTTTTGAAGGATTTTTTGTAGGATATAGGCACCTTGGTTGACAGATGTTTTCCCCAGCACTTCAAAGGTGCTGTTCTACTCTTTCCTGACCACCTTTGTTTCCACTGAGACATCAGCTGTCTTTCTTATTATTGTCACTTCCATATATGATATGGCATTTTTCTCTTGATACTTTTAAGGTATTCTCTTTATCTTTTCAGTAGTTTGACTATGATGTGCTTAGGTGTGGATTTATTTGTATTTATCCTGCTTGGGATTCACTGTTCTTATTGGATCTGTGTGTCTAAAATAAGTTGTTTTTTTTTTCCTTAAGGAAGATTGGCCCTGAGCTAAGATCTGTGCCAATCTTCCTCTATTTTGTACATGGGATGCTGCCATAGCATGGCTTGATGAGTGGTGTTTAGGTCTGCACCTGGGATCCAAATCTGTGAACCTCAGGCTGCCAAAGTAGAGATCCTGAACTTAACCACTATGCCACCAGGCTGGCCCCTAAAATAAATTTTCAAATTCATGTTTAAAACAAAGTTTAAAACAGATCTAAGCTTGGATTAACTCGCCACATTAAGTCTCTACTCTGCTCCATCCATTGGCAAGAATGCATTATGGTTTAAAATTTTTTCTACTACAGAAAAGATCCAAATCTTCTGGAATTGAGAAAGAAATAGAGACTAGTCAGTGAAGCCTGGAGCTTTGATTTTCACTCCCTAGAAAGAGTTTTGCCTAGCCTTTCTTTCTGGGGAAGAGTAAAGGGAGTGGGGGAAATGAAAGAATTTCCTGGTTAATTTTGGTGCTTGGTAGCAGAGCAAATACATGCCCCTTTTTCTGCATAAGCTGTGGGAAAATGATGGGGTCCCATGGTTCTCCTGTGCCCCATTTGGCCTGAGCAGTTGAGTAGATGTGGTTCCAGGCGTCTGTCAGGCAGAGATTACTGGATGAATCTCATAAACAGAAGAATGACTTTTCTGGACCTCAACTGCATCACACAGGTCAGGAAAAGCCTCAGTCTCCCCGAGGGAGCTTTTGGAAGGCCCTGAGTGGAATCCAGCTGCGAGACAGCCCGGAGCTTGGCTGCTGGGACAAGGACGCACCACAGTGCAGACTTTCGGAAGATGCCAAATGGTTGGCCAACAGTGTCTGAGGATCAGATCCTGCTCTTTAAACCCATGCTTTGACGTGATTTAAATTCTTGAGAATATGGGGACCACCCAGTAGGAAAGCAGACCAGAAACTGAGTGAGGTTCAGTTTCTGCCGGCAAACAAAAGGAAGCTTAAGAGAGAAGTTAAATTCAGTGAGGGCAAAATAGGAAGTTTTATTTCTTGCATCCCTGAGCTTTTGGACTGTGACTCCATCTGCAATGGTGCCTATTATTATTACCGGGGTATTATGTGCTCAGACCTCCCCAGCCCTCCTTGCCCATCAGATTATGAAGAAGTGTCCCAAGTTTGTTTACTGCGGTATGTTATATTGTACTCATGACTTAGTAGACTTCGCATAATGATTGAGGCTTTTGGTTGAATACTTTTTGTTTTTTTTAAAGATTGGCACCTGAGCTAACATCTGTTGCCAATCTTTTTCTTTTCCTTCTTCTTCTTATCTCCAAAGCCCCACGGTACATAGTTGTATATTCCAGTTGTAGGTCCTTCTAGTTGTGGCATGTGGGACGCCACCTCTCGACGAGTGGCGTCATGTCTGTGCCCAGGATCCTAACCAGCGAAATCCTGGGCCATTGAAGTGGAGCACAAGAACTTAACCACTCGGCCACGGGGCTGGCCCCAGTGGTTGAATTCTTTGATGTATTGGGCCAACCAAAGTTGCACTGGGTTGCCTCCTGGATGCGTCGTCCACTTTCTGTTCCAGAGCTCGCTTGGTGTTTTTAGCCCACTATTTAGGCAGGAGCCAGCTGGGAAAACTCAATGGGGAAGGGGGAGCTCAGTTGGGAATATCCCAGCTCTTTACCTAATGTTGCCCCACTACCCGGAGCACTTTTGTACCCTCTTCCTTAATTAAATCTCGGAGCATTCTGTGTTCTGTTCCGGCACCGGGGCCACTCCCCTATTATAGCGAGAGTGCATGCACATGAGACGAGGCCAGAACAGCAATCTGGAGGCAGATCGCGGAAGACCTCAGTGCCAGGCTGATAGGTTTGGACAGGATCCTGCAGGCAGGTGGGGTAGCGAGGCACTGAGTGTGGTAAGCCTAGGAGAGACGTAATAAAAATGGTGTTTTAAGAAGACTAGTGTTGTTTTTCTGGTATTGAGACAACTAGGAAGCTGAAAAGAACCCCCAAAACCCAAATTCTTTTTCTTCTCCTTTCAGTAAAAAAGAGACTACTTATCCCATGTAAAGTGATATGGGTCAGGTGGGCATAGAAGGGTTAACAGTAATAACAATCCAACTTCCAGACATGACATGGGGTCTGTCCTGTCTCCACAACCTTCCACATCCTCCTATCTGCAGGGTTTCCAAAAGTGGTGCTGAGACTTATAGAGGAACTATCCAGCGCTAAATCTAAATCTTAGGGTCCCGGCCCTCCTGCTTCCTCCCCTAGGAAGCCTTCCAGGACCCGTCTAGCCCCCAAGCTCCCCGTGTGGGATTTATCTGTTCCAATTTTAAGGCTCTTCTCACTTTTCTACCTCGACCCAGAGTTAACGGCCCTGTCTTCTCTGTCCTTCTGGGCTGTGAGCTTTCTGAAGGAAACACTTTATCTGCAACATGCAATGGACACTCAAAATATGTTGGTTAAATGCCCTAATACATGAGACCACTGGCACTTCTGAATCCTCAAAAGAAGAAAAAGATTAGTGCCTGTTCACGGCCATTTTAGTTGACAGTGTACTTAAGCGGATGCATCCTTTGAAGGGAGGTCATTCAGGTAGGCTGAAGGGTGGGGAGTTTTTAATTCTAGTGACAGCCTGGGATCCAGAGGGAGAAGATAATGCATCCAAGGTCGCCTATAAAGGAAATAGAGAATTTGAGAGGGAATTGCAGAACAACGTGTAGAATGTCCACGTCTCTTGCATTCCAGATGAGGAGCGGGAACCACATGCACCTCACTCGGATGGAGGCAAGAGCTGGGCTTTGGGGTCAGACGTGCCTGAGCTTGCATCGTGGCCCTGCAAATTCTCGGCTGTGTGACTTAGACAATGCGCTCAACCTCTCTGGGTCTCAATGGCAGCCTTTGAATTCAGACTACTTGAATTTGAATTTCTGACTCTGCAGAGTACAAAATGGTGTGACTTTGGGGAAGTTACTTATGCCTCGATTATTTCCATCTGTGAAATAGGGATAATGATAGTACCTGGCTTTAGGGTTATTTAGAGGATTAAAGGTGTTTTCATACTTGTGAAAGTGCTTTGAAAAGCATCTGGCACACGGTAAGTGTATAGCATATCATTATTTTATTTTGACTTTCCAGGGATGTTGTGTGGATTATGTATAAACATATCTATCGTATTATCTAATGATTTTAGTTCAAGGCTTGACACTAACAGTCACAGAATAGAGGCTAATTAGCAAATAATTAGGGCTTACCCTCCCCTGTCCTGATCCTTTTAGAAGAAAGGGGTTGAAGAGAGAAAGAGCGTGGAGGTGAAGAAAGAGAAATAGTAAAAGGAAGAGGCATTGGTGAGGCAGAAAAGAGAGGTAGACGAGGAGAGGAAAAGAAAGAAAAACACCCAGGGAGAGAGCAGAAGAGGAGAGAAAGAGACAGGGAGACAGACAGACAGACCCATTAAGGTTTTGACGAGAAGTCAGGAGTCACGCTCTTTCTGACTCATTAAAGATAGAGACTTTGATCTTTCTCCTGCTATCTTGAAATATTTACCAACCAGTTAACCACCGATTCCTGGCTAACTGCGGTAACTGTTGGCCTCCAGCCAGGAGAGGGTCCTTTGGATGGTGGCAGCATCAGGACCGTCCCTGGCTGGCTGGGAGGTGCAGAGCAGGGACTGTGGCTGAGCGTTGCTTGTGGCAACTCTCTATTGAGAAGACCAGGAAGTTAACCTCAAGCATCTGGAATCAACTGGAGCATCCCTTACTGTCCCTAATGCCCTGGCAGCCATTCGAGCCCTGTGCAGGGCCGCACACTTGGACAGGCTTGGGTGGACGCCCCAGCCCGGAGAATCCACAGAGAACGTGGCCGAGTCTCCCTGGCGTTCCTGGGATGTTTCGCGGTGTTCAGAGCTCTCCAATTCCCTTTTCAATCAAGGCTGCCCCAGCTCTGGACCACACGCCTGGCTGAGCCTCGCTCCTCCGGTTTCTGGGAGATGCTGCACAGGAAGGGGCTTGCTTCAGAGAAGACAGGAACCAGAAAATGGGGACATGCAGCATTTAAATTTTCCATTCGGACACTTCATTACCACTTGGCAAGAGGTCCCTGACATTTAGTGGGTGTGCAGATGGCCCAGTTTCTGGGGCGGCCAGCTTTTTGAAGCTTCCTGGTGGCCGCCAAGGGCATGGCCAAATTCTCCTGCCCATCGGTGCCTGTCTGGGACGCTGCCTGTTGGCACCTTGATGGTTGTCTCAAGGACGGGAGATCTGAGAATGGAGGCCAGCTGTCGAAAGGCAGGCCTGGGAAAGGGCAGAGGGATCACACCAGTCAGCCACAGGTGTGTCAGGAATAAGCAGAGAGCATGGTCAGAGCAGGCAGCGGTCTGGCCAAGAAGACAGATGAGAAGCCGCCGAGCCCCTCTGGGATCGGGAGGCGGCAAAGTGCAATTTCACGTATGCTGAGCATCTCAGATGTGCGAGGCTTGTATCTCTGTCCATATCTGTTTCCTTCCTGGTACAGTTGACGAGCTGTCCCCAAGGCCACCCTGCCCCCTGTACCCTAGATACCATCTCTCTTCTTGAGGACACCATTGCCTCAACTCTGTCTCTCCCACAGCATCGATTTTTCCCCCTAAACTCTGGATCACTCCCACCAGCACACAAACATGCTCTAACATTTTCCATCTCACACAAAACCCTTCTTTGACTTCAAATTCCCCTCCTGCTGACCCCCTCCCCTTTTCTTTACTCCCCTTTGCAGTAAAACTCCTTTTCTTTCCTTTTAAATTTTATTTATTTATCCTTATGAGGTATAATTGACATATAACTTTGTTAGTTTCAGATGTACAAAATAATGGTTCAATATTTGTAAATTTTGTGAAATGATCACCATAATAAGTCTCGGTAATATCTGACACCATACATAGCTATAAGTTTTTTTTCTTGTGATGAGAACTTTTAAGATCTACTCTCTGGGCAATTTTCAAGCACGCAGTGTGATATTAACTGTAGTCACTATGCTGTACGTTACATTTCCGTGACATTTATTTTATAACTGGAAGTTTGTACCTTTTGACCCCTTCATCCATTTCACCTGTTCCCCTACCTTGTGCCTCTGGCAGCCACCAATCCGTTCTGTGTACCTAGGAGCTCATTTGTTTGTTTGTTTGTTTGATTCCACATGTAAGTGAAGTCATATGATATTTGTCTTTCTTTGTCTGATTTATTTCACTTAGCATACTGCTCTCAAGGTCCATCCATATTGTCACAAATGGCAAGATTTTCTTCCTTTTTATGGCTGAATGGTATTCCATTACCCCCCCCCCCCCCAATCATCTATCTATCTCACATTTTTTAATCTATTCATCATCGATGGGTATTTTGGTTCTTCCATGTCTTAGCTTTTTGTTAACAATGCTGCAATAATCACGGCGGTGGGGTATTTATCTTTTACAGCAAAACTCTTTGAGTTTATTCTATTCCGTCACCAATTCCTCCTGAATCCAATCAGACCTCTGCTCTTCCCTCTCCCACAAACAAAACCCCAAATGGCCACATCTCATGGATATTTGTGTTCTTGATTTAACTGACCTCTTGGCAGCTTTCCATCCTGCTGTTCATTTTCTCTTTCTAGAAACACTTCCCTCTCTTGGCATCATGAAACCACACTTTCTCTCTCTTTTTCTTTTTTTGAGGAAGATTAGCCCTGAGCTAACATCTGCCACCAATCCTCCTCTTTTTTTTGCTGAGGAAGACTGGCCCTGAGCTGACATCCGTGCCCATCTTCCTCTACTTTATATGTGGGATGCCTGCCACAGCATGGCCTGACAGGTGGTGCATAGGTCCATACCTTGGATCTGAACCAGCGAACCCCGGGCCACTGAAGCAGAATGCGTGAACTTAACTGCTGCGCCACTGGGCCAGCCCCACTCTTTCCCTCTTAATGTATATCTTCAGCCCATGCGTGTTTGGACGTGGGATGTGTGTATCCAGCTATCTGCTTGATGGTTTATTTCTACTTGTCTATTTCACAAACATTTCACACCTACAACTCCAAAACAGAACTCCCGACTCTACTTCCTCTCACCCCTGCCCCCAACCTCCTTTCCTCCCAGTGTTTCCCATCCCAGTAAATGACTGCACATCCACTCCTATTTTCAAGTCAGAGACTCGTAAGTCACCCTTCCTTCCTCCTTCCCCCTCACCACTCTCCAGCCAGCCCATCAGCAGCTCTGTCTCAGTGACGTCCCCTCTCTATGTCCACTGTTCTCACTATCCTCTCTCAACTGGATGACACCAATGGCGTTAATTGCTGTCCCTCTTTCACCCTTGCCACGGGGGTCTAGGGCTCAGACTGCTTGTCTGGGTTCTTGTCCCCAAGGTTTCCCTTCCTCCCTCCCTCTGCCTTCCTTCTGCCCCTCCCTTCCTTGCCCTTCCCTCCCTTGCTCTCCGCTCCCTCTCTCTCCCCCTCTGCCTCTCTCCCTCCTCCCTCCTCCTTCTCCTTTCCCTTCCTCCCCCATCAATGTTGCTGGGTGCCTCTTCTGTGCCAGGCGCTGGGTGGCTGTTGGGGACCCAGAGGTGATGGCACTGTGGTCTCTCCCTTAAGGGGCTCCCAGTCAGTGTTTCTCTTCGCTTTCTCTGTGGACTAACTACTAACTCACTGACTAGTTTTCCGCTTTGGTGTCTGTGTCCTCTTGTTTTGGGGCCGACGTGAGCTCCTAGAAATGCCAACCGGGTCCTCAGACCAAGATCTGCTTTCCAGAGGCAAGAGCTGGATCTGTGGGGTAGGGAGTAATTTGGGCAGCCAAGACTAGGAGGGAACAAATGGTAAATGTCACCTTAGGCCCTCACTCTCAGAAGCACAGAAGGTCAAAATCAGGAAGTCCAACTGGGTCATCAAGTCCAGCAATGGGGTGAACCCAGAAACGGGACACTCCTACACTGCGTTCAGTTGTGCAGGTTGTGAACTGCACAAGGGGATGCCTGTCATGGAGTACCGGTAGGGACTGAAATCCAGCCTGTGCTCTTCTCACCATGAGCACTTGCTCAGGGCTGTGTCTGCCTGGAGAAGAGGCGTCTTCATTCTGATTCACACAAAAGCACCACATGGACTGGCTGGAATCCTGGCTGCCAGCCCTGCTTTTTCGCCCTTGAGCTTGAACGCTAGTTCCTTGGAGAGGCTCCCCCAACACCCCATCTGGAGTAGGTTTCCCTTGCTCTTCGGGTCCTCACTTCCCTCTCTGGTCTTCATAGCTCTTGTCAAATTTGTAAGTGTCCATTTATTACCGGACTCCTCACCAGCCTGCAGGGGCCCTATACGCGACTCCCTGTGTATATCCAGCACCCGGTACACTGTGGGCATTGATTCACATCTGTTGAGTGACTGACCAAGGGCAGAAGCAGAACAGGGATGGGGAGGAGGAGAGAGGATGAGATAAAATTGTGTGTGTGGGGTAGGCGATGGCATGTGGGTAGGTCTTCCCACACCTGGGTTTCCTAATTGGCTGTGCCCCGTCTGGGCCCCAACATCTCAGCAGGATGTGCCCGGGCTCCTACTGATGCCCTGGGTACCTGCTCAACCTGCCCCTGGCCCTCCCAGCCGTGGAACTGAGCACCTACTATGAGCCAGGCCCTGCACTAGGTGTGGGTGATGGGGAAGGCTCGGACCCAGTCCCACGCTAAAGGAACCCACAGGCTTATGGAACAAAGGGAAACAGACACAGACTCAGTGGGACGAGTGCGGAGAAGCCACAGGGAAACGACGTCCTATTGGAGCATCAGGGGTTTCTGAGAGGAGGGGCACTTGGGCTGAGACCAGAAAGAGAGATGGAATTTCACGGGTGGGGAAGTGGGGGGAAGGGCATTCTGGGGCGCGGGAACAGCAGCTGGGTGGCTGAATGGCGAGTAGCCCTTTTCTGTGGCTGTGATGTAGGGTGTGTCTCAGGTACCGTGCTGAGTAATTTAATATCTCAACCACTCTGCAAGGTAATTATTATCATTTCCATTTTACAGATGAGGAAACTGAGGCTCAGACAGGCTAACTGGCATGGCCAGCGTCCCGCAGTGAGAAAGTAGTGAGGACCGTGGAAGTTTGAGGAAAGGATGTGACTGTGGAAGGGAGATCCCTGTGTTTGGCGGGCTGGGACCACAGGCTGCGGGGCGTAAACAGCAGACATTAACGTTCTCACAGTCCTGGAGGCTGGAGGTCTGAGATCAAGGTGTCGGCAGGGTTGTTTCTCCTGAGGCCTCTCTCCTGGCTCGTAGATGGCCATCTTCTGCCTGTGTCCTCGCATGGTAGCCCCTCTGTGTGTGTCTGTGTCCTAATCCCTTCCTTTTATAAGGACGCTAGTCCCGTTGGATCAGGGCCCACTCTAATGGCCTCATTTGACCTTTTTACCTCTGTAAAGACCCTATCTCCAAATACATCAGATTCTGAAGTCCTGGGAGGTTAGGGCTGCAACATACGAATTTGGTGGGGGTGGGGAACGACACACAATTCAGTCCATTATAATCCCTCTGGAGGTGTATGCGGAAGCTGGATCAGAGCGTGTAGGGAGCGGGTAAGGAGACCTGTGAGGACCCGCAGCACTGCCTGGTGAGGGGTGAGAGGAGGCCCTCGGGTACCAGGGTCCCAGCTCCTGTCCTGTCCCCAGATGCCTGGAGCATGTCATCTCAGAGGTGAACCGGGAGGTGATGCTCAGGGAGAAAGGCCGTGATCTCCAGGTGGCAGGGCACAGATGCTCTCCAGAAGCATCCTCTCTCCCCATCCCGTTCCCATACTGAATCTGGGACATCCTTTTCTCAAAGGAGACTAATTGATAACCCAGGGTGATAAGATGTTATCACTGTCATCCCATTGCAAGGCAACAGCAATGCCGGGTCCTATAAATCAGCCGGAGCTTAAAGAGGAAAGTGAAATGAGCATTGCATTTTAAACCACAGAGCCCATTAATCACATGGCTACAAACCATACATATGACAAGTACATCCATCAGTCCTGCACCTTTCTTTCTGGTCTGCAAAAGCACGCATTAGCAACCTAATGGGTTTAGAAAGCATCTTTGCCTATAGACTTGGAAGCAGAGAGCATTTCATGATTAGCCTCGCGGGTCCAAAAGGAAGGAAAAAGGAGTCATCTTTCTCCAGAGTGCTCAGGGGCGTTCCAGGGGGTGTCCGGGCAGTGGTCACAGCCGCCCGTTCACCTGTACTCTGGAGACGCAGGGATCCAGAGCCCCGCCCTGGGCAGGAAGGAGACTTCACCTGCTGCTCCCTGGCGGAGCCGTCCTCCCCCATAGCTGCGGCTCCTTGGCAGGAAGGCTGAAGGCGCGGGCCTGCCCTCGGCTTCTGGTTCAGCCTGGCCTCCACCCCCCACCCCAGGGGTAGCATGAGTTTATAATGCAGGAGCCATGTCCTCCTTCCATGCCTGTTATTGCAGCCACGCTGACGTCATGTCTCAGTGACCGGCTTCTGTCTTCTTTCTGAAACTGTGTTTCCACCTTATACCTGAGTTCCCTTCATTTACTCATTGTCATTCATTCATTCTATAAGTACTTTCCAGCATTCCTGTGCATGAGGCTCACGGTCGGTGTCTTTCTCTGGTGAAACCAAGGTAACTAGACACATACTCTGTGCCTGGGGCTCATGATCGAGGGGGAGATACACCCTGGGTGTGAAAACGTCCAGATCAGGTGAGCTACATCTGTGAGATATGGCCAGGAGATGGCGAGAGCCCTGGCTCTCCACCCGGTCACGGGAGTCTACTTGTCACTCACGCCCTGACCTCAGGACCTGGTCTTGCTGGATTTGTCGATTTCAGCCCTCGGCTGGACCATCCACCTGTAGACCTTCCTGAGGGTTGGGACTGGCTGGCCTCTTTCTGATGACGAGAGGCGGTGTCATGGATGAATAGGACCAGAGGGTTTGGAGTCAAACAGGTCTGAATTTGAATCCCAGCTGTGCCACCCTCGGCATGTCGCTTCACTTCACTTGGGTTTCCTTTCCGGCGCCCTGGGTGGTCTCTGTCTTGTTAACACCAGTAAGTGACAAACGTGACGTGCCAATGCGGGCTAAGCACACTACCCAATTAAGTTCATTTGATTTACACAGCTGCTGTGAGGGACTCGGGGAGCCAGGCTTGGCTGGGGGCGGGTTGGGGGATGCTGTACCCGAGGCGGCCCAAATCTCTAGGACAGTGGTTCTTAATTGGGCGGGTGGGGAGGGGGATTGCTGCCTAGGGGACATTTGGCGACGTCTGGAGGCATGTTTTCTGTCACGAATGGGGACATCTAGTGGGTAAACCGGGGATGCTGCTAAACATCCTATGGTGTACAGGACAGCCCTCCCACCCTGAGGAATTACTTGACCTAAAATGCCACTGGTGCTGCTGTGAGAAAGCGAGTTCTAGGAGAAGAAGGCTGGCTGTGAAGTCAGGGGAGCGCAGCTTCCGTCTCAGGTGCCGGCAGAATGCTGGTCCGGCCAGGCCGCAACCCCAGGGCCCCTTCTGCAAATGAGGTGTCTCTGGAAGTAGGCCCAGTGACGTCTTCGTGCCATCCTCAGGGTGGGCCTCCTTCCCTGTGGTCCCACTCCCCGCCTCCTACTCCATCCCTCTCCAATCTGAGCACTCGCTTCACCCAGAAGGACAAGACCTGGTCTCTATCTTCTGGGAGCGCAGAGTCTAGAGAGGGAGAACGCACAGCAAAGAGCTGGGCAAAGAAGTAGTGGCAGCTGGCACGGGGGCTCCTCTAAGGGAGGGAGGGGCCTTATATGGGAAAGGACCTTGTTGGCCGGTGCAACAGGAGGTTGGGCCTGAGTCCTCCTCTTGCCTCTGAGCTTCAGGACCGAGAGCACAGGGTGGAGTCCCCACATCCTGAATGGGAGGTGCTGCCGGGGGTTCCCCTGCTGGGCTGCACATTATAATAATCCGATGAGATGGGCCCCGCCCCTCACCAGTTAAGCCAGAATCTCTGGGACATCTCTACGCTTTGAAAGCTCCCTGGGGGTTTCTAATGGCAGTCAATTGAGAAGCACAAGGCCTTGCCTGGCGGGTCCCTGCGACAGTGCCCAGTTGTCCTCTGTGTCCCTCAGGAAAGGCCACTCAGTAGGTGGAGAGGTCCAGTCTGCTGAAGGTGAGCCTGAATGTTGGCAGGTGCAAGATATCAGATGAGGGGTGGCCATCTGGATGGAATGCTAGGGGCGTTTACTGATTGTCCTGGTGAATAGGACTCCAGGAGAGAGAATGGAAGATGGAGAAAGAGGAGCCAGAAAAATGGAGGGACGCTGGACCAGGTGAAGACAACGGCCAGTGGATTTCCCTTCAGGTGGGGCCTGCAGCCCCGTGTGGGGCTGTTTGCCTTACTGCAGTGGCAACCCCGTCAAGCTCCAGTAACAGGTTTCTGCGAGTGGGACTTCACATCTGTGTGTGTGTGTGTGTATAAACGGAAGAAGGGGCAAAATCTCACATCCTGGTCAGTGTGGGGCAGAGCAGGACAGGCACAAAGAAGCAGGAACTCAGGTGGCAGAGGAGGCCCTGAGAACATTAGCTCCGACACAAGAATCCTAGGTGGGGGTCCTTGGACTTCCAATGGCTACCTTACCTGGATTTCAATTGCTATAGGACTCCCCCAGGTCTCAGGAATTAACACAATAAAAATTGATTTCTCGTTCATATAGTCCTCTGTGGATGTCCTGTTCAGGCAGTTCTGCTCCTGGTGGTGACTTGGGTTCCAGTTCCTTCCATCTGGAGCCCCATACACAGCCTCCAAGGAGGAGAGGGCGAGAGGAAGAGCCTGGAGGAGATGCTGTCGTCCTTCACTGCTTGTCTTGGAAGGGACACCTCTCTTCTGCTCACATTCCATTGGCGAGAGCAAGGCACACGGCTGCACCTAGATGTCAAGGGGCTGGGAAATTGAGTTGGGATGTAAACCCAGGAAGAGGATATCTTTGATGAGCATCCGACCAGCCTCTGACACAGACCCCAGGTGTCCTCTGTGTTCCACGGATAAGTGTCATTCAGTAGGAGAGATGTGCACAGGTACAGTGGGGGCACATGGGAGGTAAGTGTTAACTCCTCCTGGGCAGATCTGGGAGGGTTTCCTGGAGGAGGTGCTGCTGAACCTGGTCTGCAGAAAAAGCTGGAGATAAAGACTAAGAGGACCAAGGACCGTGATTGCTGTGCTCTAGCCTTCCTTGCCTTCAGACGATGCCCTTCATGTATCTCTCCCAACCTACGTTTGTCAAAGGAGAGGCTGGAGTACAGAGTGGTGACCTTGAGAGGGGTGGGAAGGCACAGCAAAGGGGAGTTTAGAGCGTGTATAGGGAGGCATGGACACAAACTTCTTCCTCCCGATGGTGCTGAGGCTGGCTTGAAAGTTAGGGCAGAAGAAGGAGACCGATGCAGCTTAATGGGCTTTGATCTCTGCCTGCTGCTTTTTGGGAATGCCCCATGGAGAGAGAGAGCCGCCTTGAGGCCTGGAGGCAGGTGTGAGGAGAGCTGTTGCCAGCCGGGCCAGCCAGGCCCGTGCTGGCCTCCCCAGTGGATCGGCCTCCCAGCGTCCCAGCTCAGCATGGTCTGAATGGCTTCCACCTCCCCAGATCTGAAAGCCTCTGTACCTCCAGAAAATACCAGCCCATCAGGGATTTAGAAGAGAAACACGCTCATTCTTTGCCGAGAATCAGATGCCACATCTTCTTCCCTACAGGGTGGAGTTCAAACTCCTTAACTTGACACTCAAGGCCCTTCACAAGCTGGTCATTCCTGCCTGGGTTGAGTTCCCAACACCGTAGCTCTGCCCAGGCTCTGGGTACCCTGGATCACTTGCCTTTCCCCAAAGATGCTAAGATATTTGCAGTGTTTTTGCTCATACTGTTCCTCAACCTGGAAGGTCCTTCTCCCAGGTCAGTGGCTACTCCCTCTTCCAGACCCAACCCAACAGTCCCCTTCTCAATGGAGCCAAGACCCCAGGCACACTGGTCCTGCCCCTCCTTGAGCCTCCCAGAGCCCTTGGCCACTTTTCTGTCACCAGTCTGTGTATTCCACTGTCCGTGAGTTCCAAGAGGGTGCACACTGGGTCTTGCACAGAGCAGAAGAGAGGAGCTGGTGTTTGGAGGGTGATCAATAAATATCGTAGAGTGTGCCCTGAGCTCACTGTCCTTCCTTCCATATGCATTTCAGTCCGGCATCTCCATGCCGATACACAATGTATCAGTTTCCTTTTGCTGCTGTAACAAATCACCCGCAAAGCTGGTGGCTTGAAACAACATACATTTATTTTGCTACATTTCTGTGGTTAGAAGTCTGAGACTGGTCTCCCGTCTTGCTGAGCTGAAATCAATGTGTCAGCAGGGCGGCTTTCCCTTCTGGAGGCCCAAGGATAATGCATTTCCTTTGCCAGCTTCTGGAGGCTGTCGCATTCCTTGTCCCCTTTCCTCCATCTTCAAAGCCAGCAGTCTTGCATCTCTCCATCATTCTCGTGTGCTCACATCTCTCTCTGACCACAGGAAAGATCCTGCATGACTAGATCGGGCCCACCAGGATAATTTAGGCTACTCTCTCCATCTCAAGGTCCTTAACCTTTATCACATTTGCAGAGTACCTTTTGCCATATGAGGCGACATATTCACAGGTTCTGGGAATGAGGACGTGGACAACTTTGGGGGGCCGTTATTTTGCCCACCACACACATGCCGTTCCCTTGACCTGGAATTTCCTGCCTTCCCTTTGTCTACCTGGCTAACTTCTACAGACCCTTCAAGACTCTTTCAAATATCCTTCCCTTCTCCCTTCCAAGAAGCTTTCCCTGCACCCCTTGGGCACTGGGAGTTCCTCTTCACATTTCTATTGGGCCGCCTGCATTCTACCGTAACTATTAGTGTATATCACTTGCCCTCCCCCCCCCCAACAAGGTCTTTGGGACTGGGGCATCTGATTTAGTTGTTTCTATATGCTCAAAACCTATTACTGTATAATGTTGGACATAAAAGTGTTTACGGAACGAAGTTTCCATAAAAAGGAAACTTTTTATGCAGTTTTATTCAGAGAGACTGAAATTCAAGTCTTATATAACCTAAAAGGAAATCTGGTTTCAGCCTAATTGTTCCTGTAGGAGCCCAAGTTTTGTCTGAAGCCTTTTTATATCTTAAATGTTTTTTTCTTGATAAACTTTCACTGTTAACATTTTGATGTATCTCCTTCCATGTTCTTTTCTGTGCCCATATTATGTATTCCAAAATTACATATTTTTACCTGTGGGTATTATGACATATCCAGTTTTGTGTCTTGTATTTTCATTTAACATATACTGTGAACAATTCTTCATGCCATTAAATGTTTTTGGAAAACACGGCTTCTCATGCTTATATTTCACTATATGAATATACCATTGTGTTCATTTTATGTACATTATGTGAATATACTTAACCATTTCCTTGTTGTTCAATGTCTGGGTAGTTTCTGATACTTCTTTATTATGATTAATCCTGGGATGACTATCCCTATATATGAATCTTTGTTTATACCTTAATTATTTCTTTGGTTAAATTTCTAGGGAAATTTTTTTCATGGCTATTATTATGTATTTCAAAGAAGACTGGACAAATGTATACCTGTTAAGGAACATCATCCATCATTTCAGCTTTTGACATGTTCTAATGAACATTTCTTTTTACAACTTTTCTAATGGTTCTTTTTCCTTTTCTTTTTTTTTGGTGAGGAAGATTGGCCCTGAGCTAACATCTATTGCTAATCTTCCTCTATTTTGTATGTGGGATGCCGCCACAGCAAGGCTTGATGAGCAGCGTGTAGGTCTGTGCCTGGGATCCAAACCCATGAACTCTGGGCTGCTGAAGTGGAGTTCATGAACTTAATTGCTGCGCCACCAGGCCAGCCCCTAATGAACATTTCTTAGCAGAAACAACTTTGCTTATTTCATGGGTAAAAATTGTGTCTAATTGTTATTTTAAGGTATGTGTCTATGTTAGTGAGGGTTTGTATTTTTCTGTTTATTATTCATCTTTTTTCCCTTTTATGAACTGCCTATTCTTTGCTTATTTCTCCACTAGGGGTTAATGCTTTTTTCTTATCTATTTCTATGCTATCTTTAAATATAATGGTATTCCCTGTTCTGTCATATTTCTGGTAAACATTTGCTCTCACTCTGTTGGGAGCTGGTATCAGTCACCACGGCCCCGCCCCGTTTCCTTAGGGATGACATTGACCTACATCCTCCCTCGGTGAGGGCAGCCCCCGCCCCCAGCCCTGGCTTCTGCCTCTTTCATTTTGTCTTCAAAGGGAGTTGAACTTCAGCGTCTTTCTTAGGGCCTCTGGGAGCAAAACCGCTTTGCAGGCTTGAAATTGTTCGTTTCGCTCATTTCTTTTCTCTCTGTCATTCCTCACAAATAACCCCTGGCAATTATTAAGTGATATTTGTGCCGCTTTACACTTTCGAGTGCTTAATGATCCTCTACTGCTTCATCAGAGAAAGGAGAATCTTTTCCTGCTTCTCCTGCCCCTTTGGAAATTCTGCGCTGTTGGAATCTTTCTTGCAGAATGACAGCCCTCAGAAGGGGAATGGAGTCTGCACAGGGTCCGTCACCCAGGCTGGAGCCAGTCATTTCAATATGGGAAAGCGAAGGCCCAGAGAGGGTATGGGAGTCACTCAGCGTCTCACAGACAATCAGTGATGAAAGCACACTCCACTATGTGAGGCTGAAAGAAACAGACAGTCCCTCTGCTATAGACTAAATGTTTGTGCCCCCTCATTCATATGTTAAAATGCTGACCCCCGGTGTGATGGTATTAGGAGGCGGGGCCTTTGGGAGGTGATTAGGTCATGAGGGTGGAGACCTTATGAACAAGATTAGTGCCTTTACGAAAGAGGCTCTGGAGAGCTCCCTCGCCCCTTCTGCCACACGAGGTTACACTAAGATGCCACCTGTGAACCAGGAATCTGGCCCTCACCAACACAAAATCTGCTGGCGCCTTAATCTTGGCTCTCCCAGCCTCCAGAACAATGAGGAATAAGTTTCTGTGTTTATAAGTCACTCAGCATGTGACACTTTTGTTACAGCAGCCTGAACGGACTGAGACAGCTTCCACTGGAGAGGCAGCAGGCTAAGTGGATGTCACACACAGAAACACCCTTTAGGACCTCGTTCTTACCTGGACGGCAGGTGGGAGTCACAGCTCTACGGAAGCAGGACCCCTCTCCTCTCTGGGTCTCAGCATCCTCCCCTATAAGCTGAGGGGACCTAAAGATTTTGGGGGTTCCTTCTGGGTTTGCTGTTCTGTGGCTGTCCATCTAGTGCAGAAGCGTGTGTCTTGGTGTCACTATCACTGGTTTTGGGGTTTGGCCCATTTGGGTTTAAGTGCTGGCTCTGTCAATTACCAGCTCTGTGATTGGCAGGATTAAGGCAGGGAGGTCAAAGGGCCTGCCGGACAGTGAGGCCTAGCCCAGTCTTGCTGTCATCAGCCCAGTGTCTGGAGCACCTGGGCTGGTCCCTGGGCATCTTCACGGCCGCCATGCTGTGAACCTCCTCCTTGCCTCTGCCAAGCCTGCCCTGGCCCGGGCTTGTGCCTCATTTCCCACGTGCACTGCAGCTGCCTGCAGGTCTGGATCCATTCCTGACCCCCAGCCCATATTTTTGGGGTCCTGACACCCTACCCAGCCACAGCAAACTCCCTCCCCAGAATCTAGACTCTCTCTCGAGTCCTCATTCACTGGTTGGCACCTTTTCAGCCTGGTGGGCCTCTCTGGCACCGTGAGGCCCTGCCTGCTGACCACACACCCTGACATCTCCTGAGGCACCCTCATGGCTGTGCCCTACTCCCGGGCCTCAGTCCTCGGAGGGCCCAAACTATTCGTAATTCCCTTTGGACAAGACTAGTGGCCCTGGCCTGCGCGCTGAGGGCACCCCTTTGCAATGTCACCCCAGGGGCGAGCCTCACAGCCCTGCCCACCTTCCTAGCCTTGACCCCGGGCTGGTCCCCATCCCCACGGGCCTTCCATGTGACCTCGGCAAGCCTTCTGTGGAGCAGCACCATTTTGTTTATTTTCAGTAGGGCTTTAAACACCTTTCTCCGTTTTAGTAGTCTTGCCTGAAAAGTCTGGGCTTTTTGAGGTTTGTCCTTTATGTTACAGTACAATTTGTTTGTCTGTCTTTCATTCATTCACTCATTCACCGACCAGCTCACGTTCTGCTTCTCTGGGTGTCTCTGAGGGTCCCCGGGTGGGGAGGTGGCTGGTCCAAGAGCTGAGGCAAGCGCAAGGCGGTTTTGGGGTGACGTGGGCAGGTCTGAGCGAGGGGTTTGCGTGAATGGTGCTCGGAGGGAAAAGGGTGAAGCAGGCCTGAGGCAAGGCTCCTGGCTCTTCCCGGCCCCTCTGAGGATCCAGGAGGGCAGAAGACTTCCCTGAGAGTGTACGGGGGTCCCACGGCCAAGTCAGAGCCCACGGCCATTCTCCCTGCTGCTCAAGGCCTGGCCTCCACCGCCAGAGTCAGAGCACAGACGATGGAAACTAGGACATCAGATTTAGATACTTAGAATTAGATACAAGATTAATTCAAAACCCTGCAGTGGATACCCAGTGATGGAAATTTAGGAGTAGGACCTGGGAGCTAGTGGGCTGGAGATGCCGGGCCTGAAGGCTCAAACTCTTTTGTTCCATGACCTCTGCTGCCTCCCGTCACCAGGCCCCAGTAGCTCGAGCAGGAGGTGTGTCCAGACACCAAACAGTGGTCACATGCGTCCATCACAGGGTTCATCCTCGATTTCCTCCCTTCCTGCATCAGTGGGGGAACGATGGAACATTGTAGAATAAGACAGTGCATCAGTCACCATTGCCACAATGACGCTGTGTAACAAACAGCCCCAAACCCAGTGGCTCACAACACTTATTTAGCTCAGGAGTCTGCAGGGCTGGGCCAGGCTGGGCTGATCTCAGCTGGGGTCACTCAGGCGTCTGGGGTCAGCTGTGGCTCAGCTGTTCCTTCTGCCCTCGCTTTCACGTCTGGGGTCTGGCTGGTGTGGCTGAGCCAGCATGGCCTTGGCTGGGATGGCTTGGGTCATGTGTCTCTCAGCAGCAGGCTGTCCCAGGCATGTTCTCATGGGGGGATGGCAAACGCAGGCGCGAGGGCAGGAATCAGCACGTGCCTTTTCAGGCCTCTGCTGGAGTCCCATTTGCTGACATCCCTTTGGATGAAAAAAGCCCCCGTTGAGCCCAGAGTCTAGGGTGCGGGGCAGCTACATGGCAAAGGGCACGGGCCCAGGGAGGGAGGAAGAATTGAGGCTTTTAAAGTGATTGGTGTGTCACAGACGTGTGAGTAGGCTGCAACTTGGTGAGGGTGAGGATTTCAGATTTGGGGCTTCGGGATATTCCACATCCCTCCTTGAAGGGTGAGTGTGAACTCTCAGAGCACATGCTCAGGACGATTTCCTGTTCTTACAGGGACGAGCTGGAGGATCAGGATGTGACCTGGCTGGTAAATTCTAAGCACCTGACTTCTAGTGAGCCCTGGGCAGGAGACAGCCCTGTGAGCCATGACACAACATTAAGGATGGGAACCAAACATGGCTTTGAATTTATTAGTGTCACCAGCTCCCCTAGGAGCTCCACCCTGGGGTCGAGGGACATACCACTGCCCCAGAATCATTACCGCAGGCTTCCAGGAGGAGCTCCGATCCCTCTTGGGGGCTTCAGATAATTGTCACTTCACAGAGCGGAGCACTCTTAGCTCAGTGTGGTCCCCCATGGGCCCCCCACACCCCACATTGCAAATTCCCTGATTCCCAGGATAGGGGGGTCATTTTTATAGATTTTCCCATAATGACCAAACACAAAAACTTACAGGCCTGTGAACAGTTCCTTTCTGGGACTGACTGGTGGCTGTTAAGTGGGATGCTCCTGTGGCCAGCCAAGAGGCTGTCAGCAGGCTTATGCACTGGGGGCAGCGTCCTTCATTGGCTTGGAGACATCTGGAGTCGGGAGCGAAGAGATGAGTTCTATTATATTAATTTTTGATGGCCTGTGCCAGCCTCCAGACTATAGTATCTGGTACTTAGTGGGCACTCAAATATTTACTGACTGTATTGCTACTTTAATTAATTAAATTGAATTTATTTAGTTAATTTAATGAATTGGGTTCTCGGGCCTGGTGGAGAGGAGTGTACTGCCTTCTGTTTCAGGAGATCGTTTCTCAGGCTCATTTTTCTTGTTCCCAATGTCCCTGTTGTCAGGGAGTCACCCAGGCCTTCTGCCTATTAAGCCCCCACGTTGCCTTGTTCAATACAGCTGACTTACACGGTATAATCTTTAAACCTTAGTGTTTTTTCTGTAAAATGGGTATAGACAATATTGACGTCATAGAGATGACTCAGAGGGTGGAACCAAGAGTCCAGAGGGCAGAGCCAAGAGTTGTGGAGAATTCCAGTTGGCTTCTAATCAAGGAATTGGCAACCTGTGCCTGACTATTTCAGAATTGCTGTGGGCCAGTGACTCCTGTGTCCTCCCTCCTTTGGGGACAGAAGTGTCTGGTGAACTTGTATGACGTGTGCTGGGTATCTGGGGCAGATCACCTGTTCACAGGTCTTCAAATGGAGGGGAACTGTCCCCAAGGAGCCTCATCTGCACCTGGTCCTGACTTAGGTGCCGACATCCTGAATTCCTATGGGATGCTCTGAAGGGATGGCCTTGAGAGGGGCAAGTACAGTTTGAATGTGGAGGGTGAAAATTCGTTGTGAGCAGAGAGTGAACCATAGTGTATTATTTATGTATGTATATTTATTTATGTATTTATTTATGTATATATTTATTATGTATGTATATTTATGTATGTATGTAATTATGTGTGTTCTCTAACCCTTTGGAACTCCTCCCCCCAAAAAGTGGAGCCCACTTCCCCTCCCCTTTAGTGTGCGCCACATTAGCCACTTGCTTCCAATGCACAGACTGTGGCGGAAAGGCTGACATGTGACTTCTGAGACTAGGTCTTAAGAGGCACTGTGGCTCCCGTCTCGCTCTCTGGGAAGCCAGCTGTCATGTTGTAAGGATGCTCAAGCAGCCATGTGGAGAGGTCCACACTGTGAGGAACTGGGGCCTCCCACCAACAGCCACGTGAGGGAGCCATCGTGGAAGCAGACCCTCCAGCCCCGGTCAAGCCTTCAGATGAGTGGAGCGTAGGCCAACATCTTAACTGCAGCCGCATGAGGGACTCTGAGCTAGAGCCACCCAGCTAAACTCCTTCCACAGACCCCCAGAAACTGTGAGATAATAAACACATAGTGTTTTAAGCTACTAAGTTTTGGAGTGATTTATTATGCAGTAATAGCTAAGTAGTACACAGCGCTCTGGGCAGGAGGAAATGCAACGGTGCGTGTGAAGGCTCTGCGGTTTGAAAAGTCTTCACAGAAGTGAGGGGAGGAGTCCCGTGCCTCGGGCCTCAGGGATGTGACTGGCTATCCTTTCGTCTATCAACTTGTGACAGATTGTTTTAAAAAAATGGCATTAATTATGCTGGCCACTGTACCCTCATCCCTTAGCGATGAGACTCTGGAGCTCCTGTCATCAGAAGAAGGTGTCTGTTTGTCCATCCTGTAAACGCGGGTAGTTTCATAGATGCAGAAAAGCCAACTGGATGTCAGTTCCACACCCAGAGGCCTGGCCTGCTTCTGCGTGTTCTCTGGGAACCCTCTGCTGTAGCGTGAATAAGCCTGGGCCAGGTGGCTGAAGGATGTGGGATGAGTGGCCTGGTCTTTCTGTTGTCCCAGCTGACACTGAGCTACCCCTCAGAATCTGAGCCCCCCAGCTGACCTGCAGCTGACACAGACACCTGACAAAGCTCAGCTAAGATCAGAAGAACCGCCCCGTGGAGCTCAGACTAAACTGTCAGCCCACAGAATCATGAGCAAAGAGACGGTTGTCATTTTGAGATAACAAGTTTTGCAGAAGTTTGTTCCACAGCAACCGCTAACTGATACACACTGCTACTCCCCAGGGTGAGCACATGCGTGAATATATAGAGAGCGAAGGTCTCATCCTCTCACTTTGCTCTCCAACCCAATGCCACTCCCCACAGCTCTGTGAGTACCTTTCAAACACATCTGTCTGTCTAGCTACCTACCTACCTACCTATTCATCCATCCATCCATCTTTTTACTTCTTTGTCCAAAAGCTGCTTCACCCATAAGGACACTCCCTACTGGTTCTGTTCAGTCCCACTCAGATGAGAGGGTACAAGGACCCCATCCCCACCTAAGCCGTCCAAGCCATCCACCCTCAGCGTTCACGGATAGGATCGGGTCAACGGGGTCCACACATGAGGACAGCTCCTCCTCTGAGCACTTCCGAGCCAAGGTCCTGAGGCAGAGATCCTCTCTGCTCCACTTGGAGGGCCCCTCCTTCCTCTGCCGTCTGAGCTGCCCCACCCCGCGGTGTTCTCCCCTCGGTCCCCCATCGTTCTCTCAGCCTCTGTCTTGTGCTCTGGAATCATGCCAACGGGCACTTAGATCTTCACAGTGTTTCTGTCCCTGTTCCTTCTAAAGTCAGGCAGAAAGGGAGGGGAGAACACAGAGAACCAACCAGATCAACGTTCTGAGGTCTGACACAGGCACATGATGTATATGTATATACCTGCACATGTTTCTCTGCCGGGGAGACTCCTATTCATCCATCAAGACTCAACCTAAACGTCACCTCCTCAGGGAAGCCGCAAGCAAGGGCAGCGTATACTCTCCAGAGCGGGTGCTGTTGTCTGGGGTGTGTCCTTAGGACCTTTCTGTATGAGCATAAAGGCAGACACACAAACACAAAATAAATGGCAAAAAGTAAATCTAAGCTATCTCAGATGACAGACTTTGCACTTTTAGTACACACTGATAGAAGAATTGCACGACACAGGGATGTTAGGAATTCAGCCACATTGTATAGGTATTTCCTATCGGACTGATCACAAGAGCAGCTGCAGCCATTTGCAGACCAGCCATCCATACACGGTGGGCGTTTCACTTATTCCGCCTTTAGAGGGCGACAGGTGTGCATTTGAATCCGGGACCTTGTACTTGCTCTCCTAGGATCTGATGCCCCAGCTTGGGAACCGCTATAGAGGAGGGAGGAGGGGGCGACTACCCTTGCCTGTGGCTTCCCTAAGGAGGGGATATTTAAGCTGGGTCTTGGTGGATGAATAGGAGTTTGCCAGACAGAGAAAGAGAGAAACATCAGTTTGAACAGAGGGAAGAGCATGTGCAAAGATACTGAAGCATAAAAGGGCCTGTGGGCAGGAGTTCAAGCTCAGAATAAGAATAGCTGATATTTACTGCATGCTCATTATGTGACCGAGGCCTCCATGTAATATTTTTAGTTCATCTTCACAGAAAGCCTATGAATGAGGGGGAGTGCCACCAGGGGCCTGCTCCAAGCAGGGTCCTCAGCCACCTGGGGTAAGGCCGGCCCAGCCAGCCTTGCCTGAGGAAAGCTCGGGTCCTACCCCACTGTCCTGCCTTTGGCCTGAGAGCTGTGTGGTTAACTGTGTCAGATACCAAAGGCACCTCAGAGGGCATGAGGAAAGGACCTCCCAGGCCAGGTGATGCGTCTTACCTGCCCACCTGGACCTATGCCCAGAGCTCAAGCTCCCTCCTCCACGCAGGAAGCCCAGCAGGAGACAGACTGCTCACTCAAGGGGGTCACTGGGGCCAGCTTACTCAAGGGACTGTCTACAAGGTGGAGGTGGCGCTAAGGAAACCTTCAAGGGATGGCGGAGGCTCCTGAGCCGGGAGACATCTGGAGGCCCCATCAGCCCTGGGCCTGACGTTGCAAGGGAGGGAGCTATGCAGGAGCTGGAGAGAGTCGTAGCTGTGGGAGGGGCCACAGCAGCTGGACTGTGGCTTGAGGAAGACGCCAAGGGCAACCACAGCCCACCATGGAGGGAGCGGGGAGCTGGCAATGAAAGCTTCACCCTCCCTCTCGTCCTGCCCTCCTGTCTCCCTCCGCTGCCTCCCATTGGCTGAACCCCCAGGAAGCCAGAGGGCCAGGGAGCTGTTGTTACAGCCGAGGAGGCCGGCCTTCCGGAGCACAGAGAGGGAAAAGAGGATCTTGCAGAAGCAGTAAGTACCCGGTGTGACTCTGGGTCAAGGCCACCCTGCTTCTTTAACACACCCGCAAGCACAGGGGCTCATCACCCTCAGCCTCTGCGAGTGAGCGTGGGGCAGGTCTAACTGGTTCTGTGAAGCTGAGCTGGTTTTACTGAGAAATCAGGTGACCCACTGGGCTCAGAGCCCTGAGTTTAATTCCTGGCTGCTTGCTGGCTGTGTGACCTTGAGCAGGTTCCTGGAGGTGCCTCTCAGGGTCCTCGTTGGTATGACGGGAACAGTGACAACCACCATCAAGGTTCCCACGAAGATGAAATATGATAGGTTTTCCCCACTCCAAGCCCTGTTCCTAGTGGGTTTCTAAATACGCTCTCATTGAACTCTCCCTCCGTCTCTGTGTGACATCCGGATCATGGCCCATATTTCACAGAGGAGGATGCTCAGGAAGGGAGGTTAGATGACTCACCTGATGTCCCCTCCACAGCTAGTCAGTGGCAGGGCTGAAGCCTTAACCACTGCACAGGCCGCCCCCTGTGATAAGTGACACCAGCTTCACAGAGAGCCCGAGACACGCACGCTCGCCAGTGGCGCTTCATCTTCTCAAAATCATACTTCACAGAACAGTCGACACTATGGTCGTGACTTGGTGTGACGACGGACGGACGGTAACTAGTCTTATCAGGGTGATCATTTTGTCACGTAAATAAACGTCAGGTACTATGTTGTACACCTGAAATGAATACAATACCGTATGTCAACTATACTTCAATGAGAAAAAGCAACTGCCAAAAAAAAAAAAAAAAGTAAAACATGCTAGATTTGGTTACGACCCCTAGTGGACCACAGCCTGATTCAATGTTTTCCTTCCCCTCTCCAGGGCCAGTCACTGCCAAGAATTGGGTGTTTATCATTTTGTGGTGCGTACTGATACATTTACCAATGTATGCATCAATAAACAACATTTGTTGTTTTGCATATTTGAAACTATAAAATAAAATAAATTCAAGAAAAAATAATACTTCATAGATGGAAATGAATTAATAACTGGGGTACCTCCTACCTTCCAGGCCCTTTCCTTGAAGTGACTTTAGCAGTTGGGGTTATCATCCTCAAGGATGGGGAAACTGAGGCCCAGAGAGGTGAAGTGCCTTGTCTCAATCCTACTTTGGCAGTAAGTTTAATTTTAGGAGGTGGCTTTGCTAATTTTGGGGAAAACAAACCCTGCCTTGTCACTCCATCTGCTCATGGGATTATTAGCTATGGCATATTTAGAGGTGAGAAGAAAATGGGCAGTGTTTCAGAAAAAAAAAATGCTATGCTCTCCCTCTAAGGGAAAAAAAAAATACTTGGAATAAAATAAAAGACCTACCTCTAAATTTTTCAACTTTTTTTTTCTGGAATGTTCTATTTCTGACAAGGAGTGAAAGCTTTAGGGCCTGCTGATGACAGAGGGAGGCCGGGGAAGCCAGACATGGGCCAGATGGAATGGGCACCATGTCCTTCTTGTCCCTTTATTAACACCTAGGACAGGATGACCTGTCACTGTGAGCAAGGAGGAGGGAGAAAAATGAGCCAATTCGTTTCTAAATGGCTCTGTAACTCCAGGGTGTTATCGAGCAGAGACAAAGGACACCCCATAATTCTTGGGAACGGAATCAGGATCTCCAGCAAGCAGGCACACACCCCGTTTGGTCCGCTGGAGCCTCCCGCCACACTGGGATCTGTGCTCCATAAATACACGGAGAGATCGATCGATCTCCTGGCGCCACAGTTTGCCCTTGCCGTTATTGATTGCCTTCTTAGATGAGTGGAGACTTTTGGACCAGAACTAAGCTCTGTGTCTCTTTCTTGGAAGTCTTTGCGGTGCCAAGAGTTCGGCCAAGAGAGCAAGCGGTCTCTGTGCTCTTCTCAGAATGCTGCCCAGCAGTTTTGTCCTGGTGTGGGGAAATGGGAGGCTGTCTGCCCCTGGGACCCTCAGCTTTCCAGAAAGAGTCCAGTTCGGGAGTTTTCCCAGGGGGAAGAAGAAAGTGGCTTCAGCTGACAGTTTCTGTATAGGTGTTATGCAAAGAGTTGCATAAAATCAGCCCCAGTTATAATTCTCAGAAGCATGAATGCAGAGGAGGTGAGAGAGCCCCTTGCAGAGTTTCTCAGACTTTAAAATGCATGAGTCACCAGGGCATCTTGTTAAAACGCAGACTCTGATTCATTGGGTCCGGGTGGTCCTGAGGTCTTGCATTGCTTACAAGCTCCCGGCAGAGCTGGTGCTGATGCTGGCCCTGGGACCACACTTGAAATGGTAAAGGGCAGACCCTGCCCTCTCTCAGGCTGTGCTTTTGAGTCTTTTCTGGCCTTCAAGGCTGCCTTTAATTTCTTTATTAACCCATTCACGACATTTATTAGCTTCTGTATGTCAGGCCCTGGGCTGGGCTCTGGGAACAGCAGATGAATAGAAGCCAGTGCCCGCCCTCGAATGACTCACCGTTGGGTGGGAGAGTCACACATTCAACGAGCATTGCTAACGCAACCTGATGAGTGTCCTGCCACGGGGCTGGAGGCCCTGTGGTGAGAGCCCTCCCAGGTGAGGGGCGGCTGATTCTGCTGGGGGGCCTCAGGGAGGCGATATGGAAGCTGGATATGGAACCAGGTGTTGGAGCCTTCCACATACAGAGGCGGAGGCGGGTGGAGTGAGTGTATGAAGGTCTGGAGGTTTGAAAGTGTTTGCAGTGCCAAGAAAACAGGGCTGCTGGACGCCGATGCCCCCAGCTCAGAGATGTTGGCTCGGTGGACCTGGAGGGCTGAGCCGGCTGTTACCACCAGGCTGGGAGCTCTTTGAGGTCACGGGTCTCCACTGGCTTATCTCTACACTCCCAGCGTTGGCAGACAGCGCCCAGCAGACACCTAATTAGATGGAAAGGAAGCTGATTGGTTCACTTTCGGCAGAAGCGCCCTGACCTTACTGCACAGCAGCATCTCCCGGCGGGCTTGTTCAAACAGATTCGTGGCCCTGCCCTCCGAGTTTCTGATCCCATAGGTCTGGGTTGGGGCCTAGAATTTGCATTTCTAACAAGTTCTCAGGCCGTGCTGCTCGCCCAGGCCCCGCCCTTTGAGAATCCCCAGTCATCATTCCACATCATTGTTTTCAGGGGAGTAATTAACTCCTCCTGGAGGAGGGGAGCGGCGGGCTCAGAGGAGGCACCGTGGGTCCATGCAGAGAGCACGTCTGGAGCTGGGTAGAGTGAGCTGAATCAGGTTCTGTGCCTGCGTGAACTTCACGTAACCTGCCTTCCCTTTCCCCTTCTGTAGAATGGGCGCACTCACACCCATCATGCATTGTGGTAACAGGGGTTTCCTTCTCCTCCACAAGGAAAGAAACTTTAGATTGGGGCATCGCAGGACAGAAGACAGACATTCCGTAATAACTGTCACAGGACTCTAGTAAAGTTTCAGGTGAAACCCAAAGCCAGTCCAGCTTAAGAAATAAAGAAACTATTAGCCTATAAGACTCAGACGGTTGGGTGTCTGGGGATAGGGGGTGCCTGGATCCAAGAATTCAAAAGATGCCCTCAGAACTCTCTCTTTCCATCTTTTGGCTCAGATTTCTTCATATGGGCCCCATTCTCAGGCAGACTCTCTCTGTGGCAGCTAAGATGACCCACGCAGCTCCAGATTATTGACCCCAGAGAAAAGAGCGTGTCTGTTTCCCAGTAGCTCTAGCGAAAGCCCCAGAGAGTCCTTGATTGGCCCGGTGTGGGTCACGCGCCGGTTCCTGAGTCAATCACTGGGCCTGGGGGGGTGGAGAGCTCTGAGTGGCCAAACCTCCGTCATAAGGCGGCTCCTGGGAAAGTGCGTGTGGGGGGAGCTGTTGAGGCCGGTGGAGCATGGGGTTTCCCCCGGGGAAGGTGCTCTGTGGCCAGAAAAAAAGAGACAGGGAGAGTACGCCGGGCACTTTAAAACTGCCTCGATTTTAAAGCATTCCATAATTTAGAATCTTCAGCATTTTAGAATTCCTCTCACTCTGCCTGGCTGAAAGAGGTTTTAAAAAGACTGATAAGGACTTAGGAGCATCTCACATTGTAACGGTAGTGACTACTCATGTGGCACTTAGGGACGGCCAGGTCGTGTTTTACACATCGATTCACGCATCCTTTCCAAGAACCTTATGTAGTAGGTACGATTCTTATTTCTTTGCTGACGGATGAAGAAACTGAGGCACAGAGAGATTGAGCAACTTGCCCAACATCACAGAGCTAGTGAGCAGCAAAGGTAAGTTTGCAAACTCAGGCAGCCCAGTGGTCTGTATGCCTAACTGCTGTGTGCACCGTCTTTTGCGAATCTTGAAATCTTATTACCGGGAAATTCTTAGAGATGATCTCAACCAGCACCTCCCGCATCCCCACCCCCCTTTTTTTTTTTCAGAAATTGAGGCCAAGAGAGGAGGATTCATCTGCCTCTGGTCACGCACCTCGGCAATGGCACAACCAGGATCAGGACGTTGGCCCTTGAACTCTGAATCCAGTGCCTTTTCTGCTATCCTGGCCCTCTCCTGCCTTCTGCTGGGCTTTCTGGAAATAGTCCCTGTTCTAAGAATGTGAAGATATCAGCTTTTACCACTCCCGTGGCCATGACTGGACTGTGGGCTGTGAGCTGCTCATCTTGGCATCCCGGGGAACTGGCCCCGGGTTCGGTACTTGTGGGCGCTCTCTCCGTATGCGCATTTTTTGTAATACCAGAAAGTGTTTCCTTACGTGTAACCCAGCCCAACTCTATTTCTTTGGTTCAGACCGTGGGGAGACTGGGCGCTCTGGGGCCAACGACAACCTGAGCATCGTGGATGAGCCATGCCAGCTTCCTGCGGTCAGCACGGCTCCGGAGTGCCAGTTTCCTTGCTTTCCAAGTGGGCTCTGAGGACGGCCAGTACCAGCATCTCCCGGGAGCTCCCTACAAATGCAGAGTCTCAGGCCCCACCCCGCCCTGTTGAGTCAGAATCCGCATTTCCACGTGACGCCCAGCTGATTCGTGTGCGAGGCCTCATTGTCTACCTGCCTCTTCACCCATCCTGCAGAGAGGAGAAAGGAGACACTAGGTGGGGGTGTTGCCCGGGCGGAGGCCAAAACGAACAGGTGGGATCTCCCAGGCGAAGATGAGGAGTGGCTCAGCCAGCCGAGCTTTGAGCCGCAAATGGAATGGGTGTTTTGGACTTCACTGTCCTGCTGTCTGCATCCATCCATTTCCCAAGTCCCAGCAGCTCTGGGATGTTTCAAAAAATTAAACTAACCCTAAGGATAAAGATGTCCCCACAGAGAAGATTCAGAGAAGGCGCCCCAGGTCCTGTCGCCATCCTGAAAGCCAGGTTAATTCTCCTTAGAGTTGAGGATACAGACGGTCCAGGTGGCCCAGCCTGGAAGTGGCTGACCTGGAATCCCACTGGAGGAACTTTGGCTCCACAGCCTGTACCCATCCGCCCCTCTGCCCTGGCTCCGGAAAAGTCCTGAACACCAAGCATGTTGTTAGAAAGAGTGTCCAGTCCCACTGGGGACATCTTTGAAGTTCATTAGACTGTAAAATTCCTGGCCTTTTGTCCAAAAATCTTGCCACTGGGCATTGTAGATCCGGACATCATTCTCTCTCTCAAAGCTCTGCTGTTTTTAGCTTTCTTTCTCACCCGGGGGTGATAGTCTTCCAGTCCCTCCCTCTACCACTAACTAGCTGTGTGACCTTGGGCAGGTGACTCAACCTCTCTGAGCCCCAGTCTCCTCATCTGTGAGGCGGGGATGACAGTCCTTGTCTCGCATTTGTTATGAGGATCAAAATCAAATGTCATTATAAATCGAAAGTGCCTTCTAAGCTGCAGAGCGCTGTACAAAATGACATGTGACTAGGGATTTGGGGCATTAAGAGATAAAAAGTAATTTTTTTGGAGCAGGAGAGACAGCTATTGAGACCAACGTCATCTGGCTACAGAGGTCCCCTCACTGTTCTCTCAGCGTCCATTCCTGTCGCACAATCCATTCTCTACACGGCCGCCAGAGTGATATTTTAAAATAAAAAATGGGTTTATGACCCCTCCCCACCTGCCCTTCAACCCTTCAATGGTTTCGCTCTGCCTTAGAATGAAAGCCAGTTTCTTACCCTCAATTACAAGACTTAGCGCTGCCTGTTCCCACCTTAATGCCTCCTACTCCCCCTCGTTCCTTCCACTCCTTGCCGTCTGTCCCGCATTCCCACCTTAGGATATCTGCATTGGCTGGTCCCTGAGCCTGCTTTTTGCATGGCCAGCTCTTTTATCACTCAGACCTCAATTCAAATGTCACGTCCTCAGAGGGCCTGCTCGGGGCCAGCAGGTCTCAAGCAGCCATCCAGCCTCTCTCCTAGCATGACCCATGATTTACAGTCTCTGCATGGCGCTTCTCGCTGTCTGATAGCTCATTGGTCGATGAGTTTCGTCTCCCCGGCTAGAACAGAAGCAGTGTTCGAGAAGGAATCCTGCCGGCCTTGCTCACCTCGTCTCCCCAAGACCTAGGACGATCGACGGCTGGCACATAGTAGGCACTCCATAAATTCCTGCTGAATGAATGAATCTACCGTCCTGGCTGCTGGGAATACTCCAGACCCAGGAGGAAGGGCCAGACTGCTCTCCTGGCTGCGAGAGCCACACACAGCTGTGCCCACGTGCACACACTCCCGTGCGGGGTGGGGACGCCGCCATCCTGGCCCTTTGCCTGCTGCCTCCGAGGGACCGGAGGGACTGGAGGGAGACACCTGCTTTGCCAAATGGCTGCATGAAAGCACATGTTTTCTCCGAAGCCTGTTAATTCCTGCGAGTTGGGAGAATAATTAAATCTCATCTTATAATAATTCGGTGTTATCCTACACTTTAGATTCTGATGTAATTATTAAGCAGGATGGAAAAATAAAACATCCAAATACTGTAATTAACTTTCAGATCAGAACACATGCCGCCCCGGGGAGGGCTGACACCTCTGGGGCAAGTTGCTTTTCTCTTTTTTCTTTCTGCCACTGCCTGCCCATCCTTGCCTCCAACCCCGCTTCCCTCTGTCCATCTAGACGTGCGTGCTTTAATCTCTCTGCCCATGTGGTCATCAGATACTCACTGAGCACTGCTGAGGGAGGGGCACTTTCCTGGAGAATGAGAGGGAGAGAGAGTGCCTCCTCATCCTGCAAGGCTTAGCACAGAATCCCCTCTCTGTCCTGGCTTCCTTCTCCTCTCCACTCTCCCGGGAGTTCGTTACTTCCTCCTCTGAGCAGCTGGGCACTCCGTGCAAACGCTGCATAGCATTTGCACTAGAACCTGGTGGAACACGTCAGATGTTCACGTGTCAGTCTCCCCCACCAGCCTGTCTGCACCTGGAATGCAGGATCGCTCCTGTCTTTTATATCCTCGTAACCCAATGCTAGAACCGAGCCTGCTACTTAACAGGGGCTCAGTGAATATTTGTTGAATGAATTCCAGTTCTTATTCATTTCTCTTCTCCAGGAACTACCCCTTTGTCATGCTCGGGGAACATTTGTAGGATGATTGACCAAGGAGCTCTCTTCAGAGATGGAGAAAGAAAGAGAGTGGGGTGTGGGAGAGGGAGGAGAGAAGCGACACGGAGGCCAGAAGGAGAAAGGAGGACTGGGGGTCTGTATTAGGTTGCGAGGACTGCTGTCACCAAGAACCACAGGCTGCGGGGGCCTAAACAGCAGAAATTTATGCTCTCCCAGTTCTGGAGGCTTGGAGGTCTGTGATCGAGGTGTTGCGGGCTTGTCTCCTCGGAGGCCTCTCTCCTGGGCCTGCAGATGGCCGTCTTCTCCCGGTGCCGTCACATGGTCGTCCCTCTGTGCATGATTTCTTCTTCTTATAAGGACACCAGCCATATTGGATTATGGCCCACCCCAGTGACCTGACCTCATTTTAACTTACCTCTCTAAAGACCCTGTCTCCAAATCCAGTCACATTCTGGGGTACCAAGGGTTAGGACTTCAACATACTAATTTTTTTAGGGACACAGTTCAGCGCATAGTGTGGGTTCAAATTCCCTCCTGTTACTATTATAAGGGTGACAACTGGGCCAAGAGACTCTGAAAGAGGAAATCCACAGTGGCTTCGGTTGCATGCCAGCGGGGGGAGGCTGGCGTCCCCGTCCGGGTCCTGGCTTCTCCTTGCCTCCTCCCCTCCGTCTCTGACACGGGCCCGCGTCATTCTGGGCACTTCTCCGGCTTTGCCACGAGGGGGCGACAGAGCTCTGAGCGCCAGCTCCACCGCAGGAAGCCGGTCCTGCGGGGCAGACCAGCCAGGTGCCATCACCTGGTCTCTGGGGTCGCGTTGCGGACCCGCTTGGGGGGCAGCAGAGTGTGGGAGCAGAAGCCCTGACCTGTCCTGGGTGGGGCGGGGCGCTCGGCGGGTGTCCTTGGGCGTGTCACTCATACACTCTGGGACGCCGCATCCAAGGAACTGAAGGACTGACTTTCCCCGTCTCGAACCACCTTCCTGCTCTGGCTTCTGCGAGGGGCTGCTGAGCCGCCACGTCTGGCTGCGATCTTCAGCCGCCACGGAGGATTAAAAATAGCGGCACGACGATCACAACTTGTTTGGGTGCCCTCCCACCCCCATTTTTGTGCATGTGAATTTCTTTTCTCCCGAGTTAGAGAAAGACTCCTGATACCATCGGGATTATCCCATAATGCTTAACGACGGCCTCCTGGCGCCTGGGCTGCAGATTACGTTAAGCTCTTGCGAACCCGCTGAGCGGATGATGGAAATTGGCGCGGGGGCCCATCCACCCCCCTCCCTCCTGGCAGGGCTGTCGGAGAAGGGGCTGTGAGGCCTATCCTAGGGGTGTGAGACAGCAACAGAGGGACAGGGATTAACAAGGAAAGGGAGCTGAGTGCCTCTGTGTGCCAGGCAGCGGCTGCTCTCTCTACAGATGCCCTATGAGACGGCACCCTTGGAAGGAGCACCCAGGGAGGATGCTCCGCTGGTTCCCACCTGTCTCCGCCTCGAACCTACTGTCAGCCACTCCTCCAAGGAAACTGAGGGGAGTAGGTTTCATCTCGTAGGTCAACGTGGTTTGATTGGTCCTGGCTGCCAGGGGTCATGTCGAGCAGCGCTTGGAGCCACATTGAGCTCTTCCAATCAAGAAGGTTATGATTGATTAGTGATGTCTGCCATGGCCTGGAGTGGGAGAGTGGCAGTGTAAACGCTACTCATTTGTCACCTCTGGACTAGATGAGCTCTAGGGCTCATTCCAACTCTATCTTATTAAATCCTAGGGATGTTCATTCTGCAATCAAAGCATCCATAATATTTTTCTGACCGTGGCTTCTTACCGAGTCCTTCAGACATCGTTTTCCATCAAATGTTGCTGGTGAGGAATGTGTATAGTGGACCCATAGTGTGCCACCCAGCTCTCCCCGTCAGGCTCGAGGCTCCCATTTCTTTCCCCCAGCTGCCAGGACTGGAGGAGGCTGATGGCTCACAGCTGTGTCCCTTTCTAGGCATTACACTCGACTGAAGGGAGAGACCTTGTCCTAGATCACGCCCCCCTCCCTGGGGGCCACCCGCATCCAGTGACCCGTCCATTTAGGAATACAAATACAGAGCTGTCCCGGTTCTGTAGTCATCAGTAGCCGAGCTCCTATAATACTGCATCCCAGCTCAGTTTTTCCCTCTGCCTGGTCCTGCAACCTGCACTTCCTTACAGGGCTCCCAAGAAACAGCCTACAGGCACGTCTCCATCTCAGAGTCGGTTTCTAGTGAACCCAACCTAAGAGGTGTGTGAGTCCAGAGCTGATCCACGTGTGTTAATGACCCGAGCCACCTTTGTTCCCACCCTTCTTGTTCACATGCCTGTGAGAGAAGCTGACCAACTGGATGCACAGCCCGTCGAGAGGGGAGCATACTTGATGGGAAGGGCCGTGGCCGCTGATCAGCAGGGGCCGCTATTCCTACTCATTCAATAACCACCTTCCAGCCATCTGATTGGATGACGAGCCTCCTGCGGTGCCTCCAGCTCTGGGTGCTGGGAAATTGTGCAGTGTGGTGTTGTGTGCTGTCGTGGGAAGCCCAGAGACCAGGTTCTAACTGCAGCTCTCTGTTACAGACTTGTGTGACCAGCGGCATGTCACTTCTGTCTGAGAAAAATGAAAAAGAGAGGGACCAGATTAGAGGTGTGGTTTGAGAACTTCTTACCTCTGCCCCCTTGCCCCCTCAAACTCTTAATCTCGCTAGCCGCCCGACACGTCGAACAGCTGGCAGGGTAGTTGCGCTGGTCCATGTGGGACAGCAGGCCTGGAGCCTGGCCTCCTTGCTGCACCCACCCTCCCCTGAAGCTGCCCCCAAACTCTCTCTGAGGAGCAGGGTTTGAAGATCGCTGACAGTGGCCGTCTGACGGTCTCCACTGCATGCTACTGTGTTAGTTTCCCAGGGCAGCTGTGACAAACGGCCGAAATCTTGGTGGCTTAAAACAACAAAAATGTGTTCTCTCCTAGTTCTGGAGGCCAGAAGTCTGAAGTCCAGGAGTGGGCAGGGCTGTGTTCACTCCAGGCGCTGGGGGAGAGTCCGCCCCATGCCTCTTCCCTAGTTTCTGGCGGCTGCCGGAAATCCCTGATGGTTCTTGTGGCCGCATCGTTGCAGTCTGTGCCTCCATCTAGGCACTGTGTTCTCTTCCGTGTGTCTGTCTTATCTCCCTCTGCCTCTCTCTCACAGGGGCACTTGTCGTTGGACTTAGGACCCACCAGGCTAATCCAGGACAAGCTCCTCTTCTCAAGATCCTTGACTTAGTAGCGTCTGCGAAGACCCTTTTTCTAAATAAGGTAACACTCACAGGTTCCAGGCATTTGACATGGGCATCTCTTGGAGGCCATTGTTTGGCCTGCCGTGCCTACGAGGGATGGAGTGAGCAGTTATGAGGAGACTTAGTTGTTTATAAGAACTAGTCTATTGTCAGGGGCTCCCGGGCAAAACCAGTATGAGAGTCAGGTGGACATCCTCTGTCTGGTCAGTGTCAGTCTCATCCTCTTTGCCTGCCTTCATTCCTCCCCTCCCAGCTCCTGACCTCTCTGAAGAGGGGCTATGTCTTGTTTCTCTCAACTTCCCTTAAACGGGACCCCAGAATGTTCTGGAGATGTCCCGGTCAGGTGGAGTACAGTCTGTGGGCCATCCCTGGCTCACCTGTCAGGGCCACTTGCAAGTCTGTCCCCAAGACTCAGTGTCCTTTTTGACATTTGTTATGAATTCAGCTCTTTTCTGGATCATCGCCCTTCTGGGAAATTAATGGAACATAAAGAAATCTCTTCCTAAAATTTTAACACTTTTCGTAAATCAATAGTCTGGTCAAAAGTCCATGTTCTTCTTGGGCATTGACTTTTCCATTGGTCTGCAGACAGAAGCCTCTCTGTGCGTTCCGGGCGTGAACGTTTGCTACGGAAGCCCGGGGCTTACACAACGGCTAGAAGAGCTGCCGGGTCAGAGGTCAGAGGAGCTGGTGCCAAATTCCAGGGACGTTGATCCGGCCAAGGACCTGAGTCCGAGGCACTGAAGGAGCTGATTTTCAAACGCCTTCCAAGAAACTGTTACGATGCTTGAAGATTTCCAGAAGCTCCTTCCAGCCACCTGGGTTGGTCGCAGTGAAGCTAGTGGCTCCCGAGAGCTGCTAATCCTCGAGAATGACACTTCCCTTCACTTCCGCCTTCCAGTCTCCTACCGGTTCCTCTCAGCGGCAGGCTCCAACCCAGAGTCAGATGGGCAATGAGATTCCGGCGTATGTGTTTCCCAGGTTCTCCTTCGCAATGAAGAAGAGACATTAGAGGGGAGAGCGAGGGTGGTAAGCAGGAAACAGACAACCAGCACGGCTTTCAAATGATTTTACTCCTTCTGAAACCTGCCTCTCCCTTTTCTTCCTCTAAGAAGAGGACCCCAGTAGCCAGGGGTTGGGGAAAGAGGTCCGCAGGCTCTTTGGGACAAGGGTCCATTCATACTTAAATGAGACGGAGGAGGAGAGCGTCGACTGTAAATTAAAGGATGCTTGGAGGCAGGGGCCGTTCATGGGGCAGGGGAAGCAGCCTGGTGTAGAGGACAAAGCGTGGGCTCTGCACCCAGAGTGACTTGGGGCCAAATCCTGGGTTGGCCCCTTGACCATGTTAGTCTCAGTTTGCCCACTTCAAAAGCCTGTAAACAATAATCTTATCTCCTGGGTTGTTATGACTATTTGATGAGATAACAGTGTGGCCCATGTCAGGATGTCCACTGCAGCAGCATTCCCAGAAGTTGAAATTCTGAAATAACCTAAATGTCCACTGAAAGGGGAATGACTAAGTAAACGATAGAAATCCATGCAATGGAATACTATACGGCAGGTAAAAAGATTGAGTTAACCCTAAATCCCCTGGCTCACTCGCACCCCAGATGCCTCCAATTCCTGGTGACCTCCGATAGCTGATTCATTTAACCCTTGGGGCTGATTGCTCCATCTGCAAACTGGTAAAAAATGAACCCTACCCTTCTTGGGGAGGGTACCTCCAGGAGGAGCTGGCAGAGTCCATGCCTGGCTCTTCCACGGCTTGGTTTCAGGCAGGAGATTCAGCTGGGCCGAGAGGGTCGAATCACATCATGAGGGCAGGAGGGGCAGGAGATGGTAGCAGATGGAAATCTAGGGACTCACAGAGCTCCCCCAGTGCATGTCTGTTCTGCTGATGCTCTTCCTGCAAACAATCCCCCCACGCAGGCTGGGCCTGAGACCTGGGCGGACCACGGGCTGGGCCTGAGACCCGGGAGGACCACGGGCTGGGCCTGAGACCCGGGAGGACCACGGGCTGGGCCTGAGACCCGGGTGGCCCATGGGCTGGGCCTGAGACTCGGGCGGACCACGGGCTGGGCATATGATCCAAGTTGGACCCGTCAGAATCCTTCCTCCTCAAACAGGTGTGTTGGCAGGAGACAGAAGTGTCTCTGTCATGAGGCTGCGTGCCTGCGACATCCTGGGCCCCTGTTCTATCACATGGAGAAAGCTCATCTGCAGAGGAAGAAGATGAAAGTGATGGCAAAGAGAACAGATGGGGCGTGAGAGGGGGTCCAGAAGGTGTTCGAGTCCCTGGATTGGTCTCCCCTGTTGGGACTGCCCCTTCACCCCCCACTTCAACTGTCACAATTTTGTTACACAAACCAATAAATCTCCCCCCTTATTTTTTTTGCTTAAGTTTTCCTCACTGTTAATACAAATGTCCTAATACTTAAATAAAACTGACCTCCCTATTTCACATAGGGGAAACTGAGGCCCAGAGAAGGGGACTGACCTGCCCATGATTCGCAGCCGGGATGGACAGACCTGGGATCGAACTCGAGCACAGCTGTTTCTTGGGTCAACCCCGGGCCGGCCAACCCTGAGTCTGTCCATGGGTGAGAACTGAGGGGACCCCCACCCCTTTCCGCCATGCTCAGTCTCCCCGCTGACTAACGTCATGAGCTGGGCTCCTCACTCTGGGAGGAGCACTTGAGCATCGTGGCCGGGGGGTGTCAGACTGAAGAATGTCCCTTCTTTTCCTCTCTTACTCTCCCATTGCTTTCCTCTGTGACTTCTAAGTGTTACCGTCTCACGTTCCTCCGAGTCCCAAAGCTCCGTGTGTGAACCTCCCTTTTGGCCCCTATGGAGCAGATTTATGTAGGGACATGGTTCGCTCTCTCATTCACTTCTGAGCACGTCTGCCACCCTAATATTTCTAACACCCACCCCGTTCCTGCCATTTCCTTACCTTTTCCCTGACTGTGCCAACAGCTACCACCTTAGTCACAGGAACACTCATTAGCTGCTGTCACAAACAATCCCCGAGCTTCGGGGCTTAACCCAGTAGAAGTGTATTTCTCATTCAGGCAGCCAGTGGGTGGGGGTTGGGCACCCCTGCCAGGCTTCTCTACTTCAAGGGGTGATGCAGACATCCAGGTCCTTCCATCCAGCGCTGGACCACCCTGGGTCCTTCTCCTCGAGCTTTGTGGACAAAGGAGCAAAAGCATGGGGAAGGCCCAGCACATCCTTCCCCACCGTGGCTTGGAGTGCGCACACGCTTTCCACTCCATACCATAGTCCTGGATCCATCACGTGGCCAGCCAGCCGTGAGGGAGACAAGGCCATCTAGCAGGGTCCTGCGTACTGGGAGGTTCCAACAGACTGCCACAGCATTCCAAGGGGACTCCAGTCTCACCTAAATCTTCCCAAAAGGTAGATAGGATCATCAGAGGTGGGGTCTTGGTTCTCCAACTGACTAACTTCAACTTTTCCCACTCTTGGTGGAGCCTGCAGAGAAACAACAGCTGAATGGGAAATGCATGGAATTTTCAGTGGCTGGGCAAATAACCGACAGATGAGCCCGAAACTCCCATCCCGAGGGCAGGACTTTCTGATAAGCCACGTGGGCGGATGGGCGCACGGCCCGAAGCCCGAGCCAGGTCCCTGTCTCTCTTCTCTGAATCTAAATGACTGGTCCATGAGCAGACTCCCAGCCTTCTGCCCAGGCAGCCATGTGGAGCAGACATCGGGACCCCGAGCCTGCACTGGGGGTGGCCGTGGTGGGAGATGGGAACTCTTCTAGAAGTCGTGACAAGAAGGAGGAAGAGAGTCCCCTTTGCATGGGCCCGGGTAGTAACTGAAGACTGGCTCCCTGGACCTGCCTGGAGCCACAGCTGCTCTGCCGGTTGGTGTCCCTGGACCTGGGCCCTGTGTTTAGAGGGTCTGCTCTTGATCTCCTCCAGCTGTTTCCCTTCTCCCGGGGGACGTGCAGCTGGAGCTGTGTCCCCTTCCAGTCTCAGGACCCTGGAATTGCCTGGCCAGATGTCCTGGAGGCCACTGCCAGCGCCTGCACCCTTCTCTGCTGCTGTCATCCCCCGAGGGTAGACCGCACTGTTGGGGGGTGTACTCCTAGCTGAGAGGGGTGCCAAGGAGAAGACATTGGGGTGTATACGGAGCTCGGGTGTGCAGCTGGAGGATCCACATGTGTGCACGGGGTGACCACGGAATACAGGATACAGGGCGGAGACATCCTGCGGGCTGGAGGCTCAGGTGCACCCCCCCCCCCCCCGCCCACCATGTTCCAGCACAGAATGCCCGGGAGTCTGAGTATCCTAAATTTGGACCTGGACTTGTCGTTGCTACGAAGAGCCATTTGTCAAGGAAGGAGGGCAGAACATATTTCACGTGACAGTATGGAGTTTGAGTGATAACCGTTAAATATTTAGATGTATGGTTAGGGCCGTTTCGAGCAGGAGCTGGGGCAAATATTTGTGAGTCCCTTTTTACATAATCAACCTGAGTCACCCCAAATCCGTACGTCAGCACCATTCTGAGGCCCAATCCCAAATAATCTCATGAAAGAAATACTACGCCAGGCCCCGTTCCTGGACCTAGAGTGAGGTCATGGGTCAGCGCAGGGGCTCAGGCAGGGACAGTTAGAGAGTGCTCCAAAGGGGAGGAGACTGCGGCCCACTGCGATCCAGCCTGCACCGAGAGCGCCCCGGCCCTGGAGGAGGAATGGAACGTTAGAAGAAGGCCCGCTGAGCGTGGGCACCTCAGGCCGGGCGGGTGTGGGGCAGTCCTGGGTATGTCACGTGGGCATCCCTCTACACTCTCACCTGCCCCCAAATGTTAGGAGGGGACCCCATCCTGCCACAGCGAGAGATGGCCCAACCGTGTCTCAGTCTAGAATTACTGGGATGAGCAGCCCGCTCGCCCAGGCGGTGGCGCCCTCCGCCCACACTCCCTCTCCTTAGGAATGCAAGTCCCCTCCCCTGTGAGCCAGCTCAGGAACCCGAAGTGTCCTCCCTTCCCAAGGAGGCTCTTTTCTCACAAGCTTCCGATGGCTTTCTTCCTGCCGTCGGGGAAAGCTAAGCCCTCAGCCTGGCACTTCAGGCCCTTCCTGAGCCGGCCCCCAAAGGCCTTTCTGGTCCTTCCTCGGTTCTTCTCTCCCACGTAACTTACGCTCTAGCCACCCAGGACCATCTCCTAATTCCAACTCAGTTTAAATTTAATGAGCAGTTACCCAGTCTGGGGCATCAGGTTGCGCACTGATAAAACTCCCAAACGATGGCTTCTGACTTTAGGCTCTCACTGCCAATGTGCTCATTGTCCAGCTCGGGTGAGTCCTCCCCCTCTCTGAGCCTTAGCTCCTTTGTCTGTAGAATGGGGATAAGAGTAACACTACCTCGGGGCCGGCCTGGTGGCGAAGTGTTAAGTGCATGTGTTCTGCTTCGCCAGCCTGGGGTTCGCCAGTTCGGATCCCAGGTGCGGACATGGCACCGCTTGGCACACCATGCTGTAGTAGGCATCCCACATATAAAGTAGAGGAAGATGGGCATGGATGTTAGCTCAGGGCCAGTCTTCCTCAGCAAAAAGAGGAGAATTGGCAGCAGATGTTAGCTCAGTGCTTAATCTTTGTCAAAAAAAGAAAAAAAAAACAAAAGAGTAACAGTACCTCCTAGGGTTTTGGGAGGATTCAGTGGACTAATGAGGGCGGTGGTGACACTGAGACCCTGAGTGCACTGTAATGTCTGGCGCTCACAGATGCTCAATGGCTGTCAGTCCGGTTGCTGTCCTCGTGGCTGTTATTAGTGGCCTCCCTTCTGGGTTGTACACACCGCGCTATGATGGACACACACGAGGCACAGCCCCTGCCCTCAGGGAGCTCACAGTCGGGTGTAGAGCAGACGGGTAATTTGAACACACTGCCTAAGTTCCGCAAGAGAGGTCCCAATGTGTCTGCCCGTGGAGTGGAGGAAAGCCTTGCAGAGGGCGTGTCCCTGGGCTCACCTGGAAGGGGGGGCGGGGTGATTGGCAGGTGGGGGGAGCACACATCTCCCATGTGACGGAGTCAGGCAGGGTGATGCCAGAGGTCTGGTAGGAAATGCCTGGAGCCGGCTGGCTGGGCCAGTTGACCACAGGGCTGTTCCGTCAGGCAAGGGACCTTGCGTTGGCTCGTGGCCTGGCCGCCTCCTGCTGCTTTTGGCTGTGGGGAGCCCTCCTTGTGGGAGGCTTGAAGGGGGCTCATCTTTACTCCTAGCATCCCTCTCTTGGACCTGATCTGGGCACTCTCCTGTGCTTGAAATGCCCTTTCCCCGCCTGGCACACTCTTACTCATCCTTCAACACCCAACCCAGGTGGCCCCTCTTCTGTGTCTCACAGGCTCCCTCTGCACTGCCAGGGACCCGGGCGGTCCCGCCCCTGTGACACTTATTGCTGCAGGCCGTGATCGTCCGTGTACCTGCTTGCCTTCTTCCCCGCTTGACCGAGGGCCTCATGGGGCCTCAGAGGCGGGATTGTGACTCATTTTTCCTCAAGTCCCAGTGTCTTGTATAGAGAGTGTTTGCTGATGGTTGCATGTCGATTCCAAGAATTCCTGGGCTCAGGAGAGACATGTCCCCATTTACAGATGTGCCTGTTTTAATTAGCCAGGCCAGCCTGTCTCCTATACAATCTCATTTTGGGTTTTCTGCACATTCTGAATGTGCTGCGTCCAGCCTCGCCACCTGTCAGGAGGTGGGGAGAAAATGAGGCAAATGGCTTTAAAAGGCCAGAAACCCCGGGAGGGGCTTGGCCTCTAACTCCCCGTCCTCACTTTCTGGGAATTTCATCCCCAATGGCAGACTATTCAGGCCACTTCAGGCCCTGACGCCTGGCACTGCTTGACTTCCTGTCCTTCTCGGGATGCCCAGGAGTCTGGACCTCTGCGCTTCATCCTCAGCAATTTGCCGACGTGTGTCTCCTGGAGACGCGCAGGAGGAAATTTGGTGCATGGCCTTTTCCGTCTTGTTCTTCTCAAGGGGCAGAGCCACCTGCCCGGGGTCAGGATGAAGGGAAAGAAAGCCTTTGACGAAAGGCCCCGTCAGTCCCCAGGGGGGCACCACAGGCTGCTCCCTGCCCTCCGTCCCCTCCCTGGCCCTCCTGCTTCCCAACAGACGGGGCCTCCTCCTCCAGGATATTCACGCTTGGGAAATCCAGTTCGTTGACGGGGGAGACAGTCAGCGTGTTCAACCACTGGCAGGGCCTGGGCCCCGTCTAATCAGAGCTGACACAGGCTGCAGCTAGCGCAGGGTCCTGGGGACCCCTGAGGCTCCCCGAGGTTGGAGGGGGCGGTGGTCCTGGGGGGGTGGGGTGGGTGCAGAGCTGTGGGCTCAGGATAGAAACGACTCGGTGTTTGACAAATGGCCTGCCTGTTCTCGAGCTTCTAGACTCACTGTCCCTGTGGTCGTTGGGGAAAAGTGAGTTCACCTCTTGTTCCTGCCCACTGGCCTCCTTCCCCAAGCCCCACGGTGGAAACAGACAAGGAAGCCCCGAGCAGCGGCCTGCACCCGGCCCCGGGTCAGGATTCCAGCTGGAGGCTGGCGGGATGGGGTGGGGTGCTCCCTGCCTCCCCTTACCTTTTCACCCCGTGGCCTGCTGGTGACCCGGGTTTATGGGGCTCTTCCCTACAGCTGCAAGGGGCGCCTTATCTACACTGATTACACTTGACAAAGCACAACACCGGCCGGCTCGGCAGGAGGGTGACATGGGGCTCTAACTGTTTTATGGGCTTTTCACACTCAGAGCCCAGGGGAGAACTGCCAGCCCCGTGGATCTGGTTTCTAGGGCTCCTATCCCACAGCCTCCTCCATGTCAACCCCTCCTGGGTCCCCAAAAGGCCTGGGGTCGGGCCTGGCATAGGGAGGGCACCTGTGGGCCATCAGAACTTCAACGTGGTTGAGAGAAATCATCCCAGTCCCCGCCTTTCCCTTTGGTGAAAGGAGGCAGAGGGCTCCCTGGAGCCCGACAAAGCCCCCCATCTTTCTAGTCCCCCTGCCAGGCCCTAGGACAGGCTCCGGGAGTCGTCTGAGCACAGCCAATTGGGGAGCCACGCAGAGCCTGCCATGCTGAGTAGAAGAAATCCCTGTTATCACTAACGTCACAGCATCCCTCCCTCAGCCAAACTCTGAAGGCCGACATCTGTCATCTCCGGGGGCAACGGGGTGCGGGGTGGGGTGGCCACCCGAGGAGCGGGTGGGTCAGGGAGGGCTGGGGGCAGGGAGAAGCAAGGGCATATCCAGACTTCACGGGCCAGCAAACGGAGGCGAGGCAGGTTAGGGGAGCTGCGTGTGGCGGTACAGCTGAGCCGCAGAGCCGAGCTGGCAAAACAAAGGTCCTCTGGAGCCCAGTGTGGGGCCTGTCCTGCTGGATTCGGTCCCTCTCTCCTCCCCTCCCCTCCTCTCCTCTCCTTTTCTCGCTGCCCCTCTCCTGCCTTCCTCTTCCTCTTCCTCTTTCTCTGTTTCTCTCTGTCTCTGTGTGTCTGCCTCTCTCTCTGTCACACAGACACACACGCTCACGTTATTCTTGGGTCTCGCTCGCCATCCTTGGTTTCATAGGTCCCTCTCTCTGCTCTCCATCTGACTCTGTTCTGTCTCTGTTTTGGCTGCTCTGTGCCCCTTGCTCGCTCTGTCTCTGGCTCTCTCTGTCCCCGCTTCCCCCGCTGTTTCTCTTTCAGCACCATCTCCTTCCCGGGTCTCCCCTCTGTCCCTCTGTACCCCCAGCTGTGTCTCTCCTTCTCTCCCCCTCCTCACAAAGGTCCCCATGGGGGCTCTGCCAGCCACTCTCACAGGAGGGCCCGAGGGACCCCTGTCTCCTCTGCGAGTGTCAGACCCCGCTGCTCAGCACGAGGCGCTGCCCACCCAACGGCAGGATCTGTCTGCCTGCTCCCCTCCCACGGCCTGGCCCACACAGGAGGCACATGACGTGTGCCCAGGGTGGATCAGGGCCCAGCCTCAGCGCCAGCACTGTCCCTCGGATTCCTGAGCCGGTTTATTGACAGCGGCCCCGCCGCAAGCCTCTGGAAACACTTTAATGCCCGTGATCTTGTTTGATCTTCAAAACTGCACTGCAAGGCAGGTGCAGGCTGGACGGTTCTCAGAGGACAGAGGAAGGGATGAGAAACCGGTAGTTACCAAATGCACACTGTTGCCCGTGAGGCTCACGCCACCGCTCCTGTGGGCCCATAGGGTGCCTTTGTGCCATTTAGAAATGGTGCCCATTCTTTGATGCGCTTTCCTGCCACCTGCTGGAAAACTAATAAATATGCAAATTAAAAATAATAAATGTTGCAATCCATGACGATGCTGTGAATGGTGCCCTCTAGAATTATGCAGTGCACAGCCTGCACCAATGCACATAGCTGCTCTAAACGACAAACCTGCGAGGGAGGGACTATTGCTTCAGGTTTGCACATGAGGACACCAATAATCTTAAGACAGCAGACTGCCCTTTCAGCTCCTGCAAGCCTGTTGGTCCCTTGGTCTGGTCTCGCTGGTTCCTGAGTGTCTGTCTGGTTTGGGACTCGCCAGCGATCTCTGATTCTCAGCCTTGATGCGTTCAGCTCACCTGGTCCCCATGATGCAATGCAGAGGGCACCAGATTCGGGGTCGGGAGATCTGGCTTCCATCTAAACTCTGCTGCTTATTAGCTGTGCAATCCGTGGCTGCTTGCTTCCGGTTCTGAAGCCTCAGCTGTCACATGTACTAAATGGGAGTGATCGCATCTACTGTCCCTATAAGGTGGTCTGAGGATTGACTGTAACAATGGAAGTGAAAGGGACAGGTATATGAGAGGCATGAAATAAATGTTGGATGAATAAAGTAATTAATGAATAATCTACAGTGGGAGATATTTCTTCACAGGAGGAAGCAGACTTAGGAGATGGACTCAAGATCCCAAGGCTCCTGGGTGAATTGCTGGGGCCAGAAAACGGTGGGCCGAGACTTTAAAGCCAGCAAGGGGCTCCCGTCACACACCGACCCCCTGTCTCTCAGCATCTCAGGGACAACGGTCCTTTCTGTTCTTGTGATGGCCTCCCTTTGTGTCTTAGGGCCCCAGAACCTTCTGGAAGAGGGCATTTAGGAGGCACTGCTGGTTCTTGTAATACCTGGTAGCTTCTGACCAGTGACGAGCAGGTAAGACCTCCCCTACGACAGGTTACGCTGCTCTCCGCCACAGGAGCATTCCCAGAATGTCAGGAACAAATTAAAATCTTGCAAGTCAGGTTCTTTGTAAGCTGCCCTCACTCAAATCATGTTCATGGGGCTGTTGCTGATAAACGGGCAGTTGCATCCTGGGCGATCTGGCCCTCGTGTGCTAGGTGCATTCTTTGCTTCAATTGCTAGAAAGTTCAAAGTCAGATTTGTGACTCCTTGTGGCAAGTGGCTGGGACTTTGAGCACATCTCAGATCTACACCTTTCTTCCTTTAACTCCCCTCTGCTATTTTATTATTTGCTCGGATCCATCATTAGATGTTTTATCTTGCTGTCTCGCATACATCTTTGTAGGCTACCTTGAGTCCCTTGGGGAACGAGGCAGGGCAGAGATCAATTTAATGGAAATGTGTCGGCTTAGTTGAAAGCAAAGTCCACCCATGCACCTGAGACAGGATTTTGCAGATGTGTGGGCCTCCCGTTGCCTGGCTTCCCTCACGTCCGCAGAGGCCGGACTCAAAGATGCAGTGAATTCACAGATGAATGGATGGGAACCTTGAACCAGACCAGAGAACCTCCAACTGTGATCTGCGGAGCCTTGGGATTTCCGTGTAGCACGATGCCACTGCGGCTGGAGCTCGAGGCTCCTGGCGCTCAGCTTCCATCAGAGCCTTCTGCTGTGCCTCTTTTCTTCATCCATGTGACCCTGGAGGAAGGGTTTCACAGCTAAGGACAGTCTGAACAACCCCAGAAGTAGATGGGTCTAGAGTGCTTTCAAGTCCTAAACATCTTTGGTGAGAACTTCCCCTTTGAAGCTTTTCTTTGGGAAACAGCGGCATGCAGAGTTTGCCCCCGTGCTCAAGGACCCCAAGATCCTTGAGTTCAGGGTGAGGCCAGCCAGGCTCCTCGGGTGCAAAACCAAGAAGTCATCTGCTCTCAGGGCTGGGCAAATGTCCCGGCACTTTGAAGAATGAGTTCTCAAGTCTTTTTTTATTGAAGTATAATTGACATATGATGTCCTACGGGTTTCAGGTGTACGTTGGAGAAATTTGATATTATGAAATGATCACCATGATGGTCTAGTTACCATCTGTCGCTGTACAAAGTTATTACAATATAATTGACCCTGTTCCCTATGCTGTGCATTACGTCCCTCTGACTTACTTCTCTTAGAGTTGGAAGTTTGTACCTCTCTATCTCCTTCACCCATTCCTGCCCCTTCGTGACCACCCGTTCCCGTCCTGAATCCATAAGTGTGCTTCTGTTTGTTTCATTCGTTCGTTTCCTCTGTTCCTCCAGCTGCCTTCACTGAGTTCCGCCTCCTCTTCTAGTTGCCTTTTTTGTCCCCTGCGTTTTGCTTTCTGGATCTTTTCATTGGGCCGACATCCCACCCATGTTTTGAAAAACCACCACCACAACCTTGACCCCACCCTCCCCTCTAGCTGCCCCCGGCCCCTCGCCTCACCTTGGGTGTCGTACTCCTCCAAAGGGCCGCCCCCACGCCCTGCTCTGTTCCCTCCGCAGCCCTCGCCCATCTGGGCTCCTCCTCGCTCTCCCGAGCCGACAGCTCTCACCAAGGTCTCTGGTGTTCTCCGCACTGTGAAACCCGTGGATGTTTTACAGACCTCTCTCCTTCCTGAAACACCCCCTCCACAGGCCTATTTGATACGCTAGTGTCCTGGCTCTCCTCCTACTGCTCTGGACACCTGTCCTCTGTCCTGTACCTGGTGTTCAATGTCACCGTACCTCAAAGATCTGTCCTAACTCCTCTGCTGTTCCCCATCTACTTTCCCCTCTACAGTCATGCCTTCGATTACCACCTGTATCAAAATCTGTCTGTAGCCCAGACCTCTCTGCTGGGCTCCAGATCAATAAAGAAGTTGTCACTTGTCATCCCTATTTGGACATCCCCAGCGTACCACAAAACCCACATGTTCAAAACTGAACTCGTGCCCTCCACGCCCCCCTCTCCACACCACCCCAAAATATCTGGTCCTGTTTGTTCTGTCTTCTAAACAGTTTTCTAATGGAGAGCTACAGTATGCGGAAGGAGGCAGGCGGGACGCAGGCGGGAGGAGTCGTAGACAGCTGATGACCTTCAATCCTGAGGGGGAAGAAATTATTTGTCAAAAATATGACGGGGCTGTCAAAAATAAATTAAACGGGGAACATAAGTTGTGAAACGTGAGTCACCGTTCTGTTTGCTCGGAGATGCTAAATTAAAGGCCAACTTTTGATTGGAAAAATTATAAGCGCCACAGTGAAGTCTGCAGATGATAACACTTGGTGACATGAGTGAACTCCATCACTGCATTTAAGAAGCCTCTGTGCCATCCCCCTACCCGACTCCTAGCCCCCCAGTGGGGGTTCTGCCAGTGGGTTGCAGGAGAAGCTCCCAGGAGGTGGCCAGTGAAAGCGAAGCCCTATTTTGCACATGCTGTTCCCAACGCCTGGAGTCCATGTTCTCCTCTTCTTCCCCCTCCTCAGCCCCTTACCGTTATCTTCACACACCCAAGTCTTACTCATCCTCTGGTTCTCAAGTTAAATGTCACTTCCTCCAGGAAGCCTTCCCGGAATCCCTAAAGTCCCTAGGCTCCCCCCCAGCACATCCCTCCTGGCCCTTGTGCTTGCCCTTCAGTGCTCTAATCAGACAGTAACTTACTAATTACGCTGGTTGCCTGTGGCCAGCTCATGTCGCGGTCACCCCATCACCGCAGAGCAGAGCCTGCAAGCTGCCATTGCCCAGAACCCCCTTCCCAGATGGTTCTGGGCTAGAGTTGGCCAATGAGGCACTTGAGGGAGATAGGATCCATGAAAGAGAAGGAGAACCATTGTTCTTCAGAGGCATTGCAGCCAGACAGGTATAGACACGAGGCTGGAAGCAGCTTCCAGATGAGGTTCTGGGGAGGCATCTGCATCTGGGTTGCAGGCTGAGGTAGCTCGTGGGAGCTTCCCAGTGGCCTCTGGGTGAGCTCTTGGAAACCAGTTCACGAGGAGTGACTTCCCTGCCCTTCGCTCCCCCACCTTCCAACGTTGTGTAAGCCTCAGATTTCCTTACTCGATCCCTTCATACTTGGAATACCTGGAGTGGCTTCTGTTTCTTAGTAGGTTCCTCACGGACGCGCGAATTATGTGTGTGAACAGTGTTAATATATACCTTCCCTCCAAATCCTGAGCTCCACATGGTTGGGGCCACCATCGCTGTCATGTGTGCCTGTATCCCCAGATATCAGTCTAAACTGAAACAGACTCCATATTGTCCCATTTCACAGATGAGAAGACTGAGCCCCAGGGTGGGTCACAAGATATTGGCAGAGCTACCACCATCCTGTTTGAGTGCATTCTCTCTTTGCCTTCAAGACACTAGAAATGGAAGAAAGAAACGGCTTGAATTCAAAATGGCTTTGGAGTCACTGTTTCAAGTGTTACACCCCAAATCAAGATGCTAGACACACTGAAACCAAAGCACAGGTTCCTCACTAATACGACTGACTGATTATCACCTCCCTGTGCCAAAATTATTTCTTATCTTTGTGTTGTATAGGTATAGCGACAAAAATTACTGTCAAGGGGATTACTACAATTTTTAACTACTAATGGAATTATGATGCTTGATGGAGTCTCAGCAACAAAACGTACTCCCTAGGACAGGTGGGAACTTTTTCTTTATTATCTCTGGGCTTTACAGTTACCATAGCAATGAAATTCACACTCACCAGGATTATTACCATTTTCACCAACAAATGGAATTATTATTTCTGTTTGTGGTTTTGAGTCTTAGAATAAAATGTAGTCCCATCAACAGGGCTGAATGATGTCCTTAAACCTCACCGTGAATGACCAATATAATAACAGAGTCCCTCTAACTCTGTCATTGGCTCTCCTCCTTCAGCCACGGGGTCTTTTTGTTTCTCTCATTATGGGATCCAAATGTGTTAAGGGAGCGTTTGGGGCATTCATTCATTATACAAGCAGTTAGGAAATGGGCCTTATGCTGGGGGCGGATGGAGACGTCAAGGATAAATAAGACAGCCCCGCATAGCAGATAAGGGAGCTGGCTTTGGGGCCATCTGAACAGGAGTTTCGATGCCAGTTCTCATGGGTGGCCCTGGGCAAGTTTCCTTTCTGAAGTTTCTGCTTCCTTATTCCAAAAAGAAAAGGGGAAATTATTCCCACCACTCAGCGTTGGGGTGAGGCTCAAAGGTGACCGTCTTTGCAATGTCCTTGGGAAAACGCTTGGCACGGGGGAGATGCTCAATGAATGATGGTGGTTGCTGTGTTTGTGGTTGATGCTGATGTTGAGGATGTTGGCATAACCCAGCCCTTTCTCTGAAAGGATTTGCATTCTAATTCAGGGGACATTCCACACGGTGACATATGCTACTCAGGGTACCTTCACAGAGCCGTCTAACCCAGCCAGGAGAGGCTGGAGGGCTTCCTGGTGGAGGTGACCCCTAAGCGGAGTCACAAATGATGGGTGGCATTGACACTTAGGGAGAAAAGGAGAGAAGTTTTCCAGGCAGCGAGAAGAGCAGACGCAAAGAAGGAAGCGAGTGAGGGCGCAGTGCCTGCGGTGGGGGCACAGCGTCAACAGAGCAAGGGCAGCGGGTCCCCCACAGGCTAAGTGACCCCCGCCAGGCAACTCTGTGACTTTGAGCAACTCCCCAAACTTTTTCTTCTCAACGTGTGAAGATCCATTAATAATAATCCACGGAGCATGGAGAGCCCGCAGGCTGTCTTTGGATGAAAGAAAGCATTCTCGTATTAACTAATTGCATGAATTAAAATAAATTAATTAAATAAGTGGCTTAATGAGATTAGCGCATTTGATGTTTAGTCATCCATTAACGCTATTCATAATAATAATGGATTCGGCACTTATGACAGGTGACAAGTCTGTCAGCGAGCAGTGGAATTTAAAGGAAGGAGTCACGAAGGTAGAGCGGCGCAGAGGATGCCCCACGTTCCCTGACCTTGTCCTGCAAAACCCGGGAGAGGAAGGTCAGAACGGGCAGTGGGCTTGTTTCCACCTCTCAGGGCTTCGGTTTCCTCACCTGTTGGAGGGGCGGGGCCTGTCTTACCCCCAAGGCTGCCGTGATACTGAAATCAGGTGATGTTCACAGCCAGGTCTGGGGTCCCCCTGAGCAGAGCCTGAGACAGAGGCTAGTGAGTGGGTCCCCTGGCTGGCACTTGGCCTTGCACATATCTGGGTAAATCCATGCACTCGGCCTTCGCAGACGAGGTGCTGCCACGTGGCCGGAATCCACCATCTCCGTTGATACTGAGCATTGATTGCAGTTCTGTGGCAGCATCTCCCACCTTTATCAAAAGGACAGCAGATCCTTGTATTGGCTTGTCTTCTTTCCTGTTTTCATTCTCCTTGGTCCTCCCTCCCCCTTCTTGGGTCACATTCCCCAGTAAACTATCCAAACATAAACCTTTGGGGGAACCCAGGAGAAGACGTGGGGCACTGGAAGTGGCCCTAGGAAGCAACCCCTCAAGTGATCATTCCTTTTGATAAGAGTTTGGCCACATCCATGGAGGACAAGCTCTGGATTAGGTTTCAGAACCGTCTGCTCCAGGAAAGAAGGGAAAGTACCTATCCTCCAGCTCCTGTCCCCACTGGCCAAGAATTGTCCCGGGGGTCTTCGCTGCTCTGCACTTTCAGTTTGCATGCGAGCGAGGCTGAGTGGGTGTCTCCTGGGTGCCAGATGCCTGCTCCCCGCAGCAGTGGCTGGAATAAGAGATGAGGCCGAGAAAACTGGAAATGGAGTGCAAAAAGTGGCCAATGTGTAAAGTGCTTTGCAAAGTGTCTGGTAGGAAGTTGGAACACGATTTAAAAGGCAGTTATGATTTTGTATCCCCAGTAGCTTGCATTCACTAAATAATGGATGAATGAAGGGAAAGAACAAGTGTCTGGCTTGTAGTAAGTGGGCCTCATGCATGTCTAAACGGCTTAGCTCACATGCTAATAGAATGTGAGAGCAGGACCTCTGAGAGGTCTCTGCCCACCTTCTGCAAAGATGTCTGTGCTGGACCAACAGGATTTACACTGTCATTCTTGAGAAGAGATTTTGGCCTGTGGCTTCTGAGAAATTCACGTGATGGGGACATCAAAATGGGAGGACGGTCCCCAGAGGAGCACACCTGAATAAACTCAGGTGGCCTGGGGCAGCCAACCTAGGGATGATGTCCTTGGGCTCTGAGCCTCCACTGACCAGGTTCGAACCCAGATTCTATCACTTATTAAAACCTGGGTGTTGGATGTCTTCTTCCGGGAAGATCAAATACACATACTTTTCCCTATTCCTCCTGCTAGGCACAACCGAAAACCTTTAAACAAAAAACAAATGTAAGAAGACTCTGGAAGGTGGAGAGAAGAAGGCAGATTGGCTGGGGACTTTGGGGTCTGGGGAAGGATACGATGGGGAGCTCCCTGGGACATGTCGGTCCAGACTCCTGTTCCCGGTGAAGATATCCTTCAGGCATGAGGGGGAAATCAAGACACTCTCAGATAGAGGAAAATGAAGAGAACTTGTCACCAAGAGACCTACCCTAAAAGAATGGATAAAGAAAGTTCTCTAAACAGTGTTTAAGAAGAGTTGAAGGATTAGAGGGAAAAGGGTGTGGTTCAAAAGGGCATCATGAAGGGTCTTTGTGGTGATGGAAAGTTCTGTGCCCTGACTGCATCAGTGCCAATATCCTAGTTGTATATATTGTATATATTATACTATAGTTTTGCAAGAAGTTACCACTGGGGGAAACAGGATAAAGGGTATATAGGATCTCTCGTTATTTCTTATTTCTCTCTCTTATTTCTATTTCTTATTTCTTTTAATTAAATTAAAAGTTTAACTAAAAATGCATGGCCCTGGGAAAGTTACTCGCTTCTCTCAGCCTCAGTTTTTCCCATCTGTGACATGGAGACAACAGGAGGGTCCCCAAACGTAAACTGGAAATACACAGGATGTTGCTGTGGCAAGTATGTGAAATACAACAAGACAATCACCCAGGACAGCACCTGGAACAGGGTGATTTCTTGGTGTACGTAACCATTAATTACTACTAACAATACAAAGAATCACTTTGCACCGGGTAGGACTTGAAGCCTTCACACAAGTTCTCTCATTTAATCCTTACAACGACCCTGGGGAGCAGATGCTTCCGGGATGGCTGTTTCACAGATGAGGAGACGAGCTTCAACAATTCACCCAAGGTCTTAGAGCTCATAAGAGGCACGTGCACGGTTTGAGCCCACCTGGCTGCTCCTGCTGCTGGGTTCTGAACCACTTTGCCACGTAGCCCAGATGCTGGGTCTTCCTCCAGGAAGGTGTTCTTTCTGATACTTGTGTCCCTCTTCTCTCCCCTGGAGTGGTGACCCCAAAGGTCTGTGGAGTGTGCTGTGACAGTGAGAGGCCATGCCCCGGGCCCCCAGCCTGCCCTGCCAGCCAGCCAGAAACCCAGAGGTCAGAGGAGGTGGGGGCATCTTGAAAGCGAGGTAGACAAGCAGGGAGCTGGGGGTCCTGGAGCCTGTGACAAAGGATGTAAAAAGAGCAGCGAAGCTGGCCAAGGCAGGAAGAGATGCCCCAGGGGCCTACCAGAGGGCGAGCCAGAAAGACAGACTCACGTCCACATCCATGTTTCCCTACGTGCTGATGCTGTGACCTTGAGCTGGTGCCCCAACCTCTCTGAGCCCCAGTTACCTCATTGGGAAAACAGAGCCTGTGTTGGCACCTGGGGGTGTTCTGAAGACCAGACGAGGTCCCAGTATTAAGCACATTGCACCATTGCTGGTACACAGTTGGTGCTTAATAAACGCTCTCTCCTTCTGTTCTCCCCGTGGGTAGCTGATTTAAGGGGAGTGATCCTTGTCACCAGGGTCACAGAGCCTGGGTGACTCTTGCTTCGGAAGCCAGACAGCAAATGTGGCTGATTTCTGGGACTGAAGAAGCCTCTTTGGCTACCGCCGTGTTGAGGGTATGAAGTGGTAGCAGACGGCCGGGTGGGCAGTGATGTCCGGGGGGCCCCTTTCCCCAGGTTTCTGGGAAGGCGGCTCAAGCCCAAGGTCCTTCTTAGAAAGCCAGCTGTGTGGCTCAGGAAACGAGCATTCGTAACAATAATGATAACAATAAAAATAGCAACCACGAGGCAGACACTTAGCATTAATAGCCGGCCAGTTTATCAGCACTCAGCAGGAATTAACTAAAACCCCTCCAAGGGAAGCGGTTATCGATTTGGGAGGAAAGATGAAGAGAGCTCCTCGTGGAGGAACTTACGGCCAGCCAGGCTGAACGACGTTAGTCTGAGACGCAAGTTTCTTCATCTCCTAATGGCTCCATCCCCAGGTGCTGGGGGCGCTGCCCCAGGGGGTTCTGGGAGGCCGAGACCCCTTGACGGCCGGGATCCTCTGCACCGAAAGTTGCCTTCAATCACAGAGAGGAGACAGCCATCCTTGTCCTGCAGTGGAGGAGAGAGAAGGTGCCCCGGGACAAACCCCAGTGACAATATACCACCTACTGTGAAGTGAGCTCGTACTGTGTGCCAGGCAGTGGCCCGGTGTTTATTTACATTATCTCATCTAATTTACTCCCATGAGGTAAACATCATTATACCCACTTTACAGATTGGGAAACTGAGGTTGTGAGGGATGAAGTAATATCCCCCATAGCTAGTCAGGGAAGAGCCTCATCTTGGGATTTCTGGAAGGTTTTGCACAGACATCTTAAAATGAACTGCTGAACTCGGGATTGCTCTCCTCTCACAGATAGGGAAACTGAAGCCCAAGGGAAAAAGGGCATCACCTACAAGCGGTGGGGCCAGGACCCAAGCACAGGCCTGTGTGGTTCCAAGGCCGCTTCTCTTTCTCCTCCTGGACCCTGAGGCAGATGGAGAGAGGAGCGGTACCTTGAAGAGGGAGCTTTAGATGTTGAATCTGGCCTGCAGAGTTTGTGACCTCCACTGAGCGAGCTCGTGCCGGGGCCAAAGCCACAGATTGGATTCCCCAGGGTGTCCGGGAGCTCTGATCTCTCCTCTGGCCTTGGTCTGTGCCCACGTAATTCCAGAAAAGTAACTACATGTCTACAAAGTGCTTTCACATCCCTTTTCTCAACCCTGAGCAGTAGGCAGGGCAAGGAAACAAATGGTCAGGGCTAGCCCCTGGGCAGATCCACCTTGGACGTAGGCCACGTCATGCCTGTTCATGGCCCAGGGTAGGATGACACCTGGATCTACACAGCCAGCACCCTGGGACCCACTGCCAGAGAAAAGGAGCTGGAAAAGAAGCATGTGTTGAACAGCTACCATCGCTTCAGACTGTGTTACTAACTGCTTAATTGAACCCTCCCAACACCCCGGGATGATGTCACCACCAGTTTCCCCACAGTGTGGAGCAGGGAGTTGGCACAGCTGGCAGGTGAGTGATCCAGGCTTTGGTCCAGGCCTATCTGGTTCCAAGCCCACACGCCGAACTGTGGTGCTCGCCACACACTGGGGTGGCACACCGGCTCTGGAAATGGCAAGTGCCCAGTTTTTCACTAATAATAAAGGCTCCCGTTTCTGAATGCTTGTTCTGTGCCTTGCAGGGCCTTTCATGGAGTCCCCACAACGATCTTATGCAGGAGGTGGCACTGTCCCCGTTTCACAGACGACACATTCAAGGAAAGGAGCGTGTAGCCGTCCTGGTGGCTGGGGAGGCAGGACCTGGGACTCAGGTCTGTCTGACTCTAAAACCCACCTCCGTTCCTCAGACGTGAAGGCTCCTGGTGTTACCCGTCCCCAGCCTTCCGGCGTCAGTCCTGCTGTTCCCGGCTTCAGAGTCGAGTTTCCCAGTTTGCAGCTGGGTGACATTATCGCACGCAGTCAAGTGACTCGGGCATCAGCGTTTGTCGAAGCTTCCCCAGGAGGTTCGAATGTGCAGCCCAGCCTGAGAACAGTGGGCCGGAGGAAAAGGCACAGCATCCGGATCTTAGCATCAGCTCGTCTCACAAGACCCTCCAGGTCAGGGCCCTGTCCTCATCCATTTCACAGACCAGTGAGGAAACTGAGTCCTGGAAAGCTGGAGTGATATGACGAAGGAGCCAGGAAGCCAGGCTCGGAGTGGAGGCTGGAACTGGATCTTCCAACTTGAGAGCTGCCTCCCAGCCTTGAACGTGGGCATCATCTTCTCTTTCTGGGTGTCTCTGGCTGCTCATGGCTCCCCACTCCTGTGGCCTTGTCCCCCCTGGGCCACTTTCCTTCTGGTCAGTCTTGGTTATGTTACAGTCAGGGACTCTAAAGACTCCATAACCAAGGAATTGTGGAAAAAGAGGCACAAGGAGGGGTCACTGTCATGGGGAAGGGATGCCCTACTGCCCCCCAAATGCACTAGCATTTGCCACGTCCCAGCCTTTGCCTATAGCTTGTAGTGAGTCAGAGGAGGAAGTCGCACGGGGCCAAAATAGCATCTTTGTTACTGGTGGAGCTGAGCATGCAGAACGTGGCTTCCGTCTGGAGGCCAGAGTCTGAAAGCCCCCTGGTGCTTTGGCTTTGTAGTCAAGGATGCCACCCCAGGTCCCTCCACGGGTGGGACCCCAATGGAAGAGTGAGAGGGCTCGCGCTCCCTGTGAGCATGCGGCTCCCAAGGGACTGGGAATAGGAAGGGCAGGGCTGTACGGGTCTGCATCTCCTTCCAAACTCGGTCCAGAGGCTTGAGGGGCAGCAGGGGCCAGGGTGCTGAGCCAGGCCCCTCCATGGGAAGGGCAAGGCAGGAGTGACCTTCCGCATCCTTCACGAGTAGAGGGCGCGGAGTGGGCACTTGCGAGCGTCTGTGTGATGATGGAGAGCGTCTGCAATGGGAGGAGGGCAATGCTCGCTCTCCCAGGGCAGCTGAGGATCCCCCGAGGCTGAACCAACTGTGGGGAAGTGTGCTGCCCGCAGACACGCGAGCGTTTGTTAGGAGAGTGTGGGCGCCGGAGCTCTGGGCCTGTGTTCTAGTCTTGCTTGGGCTGTGTGTGTGGCCTCGGCCGTGCCACCTCTCTGGACCTCAGCCCCCTCGTCTGTAGAATGAAGATAAAGCCTGGCCTATTTCTCAGTGTCGTCCCGAGGATGCTGTGACAAGTGGCCAGGAGTGTGCCCGGGATGCTGCAGCCTCAGCATGCGTTTGGGATGGCTGCTTAGCTTTCCAGCTCTACAGTCCCTCACTTGGCACCTTAGCGGGGCGGTCCAGTCGGCTTGCCCTCCCTGGGATCAGGATGGCAGAGGGTTCCCCCCTGAGCAAGCCCCCAGCCGGCCACTGTGCCTGGGCCCGGCGAGCTGCACCCGCCTCCTGGCACGTGACAAACTGCAGAGCTACGCCCCGGGTATGTGTTTTCATCCCGCAGCCATAAAGTGGGATGAGGGAAGAATTTACAAGCAAGGCTATAAAGCAATAACAGCAAAGGGGCTGTTTCGTTGGGTTCAGGTGGAGGTGAGCGAGGAGTTCAGAAGTTCAAGACCTCCAGACGTTTCCTGGCCTGATAACTAACCCCCCCTACCCGCTCCCCGCCTGGAACCAGCTAGTGTCCCAGCCGCGGAGGCTTCTCTTGGCTTGAACAAGGGGGTCTATTGTCGATGGTTCTCAGCTTGGACTGATAAACACCTGTGGGCTTGGCTGGTGCCCCCAAGACAGGCACTGGGGGTGGGGAGCCACCCTCTCGGGCCCTTGCCTGTGTGCCACCTGCAGAGCCTGTCCTCTTTGGCTCCTGGCCCCACTCGGAGTACCACAGGGAGGGGGAAGAGCATGGCCAGAGAACTCAAGCAAGCCCTGCCATCTGGGGTCCGACAAGCCTGCCTTCATGTCCTGGCTCCCACTTACCGGCTGTGTGACCTTGGGCAAGTCCCTCTACCTCTCTGGGCCTGATTCCTCATCCGTCCACAGGGAGGACAACACCTTGTGTAACTGAGATCACAGCCTGGCACACAGCTGGATAATGAAAGGAGCTCTCTGGTCTTCCCTTTGCCATCCTTCTCTTCTCTCTGGTGGTACCCTCCACCTTCCCAGGACTCAGAGAGGTGGACCTGAAGGGGCCTTGGAATCATCCTGGAGTAGATGTGAGGGGGAGAAGCAGGAGCCCCAAGAACTGAGTTCTGGTTCCACCCTGGATAATTCCTTGCTCTGTGACTTCAGGCAAGTTGCTTAACCTCTCTGAGTCCCAGTTTCTACCTTCGCAGGAGGCAGATTTTGGTACCAACCTTCTGAGGCTGTTCGTCTAGACACCCCACCGGCTGCTGAGCCTGTCCTAGAGGAGGCCTTCGATAAGGACATTTAAAGGTGGGCGAACGAGGCCTGGAGAGGTGGGGAACTTTCCCAACGTCTGAAGAAGGATGGTACTTCCTGCGTGTCCTCATTGGGGTTGCTCACGTTTTAAAAGACAGAATCAAGTGTCATTGGCGGGACTGATCTGGTGGCATCGCCAAAGTGGCCAGCCACAGAAACCTTAGTGTTAAAGCTTCTTCCTCACTGCAAGAGTCCAGCGGCATTGTGGGGACTCTTTGCGGGAAGAGGGGGTTTGCGAAGGACGGCCTGCGGCAGAAACCCCGTCCACTGCCTGTTTTTGTAAATAAAGCTTTATTGGAACACAGCCACGTGCACTCATTTACGCATCATCTCTGGCTCCTTGAGCTACAAAGGGCAGAGTTGAGTAGTTGCTACAGAGACCACAAGGCCTGGGAAGCCTAAGATATTGACTACCTGATCCCTAACAGAAAACATTGGAAAGCCCTGTGCTGGTGGTTGGGGTCTGTGCTCAAGTCCACCGTCCACCCTTCATTTTCAGGGGAGGAAGCTGGGGTCAGAGACTTGTCCACTGCCACACGTCTCTGCGTAGCTTCTTAGGATGAGGGACAACGTGCTTAGCTCAGTGTTCTTCTCACTTGCGGTCACGCCAGAGGGGGGCAATGGCGGCCGTGGTGGAAGTGATCTGCCAGTCCCCGTAGCTGCCCCACCGTGGGTGAAATGCTCTGCAGCTGGTGAAGCAGGTCCCAAGCCCCTGTCTGTGTCCTCAGTCCTCACAGCCACCCTCGTAGGCAAGGACCCGTGTCAGTCAATGCCGCGTGAGTGAAAGCATAAGGGAATCCTGTCGCGTATTTTAGAGGGAGCACTGGAGCACCCCCGGCCGGCCTTGGCCCGTTCAGAACTCAGATCCCGGCCTGCTGCCTCCTGGCTTCTTCATCAGACTCAGAGCCCTCAGGGTCCCTCTGCGTCGGAGACACAGTTCAGGTAGCTGGGCACGCCTGGCGGTGCTCTGGCCCCCGGCCTGTGATGGAGTCCCTCACCCTGGCTCTCTCCCAGAGTTCTCCCCTGTTGATGCTGGAGGCCCACGAAGCCCACGGTGGCTTTATCCACGGGTCATGCCCCGAAACGTGGAGTTTCACGGAACTCTTTAAGGACACCTCCTTGAGTGAGTCATTGGACAGAGCGTTCTCCTGTCGTAAAGAGGTTGTGTTGGTGGCATGCCAGCATTGGCTTCATGAATCTGGGGCTTCAGCTGTTGGCGTCTGTCACTCCTTCCTCCCACACGCACCAAACTCAGGAGGCTCCCCATCCCGGGGGGCCCTTGGAGAGCTCTGGGATGCCTGTCACAGGGAGCCTGGCTCGAGGCCCGCGTGGGTCTGAGACACGGGCAGCTTGAGGCCCTGTTTCTTTGGACTGCCTCTGTGGGCCGGGGCGCCATGTGGGCAGAAGGGAGGGCAAACGCCCTGGAGCCGGGCAGACTGGGTCTGAATTTGAATCTGTCAGTGGCTGCGTGGCTTTGAGCCTGTTCTGGGACCTCTGGGCATCCTTTCTTCATCTGTAAATGAGGACGATGAGGACTCCCCCGATTTGACTCACGGGCACTGGAGTTTCTTCCAGATGCCGGCAGCTGCCAAGTGGATTAAATGCAATAATTCTCCCAAAGGGTCTGGGCCCAGCAAGCCCCCTTTTGAGATCTGTTTGTGTTCTTGTCCTCAGTCCTGGCTTCTTGACTTTCCCTTCTCTGGGGCCATAGAAATGGTCTGGCTGTTTGCACAGAATCCTGGGATGGGCCCGAGGGAGAGTGGCAAGGATAGAGAGAATAGAGACCTTGACCGGGGAGGAAACACGGAGGGATCAGGGCTGTTGAGCTGGGGAAGACGAGGCTCATGGAAACACAATCCCTTAAGCCAGCATGCAGGAGGGGGTATGGAAAAGGGCAGAGACACGGGGGGCACGCGGAGTGGACGGCCTGGGCTCCAGGCTCCCATCCGCCACCTGGGAGCTGTGCAGCTCTGGGTGGGTGACTGGTCAGTGTGTCCCCTGTGCCCTGGGATAATCACAGACCCTCCCTCACAGGCTGCTGTCAGGATAGGATGCTGTCATCCATCAGAATGGAGCCTGGCTGTGGGAAGTGCCCACCAAGGTGGGTGTTATGATGCTAGGGGCGCTGAGGGCAGAGCTTGGTGAGGAGGGCAGGGCAGAGCAATGGTTAGGTCCATCGAAGTCCTTGGCCTTTGGGTCAGACCGTCAGGGTTTGAGTGCTCCATCTGTTCCTTGCACTTCTGGAAAAATGATGTATCTTCTCCAAAACCAGATCCTCGCTGTGGAAGAAGCACGTGCTGACCTCATGGGGTGCTTGAGAGGTTTTGTTGCGATCATGTATGAAAAATGTTTAGCACAGAGGCTGGCACAGAGTAGGTGTTCAATAAATGGTAACCGTTATTACGACTCTTATCAATAGATGAACGGGTTGCAGGGGTGAATTTCAGCTCAGCCTAAAGAAGGGCTCTGGATGGAATTCCACCTCCAACAGTGGGGGCTGGCTGCCCCGGCAGGTAGTGAGTACCTTGTGAAGGGAGGCACTCAAGCAGGGGCTGAGTGGTCACTTGTTAGGGATGGAATGGAAAACATCCACTGTTGAGGGGAGGCTGCACCAGATCACATCCGGTGTACCTTTCAGCTTGAAAATAAGCCTCTTTCTCAAGGCTCGTTGGCTGGTCCAGCCAGAGGGGTTCACCCGAGGGGGGTGTTTTCCTGACTGTGTGGGGGAAAATATTAACATGTGTCCCTAGGAAAAAAATGTCCATAGTCAAATAAGGTTGGGAAGTACTGCATACAATGGCGCATCTTAGAAAGTCACATGCGTATCAGCAAATTCAAGGCTCTGAGAAGTCCTGCAAATAAAAAGAAAATACACACTCACCTTTGTGCACATAGCACAATGACATTCAAGGACTTAGCAGAACTGTGGAGGAAGTTGCTTACGATCTGACTCTCCTCCTGGAAAGCAGATGCGGAGAGCATGTCGCTCTTGTTTGCTGTTGAATCCTCAGCACCAGCGCGGCCCCCAGCGCATAGTAGGTGCTCAGTGAGCGCTGCTCAGTGAATGAACATCTTGGAAAGTCACCCGAAAGTTGAAACTGAACTTTGCTCTAGGGCCGTAAATGCAATTTCAGAGATCACACACGGGATAAGAGAACAACTTTGTCCCGGGCTTGATTGCGTCGTTAGGAAATTTTCAAGGAAGGACCCGAGCCTGGAGAATCATGGTTCCTGGAATTTCACACCCAAGGGCTTCTCAACTCTGTTCCAGGCGTAGTCAGCTGCTGCTCCCACCAGACTTCTCTTCCTGCCGCTGGGATTTCGTTCACGCGGTTGCCCCTCTGGACAGCCAGCCGTCCATTTCTCCCCGTCTCTGTCTCTCTCCCTTAGTAGCTGGGAATCCACTGCACCTTGAAGAGACCTTTTCAGACCCATCTCTCACCCTTCACTGAACTCCTTTGGCAGAGTTAATTTTGCCACACTTTTAGGCCATTTCCTTGGGATTGAACTGTTTTCGTTGCCTGTTTCCTCCACAAGGTGCCACGTTTCCCGAAGGCCACGTGTCCCGTCTTCTAACCTCAGGGTGCGGTCCAGGGCTGACACACGAGCTTAGTACAGTGCTTCTCGGGACCATTAGCCGAACACTTGCAGTGTGCCAGGGACCATGCCAAGTGGCCTCATCCGTTGCCTTATCAAGCCAATAGTTCTCTTATCACTCCCATTTTATAGATGAGGACACTGGGGCACAGCCGGGAAGTGGTGGTGGAGCTGGGACACAAGCCTGGGACTTCCAGAATCTGGGCACTTAACACATCACCCTGGATGGATCCAAACCCACAGGGACCGGCGGGATGAGCCTGTCTTCTCATTTCTTTGCTCCTTGGACTAAGGTCACATTCACGATAGGAACGTGTATGTATTGGAAAGAGCGAGGACTCTGGAGACACATGTCCCTGGGTTCCAGGCTGGCTTCACTGTCTACTGTCCTTTGACCTTGGGCATGCTGTTTCTTGTCTCTGAGAGCAGGATTCCTCTTCCTCGTGGTGAAGACAACAGCAATCCCAGAGGGCTGTGGGGGACCGCGGCTGATGGGAGGCGGTGCGCACAGCGCCCGGCTCACTGGGGGCATCTGACACATTATTTATTCCCTTCCCCCTCCCTCCCTTTCAATGCTTTAAGCACCTCTAAAATCTTTACCTGATTTTGACTATGATCTTTGTAAATTTGGGGATTTAAACAAATCTCCAGCTTCTAGCATATGGTGAGCATCCCACAGTGATTGGTGCATTCATGTAAGTTGTGTTCAGGGGAAAGGTCTCATGCAATTTCACCCGAGCATGGGATGAAGGAGGCAGAGACCCAAGTTTGACTCCTACCCTCCTTCTACCTCACACTGACCCTGCAACTGGGCGACTCATCAACCTTATGGAGCCTCGGGCTCTTTACACGCACAATGGAGGAAAGAAAACTCATCGCGCTGGGTTATTTTGTCCTCTCTTTCTTTTCCCCACCCCAGCTTTATTGAGATATAATTGACATATAACGTTGTGTAAGCTTAAGGTACACAACATGATGACTTGATATATGTGTATATTGCCAAATGATTACCCCAATAAAGTCAGTTAACACCTCCGTCACCTCACGTAATTACCATGTTTTTGGTGTGAGAACATTTAAGATCGGTTTTCTTAGGATCTTTCAAGTACATAACACAGCATTGTTAACAGTGGTCACCATGCTGTATGTTAGATCTCCAGGACTTAGTCATTTCATCCTTGGTGGTTAGTACCTTTTGACCAAAAACTCCCCATTTCCCCCCACCCCCAGCTCCTCCAGTAACTGCCGATCTACTCTCTGTTTTTCTGAGCTTGGCTTTTTTTGATTCCACATATAAGTGAGAGCATATGGTATTTGTCTTTCTCTGCTTGACTTATTTTACTTAGCGTTCACTGAGTTAAAGAATTAAATGCAATAAAAAAGTTAGCAATTTGCACAGTGCCCAGCACATACTTAGTGCTAAAAGTCATCAGGTTTGATAATAATAGTTATTCCCATTTTCATGCTAATTAGTCAAAGGGGAAGAAATGGATGCCAGAGAGGTCAGGCTATTTACCCAAGATCACCCAGAAAAGTCTAGAAGGAGTTGGCGTGAATTGCAGGTCTCCTCATTCATGTGCTGTGCGCTGCACAAAGGCAGGGGGAAGACCTCGGTAAACATTATTCATTCAACAAACATTTGTCAAAGGCCTACTATGCACCAGGCATTGTAGTGTGAGCTAGAGGCCCCTAGTCACCCAGGACCTAGTCCTTCCCTCAAGAAGCTGACAGCCTAGAGAGCAAGAGGGACGAAAAGAAATATTAACACAGTGAGGTCGCTACTGTGTTCTGGGTATCTGGGATGCTTTTGATCACCTAACCAGGTCTGAGGGGCCAGACACAGCTTCCTGGTGGAGAGGACAAGGAGCTAAGCTTTGAAGTTGGAGATAACTGTTCAAAGAAAGGAAGGGATGGTTGTTCTTGACAGAGGGAACAGCATATGCAAAGGCACAGAGATGTGAAAAACATAATCCAGACATCTGGTTCTGGGAGTATGGCATGGAGGCGCTGAAAGATTTTCAGGACGGGTGGTTTTGGAGGCTGGCCCCAAGAGCGCTGTGGAGAGGTACCGAGTGCATGATTCTGGAAGCTGGGGGATGAACCACGAGGCTGGAGATGATGAAATTGGAAGCTGGGTGGGGGCCGATGGCCAGGAAAAATGTCCTTTCCTGTGGCACATAAGAGCCTCATTTTTTAAGGCCCCTTTCCAGAAATCCCCATTGAGAACCACTTCAGGGAAAGAAGATCAGCAACCTTTTTGTCTTCGAGGGCAGCGGGGCCGAGAGGAGAAACAGCTGAATGCAGCAGGAGGCAGCCCCGCTGCCCTCTGGAGTGCCAGCTCCTCTCCTGTCCCACCAAGACCAGCTGGGAAGGTGGAAATGGCTTTGTCCTTACACCTGGGGAACCCCTGGGGAGGAGCGCGGGCTCCCCACGCTTGGAGTGTGGAGTGAGGGGTGAGGGAGATTGGACATAAACTTTGCTGCATCCATCACCTCTGTGCTGTGTGAGTGGCTGCAGCAAACATGCGGTCCTTTTGTCATTTAAAAAAATCAATAGAATGAATAAGAAGGAGGAGAGAAGGACTGGATTCTAGTCCTCTTGATACTATCGTGTGACCCTGAGCCCTGGCCTCTCTGCCTCCTCCTCTGCTGTAAAGTGATGCGTTTGCGTGAGTGATGTCTCAGGGCGATTATTCCCCATCCTTTGTCCTCTAATGGGCCCCCCCAGCATGCTCAATCCCAGGAGCCTCCTGCATGCGGGAGGCAGGGCTAGCATGCCACTGACCCCTATGTGCTTCTCCCAGAGGGCTCCTTGGCCATCCTTCCTGACCCTGGCCAGCAGGGCTGTGAGCCAGAGGGATGCAGAAGGAAGAGTATCTGTGAGGAAGGTTAAGACCTCCCTGAGAGCCAGGGCCTGGCAGTGAGCACAGCCCTGGGTCCCCTGCACGCCCTGGCCTCACTGACTGAGGACCCCTGGGCATCCTGCCTTCATAGAGGGCTCCTTTTCAGAAGCCATTGAAAGCCATGGCAAGATATGGCACGAGGCTGTGGGCTCTGGAGCCCATAGAGGGCTATCTGTCTGACCAAGCAAAGCCAGAAAGGAGAGCAGGCGGCGCTGGTTGTGGGTGGCAGCTCCCTGGGGAGTCATCGTTGAGCGGTTTGATGTGGTACCCAAGGCTTCAAGAGAGAGATTTTCCAGTTTTCCCCTCTTATTCTAGAGATGGGGACACTGAGGCCCAGGGGTGTAGGGGCCGGATCCACCCAGCAGGTGAGGAAAGCTCAGCCGGAATCCAGAATCTTCCCATTACTAGTCCAGAACCCTCCTTCCTCTGCCCTGGCCTGCATTGTGACCTCGAAGAGTGAGCTGTGGGATGGTGACACGGAGAGCAAATTGCTAAGCAGTTGCCCCCACATGCAACCTGAAATGTGTGACCCTCAGCCCCCAGTGAGCATCAAGGTGGTAAGGCATCACACCAAATTTCCCTGGGGGGTGTGCGCTCCAAGATCCGGGCCATTCAAGGAGGAAAGATTTCATCGCACATGATGGAACAACTTTAAGTTCCAGTTTTACTCATGGGAAGTGTTCTTGGGCAGCATTTCCCGCTGCCGTGGAAGGGAATATGTGCCATCTCAGAACACAGTTGGCATCAGGGAGTTTGTGAGCTGTGCTCCCTGCTGCCGAGGGACTCCGCAGATGCCGCCTGATCTCCGCTTGGGCGTAAAATTCCAGTTTATCAGCACTAGAGCTACGGAAAGCCTCCTTCTGAGGGAGCTGGGCTGGAGAGGTGGGCGCCTTCCCTGCTCTTCACGAGGCAAACGGGCGGGCGGAGCAAGTCTGATTGGGGAAAATTGGTTCCGAGGTGAATGCCGCCGGCAGTACGCAAGTGCAACGTGACCGCAATTTCTTTCAGCAAGAATGATGCAAATAGAGAGGAGACCAGACAGAAGAGCTGAGAGATGCTGGGGCTCCGATTAGCCTGAAGAGTCAAAAAAGGCTTCTGTGGTCTCTGGTAATGGAAGCCCCTGGCCGAGAAGGAAGACAGCCTGTGGGATGGGGTTCTTATCTCTTCTGAACCACCGAATCTTCTGCCTATGGGCCCTTTTTAAATTGATGAAACAAAATACAGAAGATTGGAAAGGAAACCAATTATGCTGAAATTCAGCTGTCGAAACAGCAAAACGTTTGTGATACTGTAGTACAGATGTGTGCTTCTTTACTAACACATGAAATATTTTGAGATATCTGCAACAACGCTAAAGGAAAAAAAATGTCTACGGGGACAAAGTCACGGGTACTGTGACTACATTGCTGTGTCATTTGCTGTCTGCCGCCGCCATAGGAGGAAATGCTACATCCTAGCTAGAGGTTAGTGAAAACACAGATGCACATGTCTGTGGGATGTGGGTGTATAGCAAGGAAACGGTCAGAGCCAAAGGCTCAAAAAAGTTGATGTTTTGAATAAATGGGTGGCAGTTAAGTTTAAATGGAAAAGTGCTAAATAACGCCCCCATTTGCTTTATGAGATCTTCTTTTCTGAATCTTTGCAAAACTTTTTAATATGGTAAATGTGTCAAATATATATTTTGTAATAAAGATAACTTTTTTTTCAACACAGGAAGGAACATAGACTTATTTCTCCCTCTGTTAAACCGCAGTTAACGTGTAAGTCTACCGCTTGGCTCTCGGGACCTCGACGTATTATACCCCAGGTCCAGGAAACTCCTCTGTAAGGAAATGATCTGTTGAAGGTTAGATGCCCCTTCGCATGAGCCCCCCCAGACCCCAGAGCATGCGTGGTGTAGAGTCAGAAGAAAGCCCTTTGGAACAGGAATCTCTACTACTTACTGTGGGCGACCAGGACTTTTACTTGAGTCTCATTTTTTGCAATCTACATGGTGGGGATTGTAATCCGACTCCACAGGGATGTGAAGAGGATGAACGGAGTCGGGGCTTAACAAACGTGGGTTCCCTCGAGGTCCTGTAGGTTGTGCACAACCTGTGGAACTGCAGGGCATGGCCCTTATCTCCTTTGACTGCAAGAGTCCTCCTCCGCATTTTATTGAGATATCATTCACATATAAAAATGGCAAGTATTTCAGGTGTACAATGTGATGGTTTGATAAAAATACACATTGTGAAGTGGTTACCGCAGTGCAACTAATTAGCACGTCCCTCACGTTACACAGTTACTTTCTTTTTGGTGTGGTGAGAACACTTAGGATCTACTCTCTTAGCAAGTTTCAAGAATAGCACTGAGTATTGTTAACTATGGTCACCAGGCTGTACATTAGATCCCTAGAACTTACTCATCTCGTAACAGAAACTTTCTGCCCTTTGACCAAACTCTCCCCGTTTTCCTCACCTCCGTAGTCCCTGGTAACCATGGTTCTACTTTTTAGTTCTCTGAGTTTGACTATTTTAGATCCCCCATATAAGTGAGACCATACAGTGTTTGTCTTTCTCTGTCTGGCTAATTTCACTTAGCATATTGTCCTCCAGGTTCATCTCTGTTGTCGCAAATGGCAGGGTTTCCTTCTTTCACTTAGCTTGTTTCCCATCCTGTCTGTTGTGAATAACCCTGAAATGAACATGGGAGTGTGGACACGTGTAGCTCTTGGGTTACTGATTTTGCTACCTTTGGCTATGCACCCAGAAGCGGGATTGCTGCATTATATGGTTCTTCTATTTTTAATTTTTTCAGGAACCGCCATGCTGTTTTCCACAGTGGCTGCACCAATTTACGTTCCCACCAACAATGCACTAGGCTTCCCTTTTCTCCACATCCTTGCCAGAACTTGTCATCTGTTGTCTTTTTGGTAAAAGTCATCCTAACACATGTGAGGTGAGATCTCATTGTGGTTTTGATTTGCATTTCTCTGAGGATTAGTGAGGTTGAGCACCTTTTCATGTGCCTACTGGCTGTTTGTATGTCTTCTTTGGAAAAATGTCTATTCAGTTCCTTTGCCCATTTTTTAATTGGATTATTAGTTTTTTACTATTGAGTTGTTGTGTTCCTTATATATTGTGGATATTAACCCTTTATTGGATAGATGGTTTGCAAATATTTTCTCCTGCTCTGCAGGTTGCCTTTTCATTTTGTTCATAGTTTCCTTTGCGGTGCAGAAGCTTTTTAATTTAATGTAGTCCCACTTGTTTATTTTTGCTTTTGTTGCCTATGCTTTTGGTGTCACACCTAAAAATGTCATTGCTAAGACTGACGTCAAGGGGCTTTCCCCCTACATTTTCTTCTAGGAGTTTTATGATTTCAGGTCTTACGTTCAAGTCTTTAATCCATTTTGAGCTGATTTTTGAGAGTGGTGTAAGAGAAGGATTCAATTTCATTCTTTTGCATTGTATGCAATTTTCCCAACACCGTTTTTCGAAGAGACTATCCTTCCCATTGTGCCTTCTTGGCACTCCTGTAATAGATTAGCTTACCATCTATTTGTGGGCTTATTTCTGGGCTCTCTATCCTGTTCCATTGGTCTCTGTGTCTGTTTTTACGCCAGTACCACGCTGTTTTGATTACTATAGCTTTGTAACATAGTTTGAAATCAGAACACGTGATGCCTCCAGCTTTGTTCTTCTTTCTCAGGAGTGCTTTGGCTATTTGGGGTCTTTTGTGGTTCTATACGAATTCGGGATTGTTTTTCTTTTTTGTGAAATATGCCATTGACTTTTTGATAGGGATGACTGCAAGACTCTTGGTTATCCTGAGGCTCTGGAGGCAGGTTGTATATATCAGTGCCACAGGATTTGGTTAAATGATTTCCTACTGAGAATTTACAAGGATGTACAGATGCTCCCATGAGGGGGTCTGAAAGTGGGGGTGAAAGAGTACAAAGACTATAGAAAATATTTTATTTTTATCTCCCAGGAACTTTTTAGTCTAAGCATATGGTAGCTATGAGGTCATTAGCATCTACTATGGATTAGACATGTTGGGTGACTCTCTGTACCTCTGTTTCCCATAGATAAAATCGGAATACTGTTAGTGTCTACCTTCTAGGGCTCTTAGGAGGGTTCAATGAATTATGATTAGAAGGTGCTTAGAATGGCACATAGTACTGTATCTGTGAGTGCTAAATAAGTATATAGTTACTTATCCATATGGCATCTTTGAAAACTCGACTTATGGTTTCCGATAGTCAGATAAGGAAACTGAGACCTGAGCCTAAGACCGTTAACACTGTTTGAGATCTTTGACCTTGTGCTGCTCACTCAGGGGAGCCATCATGGATTCCCAGAACTGGAAGGATGCAGGGGGTTGTCTAGGCCACCAGATGCTGGAACCTGCTGTACCTTTCCACTCTCACCCACAGTGGTCTCTCACTCAGTGCTCCCCCACTCTGGCCTGCCTTCCGTTCTTCGAACACCCCCAAATTATTCCCACTCCAGAGCCTTCGGTCTTGCCACACTGTCCGCCGGGGACTCTGCCCCCACTTTTCTCAGGGCTGGCATCCTCCTGTTGCTTATGTCTCAGCTCACGTAACTTGATCCCCTAGAGGCTTTGCTCGGTCTTTCTGACTTAATTAGCCCCTCTCCCATTACTACCACATCACCCATTTAAAATCTTTATATTTTCTGAAATGATTATGTTTATTTTTATTTACTCTGTTTTTCTCTGTTTCTCTTTCCTCCCCATCAGAATAGAGGCTCCAATACAGAAGAAAGTTTATCTAATTTGCTCATCATTGTTTTTCCACCTTCAAATAGTGCTTTGAACAATACAGATTCTCAAACATTTCCTAATTGACTGAGTACTGCACCCCCAGGGGGCCGTTCAGCTTCGGCTCATAGGCGCGTGCTGTGAGCGAGCTCCTGCCTTCCTGAGGTCACCTGTGCTGCTGTCTGTGGCTCTGACTGTTAGAAAGCCCCTTTTTAACTGGATAGATTCTGCCCCTTTGCTCCCCACAGAAGTCTCTTCCTGCACCTTTGGACGTGAGCTTTCGTTGGTGGCCCCATTTTTGGTTAGTCAAAAGATTCTCTTTGTCCTTCCTTTCCCCTTTCACATGATCCCTCAGGGGAGACATAAAAATGGAGATTGTCCTCCTTTATCTTCCAAAGGTGTCCACAGATGGCTGAGTGCTCACTCTTACTGTGCGAATACCTGTCCTAACCAGGGGCGTGTGTGCCACGAAACAGAACCCCACTCCACCTAACTTCAGCCCAAGAATGAGAGGGAGGCTTGGAGAAATAGATCCTCATTTGTAGAGGTTTATTGTGCTATTCATAGATTTCCTGTGGGGCTGAAAAGATTCAGTGGTCAAAGTCTAAATACACTGGGTTTACCTGAGTTAAACTTTCCTGTAGACCCTGGTTTCTTTCCTATAGATCTTTCCAGAACCTCTGAGATGCAGTGGACTCTGCGATGCTCTGAGAGCCTTTCCCAGTGCACAAATTTCCCAAACCGATTCACCCCAGGAATACTTTTCATCAAACACCTCTGAACATCTCATGAACCACAGATGTCCGGGGTTTCTAGTTTGGGAAGCTCTTTACTAGAAGTTTCTTTAGTCTTTCTAGCTCTAAGATTTCATGATTCTGGAGAGGAACCTTCTGGGGATAGAATATTTTTCTCCTGCTAAATCCACAAGGGTGGGCCTGGTTTGCCCACGTCTGATGAACTAAATTCCTTAAATTTTTCCTTTTTCCCATCGCCCTGGGCAGCCATCTTTCTTCCTTGTCTGCTCGTGTCATTCCCCCAACCAGGTTCTTAGTTTATGACCCCCTTCAAACACTATCTCAGGATTCTTGGGGAGATAAGAATCGCCAGGTAATTGTTTGGGAGCTGTAAATGACTTAAATTGGTTAGGATTCTAATTACCACGAAATGACTTTATTGCCTCCTGGCGATGATAACAGGGCTGTAACCTTCCTCCCCTGGGGAGTACAGGGCCCCACCCCCAGGGGTCACACAGCGGTCAGGGCCCTGGCACCTGGGGAAGAGGAGAGAGGCCTGCTTCTCCCAAACCCCAACCTCTGACAGCGCCTGGGAGCAGCCTGGGCTGGTGGAGGGGGTGACCCCACAGAGTCCTTGTCTGCTCCTCCCCTCCCACTGTCACTCCATTGACTGCCTGGGGAGCTTGGTAAGCCCCTGCCACTCTGAGTCTTGATACTTGTCTACAAACAGTGCTCTGCTATCCCATATGGAATCCTGGAGCCCAGGCCCCTTTATTTATTCTAGCTGTCCAGAAGTTTACCGTGGGGGCGGGTATTGTGGGGGAAAGCATATATGTAACTAGTCATGATACAGGATTTATTCGTTCATCTATCCATCTATTCTCAAATATTTGTTGAGCATTTACCATATGCTAGAAAGGAAAACAGACACAATGCATAAGGGGAAGATTCTATATAATTATTATATATTTGGGAATATCCATATGAATATATTACAAATTTATATATATATATACACACACACACGTGTATGTATAAATATTGGTTATATATAGTGGTTAAAACCTTTGGCATCAGGCAAATCAGACTTCAAATTAGACCTCGGCTGTGTGACCTTAAGTAAGTTGCATCCCCCTCTGATGCTTATGATTTCTGTGTCATAGGATTGCCATGGGAATTAAAACATTTGGCACCTGGTGGGTCCTCAATACGTGGGGGCCGCTGTTATCATAATAAAGGTACACAGTGTTGTGGGAGTGGAAAGGAGGAGCCGTTATAAAAGATAATATGTCGTTTATCTTTGATATCTGTAAAGATAATATGATCTCTTTCTAAACTGCCAACTCATAGGCATATAAGAGCCACCAGCATATTCTAAGCACTTGTAGGATGTTAGTATTTTGAAGAGGAGATCAAGGGCAGTGGGGGGAGGGCACCGTTTGGGTTGAGCCCCGAACAGGAGCAGAATTCCAATAGCTGGGGGAAGGGGAGGGCATGCCTAGCCAAGGACAGTGCAGGGCAAAGGGCGTGAGATACGAATGTTCCCGGAGCCTCAGGTGATTTACTGTGGTTGGAAGGCAGAGCTCACTGAGGGCTGCGGGAGAAGAGGAGGCTGGAGAGGAGTGGGGAGAAGGGGTCTTTGGGAAACCTCGCCTGTTCGCTCTTTGCGTTGACCTTCAACTTGTCTTCCTATAATTTCCTATTGGTCCCAGTGTTGCCCTCTGGGCTGCATGGAGCAGGTCTTCCCTCTTCCTCCAGACAAGCCCTCAGACATCTGAACCCAGGGTTGGACGTCCCGGAACTCCTCCTCTGCATTGCAAACGTCCCTGGTTCTTTCACATGACCCTCAGGACACTAGGTCTTGAGACATTCTGCCTTCCAGGTCATTTTTTCTGTTCTGTTCCTCCTTTTTTTTTTTTTTTTAATGAGTGGCTTCTGGATTAAAATTTCTTTGTAATGGAAACTTTCTAGCATATTCCGAAGTAGAAAGGATAGCTTACTGAACCCCCACGTGCCCATCGACAAGTCTCAACCACTATCAACATTTTGCCCGTCAGATTTTCTCTCTTCCCGCCTCCTCTCTTTTGTGTGTGTGTTTGCTGGAGTATTTTAAAGCAAATCCCAAGCATTGCGCCCTTTAATCCCTAAGATTTTAGTATGCATCTCTTACAAAAAGGGACATTGAAAAACCAGGCCTTGTTATTTTGACAACGCAATTAACAGAAAATGTCAATATCCTCTATTACTTGGTCCATAGTCAGAGTTTCTTGATTGTATCTAAGAATTTTTTTATGGCTATTTTTTTAAAATCAGCATCCAAAAAGGATTCTTATATTGCATTTGCTTGTTATAGCTCCTAAGTTTCTTTTATTCTACGATAGTTCATTTCCCATTTTTTCTCCATGCCATAGATTTGTTGGAGAAACAGAATCATTCGTTCTGTTGACTGTCCCATATTCTGAATGTGGCTGATTGCTTCTTCGTGTATTTAATTTGTCCTTCTATCTTCTGTATTTCCCGTAAATAGGTAGTTAAGTCTAGGGCATGATTGGAGTCAAGTTCAATTTTTTAGGCGAGAACAATTCACAGATGATAACTGTGTGCCCGCCACCGCTTATGTCAGGATTCACACAGTGGCGTGATGTTCTGGTCTTAGTGACACGAAGGCTGATGGGGGTTCAGACGGTGTCAGCCTGGTCTCTCCACAGGTCATCTCTTCTGAACAGAGTCCAGTTGGTGTACACTTCTCTCTTAAGAGGAAGCAGCAAGAAGGGAAGGCGTCACTCCAGCTGGGGCTGGATTATAGAGAAGGAGTATCACCTCCCTCAGTCTATACCTAATGCTTCTATTCACACAGCTGAAGGCCCCATTACCTCCTTCAGGGCGGCGGCACACTGCTACCTCCCACCAAGCCCACTGTTGAATAAATTATCCAAAGCTTTTTCTCATGGGCTGTTGCTAAGCTACCTCTCTTTCTTCATGAACTTTCCTCGTTGGTTTTCTGGTCCCAAGTGAACATTATATTTATACATATAAGCCTTACATATATTACAAATATGTAATATTTATATATCTTATAGTGTTCAAAGTGAAATTTCATCTTGTTTTAGCTGACTCTTCGAGCTTCATTTCCCTTGTGGTTTTGTCATTCTAGGAAGGCTGATAAGAGAAGGGACTGCCGAGAGCACTGATCTTAGCTCCCTCGCTTTGTGGATGAGGAAAATGAAGAACAGAGAAATTTCCTTTTTTGAATTAAGTTGCTGGCGGTCACGTACCGTGGGGTAGCCTGTTACACGGGCGACCTGGTGAACACACTTCTGGTCTTCACTTGATTGTGTAGTCCCCGCCCACATGGGCCCTGAGTGTGGCCATGCGACTTTCTTTGGCCAATGAGACCTTAGCAAGTGATGTCAGCAGAGGCTCCGTAAGCACTTAGATCCTGTGCTTGTCTTCTTGGAAATCTTGCTCTGGGAATGCGGAACGCTGAACGCTGATGTGGAGGGATTCGAGTGGCTGAGAGCACAGATGTGGGTACAGAGTGCTGTGGTTAGAGAGACAGGCAGATGGCTGTCCGCATCCAGCTGCTCCGTGAACAGGGACAGCAGAGGGCCGACCTTCTTTGGAGCATCTCAGAGCAAAGTGTTCTCTTGAAATCCATCGATACAGCCTCAAGGCTTCAACTTCAGCAAATGAACCAAGGAAGATCCAGACGTGCTCTGGCGGGTTTGGAAGCAAGGAATGGAGACCCCAGATGCAATAGCCTGGTTTGAACACGGCATGGGACACACACAGCAAGCGAAACTGGACCAAGTCTGTCCCTTGGTCACACTGCTTTGAGGATCCTCACCAGAGCTTTAGTACAAACAGGGTGACATGGCTATTAGGAAATGCAGCCTGTCCCTGACAATTTGCTGAGTCCAAGTTTGCTGAGAAAGCTCCATTGAGTTCTCTTTCCAGGTGGCTTGTGGGTTCTGCCATCTGCAGCCCATCATTTTGTTGTCTCAGATTACAGAACCCATTCTGGTACTGTCTGAATAGGTATCTGGACTGTGTAGGTGGCCCCCACCAGATTATCCCAAAGAAGATTTTGGGATCTAGCTTGGCATAGAAGAAAAATACAGCCCCAGACATCCTTAGTCCTGTGTTCATGTGCCATGCCTTAGATTCAGGGGCAGGTTCAGGTTTTGTGGAGCCTAAAGTTTATGTAATTTGTTTTAAAAACAAGAAAATGCAAAATTGCAGATGTCAAATTCAACCTGGAGATCTTAGAAGAGCCCTGTGCAAGTGAGGGGCCCTGAAGCTTAATCTTTATAGTATTTCAGCAAATCCATCGCTGTTTCCATTTATACAACCATTCCTTCAGCCAGAGTGTTCTTTCTCCTACTTCCTCACCTCTCAAACTCCTACTCATCCTTCAAGGCCCAAGCTAAATGCTGCCTCCTCTGGGAAGCCTTCTCTGGTTTCCTGGGCAGATTGAGTCACCTCTGTATAATGCTCCCACCTGGCTTCATAGGATTCATATTCCCCCAGGTCCTAATGCTCTGCGTAAGTGTCTGTCCCCTCCTGCTAGACTGTCTACTCTTGAGGCCAGGGACTGTGTCTTTGTTTCTCTGGCACCCAGAAGAGGACCCCGTAAGTGTCTCTGGGGTGGATGAACCCTTGTTGGATCCTGGAGATTACCCATTCCATTGTCAGACTCAAGGTCAGTTGGTGGCTCCCCTAAAGCTGGAACATGCCTGGCATGGAGGAGAAACAGTGAAGATCAATTGTGATTTGAGATCTTTCTCTCTGACACACACACATACACAAGCACACGCATGTGTGCACACGCACACACATGCACGCATACCCCCAGACTCAACAGCTTCGTAAGATGATCCCAATGGGCAGGGCTCTGTTGTAAGAAGTGGACAAAACCTATTGCGTGATGGAGCCGGTTCCTCCCGCTCTTCCACTGCATTTAACTCCAGATCCAGGAACCAGACAATCAGCTGGAGCGACTCAGCCCCGAGGGCGACATTCTGTCATCTGCGACCCCAGAGAAAGATTTGTAATAGCTTCCGTTTAGAACCTTTGTCTGCAGAGCCTGAGGCTCGGGCAAGCCACCCTCATTAATCCTGATCTCCGCCCTTCTGGGCGGCAATGGGGTCAGTGCTCATTTGAGCTCGTTTCTGACCAAGACCCTGGGGCCCAGAGAGGAAGTGAGTCAATGTCTCCTGGGAACTCAGGCAACGAGTCCAGGCTCAGACCCTGGTTTTCTGAGGACTGAAAAATATCCGCACCGGAAGACATCTCAAGGGTCGTCTTGGCCAGTGTTATTTCATATGAGGACACTGAATGTCAGAGGACCGGGAGCAAATTGGTCCCTGCCACACACGATGGGGTGGGAGCAAGCTCAGGCTCTCTGAATAAACTCCGATCAGGAGTTTATTCTGTACCGTGAAAGTCTGAATAAAGAGCACCTGGAGACCCATGCTGGAATAGGGCAGGTCTGACCAGGGCCCCGGGAGGGGAGAACGAGGGAGGAGCAGACAACCTGCCGCTCATGTCTCCATCTTCTTGGGGTTTGTTATCTTTTAATTAGTGATGCTCCTCCTTTGCGTAAAAGAAAAATAATTTGTTTATTTGGTTGCTCTTGGCTCCCAGCCTGGGTTTTAGAGAAAGCATGGAAAGGAGGGCAGGTTGTGGCTCTGGATGCAAGAGGCCTGAGGTCAAGCCCCAGCTCTGTGCTTTCTGACCTGTCACCCCAGCAAGTCACTGCCACTCTGCCTGCATGGCAGACACAATCGTTTGGATTACCAGACGTGCATTCCCCACCTCCTCCTCCATTGCCAGCCTCCGCTAAAGATGCTTGGAAAACCTAAATTCTTGCTTTCTCATCTTCCCTTACGTCTAGGTGTGGCTTTGTGACAAGTCTTAGATAAAGAGTCTTAAGTAGAAGTCTACTGGAGGGTTCTGGGAGAGCTTTGTTTTTGCGTGATAGTAAAGACAGATGTCACTGACACTGCCTTCTTCGCTTCTTCCTAAGTTGAATGCAGATGTGATAGCTGGGGCTGAAGCAACCACTGTGTGGCCAAGGTCAAGGTCAAGAGAATCGTGCTGGCTCTACCTCTAGGTTTCTTAGTATGTGACAAACTTAAACCTATATTTGTGTAAGCCACTGTAGGTTTGGTCTTTTATTTCTTGCAGCTGAAAGCATTCCTATGTGGTCTAAATAGGTAACACTTTGAGTTCTGGAGTGAACGCCGGTTGTTTGTCAACCCAGAATCCATTTCCCTTTCTTCTGGTACCAGCATCCTAATTTTTCCAGGGGATTCCCCTGTAACTTCACTCTCAATCCATGTGGTTTTGGCAGACCTGAATTTACCTCTGGCTGCACACTGGGGTGCTCTGTAACCCAGCCGTAGGATGTTGTACCCCCACCCCAGCCCTGGGGATGGATGGATCGAGGGATGGCATGTGCCTCAGGGATGGCCGATGGCACTCAGGCCCAGCGCTTTGCAATAAGCCTTGGAAAGAGAGAGTCTCTTTCCCTCGGCGTGAAGTTGGCGAGATGGGAACCTGAGTCTGGCTGATGCAGACGAAGGCAGAGTGGAGAGATGGGAACGAGGCCTGGAGACGTAACTGAGCTTTACATCCTGCCCCACCCCCGCCCCAGACTTTTTCAGTTACTGGAGCTGCCTCTTCCATCGCAGGAGCCCAGACTTGGTGATCAGGTGGGGCCAGGTAGACCGAAATAAAAGCTCTGAGCACGGAGCCGGGGCTCCAACCTTGTCAAAGAGAATCCAGTATTTTGAGGGGTTCTGCAGATGGTCCACTTATGAACAGGACGCTAGAACCCAGGCCTCTGGCGCCTCATCCTTAGATCTCCCGTAATACCAGGTTCACACATTTATTAGAAGATTTCACTCAGCCGCTGCCACTGCTTACATGTGGATCAGCCCTCTTCCTAGACAGCAAGGCAGCGACTCACCTTCTTGCCTAACTGCTATAAGGGGTGTTTTCCACCTGACCGTCTTCTGCATTTATTCCCCTGGAGATTTCTTTAACAATCCATCCTACCTCTAACAACCCTTGGCCAGGCAGCTTCTCTTATCTGATTCTGGACCCACCTGCTTTGCGTGTTGTTTTCCCTGTGAATGGACCTGATCTCCTTTGCTTGGAGACCCACAGCTCTCTGTCCCCTTCTCCTTGTCCCCTGCGTCTGCCCCCACTGCCCCTGGAGAAAGCTTTCCAGCCCTCCCTTCTCCCTCCTGTGCTTTCCAGCAGTGGCTCGTTGGGTGACCCGCCTCCCCACAGGGGACCCCTTCAGCACCACAAGAGGCAGGAAAACATTTTCTTTGCTAGCAAAATTGCAAAGCACAAGAGAAGTGAGAGAAAACATTCATTGTTATTTATTAACATCTTAATTTATAAAATTATATAGTTGTGGCAGAAAATTCAAACACTGCAGGGCAGCAAGAAAAACAAACATTTCTCTCCATTCATCTCCATACCACCCGCCCACTCTCTGGAAGGAATTGCTGTTGGGTTTTTTGTGTATCTGTCTAAGAACTTCCTGGGAACATATAGACATGTGTGTGCACGTGTGTATGTGTGCACACCCACGTGTACCAAATACTGAGTGCCTGCTATGTGCCAGGCCCTGTTTTGGTTACTGGGAACATAGCTGTGTTTGAATCAGATAAGACCCTGACTTCATGGAGCTTTTGTTCCAGTGCTGGGCGATAGACAATAAATAAATAAATGTACAATACGTCAGGTGTTGATGAACGCCACGAAAAGAATAAAATGGGGTACGGGGCTGGGGAGTGACAGAATATGGATGTGCATGGTGACTTAGATAGGATGGTCGGCGAGGGACGGCTCTAGGGTACCATGTGAGCGGCGACCAGGAGGAAGTGAGAGAGCGACCCAGGCGAATAGCTAGAGAAGGATATGTCAGGCAGAGTGACAGTCAGTGCAAAAGCCCTGGGGCAGGATTGTGCTTGGCACCTTGGAGCTGCCGCTGGGAGGAGGCCAGCATGGCTGGGGCAGGGCACCCTGGGGGAAGCAGTAGGAGCCCCCGGACCTTCTATGTTGGTCCTCCGTGGGGAAGACTTACACTTTATTTCAAGTGAGACAGAAAAGAACTTGAGAGTTTTGAGATTCATGGTCTGACTCACATTCACCCAGGATCTCTCTGGCTGTCGAGTGAAGAATAGAGCACGGATGGGGAGCGGTGGACCCAGGGAGATGGCGGGGAGATGATCGTGGCTGGCAACAAGGAGGTGGCATTTAACGCTGGACTTGCCGCTCCATTAGGAAAGAAAGTCCTCAAGAGCACTCTGAGGAATCCAGTCTGAGCAACTAGAAGAAAGGCGCTGCCATCTGCTGAGAAGGGAGTCTGAGGCAGGAGGAGGCAGGTCCGGGTGGACAGAAGAGTTTGCTTTTAGACGTGTTAAGCTTGAGATGCCTATTGGACGTTCAAGTGGAGGTGTCGAGAGAATTCAAGAAAGAGACGTGGATGAGATACACTTTCGAGAGTCATGGCAGATTATAACCACGGCCACGCACTCTGCAGCTCTTCTCGTCAAGAGGAGTGTATCTTCCTACAATCTGGGCTGGCCTCCACCAACAGTCAAATCTTCCTTTGACCAATAGAAAGCAGCAGGAGTGACGAGTGAATTCTGAGTCGAGGGCTCAGGAGCCCTTGTACCTTCTGCTTTTGTGCTCTTGGAAATCCTGTGACCATAGGAGGAAGCCTAGCGAGAGACACGTGGCCCAATCACCCTGTCGCCCCAGCTAACAGCCTGCCAAACCCAGACCTGGGAGTGAGCCCATCCTAGATCGCCCAGTGGCCATCAACTGAACAGCTGACCACAGACACACGTGCAGGTCCAGCTGGGATCAGCCAAGTTGGCCCAGATCAGATGACGAACCCAGTTAAGCCAGAGACGTGAGCCAAAGAAATCCTTGTTTCAAGCAACTAAGTTTGGGAGTGATTTGTTATGGAGCAAAAGCTAACTTATGTAGAAACCGTCAGCATATAGATAAAGTTTTTGTATACGAAGATATCTTATCCCTTTCTTACTCAAATGAGACCATACTACTGTTCTGTAACTTGCTTTTTCCATTTAAAGACGTGTCCAGTGACAATTTCCCATCAGGTATGTTTCAATCACTCTCATTATTTCTAACAGCTGGGTGAATATGCTATAGTCAGCTCAACTGTGTCCTAATCAGGTGGTTTCCAGTTTTTGCTGTCACCGAGTCTCGACGAACGTTTTCGTATACCCTATTTACATACATGTGTATTTATCAGATAAATTCTTGCAAATAGAATTACTGGGTCAAAAACATTTGCATTCAGAATATTAATAATTGTCAAATTATCTTCTAAAATGATTTGCTAACTCATCCGTCCTTATATATGAGAGTGAGTACTTCATCAACCCCTCGCCAACACTTCGAAATATTTGCCAATCTGAAAGGTAAAAGAACGTATTTTATTACTGTTTTATTTACTTTTTAGATCATGGAGGGGATTGAGAAGGGTTTCATATGTTTAGTATCCGTCTGTATGCTTTTCCTGTGAATCTCTTATTTCTGCTCTTTGCTCACCGTCTATGGCTTGTTCCGCCTTTTAAGAAGAAGGCTTTGAACTATTAAAGGTCAACGGATATTAAAGAAATGTTACTGTATCTCTAAACGCTTTCCAGATAACTCGAGGGTCCCAGAGATACCGATGCAGACGGGCGTTCAGCAGCCGACCCCGCATGAGCAGGAGCGACTTACCCCAGGGCTGGGATCCAAGGCAGCCACTTCCCTGGTGGCCTCTGGGAGCAACAGCATCGCCCCACAGCGGGCCCAGCCCTCACACCTTGCACAGCCCTCTTGCTTCCTTTCAGAGCCTCCTGGTCACTTTGTGAGGCAGGCCAGGTGGGCGGCACCACCTCCATTTTACAGATGTGAAAACTGAGGTGCCCACAGCGTCTGCGGTTTGCCCGAGGTCTCGCCGCAAGGAAACAGCAGAGTCACACGAAACCCTGGGCTTTCCAGGACAGAGTGAGAGGCTGGCCTTCTCCCTGGGCCCCTTGCACAAGTCCTGGGAAGATAAACTCTGAAAAGAGCTTACTGTCTTACTTTTCATTCAGATCAGAAATGACAACATCTCTCCCTAATCCAGCAGAATAACCAAAGCGCCAAATTCTATTTAAATTAAAACACATTTTTTCCCTATATTCCTCTCCCACTTTAGATCATTCATGTCAAAGCCACACAGCGTGTTTTAAACTTGGGCCAACGGCAAGGTCATTGGGTGAATGTTCTCTTTGCAGGGGAAGGTCAGCACTGTCCCTTTGACCCCCTGGGCTGAGCTCCGTTGCCCACCCAGTTGTTCATCTCGAGATCCAGTTCCATTTATGGAGCAATCAGTAGGTGCTCAATAAGTGCGCCATGAACAAATGGACAAACAGCCCTCCTTGGTCCCCTCTGTCCCTCTGTTCTCACCATGGTCCACTTCACCACAGTCAGGGCCAGAAGGGCCCTCAAAAGTCATCTTGTCCAACTGCCTCGTGTTCCAGAGGAAGTCCAGAGGGGGCGAGTGACCAGCTGGAGGTCACACAGCAAGTTAGAGGAAGCACGTGTATAAGAGGACAACCTCCTTGTTCCAGAGCTTGTTCTGAGATCTCACACAGCCTCTGTCATCTGAGCCGGAGGGCAACATTGGCCAGGAGAGACGGGAGCTCCCTAGTTGGTCACCTTGCTGCTGAGTCTGATGCCACCTTCCAAGGGGCATGCTCAGGGTGGCTTTGGGGGCTGTGGGCCATCTTTGGATGGTGAGATTGATTCCCCCAGAGGCCTGGGGCACCTTGTCACCACCTTCCTTCACCTGGGGAGGAGAGCAGCTCCGTTGGGCAGAGGATATCCGTCTGGTCCCTATGTTGAAGTGGCACAGATGCTGCCCCACTTGGGGTGTGGCGGTGGAAGGAATCGGAGTACCAGGATGCAGGTCTGTTGGATGAGTGGGCTCGCGAGAGGATGGGGGTCCCATGGGTGGTGTGGCAGGAGGGTGACCCGGGCAGGGAACCAGGCAGAGGCCAGCTGAGCTTGAGCGGGAGGATAACACCCCACGGGAGGAGCCAGCGTGGGCAGCGCAGGGGGCGGCAGCAGGGGGCCCTGTCATGAGGAGAGGTCAGGAGAGAGAAGAGAGCCCTAGGCTTATCCGCGGCAGTCCCGCAGCTTCCCAACCCCTCCCCATGACTTGGGCAGCTCTGGGTGGGCAGGGGGACCTACCTGGGTAGAAGCGCGTGCCTTGGGGGCCAAGAAACTCGGTCTTCACCCCGGCATTTACAGCAATTGTTTGATATGCAAAAGTCATTTTGCTTCTCCAAGCCCAGTTTCTGCATTGGCAAAAAGGGATGAACGAAAAATCCTGCCTCACAGCATCACTGTGGGTACCCATCAACCTCTAACCACAGGACTCTCTATTTTGTGTACCGCTCTCTCCCCAGAGTTTAGCATCCGATACATGCTCCAAATCCTTGTTGACTCAGCGGACAGCTAACTCTCAGGGAGCACTTCCAAGGTGCCAAGTTTCCTTCACCTCTCAGTCATTTCATCCTCATCAAAACTGTCACTGTCCTCTGAGGGGCACAGTGAGTCTTCCAGGCAGCCCTGCTGCTCACCCGGGCAGTCTGACTCCAGAGTGGACGTGCTCCACCTCCGTGCCCTGCCCTTTACTCCGTGACCCTGTTCCAGGAACCGTGAAACTCGGCACAAGCAATACAAGCCGGTCCCTGGAGGAGGGAGAGGCACTGTGATTGTCACTCAGCAGGTGAGGACACAGGGACAGAGAGAGAGAGTGACTTGTCCCAGGTCCCATAGACCTCCAGAGCTTCCTTGTCAACGCTCTTTCTAAAACAATTCCCCTTGCACGTTTTACGTAGACAGAGCCCCGGAGATGTTTCCTCACATCTGGGCCTGGGTGGGTTGTTCCCAAACAATGGCTCCCCCAGCCCAGTTGGATCCCCCAGCCACTCACAGCCACATCCAGATTTGTGACCCGGGCCATGTTGGCCTCACTCAGCTTCTGCGGAGCCCCCAGGCTGCTGATCTTCTCCTGCTTCCGCCACTTGGCTCGCTGGTTCTGGAACCAGATCTGGGATGAGGACGACAGAGGATGGAGATAAGCAAAAGGCTTTTCTTCTCCATCTAGTACCACCCCCAAATGCAGAAAAGTGGCACCTTCGAAGGGACCTGCCCTTCACAGTCCAGCAAGCTCCACGACATCCTTGATTTCTCTGACTTTGGAGGTGAGCCTTCCAAGAGGGGGCCAGGGATCACAACCTTCAGTACCTACAGGGCCGGCGCTTATGTGTGGTGAAGCAGCGGGCTGCCACAGAATTGGGAGTGGTGGGGTCTGTGGTGTACAGAGCCTAAAGCGGCCAGCTTCTCAGCTTCCGCCAACAGTCACCACTGGAAATGTGAGCCCAGCATGGCAGGCTCATCCAATTTCCAAGGCAGAAATCTTGATTTTTATGTGACAGCTCTGAGTTTTCTGTGTAGACCAAATAAAACCACCCTGGGCTGTTTCCTGCCGGCAGACCACAAGTTTGCAACCCCTGTGGGCCCCTTGGCATCTATAGGTTGAACATTGATGCTTCCTGTGTTCCTGAGCGCCCTGATCGGCCCCGAGCAGTGGCCACTTGTACCAGCTCATTGTGCGGAAGCAGCCGCTGAATTCTGGGCTTTACAGCAGACGGAAGTGGCACCCACTTGGCCGGTGACTGATTCCAAACGGGAAGAAGAAGGGGAGAAGTCAAAGACAGGGGTGGTCCTTAGCCAGAGGAAAAGGAGGTGGAGATGAAATCAAGAGTGGGATGTTGACCTGGGCCCTGGCTCAGATTTTGAATTCGAATGAGTCCATCACATTTGCTAAAACAAACAAACAGAAACATGAAGAGTGACTTAGAAAATTGTTCTAGAGAGAGTCCAACAGTGCAGCTGGTGGATTTGGATCTGCCAGAGTGATATTTGCAAAATCGGGGATGTGCGAAGAGGGTGTATGCCTGGTGATTGATGAAAGGCCGCTACGTTTCTAACCACAGATGAAGCGAGAGAGACCCCAGAGTGAAGACATTACAGATACAGATTAGGCAGCGGGTGCTTAAACCAGGTCTCTGACCGTGGATCCCGGTCCTTTCCACAGCTCCGTGCTGCCTCAAAGGGATACCCATGTGTTCTAGACCAGGGATTGGCCAACAGGGTCTGTGGGCTAAATCTGGCCTTCCATCTGTTTTTGCCTGACCCATGAGCTATGAATGGTTTTCACATTTTTAAACGGTTGGGGAAAAAAAAATCAAAAGAAGAATAATATTTTGTGACACATGCAAATTAAACAAAATTCAAATTTTAGTGTTCATCAATAGAGTTTTGCTGGAACACCGCCATGCTCGTTTGTTTACACATTGTAAACCACGGCTGCTTTTATGCTCCAACGGCAGAGTTGAATAGTTGCGACACTGACCGTATGGTTCCACAAAGCCTAACGTAATTACCATCTGGCCCCTTACAGAAAGCTTGTCGACTCCTGGTCTAGATTGTCAAGACCTATTTTGTGAATGAGGCTGCATGGTGAACGATGTTCTGGAACTGTAGCTAGATGGACAAGAAGCGAGTAGAAGCAGATATCAATGGCCATCACTGATGCCCCTTCCCTCCGTTTCCGCCCCCCGAGGAGAGAAACCATTTTGTAACTATGGGGACCTCATTTCCCGGAACATAATATTTTGTGAACACGGCTGTACTTATGGGATAAAGCCAACGTAAAATTTCAGGTGGGGCAACCCGGAGGATCCATGATGTCTCACCATGGCCCCAAGTGCATTAGCGGGGGCTGAGAGTCGGGGCGGCTGTACCTGCACACGAGCTTCTGGGAGGTTGATCCTGGCTGCCAGCTGGTTGCGGATGTGGACGTCCGGGTAGTGGGTGAAGTGGAAGATCTTCTCCAGCTCCTGCAGCTGCTCTGTGGTGAAGGTGGTTCGGACTCTCCGCTTGCTCTTCCTCTCCCCTGGATGGAAGAGGGTCCAAGCTACGTTAGTGGCCTTGGTGTTGGTGCCTCGGTTACGCTTTGGGATGCATTGTTGTGCCCTTTCAACCCCTGCTGCCGCCACCGAGTCTTGGCCACCGGCTCCTTGTGCTTGGATTTTGCACTATTCTTTTTCCTAGAAACTCTGCCCCGAGGCTGACCCCCTCCCATCCATCCTGGACAGTGAGGCCAGGATAACCTTCTAGAAACTCCTCTGATTGTCCTTTCTGCTGCTTAGATACCTTCAAGGATTCCCTCTTGTCTGCAATAGGGAACGGTGAACTATGGCTTGCCGGCCAAATCCGGCCCACGGATTGCTTTTGTAAATAAAGTTTTATCAGAACACAGCCCCGCCCATTGGTTTAGGGACCGTCTATGGCTGCTTTTGCGCTATAATGGCAGAGTTGGGTAGTTGCAACAGAGACCGTGTGGCCCACAAGGCCTAAAATTATTTACCCTTTACAGAAAAAGTTTGCCAACCCTGGTCTTCAAAGTAAAGACAGAACTCCACAGCGGTGTGCCCTTTACAATCTGTTTCCGGCCCATCTGTCTGGCCTCATGTCCACTCAGGGGCGGCTACATTATTTGCGGGGCCCAGTGCAAAATGAAAATGTGGGGATCCTTGTTCAAAAAACAGGAAAAAGCCTTTTCTTTTATCCCACAGTCTCTCTCTCAGGGCATTTTCTATGTGCTATTTAAGGTTGTGTTCCCTCAGGCACAGGGAGACTAACAGGGTGAGTGTGGACCCTCGCAGGGACCCAGGGCCCACCCTTTGACTTTGTGCCAGGGTGCATGTGCCTGACCGCGACCCTCCTTGCATCTGCATCCAGGCCCCCAGTCCCCCAGCCCCCCAACCAACCCCTCACAGGATGGAGGAGGCAGCGGTCCTTAGGTAGGGGTGGGGAAACAGGTGGCTGACAGCCCATCCCAGGGAAACAGGGGGGTGGTGAGTTGGGCATTGAGCGTAAGTTGAGGTTCCAGGCCCCTGGTGCCTGCTCCATGGGTTCATTGAACTTCGTTTACAAAACACAGATTCAAACATAAAATTATTAAGAATTTCAAGATGGTGACCGTAAGCATTAAACCCCAAGCACTGGTCCTCCTTCTGAGCATGCGGCCCCATGCAACTGCACTGGGCACACCCCCACTGTGAAGCCAGCCCTGCCTCCATTACTCTGTCAGCCCACCCACCTTGCTTCTTTCAGGTTGGTCTACTTCCTGTCTCCACACTCCCCATACGCGCCTATCTCTGGTTTTGCTCAGGGTCTCTTCCTCTTGTCCGTGATTTCAATCAATATCTCTATTTTCTTTTTTTAAGCTTCAGTGCGTGGTTGTGCATCCTAGTTGTTAGTTTAGTTCTCTATGTGAGCTGCCACCACAGCATGACAACTGACAGATGGGTGGTGTGGTTCCATGATGGGAAAACGAACCCGGGCCGTGGTGAGAGCGCTGAATCTTAACCACTAGACCACTGGGGCTGGCTCACAGTTTCTGTGATTTTTACTGGTTCTTCAACATCTAAATTCACTCTTATAATCTCCAAAATTTTTTCCCAGTCTTTCTAGCTCTGGGTGATCTTTCTTACTGTAGAGCGGCTTCATCACGCTTGCTAGCAATATCATTCATTCATCTTCACACTTATTAAGCGTACGCATCCTGCCAGGCACTGTACTAGGCAGTGGGGCTGCAGAGCCAATGGAGACATGGTCTCCGTCTGGAAGTACCTCCTCATCTTGTGAGGTGGGGGATGCAGACAGGCTTGTACGTGACTTAGAATACACGGTGGTTGCTGCTCTAACTGAATGAGGTGGGCACTTACTGATTTATTTGCCCAGCACCACCTCTTTTTTGGGGCAAACACTCCCCTCCTTTTGGAAACCATGCTTCCCACATACCCACCAAGTAGTTATAATGGGATCTGGATTGATCCAAGGAGATGAGGAGGTTCCAGATTTGAACTGAACCTACTGGGGCCTCTCTCTGGAATTTTTTTTGCGCTGGAAGTAGGAAAGAGAATCAAATTCCTTTAGCGGTGGGAGGTGAGCCTTAGGCCACCAGACTCCTTCTCTCCTGTCATTCTGGTGAAGTTGTTTATAGGGAGAAGTTACAGGGCTGACCATGGAATACGATTTGGATGGAAGTTTCCAGGGCATATTGATGGATTAGATCTTGGGCTAGAGAAAGAGAGAAATCAGGGACAACACTAAAGTTTTGGTGTGAGCAATAGCATGGGTGGTGTAGCCATTTAATGAGTTGGGAGGAACTGGGAGGGGAAAAGGTGTGTGTGTGTGTGTGTGTGTGTGCGCGCGCGCACGTGTGATGGGGAATCAAGTATTCGATTTGGATATCTTAAGTCTGAGATGCCTATTGGCTGTTCAAAAGAAGGTATGTTGAATAGGCAGATTATATATAAGCTTGGCGTTCAAAGGGGAGCTCAGGACTGAGCCTCAGATTTGGGAATCGTCACCATATACTTGGCCTTTGCTGTCGTGGGAACGGGTGAGATCACTTAGGCAGGCAGTGTACGTGAAGAATGGCGGAGGCTCTGGGAGTGAGCCTGGGGCCCCTCCACCATGTAGAGGTTCAGTGAGGGAGCCAAGAGAAGCCAAAGAAGGAGACCAAGGACAGCTGTCTGAGGTAGGAGGAAAGTGAGGAAGGTGCGGTGACATGGACAGAAGAGAAAGAAGGCTCAGCTGTGTTGATGCTGTGAGTAATTAGTTATGATGGGGACAGAAACGTGGCCAATGAACCTGGCCATACTGAGGAGCCTCACCATAGTGGTTCCCACGGAATGGAGACAGTGAGGGCTCACCTGGCAGTGGGTAGAGGAGAGAAGGGGAGTTGGAGTAGAGGAGACAGCAACTATAGACAACTCTTCAAGAAGTTTCTCTGGGCATGTGGAGAAAGCATTGCAGGTGATGGCTGGAGAGGAAATGTATGATCCAGGGGGTTGAAAAACCATGAACATTATAACATCATGTAAACTCCCCAGTAAACTGTCTCCAGCAAATCTCTGTCTCAGCCTGTTTTCTTGGGAACCTGACCTAAGATGGAGGAGCTCAGACACATGTAATGCCATAGAAACTGTGAGAGAAGAGAGGTTTGGAAAGAAAGGAGTGGCCATAGAATTAAAAATAAGAGAGGGAGAAGAGGAAGAAAAGCAAGAAAAGATCAATGTGTTCATTGAACACCCATTATGTGCCAGGTGCCATGACCTTGACTCCCATGTATGTATGTATGTATGTATGTATGTATGTATTTTTAGCTTGCATTGTTTCAAGATGGATTTGAGGCATGTGGTCCTGAATTCGGTATTTCGGAGGTCATTGAGGACCACAGGAAGACCACTTGGGTCGAATTATGATGGCAGAAGCCAAGTAAAGAGGAATCAGGTATATGTTATCCCCAGACACACCCAATACAGCATCTGATACTTAGTAGGGACTTGAACAAATATATGTTGAATTAAATTGGATTGAGGTGTGAACATTTGCAATGAAGTGGGGGCAGTAAGAGAAGATCTTATATTTGTATCTTGAGAAGTTGCTAGAAGGGGTAGGGGAGGTTGGGGAGAAGCTCTAGAGTGCAGCCTGGAGCATGTCCAAAGACTGAGGAGGAGAAACTGAGGAAGCAAGAGAGAGGGCTCTGGTGGCTGCTCGATGGAGCAAGACTGTGGACAGGCTGGTCAGAAGTGCTCACTATATATATAATTGAATTTTGGGGGATAGGAGAGCAGGAGGTCAGGTCCTCAGCAAAGAATGGGGGAGGTGGGAGGGAAAGGATTTGGAAAGCGGCACTGGAGAAGGGCTAGGCAAGCGAAGAGAGTCAGGAGGATCACCCATTTGCAATGGGGAGATTCAACCAACCTTGCCCGTACCTCCTGACTGGGGCCCAGGGACTGTAGATATTGGAGGAAGGACCACACTGGCTGGTGATGGGTTTGTTTCCCTGACCGTGGATTTCTGAGGACAGGGTTACAGTTCTAGTGTTACTTGGAACAAAGTCCTTGTGATGTAGTTTTAGGGATTGTAGGAAAGAAACAACCCCTTCTCCAAATCACCTTCACTCTTGGGGCCAGTAGAATTCCCTTCATTCTAGTTGATCACAGGGCTCCTGATTTCTTTCTCATTCTTATAAGAAAAATCTGCTTTAAGAAAAATTCCTGTCCCAGGATCACTCACTCATGTTGGGAGGACTCAAACCCTTCCAGGGAAGCTCGTGCTTGCCTGCTGTTTTTTTTTCTCTCTCTCTCTCTCCTGTGAGCTCCTGGAGGACAGGGACTGTATCTTAGACTAGCTGAGTAACTGGCACCTAGTGGGAGCTTAATAATTATTTGCTGTAAATGAATAAATGTGAAACTCAGGCTCCGCTCTCAATCCCATTGGGCAGATAAGACAGCTTCACAATAAACAAGGCTGGAGATTTGTCTGGAATTGTGAACGCTGTCTGATGTCACAGCTCAGATGGGCTGATGGAGAGGGCTGAAGCTCCTCTAGGGAGGGGTGAGGACCTAACTCCCCCAAGGGCTCCTTACTCCACTCAGCTCAGTCTTTTTTCCCCAAGTAAGAGGTAAAACCACCACAAGCTATGAATTGGAGGAGACACCGAGTGAAAAGGAGATTTCATTTGTGATGGTTTAACAATTGAAGAGTTCAACTAACTTTGTGTGTTTTTTTTTGTCCTTATTATCCATCCTGCAATCATTGGATAGTAGAAAACCCACTGAGCTGGACATCAGAAGACCTGAGCTCTGTTCCTGCCTCTACTCTACAGCTTGGACCGCATTGTATTTACTCTTTGGGCCTCAGTCTCCCCATCTGGAGAATGGAGGAGGAAAGAGAGGTTGAATGATCAAGTGGCGAAGGCCCAACCCACTCGGACGTTCTGTAATTCTCTTTCTCTTCAGGTGGGGGCTGAATGATTTAGACCACCTTGCCTTGGGCTTGCCTGGGGGACCAACTGGCTTGGTGAAAGGGAGGGGGCCAGAGAGGAGAGATTCCCCCTGAGGATAAGTCTGCTGGCTGAAGGAGCTGTCTTCATCTCTGGGATTAACCAGGCCCAATGCCTCTGTTGTAGAGACGGCCTTTCCTAGTCTGCTTTCCTCTCACCCCTCCTACCACACCTCATGTTTGTTTTTAATCCATTTTTTGTCCCCTCAGAGTACTTTTACTCATTTTTCTGACTCTTGGAAGATTCCTGGGAGTCACAGACAGCGAAACTTCAAACATCGTTCCCCACTAGAGGAAGCTCTTGCATTGTGAACCACCCATGGTAGGAGACTCTGATCTCTTTCTCCTTCTCCATCTCCCTTTCTCTCCCTGAGTCCACCCTACTTTTTAATTTTATTTTTTTAAAGAGATATTTATTCTATGTTTAGAGCTGGTGGTGTATTTAAGGGGTAGAGCTGAACCCAATCAGAACTGACACAGAGAGAAATGGCCCATGTTACTGCCTCGCCAAGATCTTACTGAACGTCTTCTCTGTTCTCAGTATCTGATAGGCACTGAGGGCCTGTCTGCAGGAGAACACAAATGAGCAAGCCGTGCTGACAGTGTTTCATTCATTCATTCACCAGGGCAGCATTCTAGATGATAGTATATCTAGATGATACAGTGAAATTCTATAGGTAACTGCAAAAAAAATGCACAGAATGGAAGATTCTAGGTTGGTTGCTGAGATGTCAAGGACAGTGTGGAGCTGGGGTGCTTCTGAGAATATAGAATCATGGGTGGAGGATACTGAGCAGAGAATGTAGAGTGTAGAACCAGAATAGAGGAAAGACAGCAACATGGAGAACAGAGGACTGGAAACAGAATGCAGATTATAACAAAAAAAGACGCCTCCTCCTTTTTTCCCAGAAGGAAACTTAGGCGAACAAGGGTTTATGACTAAGTGTAGGCTCCTGAATATGAGAATGATTTCAAAGCTTCCATTTCTGTAACTAAGAGAGCAGCTATTAAGATATGTATGACTGTTCTCTATTTCCAGCAGGACCGGAAGGGCATAATTTGGAGGTGGGGTGCAGAAGGAAAGCATCTAAGCCCACTCTCATAATAACGTGCCTGCTGACTTCATGGAGAGGGGGCTGTGAGCAAATTATGGGCCAGTTAGAAAAATGTCTATTCTCATTAGCTTTGAGCTATACATTCTCAGGATAAACGTCCTTGAGAGATGATGATGATGGTGTGTGTGTGTGTGCGTGTGTGTGTGTCCAAGAAGCTGTAGTGACATCTCCAGGAATAAAGAGGGGTGCCTAAAATTCACACTGGTGGGGAGGTGGAGGCTGAGCCCCAAATGGACCAGCCTACAGGACTCAGAGTGCCGAAGACTCTCCCCCGAGACCAACCGTGGGTTCTTGGAGTGTTAATGGTCAACACTGACTGTCCCCATACAGCCCATCTTGGGGTGTTACTCTAGACTGAATGACCACAAATTGGAGAATATAAAAAGGAGTGTTAGGAAGGAGGGGCCTAGAGCTGAGATCACCCTCAGTGACTGGGGCTCCCGACGAGACCCAACTGGAAGAGTTGACAGGTAGACTAGAACCTGGAGTCAGGGAGGCAAGCTTGGCATCTGAGGCCGGACTTAAGTTTAACTCCTTAGATCTGCACTGCTCAATATGGTAGCCACTATCTACATGTGGCTCTTTAAAGAAAAGAAAATAAAAAATTCAGCTCCTGAGTCACACTAGCCATAGCTCAAGAACCACGTGTGCTAGTGGCTACTCCACGAGACAGCACGGATGCAGAGCACCTCCAGCATCAGAGAAAGCTCTATTGGATGGTGCTACCTTAGAGCCTTTCCCAATGGATTCTTGAAAAAGTCATATTTTGGGTCTAACCTTAGGTTTCTCCTTGTGTTGCGATTTCCTCTAATTGCCACATATCTCTAAGAAGGAAAGTATCTGTCAGTCACAGAGAACAATTTTGATGGCACTGGGGAACCTGGAAGTATGGGGCCCAGCTGGAGAAGGAGGGTGTCTGGTGGAGAGGATGGTGCCCAGGAGCTGTGGGTGGTGGTTCAGAGCAGAGCAGAGCTGCCCATGGTGCACAGGGCAGGGCGGGATGGCCAAGAGCAGTGTCTGAGGGGTTGGCTCAGGAAAGGTGAAGGTCCTCGCTTCTGTTTCTCCACCATGTGCAGGAGGAGACTTTGCTAGGAGTGGGTGGAGGGGCCAGCAGGGCTGACGTTTGGGTAACAGACCACAGTGGGTGTTAAGAGAACAGCATAAAGGGATCTGGAACCGAGAAGCAGGAAGAATACAGAACTTAGCCTGTAGAATTTTGGAAGCAGAAGGGACCTCATTAAACAAGAAGCTGGAAATGCCAGCTCATTGATGGAGCTCTCCGTGCACGGGATGTGATTCTAAATCATCGGGAAGGGCTGAGATGTCCTGGGTCCCTGCTCAGAGAGGATGATGGGGGTGTCGGGCTCCATTTTCCAAACCCTGGAAGGAACACTGGATTGGGAATGAGAAAATCCTTGAGTTCCAGTCCTGGTCCACCATCTCCTTACTAGCTTCTTGGCAGACACGCTGAGAAGTGAGTGGCCAGAGTGCAGCCCACTCACTGTGGCTGGCCGAGGGCACTGGGAGTGGACACGGCTAGGGGCGTGGGGAGAGGGCAGAGGAGGGCAGCGGCGAACTGCCACCCCTTTCGAGTTGCTCCTCTCCCGTTATTAATAGTGCGAGCTGTGAATCACATTTCAGTGGATCTTCAAAGGGAGCGAATCAGCAGAACTTAATTAAACCTGAGCCCTTTAGCACATCGATCATAAGAAATACACAGTTTACACAGGTGATTAGGCCGCCTAATTATAAACTGATGTTTCTCTGCGCTCGGCTCCCTCCCATGATGGCTCCTTCTCTGCGGTCTGCTAATTGGCCCTGGTTGCTCAGCTAAAGGTCCCGGGGGCTTTGCACTGGGCAGTGTGTCTGGAAATGGCCCTGGTCCTTGTCTTCCTAAGGCAGTGGCTTCAGCATGGAGGAGATCCAGGGTACCCTTTGGGGCCCTCCTGCAGGCTGAGGACACCTCCTGGTCATGATGGGTGGGGTGCAGGGTAGTAATCTCCCGGGGTAGACTTCTCCTCTCCAGTCTGGTCATGGACTTGCTACAGGCCCCTGGTGCCCAGAGCCTACAAAGCGAGGAGCTCCTTGGCATGGCACTCAAGGCTCTTCACATTCTCCCTTTCCAGCATCATCCGCCTTCTCCCCAATCCTCATTTCCATTATTTCCGTCCCATCTGATCACTTCTAGATTCCCCCAGTTGGTCACACCCTTTTATCCTACAGGTGTTTGTCCTCACTTCTCCCTAGTCTGCAATGCCTGTCCTTTGTCTAAGAACTCTTACTCATCCCTCAAAGCTCAAATCAATCAGATGTTTCCTTCCCACCGAGGTGTGTTGTGGATCTCTGGGTAGAAACACAGCAGATTTAAAAAAAAATAAATTTAAGTAAAGAGTGCTAACTTTCAGCTTGCAGTAAACCAGTCTCCATGTTTGTAAAAAAAAAAAAAAAATCTAGGGGCTGGCCCAGTGGCATAGCCATTGAGTTCATGTACTCTGCTTTGGTGGTCTGGGGTTCTCGGGTTTGGATCCTGGGCACAGACCTAGCACCGCTCATCAAGCCACGCTGTGGCAGCGTCTCACATAAAATCGAGGGAGATTAGCACAGACGCTAGCTCAGTGACAATCTTCCTCAAGCAAAAAAAGAAAGATTGGCAACAGATGTTAGCTCAGGGCCAATCTTCCTCACACACACACACACACACACACACACACACACAAAACGTGGCTATTACTGGATAGTGAGAGGGTAGAGTTATAGTTACATTTTCTTTTGCCTTCTTTTTGTTTATCTGCATTTTCTACAATAAACGTGGATGATGTGTAAATAAATAACAACAAAGAGAAGGCAGCTAGCGTGGAAAGAGATGAGAATAAAAAAAATCACTAAAAGAAAGAATTGAGAGAAGACCATTGAAAAGCTCAACGGCAAAGGATTTGCTGCCCTGCTTCCCGGGGATGGCCGGGCTGGGGCTCCCTCCCTCTGTCTCTCTCAGCGGTGGGAGGATTGTCATTTTCCCCAAGAAGCGGAAAGGCGTGTTCACGTCCTTGCGATGTGGATGGCCTCGCTTACATGATATGTCTTACGAGAGGACCTCAGCATCTGTTCTCCAATACGTCCATCCACACACCCCCCCTCGCACTTTTCATTTGTATAAATCTTTTTTTAGTAGCAGTTGTATAGTTTATTTAAGGGAAATTGTGCAGGAGACCCTACAGAGCAAACGGGAGTAAAGCTTCTTGATTGACATGTGTGTGTGTGTGTGTTGGGATCAGGGTGCGGCTTGCTCAACCCCCTTCATCAAGGGCAGCGCTGATCAGGCATCTCGGGGAAGCCTGAAATTCTCCAAACGTGGGTGTAAAAAATGCTGATGACCATGAATAAAGGCCAAAGTTCTTGGCTTGACCAAAGTCAACCCCACTTCTCTCATCTTCCGGGACGTGGCTCCATGATTCTTAGACTCCGGCCACACTGAATTCCTTTGTTTCTCAAAAGGACCATTCATTCCTTTTTATTCCTCTGGGCCATTGCACATGCTTCTCTCTGCCTGACGTGCCCTCTCCCCTTTGCCTGACCGTCATCTCAGCGTCACCTCCTCTCTGAGGCCTTCCTGGAGGGCCTCAGCTGGAGTCCATTATTCCCTCCTCTGTGTTCTCAAAGCACTTTGTCAGGTTCCTATGTTTGTTTGTGTCATGACAACGTGACTCTCATGACAGTGAGCTTAGGAAAAGAGAGAGAGTGGGGATGGGCACTGAGGACATGGTGGTGACAGCCACGTTGTGCCTTCATAGTACCATCTTGTTTCAACACTTGTAACTTTTTCTTGCTGGAAGTTGCATGTGTATGTGTGCGCTCCCCACTCACCCCTCTTTCTCTCCCTTCTATACTTGCGACCATGCAGGGGGAACAGTCAGACAACACAAGCTGTGAAGCCGGAGGACGTTTCGTGGTGTGACACAGGAAACGTCACAGAACTTGTTTCTGTCCAATGGGGGAATCTGTATGTAGTTACTCTTCCTGCCGAGAACGGAGGAGGAAGTTAACTGTTCTCTCTGTGAAAATACATACAGCAGGCCAGCCCAAGTGGCAGGTGTGCAGAGAGCCCAGATCAGAGGCATCCAAAGCCACAGGGCCCCATAAAGAGAGGGAAGAGCCATATCTGGCCAAAAAATGATTAAGAACTGCCACCTTACAAGTAGAATCTGGAGGAGTAAACCTCTTTAGCACACACCACTGATTAAAAAAATAAAGAAACATTGAGAGTTGCATATGTGGGGACTGAAAATGACATACGAAGAGTTACAAGGGCTCTGAAATGAGAACCATCATGCCAGCATGGAACAGTGTGAACAAGAAGGGGATCAGCAAGAAGAAGACTCCAGACCAAACACACACAGTTCCCTCAGCCTCCCCCTCTGGCCTCAGTTGACTGGTTTGGGTGGACTGGTTTGGAGGGTCCCAGTGGATCTCTCCTCTGGGACTTCTGGACTTGGGACTTTAGAGGGCCTGAGGGAAGTCACTGGAGGCTGATGTAACTCTTGGAGCTTTTGGGAGCCATTTGGAGAATGATGACTGGAGCAAGAAAGAGTTGAGCCAGCACGCAGAGAGAAAGCAACTGGAGAGACTGGATGGCGTTATTGGTTTTGGCTCTCATTGTGATCCTGCCCTCCCCACTGCTTAGTGTGGGAAACTCTCTCTTAATTTTCTCCAAGGCAACACATTTCCTTTTCTATTTTAGCTAACCTAAGATAATTTTTGTTGATTGGAACCCTCGAGTCCTCATTAATACCGTTCATTGCATCTTTTCCTGCCTAAAACCCTAAAAGGGTTCTTCATTCTTCTTGAGATACAGAGCAAAAATAAAAATGCCTACCATGGGCTATATGGCCCAGCATGGGTTGGCCTCTTTCTAGCTCTCAGACCCCATCTTGCACCCTTGAATATCTCGTCCCACTAGGTCCCACTGAGTCCTTGTCCTTGGGGTCCCCTCTGTGTGGAATGCCTTCCCCTTTCATTCTGCTCAGCCTGCAGATTGCAGCTCCATCAGGAACCCGTCTGGGAAGCCTGCGCTGGCCTCCCCGACAGGTCAAACCTCCCTTGGAGCAGGCCCTCGGAGTACCACGGCACCCTCTCCCCACACTGTCACAGTTGTAGTTATGCTTTCATTTCTGATCATTGGATGGCTGTTTGTCTCCCCTGCTAGACTCTAAGCCAGACAAGAGCAGGGCACCCTCCCTGCTCCCATCTCAGGCCCTGTGGTGGCTGCAAGATAGGTTCGCAGCTCTTTGACAATCCTCCCTGAATTCTTTTCTCCTTTAATTTGGGCCCAACTGAGTGACTCCCTTCCAAGAAATGGAATGCAGTGGAAGCGCGGCTGTGAAGTGTCTTAAGCTGGGTCACGAGAGGATGCAGCTTCCACTGGGCTCTCTCCCTCTTGGAGGGCTCGCTCTGAGAGAAGCCACCACCATTTTGCGAGGGCACTCAAGCTGCACGTGGTGAGCCCTGCCTGGGAGACACCGAGGCCTCCTCCAACAGCTGGCGCCAACTCAAGCAATGGGGCTGAGCCGCTGTGGAAACAGATGCTCTATTCCAGTCCAGCCTCTGGGTGACTGCGGCCCCGAACAACACCTTTCCTGCAATCTCAGGAGGGACCCTGAGCCACAACACCCACTTAAGTCAGTCCCCAAGTCCTGACCCACAGAAAGCGAGTAAGATAGTGAATGTTAATGGTGATTTTAAGCCACTAAGTTCTGGGATTTGCCGTGCAGCAATGGCCATGCCTGCCACTCAGTAGAGATTCAGTGGCTCTTTGTGACATGTCTGGTTGAAAAACACAACAGATAAATCAAATTCAAATAATAGCCAATGCTGTAAGTCTCTTCTGTCCACTAGATTTCTCCCAGCTCTCAGAGTCTGGGGTCCTGTGACGGCCGTCACATTGTCAATGCCTTGCTTGTCTCCCTTTGACCTTTCTGTGCTCCAGATCCACTTCCTACCGTCAGGATATGTGTTTCTGGGCCGAAAAGCCCAGATAGTTCTGAGGAGCGTATTTGCTCCTTTTCCCGGAGGATTTGAGCTTCGTTTCCCGCAGTGGTCACTGGCTTATCACACGTCCTTGTTTGCCACCTTCTCTTCTCTGTTTTATTCCACTACTTTACGCCCCTGTTCCTTGCAGGTCCCCAATAAACTACTTGTGCTCAAATCCTTTCCTTCAGGTCAGCTTTTTGGGGCAACTCACACAAATACCATCCTTTTTTTGCAGGTGGGGGTCAAGCTTTGTACTTCCTTGTGCTCCCACGGGGCATGAGACTGAGCCAGGTTCTCAACTCCAGCACCAGCCTCCAGGTGCCCCCAAGCCCTGTAGGAGTGTCCCCATGGCCACATTAGGTTGTGGCTCTGGTGGTGGGGACTGAGAGAGGAGGCTTATACTGGGGGAGTGCAAGTTTTTAGCTCTGTGTCCTTCTGCCCTGCTCCTGTCTGCTCTCGTGGGAGCCCCTGGGTCTACCTGTCTGAGAACCAGAGCCATTAATCACGAGGTGACAGGACACACCACAGACCTTGGCACAGCCCCGTGCTGGGCTTCCTCTCCCAGCGCCCAGAGCAGCACTGAGCTGCTGCCTGGGGTTCCAGGCAGTGCAGGGGAGGAGGCAGAGGGCAAGGGGAAGGAGGGCGAGGAGGAGGACGAGGAGGAGAGGAGAAAGACAAGGAGGAGGGAGGAGAAAGAGGAAAATGAGGGCAGAGAAGTGAGGGAAGGTGCAGTGGGTTCAGTTGTGTTCCCCCCACAAAAGATTTGTCCAAGTCTGCACCCCTGGTACCTGTGAATGTGACCTTAGTTGGAAATAGTATTTTTGTAGATACAATTAAGGATCTTGCCATGCGATCCTCCTGGATTTATAGTGGGCCCTACATCCAAAGACTAGTGTCCTTGTGAGAGAAAGGTGAGGGAGATTTGACACGGACCCCGAGGGGAAGGCCAGGTGACGACGGATGGTAGAGGGATGCGTCAATAGGCCAAAGACAGACGGCCAAGGATTGCGGGCAGCCGCCAGGTGCTGGGAGAGAGCAGGGAACAGATGTCCCCTCTGAGACTCCAGAAGGAATCTACCCCGCCAACACCTTGGTTTCGGACTTCTGGCCTCCAAAACCGTGAGAATAGATTTCTCTTGTTTTAAGCTACTCAGTTTGCGGTAATTTGTAACAACAGGCACAGGAAGCTAATACAGAGGGAAAGGAAGAGGGAAAGGAAGGGGGAAAGGAGAAAGAAGGCGGAGGAGGAGCAGGGGCTCCTAAAGGGGAGAGGTTTGGAGGCACTTAAAGGGCCGGAAAGATGGGAAGTCAGAGAGCAGCTCCATGTGCCTGGAGGGGCAGGGAGGGTGTGATGAGAGACAACCTGGGCCAGTCTGTGCAGGACATTGGCTGTCACACCAGTAAATTAGGGATTGATAAACTATAGCCTGAGGCCCAGTCCAGCCCTCTGCCTACTTTTATAAATAAAGTTTTATTGGAACATAAACACACCCGTCTACTTTTCAGCCGTGATGGCAGAGTTGAGTCATTGCAACAGACACCATCTGGCCATCAAAGCTTAAAATTACTTTGTGGCCCTTTGCAGAAAAGCTCTGCTGACCACTGCTACAGCACACTTCTCAAATCCCGAGACTTCCACGGTGCCCCTGGCCCCTCCACCAGGTAAGATGGGCGGAAGTCAGCACTGCCCCAAGGTGGTGTCACCAGGACTCTCCTTGTTGCTGACCCCACCCTGTGCCAGGTGGGTGGTCACTACATCTGGTTCTATTCACCTCTCTAGTCCTGACTTGGCCCAGAGTAAGCACTCAGCAATTATTCACTGAGTGACCCAGCGGCTCATGAACAGACCAGAGAATATATCTGGGTTCCCCACAGGCCGGAAGACTCATACCAGTTAACCCATTGGGGTGGTCTCTTCCTTGTCCATCTTCCTCTCCCCTTCCCCCCCGGGTGTCACCATTTCCCTGCAGAGGGTCATTAGTGGGACAGGTGCAGAGACGACTCTTCCCAGGGTCTGAGCCTCCAGGCCAAAGCATCTTCCTCCTGACTGGGGCTCCCTTGACTTTGGAGGGTGCCCGGGCTTCGGGGGGCTTACTCTCTCAGGACGAGTGAGCAGGTGGCTGGGCTTAGCATCCCTTCAAGCTGGGAGACCCTCTTGGATTTTCCCATTGGCTTGAGACCGGGAAGTTCTAAGCCGTAGATTATGAGAGGCCTGGGGAGGGTGGGAAGATGTGGGGACGGGGGACTTTGGTCCCTGCCAGGAGAAACGAGGGAGGCAGAGCCCTGGCCTTCGGCCTGGATAACTGGTCTGACCCCGGCTCTTGCACGTATTGGTCCTGCAGCTTGGAACAAGCCGCCCTGCCTCCCTGGGCCTCAGCCTCACTTCCAAGAGTGGTCCTTAGATCGCCTACATTAGAATCATCTGGGAGAGCTTGTAGACTCTTGGGCCTCACCCTGGACCTAGAGTCAGAGTCTTGGGTGCTGGTCTGGAATGCTGCATTTCACAGCTCCTGGAGGTCCCTGGGAGGGAGAGATAGTGCTTGCCAGTTGGCCTCCGTGAGCCACTCCATGAAGCCCTTTAAGTGTTCCCTGGAGACAAAGAGGAATTTATTCCTCTGTAGTGATTACTGGGGCAGGAGAGGGCCCTGGACACACGGTTTCTGGTCCTGTTGCCCGTTCCCCCAGGGGGCCTGCATGCCGGGAGGAGGGCAGGACAGGGAGATGGAGGGGCATTAGCCGCAGCAGCAAGCCCTGGGGGATGGGGCTCCTGTGAGGACAGGAGAGGCGGAGGCCTGTGAGAGGGTTTGCCCTCTGGCTTGCCCCTCCCAGCCCCCCGCCCCTGCCCTCCTGGCGTGGAGACCCCCTCTGCAGAGAGGAAGCGTCAGCCGTGGAAAATGACCACGGGTGAAACTGCCAAGGCTTTTCAGCAAGCAGTCTGTTGCGGAATTAGTCATGGCGTACCAGAGCTGGGAGGGGCCTCAGGAATGTTCTAGCTCTGCTCTTTCATGTTCTAGATGCGGAAACAGAGGCCCAGAAAGGGGAGTGTCTCGCCTGACGTCCTCCTGCGAATTGGTGCCGGACTACAGCTTAGAGGCCAGGCTTCTGGAATCCCGGCTCTCGGCCCTCCTTGCCCAGGGTCTCACAGACTCCAGCTCATTTGCAGATTCTGCAAGTTACCTTTGTACTTTCCGCCACATTGGCATCCATTCTGTATCATTATCCACTTAGCATTTTCCCAGATAGACTTTTTTGTTTTGCTTAAATAAATAAATTTATTTTGAAAGCAAACCTCACATCATAACCATAAGTGGATTACCAGTATCATGTGTCATAAACAGGTCAGTGTAGAAATAATTACAGAACCATCGACATAAGTCATCTTTGTCTGCGTACCCCTTAAACTCATCTTGAAAACTACCAGTGGGACCCTCACTGGGCTTTCGGAAATGCTGAAGTCTGGCAGTGTGGGAGATGTATGGATTTAAGCCACATTCAGGAATAATCTAGAGGGGATGGTCTCAGGCCACCAGGGTTCAGTCCTAGTGCTAACCTCTCACTAGCTTTTGCAGGTGACTTATCTTCTCTTCTTGGTTTAATCATCTCTGAGGTGGGGCTCACAATTGTGGCAGTTCAACGAGAGAATGGCCGTGAGGGTGCCGTGAGAGCCACAGGGCACTGTCTGACGTTATGACTGCTATTTTGCCTACTGGGGGGTCTGCTCTGGGTCCAGCTGGATAGCTGACATGGAACATGCCAGCATCTTCAGTGGGGGACTGGAATGAGTGGCCTCCTTGTTGCCATCAGCTATTGTCAGGCTAGGGGAAGGGAAGCTGTTCTGGGAGGCGAGAGTGAACCTGTTCTCTCTCTCTTCTCTCTTTTTATTCTCTCTCTCTCTCCTCCAGAGAGGACGGTCATGGGTTTTATGTAGGTGCAGCAAGGGGCACTCAGGTTAGATCCCCAGAATTGCTTCTGTGAATGCTCATTCAATTCCCTGCAAGTTATTGATGAACTTCTGAAGATTGAGCTGCTTTCCTACTGATAGGCTCAGCTACAGGGAAACTCACCGGCACCCTGGGCACGGGATCTGTAGCCTCCAGGGGTCTTCCCCTTGTCTGCAGCTCAGCACCACCCCACATCTCCCTCTTGGAAGACTAGACTGAGGGGAGCGGGTGGCGCTCTGTGTACAGTAGAGAGGACATCACGGGCTCACCCGAGCTTCCTTCCCAGCCTTTCCTTGGATTAAAGGGGCAGAAAGGAGGTGAGAACTGGGAACCTCCTGTGAAATACTCCAGGCTCATCGACTACCAGACTCCAGTGGACCCTTGAGACATCACCATCTCTGTTTCCTCCCCCCTCAGCCCAAGTGGTTCCCTGGGGATGAAACTGAGGCCAGAGTAGAAAGGGACTTTCCTGGGGTCACACAGCAGGCTGGGGTAAAACTGATCCCGACATTGCGGCTTCCTGACTCATAGCAGGGTGCTTGTGTCCACCTCAATGCCCTTACTTGAGCTGGTTCTCAAGGAGGGGTCTGAGATCTACCTGGTCATTGCTATTTGGGGACATGCCCTGGAGTGGGCCACTGGCCTGGGTTGAGGGACACCCTGGATCAGCGTGGGCTGATCCTGGGCAAAGCTTCAGCCATTACAAGCTGTGCAGGATGAACTCTGCTCATGAAGGAGAAGAATGTGCTAGACTGAGCAGGGGTTTGGGGGCAGCCAGTGCCACGTCCTGACTCAGCTCTTCTGCTTACTAGCTGTGTAGTTTGGGGGCGTCACCTGCCTCTTCTCTTCCATGGATGAGTTTCCTCATCTGTCAAGTTGTGATAACCATGCTTTTCTACTGAAGTTAAAGAGGAGACACACACAGCCTGCAGGACGATGCCTGCCACACTGTAAACGCTGGGTCAATAGACGGTAACAAGCATTCTCAGTGGCGGCCTGGTTACGGGAACGAACCCTGGGTGCCTGCATTCTGCACCTGCCTGAGGCTTGGTGTCCGCATCTGGCCCTCGGTCTGGGCTAGACAGAGAGGTCTTTAGGCCGAAAGCTCAGTGCCTGACTTCTCTGAATTTTGGAGTCCTGTCTTCTGTTGATACGAAACAGCTTTCTTTCTGCCTGAGCCTAGCTGGGTCTTGGAACCCAGGGAATGGATAAGAAATGACCAGAAGCCACTTACCCTGGGGCTGGTCCTCTGGGGCCCTCTCCAGCCTGGAGCCCGCAGCTCCTGCTTGCCTGGTGCCCCCTCCACCTGCCCCTTCCGGCCCGACCACATGGCTCCTCTCATCAGGCCTCTTTAAGATCTCCTCGATGGAGAAGGACAGGCCCAGCTTCTTTGGGGCTTCACAGCACCCCAAGTTCTTCCTCTCCATAACCCCACAGAGAGCAGGGCCGGCTTGGGCACACTCTGGGCAGCTGTGAGGAGAGGCAGAGCGGGGCTTTGCGTGTGCCCAGGGTGTTGTCGAAGGAGGGTGCGTACTTCCTCTCTGAAACTCCTGGAATCAAGAGGGCAGGCAGACGTGGAGAATGAGGAGCCTCATGTCGGATTATCCAAGCACAACTCCATCTCTGCAGGGACTTCCATGGGCCACCTCAAAAGACCCCTGGCATCAAGGAGGCAGGTCCCGTCGGAGGACCCGGAATGGGCTGTACCCTGTGCCCGTGGGCTCAGAGCCCTTGCCGGCTCAGTGTCAAGGGGGTCACCATTGCCAAATTGGGTTCAGTCTTACTATGAAGGGTCTTCTCCGGGGTGGTCACCTTCACAGCCCCCAGCCTAGGCTACAGGGGTCACTGCCAGTGGGGAACAAGGCAAAGATCCGGAAGGAAGAGGGAGCCTGCCCCCAGAGGAGATCTGGAGCAGTCTGTCCACCTTTGCCCTTTCTCTGGCTCGTGGCCCTTTCCTGCTGGCTCAGGACAGGCCTCTGGAAGGCTGGAGTGCCTCCTTTGGGCCCCAGGTGGCCAACTCAGTCCAGGGCCACACCGCAGCTTGAGGAGTGTTCCCAGAAACCCTCCTGGACTCCTTTCACTTCTGCTGCTGGAAGACTCCAGAAGAGGCCTCTCGGAGCCTGTGTTTCTGCTGTCCTGTAGGTGGAGGCTCAGGGAGGGGCTCAGTGGGTCCCTGCCAGGCTCTCTCTCCGTGACGGGGCTGGGCAGAGTGCTGCTCTCTGAACCTCCCCAGGTGTCTCTGGTCTGGCCCCGACTTTCTTCAGTTCTCCTCTCCCTAACCTCACTTCACAAGTCTCCCCACAGCCTCCTGGCCCAGGGTGGCTCCTCCTTCTTTTTGGGGTCCTTTCTGCTTCTTTCCTACTTGCACGCCCTTACCTGCCTCCTGAGACAGCACTGAAGGGACCCTTTCTCTGTGTCCAGTAAACTGCCGGCTGGGAGCTGACAGGCATCGACCTGCCCCTGCCAGGCGTTCTGCTCCCAATTACTGTGTAACCAGGGAGGAGGGGGCAGGAACGGCTGATAAGGGAAGAAACTCTCCACCTCCTTAAGACCGAGCATACACGTGTCAGGGGAACGGGCAGGGGGCGGAGGGGAGCTGAAGGATGGGTATTGGGGGCCCCCGGGAGGGGCCATGCTGGGGAACAGGCCAGACCAGAGCAGGACAACGGGAGGTGGGAGCAGGATGGCCAGGAAATGTCCCAAGCCCCAATAAAACGTGTTTACTCAGCCAGGAGAGTTTATGGGTCACATATAGGCTGGAGGCTGGGCCAGGGTGCAGGCTGCTGGGTGTCGGCTGCGGGCAGTCCCTCTGGAATATGCCTTCCAGGGCTTGCAAATATCAGAGGGGGAAGGCCTTCTGAGCCCTTAGGGTGTGTGTGGGGAAACTGAGGCCAAGACCACGGGGGTGTAGTGGATGTCATGGCAAGGTCTGATTTCTAAGTACTCCATTGGGGAGCTCCAGGATGCTGTGCTGGCCACACGGAGCCGATCTGCATGAGAGTGACAGATACCCCCGGAGGGACTGTGAATGTGAATTGGGACATCAGAACCCAGACCTTCTCACAGAGGGTGGGGGTGGAGAAGGCTGATCCCCACTCCCTGAGGAGGCTGAGCCAGGAGAGTGAGGGACTCACCTGAGATGGGGACGGGAGCCGTGCCCCCTGCAAGTGCTGGGCTGTCTGATCTAGCTGGGGGAGTCTGGGCTCTGTGGCAGTAACAAGGAAACCTGAAAATCTTAGGAGCATCATTGCTCACCCGTGTCCCAGTCTAATTAGTGGCACATCCATTCAGGGACTCAGGCTTCTTCCAAATGGTGATGACCAAATGGTGTGGCCAGAATGAGTCACATGACCCTGCCTAGATGCAAGGGGGCTGGGAAATGGAGTTCTCTGTGCTAGGAGGAAATGACCCAGTTTGCTGGATGCACAGGGAAAGGCCTGCTGTGTACCCTTCATGGTCAGGAGGCCACAGTCCCACAGAAGAAAGGCCCACCGTTGGTTGGCTAAAGGAGTTACTGCCTTGGGAGAGCAAATTTCCTTCCACTTGGTGCAGAGAAGCTGTGATGGATACTTGTGGTGGCCGGTGAAGAGGGAAGACAGGGACTTCAGGGCTGGAAGCAGCAGAGGCAGGAAAGGAGGGGAGGAGATACCATGGAGCCAGGAGCTGTGCACATGTTTACTCCACCCAACAGTCCCGTCTACTGGTGTCATTAACGCCATTTTACAGGCGAGGAGATGCGCCCAGAGAGGTGGAGTGGTGGGTATAAGGCTGCACAGCAGAAGAAGTGGTGTTCAATCCAGGTGAGCCCAGCTCTAAAACCCATGTTCTGCTCCCTTTGCCATAATCCCCAGAGACCATCTGGTCCAACTTTCTCATTGCACAGATGAACCGAGTCTCAGAGAGAGAAGTCACCAGAGTTACGCCTGTCATTTTTAGCACCTCATTTTATTTCCTTTTATTTTGCCTGTCTTTGGGGTGAGCCTCACTCCTTGGAAAGTTTAGAAAAACACCCCTTGTGGTGTGGACCCAGACCCTTGCCCTCCTTCCCAAACCATTGCCGCATGGTTAGCCACAGCCCTGGCACTTGCAAGTATGTTCGTCCCACAAATGTTTCTTCTTAAGTATCTACCATGTGCCATCCACTAGAGAGATGTAGATGAATGAGATACAGACCCTGCCCTGAGGGACGCACATTCTGGGGAGGGAGTCGGGGTGGTGGGGAGAAGATGGTGGCAGATGTGCCAGGGGAAAGTGGTCAGTGGTCAGTGATGGGATCTTGTGGGAGTTCAGACAAGTAAGAGACTGTGTGGCTGTTTGGATCAAAGAAGGCTTGGACGTGGAGGAAGGAGAGAGGTAGGGAAGCCAACACACACAATTCTGTCATTTAATTCTCCTAAACACACAAACACACAGTCACCCTGCATGGTGTACTGTGAGTGTTTCATTGATGGGAGACAGGTTTCATTTTCTGAAGAGGTGTTTAGGGGGACTATGCTGGAAAGGCAGGTGGGAGCCGTCTGTCCATTTATGCACCCATCGGGTATTTGTAAGTACCCACTCTGATGTGCCAGACTGTGATCGCCGTGTTGGAAAGACGGTTGTGATCCAAACAGACAAGCTCCCTCTTCTCGTGGTGCTTCCCTTGAGAACAGACAGGTGATAACCAGATAATAAACCAAGACCCAGGGTAATTTCCATTCGCGATCACGTTCTGAATAAAACAAAGCAGGGGGATGAGCTAGACGGGGCCAGGTGAGGGGAGGGACATTAGTTTTTTCAGATTTGAATTTTATCCTGCAGGCATTACCGAGCTACGGGTGTTCTTGTGAGCAATGGTTCACGAGCTGAACTATGGGGTTAGGACAAACCTTGGGGACCCGAATAAGATGGAGACAAGTTATAGGCTGTGTGTGTTGGAGTCCGGGAGGAGTGTGTACGCGGATGCTCTGCTCTAAGTGACCAGATACCCAACCTGAAGAGGCTTCCACAGCAGGGGTTTGTTGTCCACGTGATAACGTGTGTAGTAGGGGATCCTGGGCAGGTTGATTCAGACACAGCAACAACGGCAAGGGCCAGGCATTTTCCTCTTCCTCCTCTGCCGTCCCCAGTGCGTTGGTTGTGTCTGTGGGCATTGGCTTTGTCCCCGCGTGGCTGGTAGGTGGTCGCTGCAGCTCCAGACCTCCTGGCCTCCTGCCAACACTTCCCAAGGCCGCAGGAGGAGGCTTGCCTTCCCCAACTCTTTTTATCATGGAGGAAACCCTCTCCCAGAGGTCTCCTAGCCGAGTCCCTTTATTTCCCCTCAGCCGGGGCTGGGTCACGTGCGTGTCCTTAAACCAATCACTGGCAGAAAGAATGAAATGATCATGACAGATTGCCTTATTCAGTGTCCACTCTGGGACTTTGCAGGGGACCCGCTGTCCTCGTCACTCTGCTGCTCAGTTCCTGGACAAAGCTGGGGGTGTGTTAGCAGGAAGAAGGCAGGTGACCGCTATTGGGGAGACGACCAAGAGTGTTTGCTTCAAGGTGTGTGGCAGATCAAGTGGGTTTTGATGGGGGATGTTGCGTCTGGAAAGGTGTGTGCCCATGTGTGCGGGGGAGGTCGCTCTTCTTGAGGAAGTGACACATTGACTGACCCGGAGCACGCCTCAAGTGGCTCACAGCTGACTCCTTTCCAAAGCCCTCTACACCAGCACCACCTTTGAGGCTCCCAGGCTCCATGGGAATGGGGAGTTACCGCCCCTGCTGTCCAGCTGAAGGGATTGAAGCCTGACGAGGGAAGTGACTTGCTCGAGCTCTCTCTGTTAGTTGCTGGCTGCGGGGAGAGTCACAGCTTAGACCCAATCTTTCTATCACCCATCCCAAACTCTTTCCACCACGCCACACTGCCTCTTTGAGTGATTTTTAAATCCTGAGTTTTAACAAGGCACTCTCAAAGAAGCATGTGTCTGGAGATCTCCATGGCTTGATGGTTGAGAGATTTGAGGTCTGTGGAGCTCCCACTCTGCTACTTTCCTCCAGAGAATTTTTTAGAGTCTAACCCAATTTGCATTTGGGACTCTGTGGCACTGGCTTCCTGAGCAGAAGAGGGCCCTTGTCCTATGAGCTAGGTTATATGAGCTGAGGGATCAGGGACAAGGACACGAAGATGGCCCATCATGGAATGGTCTGGTGAGAGGATCAGGACTTCTCAGTGGATCCCTTGTCCCTGTACTCTTTGCCCTTGAGACTTGCGTTTGATATGGCTTCCTGGGGGAAGCAGGATGCCTAGACCTGCCTCTTTGGGTTCGTGTTTGACTGATTCTTTTTCACCTTGGATTCTGTGGAGAGCATTCAAAGTCTTCCCAGAGCCCGCCAGGTCCTTATGCCCCCTTGTTTGGGAATGAGAACTTGTCCTTCCAAGCAGGCCGGGCAGATCCTAGAGAAAACGGGGAGTGGCGATCCCTACTGCGCAGGACAGAACAGAGTTCTTTCCTTACGGGATTTGCTAACCAGAGAGGCTGGACCTGGCTCACATCGCTCTGGTTGGGTACGTGCCGTCTACCTGGACGTTGGTTGTGTGTGATGGTTCAAACCCTCCATGACATAGCATATTTAAAGTCAGTCATAATAAGCTCTGAAGAATATCAGGATTGGCACAGGCTTACAGTCCTGCTTGAACTGCGCTGGAGCAGAACTATGTCAGATCCGTATATATTTCCTATATATAGGTCACATCTCCTGACGGACAGCTGTATTAAGCCGAGAGGGCAATTCCTCACCAGTGGATTTATAACGTCTAGTATTTCTGGATGTTAGTGTGTGGCATGGATCTGGGGAAACTTTCCATTCAATCCTTCATTTAGAAACATTCTTTTGGTGCCAGGCTAAGTAGGAGGAACATACTGGGTAAGACCAGCATGGCTCTTGCCCCGATGGAGTTATAGATCAGATGAACAAGCAGCAAGTAGATAAAATAATTACAAATGATGGTAAACAGCTTGAAGGAGACGGTGCTGTAAATTGTATTACAGTTAGCCTGTCTTATTTATGACTATGTTTAGGAAGGCATTTTTTTTCAGCCAGGGACAAAGTGATAAGGTCCCTCCCACCTTAGCAGGGAGTATTGCCGTGCGAAGGCTGTTAGGTCTCATGGCCGCACCTCCAAGGGTGAGGGGATGGCAAAGAGAGGACTAGAACTTTCAAATTGGTGGAAACTGCTTTTTCTGAGAATCTCTTGGGATGCCAAGAGACACTTTGGGTTTACCACTTACCCATTATCAACGGAGCTGTTGGCAAATTAAGACTGGCTTTGTTGGTTCATTTTGACTTGGGTGAATGTAGATTTTGCCATTGTAGTTCTTGGTTTGATAAAGACTATCAGAGAGGAAAAAGAAACCAAATGAACTGAGAAATAAAACAATTCTTAAACTGCGGCCAGGGAAGCGAGCGGACGTGTGAAGAGGAGTTTGCAGACAGCCACAGTATTGCTGTCAAATTTAACTCTTGCTGTGTGGCGGCCGTGCACTTGTCGGGGGTTAGTTGTCAAGGAGGGGACTCAGGTGACTGCCTCTGATCCTCAGCGCTCCTCTGGGAGCCCCCTTGGGAGAGCACCTTGCTGAGAGGCACGCATTGCCTGTGGGTCAGACCCACGTGGCAAGTTTTCTCTCTCTTGAGTTGGAAGAAATTGCTGTTTCTTAGGTAAGTTCTAGATGGGGCAGTTGGCTTCTAGGGTCCACATTGTATGGAAGCGACACATCTTTAAACTCTCGACTCCTGCTCAGCATGGCGAGATGAGAGACTCAGGGATTGAGAAGCAGTTAGGGTGTCTCCCATCCCCCGACCCTCGGCTGACGGCTCTCCACCCTGGCTGCGGCTTAGAATCCCCCAGGGGAACTTTCACAAAATTCTCCCCGTCTGGACCCCACCCCATCCCCAACACCAGTTATGCCAGAATCCCTCGGGGGAGACCTCACTCACAACTTGTAGCCTAATAAACGTTTATGGGAGAACGGATGCTGGGATCTGGTTATCCTTAGCGGGAATCTGGGGGACGAGACGTCTGAGGACCAGTTTTGAATGGATACCCAAAACCTCAGTGTGCATCCAATTCCCTGGGGATCCTATTAAAATTCAGCTTCTGGTTTAGTGCACCTGGGCTGGGGCCTGAGACCCGGCATTTCCAACAGCTCCCAGGAGATCCAGAGGCACACTTGGAGTGGTGAAGCCCTCGATGTCGTGTTGATTTAAGCTCAATGACATTGGAGAATCATGTCCTTAGAGCAGTGGTCTCAACCCTGGCTGCACATTAACACCACCTGGGTAACTTCTAGAAAATACCAGTGCCGGCGCTCTATCTGTAGAGACTCTGATTCAATTCTTTTGGGGTGAGGCTGGGGCATCCGCAATTTTGAAAAGTTCTGTGGGTGATTCTAATGTGCAGCCAGGTTTGGCATCTCTGCTCTACAAGCTTACTCCTTTTTTTTTTTTTTTTAAGCTTGAGACCAGTGATGTTCAATAGAAATATAGTGCCTGAGTATTAGTCATCTACTGCTGTGTAATAAATTACCTAAGACTTAATATTATTATTTTACACAATTTCTGAGTATTGGGAATCCAGGATCGGCTTAGCTGGGTGGTTCTGACTCAGGGTCTCTCACGAAGTTGTTGTCAAGATGTCGGTTGGGCTGCAGTTTCCTCAAGGTTGGACTGGGGCTGGAGGACCTGCTTCCAAGAAGGGTCACCCACGTGGGTGTTGGCCAGAGGCTTTAGTTTCTCTCCCACAGGGCTGCTCACAAAATAGCAGCTATCTTCCCCCGGAATAAGTGGTCAGAGAAATAGAAACAGAGACTGAGAGAGAGACAAAGGTAGAAGCCGCAGTATCTTTTATAACCTAACCTTGGAGTGATATACCATTCCTTCTGACATATTCTATTGGTCCCACAGATCAACCCTGACACAACACGGGAGGGGGCTACACAGGATGTGAATACCAGGACGGGGGATCATTAGGGGTCATCTTGGGGGTGGCTTCCACAGTGTGCATGCACGTAATTAAAAATTCTCTAATAGTTGCATTAAAAAAGTGGTATTAACTTTCATAACATATTTTATTCACCCAACATAACATATTCAAATATTATCATTTCAACATGTAATCAACATAACATTATTCACAAGATATTTTGCGTTCTTTTTTCATACTGCATCTGAAAGCTGATGTGTTTTACACTTAGAGTTCATCTCAATTTGGACTTGCAACATCTCAAGTGTTCCATAGCCAAGTTGCCTCCTTTCCTTGATTCCACACATGTGGTCTTGTCTGGATGGGCCTATAGGGTAGATTATCCCACGTTGTAAACAGGGACCGTCCTCTATTTCCTCCCCAGGGTTGGGCCCACTGGTTTACTTGATATTCCAACTAAACTGTCTGTCAATTTCCTCTTTTATAAATTGCAAGTCTGGGTTTCTCAGGCTGATATTTCTTATGAGGAAGTCTTTGGGTTTTCAGCACATTTCTTCCGTGCTATTGACCTTTTCATGCCACTCTTGCACAAATTTGTCAGGAACAATATACGAATTGCAACAGCAATGACCGACTTTGGCCTTTGACTCAGGGGAGGGAAACTAGTTACGTGGAGAGAAACCAATTACGGGCTAAACTGCAGGTGCTCAGCGTTAGTCCCCACCCCACCTCAGACGCTTCTCCAGAACTTGCACCCCAGCTCAGCGTGAGGGCTGGCGTCGGGAGAAAGGGTGTCCTGAGAACCAGACGACAGCTTCAAGCACAGCACAAGAGCCACGTACGTTGGTCCCCACTCCCTTTAATGAGTATTTTATGACTTGAAAGAATTTTTGAATGAGCTGAATGAATTGCCCTTTGCTAAGAGGAACAGAAAGTTAAGTCTTTTCTACGCAGATGACATGGTTTTATTGTCACCAACTAGGAATGGCCTCATTACTGTGAGGAAAAAATGGCTCAGATAACTGCTCCAACCCTCCAACTGCCATTTTTGGCAGGTGTCCTCCAACATTGAGTTGGCTTTTAGTCAACAACTGTGAATTGCATTCACTCATTTAGTCACTTAGGGCTATCTTTTCCTACTAGGCCATTTGGGGGACTCACCCAGAGGTGATACGTGCTTAACATTAGGTGTCTGTGGATGCAGTATTAGGATTTTTATAAGGCCTTCTTGGGAGATTTTTAAAATGTGCTTTGAAAAAAATTTTAACCTAAAATTGTCATGGCTTAGCTTGACGGGCTAGGACATTATTTCTCGATGTGGGAGCAGATACAGAGCTGTTCTCTTAAGGAAAACAGCTTTTCCATGGATATTCCCACAGGCATTCCCACGGGCATTCTCATAGATAATCCCACAGACTTTCCCCAGGCTTTCCCACAGGCATTCCCACAGGTATTCCCACAGGCATTCCCACAGGCATTCCCACAGGTATTCTCACAGGTATTCCCATAGGCGTTCCCACAGGCATTCCCACAGGTATTCCCACAGGCATTCCCACAGGCGTTCCCACAGGTATTCCCACAGGCGTTCCCACAGGTGTTCTCACAGGCGTTCCCACAGGCATTCCCACGGGTGTTCCCACGGGTGTTCCCACAGGTATTCCCACAGGTATTCCCATAGGCGTTCCCACAGGTATTCCCACAGGTGTTCCCACAGGCGTTCCCACAGGTGTTCCCACAGGCATTCCCACAGGTATTCCCACAGGTGTTCCCACAGGCGTTCCCATAGGTATTCCCACAGGCGTTCCCACAGCCTTTCCCACAGGCGTTCCCAGAGGCGTTCCCACAGGCGTTCCCACAGGCATTCCCACAGGTTTTCCCACAGGCATTCCCACAGCCTTTCCCACAGGCGTTCCCAGAGGCGTTCCCAGAGGCGTTCCCACAGGTATTCCCACAGGCATTCCCACAGGCATTCCCACAGGTATTCCCATAGGCGTTCCCACAGGCGTTCCCACAGGTATTCCCACAGGCGTTCCCACAGGTTTTCCCACAGGCGTTCCCACAGGCATTCCCACAGGTGTTCCCACAGGTCTTCCCACAGGTATTCTCACGGGTGTTCCCACAGGCATTCCCACAGGCGTTCCCACAGGCGTTCCCACAGGCATTCCCACAGGTTTTCCCACAGGCATTCCCACAGGCATTCCCACAGGTTTTCCCACAGGCGTTCCCACAGGTGTTCCCACAAGCATTCCCACAGGCAGTCACACAGGCATTCCCACGGGCATTCCCATAGGTATTCCCACAGGCGTTCCCACATGCATTCCCCCAGATATTCCTTTAGCTTCTCTTTATGCCAAAGTTGGTCCACTTGATTGACTGTTAATGCGCACGGACGTTCCCTTAGCTGGTAACATAGACTGTCTGTGCCACAGGCTGGTTCTTCCCACAGACTGAAACCTCAGACTGTCTGCGCTGCTCATTACATCTCTACAGAGATGGAGAGAGACGTACTCCCCGGAATTCCCTGAAGAAGAGAGCTGGATCTTGCTGAGGTTGGCATGACGTTTCCCTTATGAGAACCCAGATAAATGTTTCTCAGACCACCAAGCCAGGAAAAGCCCACTTCTAACTTCTAAGCAATTAGCAGTTTTCTAACTTTTAGAGTCACTGTCATCCTGAGCACTTGTGGGTGGCTGTGTTTCTGTTTTCTCCATGGCTCCTGGGAAGCTAAGTTTAAAAAACTGGTTTGGGCTCTTGGATCTTAGAGTGTGCTGGGCTTCCTTCCTGTCTCCCTGGTTTCTTGATCTTTTCCTTCCTTTAAAATACGTGCTGGGTTGTCTGTATTCAAATCTTTCCCAGGATGAGGCAGAGATGTAAATAGACACCAGTATGAAGAGGGGACAGTCCATCTATCATCCTAAAACACTAACGAGTATCGTGAAGGACTGGAACCCAGGTGTCCCGACTGCCGAGCTGGTGTTTTCCTCTCAGACCACGAACCAGGCACATGATTTGACAAGAAGAGTTGAGCTGTTATGCAGGCAACACCTTCTGCTCCAACAGATAGAAATCCTGGGTAGAGAGCGACAGCAGCTTTTTTGATACGCTAGTGAACTTCAAACCCAGGCCACGGAAACCTGAGGGGCCTCAGCAGAGGCAACCGAGAACCTGCCCGGGGCGGGCCTGCTGCTCAGCGGCACAGACAGCTGTGCAGGTGAGCTCTTAGCGAAAAACCGCAAACGGCATGCGGAGGCGGATGGTGGAGTGAGAGAGGCGGGCGGCCCCACCTAGAAGGAGCACCTCTCATCACGCCCAGGAGCACCTCCCATCACACCCAGAAGGAGCACCTCCCATCACTCCCGGGATCACCTCCCATCATGCTCAGGAGCGCCTCCCATCATGCCCAGAAGGAGCACCTCTCATCACACTCAGGAGCACCTCCCATCACACTCAGGAGCACCTCCCATCACGCTCAAGAGCACCTCCCATCATGGCCAGAAGGAGCACCTCTCATCATGCTCAGGAGCACCTCCCATCACACTCAGGAGCACCTCCCATCACGGCCAGAAGGAGCACCTCCCATCACTCCCGGGAGGACCTCCCATCACGGTCAGAAGGAGCACCTCTCATCACTCCCAGGAGCACCTCCCATCACACCCAGAAGGAGCACCTCCCATCACTCCTGGGAGGACCTCCCATCACGGCCAGAAGGATCACCTCCCATCATGCTCAGGAGCGCCTCCCATCACGGCCAGAAGGAGCACCTCCCATCACGCTAACCTGGGAGCCAGCCAAAGGGAGGGGCCTGGAGAGTGTTCCAGGCAGAGGGAACAGCCTGGACAAAGGCCTGGAGGCACGAGATGACCTAGGAGGTTTGGAGAAAGGCAAGAGGTTCAGGATGGTTTAGTTCGTGTGCGTGCATGCGTGTGCCTGTGTGTTCACACATGTCCATGTGTGTATGTGTGTGGGGTACGTGTGTGAGCGTGTGCCCGGGTGGGGTGGGGCAGAACCCAAACCTTTCAGCCTGGTGAACAGACTCCTCGTGATCTGTCCTGCGCCTCCGCTTCTGTCTCTGCCCCAAATCTCCCTGGGGAGTCCTCGTTCATGACCACGCAGCGTGTCTCTGGGTGGCTTTCTCTGCCCTGCCTGCTGGGCCAGGGCGCCAGTTCTGCGTCCCTCAGCTCAGACTTCGCACTGTTAAAATAAAGCAGAACAGAGACCAGGCCCGACAACCCCTGGAGCAGAGAAAACCAGTTAAGCCGTACAAGCAAAACGAAGCCGGGCTTATTTCAGCGACATGAGCGAGACTGAACTTCGCTTACTTCTTGTCAATGCCTCTGACAATCACAAAAGAGACTTAAGTCATCTTCCAAAAATGGTAGAAGATACTTACTTTTAACCAGTCCCCTGCCGTCTGGAAACTTCCATTGTAACAATCAAGGTTTAAAGGTTAAACGACTTCCTCACTTTCGTTTCGTAAGCCATCCTATAACGTCACGCTTCTGAGCCTCATACTGGTTTTCAGTTTGAAGCATTCCTGTTTGTGAACAGTTTGGATCTCACTCAGTAAAGTATTCCTATCAAATAAATCTCTGTCCATTTTTCTTTTGATACCGCTCTCATAGTTTCCACATGGAATTCCCTGCACTATGAGGCCCTTGAAAGCCAGGGCTGTGCCTTACTCATCTTTCATACCACACGCCTAACACAGTGGCTTGCATATAGCAGGTGTTCCATGACGGTCTGCTGAACGAAAATGCATGTGTTAGCATGTTAGTTAGTATTTTGTTTGGCTGCAAGTCACAGAATATGGGCATCTATATCTTAGAAAATATAAATGTATTTTTTCTGTCATGTAAATGCAGCCCCAGGGTTGTCAGGCCAGGGCTGTGTTAGCAGATTCACTATTCTCAGCATTTACCTACCTTAGTACCAGCTCCATCCTCAAGGTTGCCTCACAGTCCAAGTTGGCTGCTGGGGCTCCAGACATCAGGTTTGAATTCCAAGTGGAAGGGAAAAAGGACCAATCTCTCAGCTCGGCCAGCCCCCTTGTCAAGAGCTTTTTCTGGAGAAAAGCTCACCTAATGACTTTCTCCTTCACCTCCTTAAACCTCCCCTCTTAGCTGAAAGTGGGGCTAGGAAATACAGTCTTTAACCTGGGAACGTTGCCACCCTGAATAAAATTAGGGTACTACTGGTAGCAAGAAGAGGAACATGAATCTTGGATGCACAACCAGAGCACTACAGCTCGTAGCTGGGAGCTGCAAGGCACAAGTTCCCTAAAAACCTAGAGAAAAGAAGTAAGGTGGCCTTCTTGGTGACAAACTTGATATTGAACACATACCAGGCTGACGCAGAGATGTACAAAGGCAACTTCACGGGACACAGGCCTGAAGCCTGGCAGCTTCCGGGGGTCTGAGAAAGCCCACACAGGTGCCAATGTGGGCAGTGCCCCTTGCTGATGGTTGGGGTCTGTGGGTGAGGCCACGGGGACGATTCCAGCACGAGGACCTTGGTTATTTCGGTTCCACTGGGAAGACCACGTCCTTGAGACGTGTGTGCAGCCAACTGCCTTTGAGTCCAGGTCTCTGTCCCCATCTTGGGTACAAGTGGCTGTGAAATGGAACAGCTCAAACGCTCAGCTCGCTGACGCGCACAGGCTGGGACTCAGATAGATGCATATACGACATGGCAGGTGACCAGTGCTAGAGGGAGAAAGTGAGTGAAGAGACAAGAACGCGAGGGAAGGGGCCAGGGAGCCGGGGAAGCGTCTCAGAAAGAAGGAGAAGCAGACGCTGAGATGCCGGAGTCGCATCCCAGCCCTGCCGTCGGCAAGCTGGTGTGTGGCTGCATCACTGGTCTCAGTTTCCCCCTCTGTGCCTTGGACTGGTGGCCAGAAGAGCCCAGTGACCAAGAACATGAGCCCTCGGGAGGGCGTCTCCCGCCTTTGAATCCCAGCTCACTGGTTAACTGCAGTCGCTGAGCAGGCGGCCTCGTCTCCCTGAGCCTTGTGGCCTCGTCTGACAAATGCGGATGCGGGCGGCTACGTGCAGGCGGGCGGTGAGGGCCTTGAACGAGGCAGCGCAAATACAGTGCCCGCTAAAGTCGGGGCCCAATGGACAGCAGCATCTCCCCCCCGCAGACCCCGCTGGACCAGGAAACGCGGTCCCTTCTTGACACTCTGCCTCCAGCTGGCACCGCTGCCAGTCCAGACTCCCTTTTGCAGCCCGTCTCCCTGGTTTAAAAGTCTCAAAAGTTCAGCGGCGACCACCCATCTCACGGAAGGGCCCCCGCGCTGCTGTCTGAGTCCTTATGACCTGTGATTTATTAGGTTTGTCGTCCCTGATGACTTCTCAAATGAGCCCATAAATTACAAATATTAATAAAGTGTCCCTGGGTCTTAAACTGATAACTTGTATTATGGGGTCCATTTAGGGACCAATTAAGATCGATGGACATTTCCGTCTGCATCACCATCCATCAGGGCACAAACGGCTCTAGGATTCGCGCCGGGGGTGGAAGGGCGACATCAGCCCAGGGGTGGAGCGTTATGTAGCTGCAGCCATTTCTTCTGCACCCACGGGCTGCATCTATTCCTAGACGCATCACTTAAATATGTTCCACACTCTCTTACTCCCCTTTGTGCTTCCAGAACTTTCTCTGGTGGGTGATTCATTCATTCATTCTTCATTCCCTTACTCCTTCCCTCCCTCCTTTGTTGAATGTTTACTGAGTACCTCTTATTTCTTTGGCCAACTCCGTAATTATATTGGTAATGATGATGAAGGCAATGATGATTAAAAAAAAAACAACCCTAGCTGATTTTGAGTACTAATACATGCCGGATTTTCCAGAGATAGAAACTGGGACACACAAGCAGTAAAATAACAAGATCAGAGAGGTTAAGTGACTTGCCCAAAGCCACACAGCAAGGGAGGAGAGGAGCCAGGGAACTTTGAGCCACTTCCTGTGCTTCTGTCTCTTTTTCTATGAAATGTGTTCATTGACAGAATCCCTGTGATAGGGCTGCTGTGAGAACTGAATGTAAAGGGCCTTGAACAGTGCCGGCCTGCAGACGGTCCTCAGGACGCGTTAGCTGCTGCAATCAGCGCTGGACCTAAACTTGATCATTTCATTGAAATCTCCCAAAAGTCTCACGAGGAAAAGGACATCCAGGGCAAATCTTGTCCAAGGCCGCCCATGAAGAAGTGGCAGGGGTGGGATTTGAACCCAGGTCCCTCTTGTTGCAGAGACTTCACACTTAGGAAGCACTTTACCTCCCAACTCATCCGAGAAACCAAAGCCAAGAGGGACCCCCAGCAGTGAAATGTATATATATGATGTGCATGTATATCAAACCATCATGTTGTTCACCTGAAATATATACAGATTTTATTAAAAAAAAATTAAACAAAGAAGACCAAACTGCCCATGTGGCTTCCATGGAAGGTTAGGTTCCCTCCTCCTGGGAAATCAGGGAGGACTTCCTGGAGGAGGTGGCCCTGGAGCCGTCTCTGAGGGGTCGGGGAGGAGGAGGTGCTGTAGAGATGGGATGGTAACCCAGCGGGTGGGGTTCGCCTGGGGAAGAGCTGTGAGTTTGCCCAGAGCAGGGTGTCGGGTGGAGGGAGGCAGAATCGCTCTGCCGAGGACGTGGGCTCTGGGCCTGGCCACAGGGAGGGCCAGCCCTGGGAGGGAGGCGTGGCCCACGCTCCTGTGCCATGCCATCGCCTCGCCAGCGCGGGTGGGGATGGCACAGCGTCCCCCTCCGCGGTGGGTGGGCGGGCCGGAGGAGAGGAGGCCTTGAACGCCGCGGCGGCGCACTTAGCGGACCGTGACTTGGGGACTTGCCTTTGCAGGTTGAAAGGAAACCCTGACTTGGCGCAGTTCTTTTTCTGATTCTGGGAGAACAGAAGAGAGAAGGGGAGTGCAGGTGGGAGCTCAGGATGCACAGGAGGGAGGCCAGGTGACCGGGGCTCCGAGGACACGCGGGCCTGGTGCGGACCCCCAGCGAGCCGCGCTGCGGGGCCCTCTGTCGCTTCCTCCAAGGGGCACGGCCAGTGCGGGTTATGGGCAGGGCGACAGGCTGGGCGACATGTGGCTCGACAGGGATGTCCTGGGAGGTTGTCTGTGTAGAGGACCGTGCAACCCGTTGTTCCCTTGGAAAGGGTCCACAGGTGCCTGCTGGAACTTTCAGAAAACGCTGTATTCTTACAGACAGAGCATTTTTGAGCAGAAAAGGCCTGGAGGGACCGTCTAGCCGAGATGGGAAACTGGCCCGAGAGGGAAGCAACTTTCCCAAGGTCACAGGGCCAGTTCAGTGGAGGCGCCAAGACGAGCAGCACTGGGTCTCTTGACCCCTGATTTCATAGCATAGAAAATACCGGAGCGGGAACACCACTGAGGTCATCTCTCTCGTATGACAGATGCTCAGAGAGGGGGGCACATGACCTGCCTGGCCTGGGAGGCGGGGTTGCCACACAGTGGCCAAGGACTCTGGTTGTCAAGTGGGACAATCCCAGGTTCACATCTTAACCCTGCCGCTGCCTAGCTGTGTGAGGTCTGTGTAGTGATGTCTCTGGGCTTGGGGTCCCCCATGGCTGAAGTGGGACTGGTGTGCTCTGTCACAGGCTTGTTGCGAGCGTTAAATGAGTTCCTGCGAGCAGAGCACGTGCCTGGCAACCCTGCCCGATGCGTGCTGTTGTTCTCATTTCCCAGGCTGCACGTGGTGGGTGGCCGTATTGTGGGGGTTGCTGTGGCTGACTCCCCACTGCTCTTTGTCCTTGTCCTGTTGGGCGGTGACGCTTCAGTTTGGGGAACTGACTTAGGCTCCAGGCCTGAGCCCAGATGGATGGAAACCAGAAAGCTGGGAATTATCCCACTCCTTTTCCTCACGTTCCACATGGACTCCATCAGCCTATCCCGTTGGTTAGAGCTTTCATGGTGCCTGGAATCCCACCACTTCCCCCGCCACCTCGGTCGCCCCCGGGTGAGCAGATTGTGTCCTCGCCTTGGATGACTGCATCAGGACAACTGCTTTTCCCCTTTCCCCCGCAGTCTGTATGCCCCATATCTCGTCTCCCTGCTTGAGCACCTGCCCGGCCCCCTGTGAATCCGGAGGAGAACCAGTAGCCTCCGGGCCCCTGGGAAATCCCATTCCATGGCTTCTCTGTGCTCCAGCTCCACAGACCTCCTGGCAGTTCCTTCCAACACACCAGACACACTCACATCTTTGCATCTGCTGTTCCTTCTGTCTGAAATGCTTTTCCCTACACAGTCTCATGCTCACTCTTTTGTTCCCGATAGTCTGCTCAGACACCCTTTCTCAGCCAGGCCCTTTGTGTTCACCCTGCTCTGGAACCCTGATCCTTCTTTTCTTTTCTATGGCACTGACCTCCTTCTTATGTGCGATACAATTTTAGCATGTGGATGGCTTAGCTCTTATCCTCCTGCCAATTAGGTTGTCAGCTTCCCGTTTCCCCAGCCTGGGCCCCCCCTCCTCCAGCCACACGAATATTTACGCCGCACAAGGGTGAGCTCGGGACCACCACTTGGACATCAGTGCCATCTCCACGTGTCATCCCCTTGCATCAGGACCACCTGTGCCTGAAGCACAACGCTAAATACAACAAAAGTAAGTAAATTGTGCCTTGTGTTTAACACTATTTTACTATAATTAAAATAGTACACTAATCTTTAGAATGAACAAAGAGTGAACCACGTTTTTCTCCTTTAGGTGGAATTTTTCTGACAAGACGGTATAATGGTTGGTTAGGACAAGCTTCACTTCTTATTAGGTTTCCAGAGCACAGCTATAAAGAGGGTCATTTTTGCAAAAAATGCTGGAGGGCTTCCTAAGTTTTCCTAAGGGCCTCTCTTAGCGCTTTGATATTTAAATTATTCTCTTTGGAGGTACTTACTCATTATCCTCATTGATTTCCTCTTTGTTAATTATTAACAGGTCTTACCCTTCTAGATAGTACTAATAATTAATATTTTCTGAGCGCTCACGATGTGCCGGGCTCTCTGTGTCTATTAATGGATTTATTTTGACTGCAAGTCTGCGTGGTAGGACGTATTGTTACACGTGTGTTATGTGGGAATGGAGGCGTGGAGAAGTTCGCTGACTTGCTCCTGGTTGTGCGGCTAGAAAGTGGAGGAACAGGGCCTTGAACGACAGAGCCTGCTTCTCAACCGCTCGTTTGTCAAAGACACGTGTGTGATCTGAGCCATGCCCTAAGATCACTTTGGCTGATCTCATGGACTCCTGCTTCCTTTGTGAGATTTGCATTTTCAGATGAAATTCACCTGCATTTCATGTGCACAGCATCACGGGATGCAGATGTCCCACAGTCAGTGAGATTGACTGACGACCGACCCAATGGCGTGATGGGCTGAGACGGAGACTGGTGCTGAGCAGGGCAGGACAGCTGAGCAAGGACGCCTTTGCAAGTGGTCAGTCCACTGATGATTTTTGCATTTGGCCCTGGAAGGAAGTGCATGAGAACTGCTCTAGGGCTGGGTAAACTCACAGCTGGGCGTTTAGAGCCCAGATCTGCCGCCACGGCTGTTCCCTGGATTCGTTCTTTGAGGTAATGAAGGGCCAGCCATGACCGTCTGATGGGCTGGGCCCAGGGCAGGAGGGGAGGATGTATCCGGGGCCATCAAACTGATGTTTGTTGGGCACCAACTCTGTGCCAGACTTCTGGGAGATTTCATTAGTCTTTACCACAAGCCGGGGAGAGAGGTATGACATGCCCATTTTACAGATGAGGCCCAGGAGGTAAAGTCACCTGGCCTAGGGACTCAGATCCAGATTTAAACTTGGGCTTATGGGTCACCCAAGCCCAGGCTTTTTCCATTGTCCTGCACGGTCTCCTTGCTAGTACAGAGAGATCAGCTGAGGGTGACCTTGGGGACCTCTGGCAGGGTTGGGCCGGGAGGCAGCCAGGGTGGTTGTGCTGGCAGGACGTGAGAAGCTGGGCCTGTAGGAAGTGAGACAGCCCTGGATAAGCCCCGTGGGGCCAGCTTGCTGGCGTCTGTTCCATCGGCTGCCTCCTGGCCTCTCCAATTCCATAGATTTGGAAACAGACTGGTTCTCTAGGAGCAAAAAGGGAGGCTGGCCTTCTAATGATTTCATCGCTGCCACTTACAAAAGCTCAAGAATATGTCACTTCCCAGTTTCGGGGCTGCAAATTGCCAGCTCCAGAAATGTCAGGTTGGCCAGCTGGAGAAGTGCCAAAGTGAGGCTGAGGGACACGGGGAAGTTTCTGCAGAGCCCCACGGAACACAAAGGTAGTGTGGCTCTTGATTCATATACCCATTACACACAGTGTGTTGCATGACCAGGCTAATAGGAAATAAACTAGACGAGCATCTGTCCATGCTTGGGCACACACAGCCCTCAGGATCGCTCAGTCCCAGCTGGCCACCTCCCGGCCTGGCCCCTGGAGGCTGAGGACGTGGAGAAAATTTTTGGCACAGCCAGGAATCATCAGAGAGGGGGCCACACACATCTCACCGTCAGTCCGCATGGGCCACGAGATCTCTTTTTCTCTCCCTTAGTTTCCCTAGGGGGTTGGGGTGGGGTTGACGTCATCCTTTTGGTCCAGATCCTTTGTGTAGGGTCCTTGGCTGAAGAGATGAGAGCTGGGCCCCCTGCACCGTCCCTCCTATGTATGGCCCGAGCTGCTGCCACTCCCCATAGGGCCTGTGGCCGTCGGGAAGGGCTCTCCTTGGGGCAGATGTGGGCGGGCGTGGAGCCCGTAACCAGGGAGAGCTGCGTTTTCCCGGCCCCTCAGTGGGTACTCTTGTGCAGGGCATGAGCTGTTCACTCACCGGCTGTCACAGGGCCCTGGTAGGGGCAGAGGGAACCCGCCCTGCGGGGAAGCAAGCGGTCAGGCTCCCGAGGCTGGGGTTTGGGCCCTCCCTCCTTCCTCTGGCCTCCATCCTCCTGTGACTTCGGTCTCTTTCCCTCCCATCTCCCCTCCCTATGCTAGGGTGACTCCATTAGGACTTTGGGGAATAGTCTTGGGGTTCAAACGGACTCTGGAGGAAACGGAAATGACTCTCCACACAGAGAAAAGTGCTGTGTCTCGTCAGTAACCCAGGAACTAGGAATTTAAGTGATAACGGGATACCTGGAAATTGTTTTATACAATTGGCTCATTTTGAGCTTTTATTCAGTGTATAACTCTCTGGGTGTGTCTCGAGATGTAAACGCCTCATAGTTCATATTGTCCAAAATTCCGGAACCCCAGAATACTGAAAATGGGCCTTTCAGTCCCTGGGGGACAGTCCCCAAGCACCTGCTCAGTGCTGGGCTGCTCTGAAGCAGGGAGGCAGAGCTGGAGGTCATCACAGTCTGGACCAAGCACACACGTGGGGACAGGTGTGACTGGGGTGGCAAAGCGGTCACGAGCAGAGCCCTGCAGGCCAGCACCTCTGGATGGATCCAGACCATGGCCCTCCCTGGGGGTGACCTTCACGAGGACTGGTGGGCACCAAGCTCTGCCACAAGAGGAACCTAGCAGGGACTCAACACGTGCCTTTCGATGTGAAGGAGGCAGACAGGACGAGGGGGCGGCCGGAGCCGGGGGACAGGGAGGAGCTTGTCTTACCTGGGGAGCTGTAAGTCGTGCAAGGAGCACACTCTGTAAGAGGGGAGGGGGCTGGACGGCAGAGGCTTTGAATAGCATGCCGAGGAATTATCTGGCTCCTCTGACTGCGAGGTGTGCCAGTTGTCAGTCGATCGTCTCTCAGCTCCAAACCCAGCCTCCCTTGCCCTGCTTTGCCACCGTGGAGCTGGGCCCTGCAAACGTTTCTCCCCCTCCAGCAGGCGCAATGCTGGGCCTGGTCAGCAGAGGGCGCTGGAGGGCCCCGGGCTTTTGTTTCGTGGCCTAAGCAGGTGGCTTCCACATCAGCAGCTGCCTTCCCTGCCAGATGAAGCCCCTCGCCCAGCGAGGCCAGCTGCAGCCCAGTGAGCCCCGGCCTGTGGCAGCCTAGCAAACTTCCACCACCCGGCTGGCTCAGCCGCACCCTCTCCAACGAGGTCTGCCTCTCAGTCTCGGGTGGGGTGCAGCTTCTTTCAAATGTGTGCCTTCCCTGGGTGCCCAGCCTCCGCCTCGGTGGGGGGGGGGAGCCCGCTCCTTACATCCGCTATTTCTGTTCTCTTTATTCCTCTCAGTAGTTAATCCCCGTTGCTAATTAATAATTCTCTATGTTAAATTTTCCCCGGTTTGGTCTCCTGACTGGACTGTGACGGATACATAGGGTGGCTACGGTTTGGATGAGAGAGCGTCAGATCTTTGGGTCTAGAGACCCAGGTCTCTCAAGCTGTGTGATGTTGGCTAAGCCTCCCTCCCTCTCTGGGCCTCGGCTTTCGGTGAAATGAGTGGTTTGGAGTAAGTGAGCCCAGATGTCCCTTCTAGCTTTGCGTGTCTGGCCCTAAGGCCTGGTAGGTCCCTCACGTCTTTAAGAACCCACCCCTCTAGTGGCACAGATGGGGGGTCAGCCTTGGAGTGGGGTCCGAGGGGCCAGGAAGGACTCTAGTCTGGAGTCACAGGGCTATGGATGCACCTGGCTTCTCTGAGACTCAGTTTCATCCTGTGCGAGGTGCGGGTCTTCCTGTTGCCTCACAGAATGGGGGAGCAGTGAACCCGGAAGAGAGTCGAAGCCTCTTTATGAACTGAATCTCTGCCCCCAGCGAAGCATCGTTGTCAGAGAACGTGCCAGAGGCGAGCTTGCAGAGCGGGGGCGTCGGGAACCCAAGGGTCTGCAGGGGCTGCTCCTGATCATCCTGTGACCTCACCCCCGGGCATTCGGCGTCCTGGCCCACCTCGGTGTGTCGACACATCACTTCCACCTCCGCCTCTCTTGTCCCGTGGCCTTTCCCTGCGTGTCCGGCTCTGCGTCTGCTCTCTTCTAAGAAGGCCACCAGTCATATGGGTTGGGACCTGCCCTAATGGCCTCCCGACTCCATTACACCTGCCAAGACCCTCCTTCCACATAAGGTCGTATTCACAGGCACTGGGGGTTGGGCATCAGTATCTTTTGGGGGGAACCCAGTTCAACCCATAACTGTAAGCAGAGCTCTTCCTGTGGTGTCGGTGCCTCGTGCGTGTTGAATAAATACTAGCCCTTCTTATGGCTTCTGAGGCTCGAAGGAGACAAAGTTCACAAAGTCCCTTTGCGCGTGATAAACCGGGGCAGAGCCAGGCTTGGCCATTGGTGCTGTCTCGACTGATGTTATAGGAGTTGCCTTCAGCTGGAGGCAGAAGCCACAGACTCCTCAGGGAAGAGAAGGTACCAGTCAGGAACTCTGCGTGCGGAGGGCGGGGAGGGGAGAACACAGGGGGGCAGGAGGCATCTCCCCACCATTGGTGGCCGGCTGTGGGATGAGTGCCAGACACACCGGGAGCAGGGCCCAGAGTGTGGGCAGCTCAGGCAAGGCCAACCCAGGGCAAAGGCGGAAAGAAAGTGCCACCTCTTGGGCCGGGCCTCGCCGCTGGGATGGCTTGACGGCCTGGTACGCTTGCAAGGTCCTGTTGTCTCTGCTTCCGAAATATCTCCCGAGCCACATTTCCTTGCAGCGCCTGTTCAAGCCGTCATGGCGTCTCCTCTGGACAAGCGTGAAAACCTCAACCCCAGGGCTCCCTGCTTCTCCCTTTGCCCTCCCTCCCTGCAGTCATCTGTTAACACAGCGGCCAGACTGCCCCTTTTGAAAACATAAGTCAGATGGGGCTTACACCTGCTTGCACCTCCACAGGCTTCTCATTGCTCTGGGATTCCCTTGGCCTCCAGCCTCCTCTCGACTGGCTTCCCTACCATCCTCTTGCTCCCCCAGCACCACCTCCCTGTCTCTTCCAGTTCCTCCAACACATCAAGTCTGGTCCTGCCTCAGGACCTTTGCACTTGCTGCCTGTTTCCTCTGTATTGGAAAGTCCTTTCTCAGGTCTTGGCCTGGCTTCCTCCTCTTGTGATTCATTACAATCTCTGTTCAGATGTCTTCCCTGCTGACCCCATTTAAAGGAGCTCCCCGTGCCAGTCTCTCTCTGTCTCTGTGCTCTTTCTGTTTTTCCTAATACTTACCTTGATCTGAAATTATCTTGTGTTTTATGTATCTCCTTGTGTGTCTGTTTTTGCTCCTAGAACGTAACAGGCAGAAAGAGATGAGGAATTATGAATATCTTGTTTACTTCTGTATCTTTAGTGCCAAGAACAGGGTATGGAATAAATGGGAGCTCAGGAATATTTGTTGCGTGAATGAACAATAGGACCAAAAGGACGTGGAATGTGTGTGCGGGGAGGCATTGGGGGAATTCAGTACGAGCCCTTCTCGCCACTTGTCCCCTGGTCCCCAGTTTTGATAAATAAACCTCTGCAGAGGAGGCTGAGTAATATTTGTAGTTGCCACTTTCTCAGTGTCGTCGGCATTGTACTAAGCTCCTGGCAAGGACGATCTCATCTGTCCTCCTGTCGACCCCAGAGGCAGGTGCTTTACCGTCCTCGTGTGGCAGAGAAGGGAACTGACACAGAGAGGTTCAGCTGATTGTCTAAGGGAACACAGCTAATGCATGGTGGAGGTCGGGCTCCCGGCGGGCAGTGTCCCTCTCTGGCTGGTGTACCCACCTCTTCTGTCACTTGCACGGCAGGAAATGGCCTGACGGTCCATCCTGAGACCTTGCTCTACATCCAGTTTCCCCGTATGGGACCCCGTCCTACTTTAGGGGGTCCCCTGAGATTATGGGGGTCTTCCTGGGGTTACAGCCTGGCTGCCAGACCTCTCTGATGCTCGACTCTCCGAATCTTGACCTTCCCTACATTCCGGCTTGTTCTGCCCGGGACCTGGTGCCGGGCAGACTGTCCTTGTAATTCACTTAACGGTGCTTTTGGCTGCAAGTGAGGGAAACCCCGACTCAACCTGCCTTAAACGAGGAACTTTATCATTTCTGGTAACAGGTGTGGAGCCCTGCGTGGACCCTGCCGCCAGCAGTTTCCTGCTGCATCCCCGCGAACCTGTCCATCTCCATGCTCATCAGAGAGAGGGAGGAGCTGCTGAGGCTGCCCACTGAGGTCCTGGGGCCCAAGGAACCGGCCGTCTGCTCCAGGACACAGCCATTGGATGACTAAGGAGGGGACCGTGGAAATTCAGGCATCTGGGAAACGCCCCACTCCTCGGTGCTCACAGCCAGAGAGACCAGCAGGATGAACCCACCACGCTCACAGCACCGTGTGCAGCACCGCTGTGAGGAGCCAGGACCCCGGGTCATCAGGGTGAAGCCCAGTGCGAGGCAGGGCCACACGGGGGCCCAGAGCACAGAGTCTGGAGCCAGCTGGTCTCGGTGGGAGCCTTGGCTCTTCCCCCTGGAAGCTGTGGACCCTCGGGCATGTCACATACCTGTCAGTGCCTCAGTTTCCTCTTCCATAATACGGGGCTGGTTACAGAGCCTGCTTACAGGGTGGTCGTGAGGCTTCAGCGAGTCACTGTATGTGAAACCCTTAGAGGAGGGCGGCTCACATGGGGGGTTGGCTATTCCACCCCCACCCCACTAAATCTCATCCCCTACTGCCTTCCGAACCTGACTCAGTTTCCCACATCTCCCTGCTCCCCAGACCAGCGGCCGCCCGAGGGAGTCGGAGGCAGCCGTCGGCCCAGGTCGGGCAAGAAGGGCTGTAGAGAATTTCAAACAAGAATAAAAGCAATAAGAGTCAGCCTGCTTTTCATAATCACCGTGCACCCACAGCTCCAACCAATGTGAGTGATAGCATAGCCCCCCTGCCGGCGTGGACGGTGCTGCCTCCCCGCAGTCTGGGGACGCCCCAGCCCAGCCCCTCTGCTGTGCCCTCTAGGACCATGGGGCGCCATCAGCAGGACTCCCCACACACAGCACCCCCCCCCGCCCCCGCAGCCCCTTCCCCTCTTGGTCTGGAGGACGCCTGGAGCTCCCCCAGCACACCGTGTCCCTGGCAGCCTTTCAAGTAGGTTTTTCTCCTCTCCCACACTCCGTGTTCGGCGGGGGTGCCTTGCCCATCCTTGCTGTCCAGGGCAAGGCGTGGACGATGAGATTAAAACCTCTGCCAGCCCTTCTTCCTTGCAGTCATCTGTGGACCCCGAGTTTGTGTCTCTGAGACTGAAGCTCTTAGCCTCTGGCTACCTGCCAGGCCTCTAATATGGACTTCGGGTCCAAATCTGGGGGATTTTAGAGTCTGCAGAGAGGACCCCTCCAGCACCCCAGCCTCTGGGTTCCTTAGACGCCTCTCCTCCGATGCACTTGTCCTTATGCCTCCCTCAGCCAGTCACCCCTTGGTTACCCCTGGACCTGTTTTCACCAATATCTGGCAGCTGCCCTGCCCCACAGCCTGGAGGGTTCCTTGCTTCACCCAGCGCCTCCTGTCTTGCCTGTCACTTGTCTTGCCTGTCCTGCCTGCATTTCATTTTATGCTGGGACCTACGAATGAGGTAGCCGTCCTGTTCACTGCTGGCTCCTTCTGTCTTTCTTTCTGGTTCCTTCTCATCTCTCTGAACTCTCCCTGTTGGAGGGCCCCAGGGCTCAGCCCCCGGAGCATCCTCTCCACTGGCGTCCACACCCCTGTGATCTCATCCAGCTCATGGCTTGGGTCGCCATCCACGCCCTGATGTCTCCCGGGTTTCTCTCCAGTCTGGTCCTTTCCTTTGAAATGCAAAGCTGTCTGTCTGGCTGCCTCCCTGGGTCTCCACTTGGCCATCTAATACACATTTCAAACTGGGCAAGTCCCCAGTGGAATTCCTGACTGTCCCGTCCCTCTCTAATCTTCTCCGTCTCAGAGAATGGCGACTCTCTTCCTCCAGTTCCTCAGACCACCTCCTTAGAGTCATCCCCGATGTCCCTCTTTCTCTCACACCTGCTTCCTAGTCATCAACAACCCCGTTGGCTCTACTTTCAAAATATATTCAAACGCTGACCACTCCTCCCCGTCTCCATGATGACCACCTGGGCCAAGCTGCCTTCACCCCTCCACTCCAAGCTGGTCTCCTTGCTTCTGCTCTTGCCCGACCCCTACATTCTACACCAGAGAAGCCAAAACTGTAAACTATTCGTCAGATCATGCCACTCCTCTGCTCACCTCCACCCCCCCGCCCCCACAGTGGCTTTCTAGCAGACTTGAAATAAAATCCAGAGTCTTCCATGCTTGACCTGGCTATAGACTGCCTCTCTGACCTCATCTTCCACCTCCCTCCCCCCACCTCACTGCCCTCCCATCGAGGTCACACCTGCTGTCCTTCCACCTGGAGCGCTCGTTCCTACGTCTCTCTGTGACCCACTCCTCACTCAGTCAGGTCTCTGCTCAAATGTCAGCTCCTCCAGGAGGCCTTCCTTGATATACCCTACCTCAGTAGCACTTCCCAGCATGCACTTCTCTTTCTTCCCCTCCTCCTCTTCCTTCTCCTCCCCTCCCACTTATTTAACTTCAGAGCACTCATCAGCTACTAACACAAACTGTATTTTTCTGGCTATCGTCTTCCTATCCTGCTAGACTGTTGCTCCTTGAGGACAGAACTCTGATCTGTTTTTTTTCCTGTTGTATTCCAGCCAGTCAACAACTGTTACAATTTTTGAAAAAGTTTATTGTTCATGTCACTCTCCCTGTGACCCTCCCCACACACATTCTAACGTCTCTGAAATCGGGATGTTTCTTAACATCACCGCTGGCTGGGAAGCAGTCATAACACAGTTGTCACAGCTCATATGTTCCAATCACGACTTCCGGATCAGGTGTCAGCAGCTGGGAAGGAAATCCGGAGACCACGGCCAAGCGTTGTTTTAAGAAATGCGGCATCTTCTTTATCCATTCATCCTGTGATGGGCACTTAGGTTGCTTCCAAGTCTTGGCTGTTGTGAAGAATGCTGCGATGGACATAGGGGTGCGTGCATCTTTTCGAATTAGTGTTTCCGTCTTCTTTGGGGGCACATGTGTACAGTGACGGACGGCAAATAGACTTTTGGTGGTGAACACGATGCCGTCTATACAGAAGTTAAAACATAATGATGTACACCAGAAATGTATGTAATGCTATAAACAACGTAACCTCAATAAAAACAAAGAAATGCTGCGTTACCCAGGGGCACTGAGGACGATACTGTGTGCAAAACAAGGACAAAAGCAAAACAAAGATTTTGAGCCAAAAAAGTGATTCAGAAGCGTTGGTGTCTGGATATGGTACATTTTAGGAGCACCTTTATCAATTTATCTTGCATACATTTTCTTTTTATGTATTCACAAGTGTGGCACCAAGCTATGTTTAAATAGTCTAAAATAACTTTCAGTAAGTGTAAAATAAAAAATCTAAGTAATAGGAAAGCATTATGGTATAGTTTAATTTGGCAGCATTTTCCCTTGTTAGTGGTACATAAAAATGGTGCATTTTATAAATGTGTTAAACCAAGGGTTGGCAAACTTTTTATGTAAACGGTCAGATAGGCAATATTTTAGGCTTCCCGGCGGCACAGTCTCTGTCATAATTACTTAACGGCCACTGTATTGCACCAGCAGCCACCGACAACCCTTAAATGAACAGGCGTGGCTGTGTTCCATTAAAACTTTACGGGATTTAGATTTCATATAATTTTCATGCATCCTGAAATATTACTCTTCTTTTGATTTTTTCACCTGTATCAAAATGTAAAAAAAAACAAACCACTCAGCTCCTGGGCTGAACAAAAACAGGCCCGAGGCTGCAGTTTGCTGCATCCTGTATTAAATTCAGTGAAAGGTGGTAACCCGCTGTACAGACGGGAAGCTGGAGCCACAGCGTCAATGAAATAGCTTGCTCAAGAGAAAAGACTCCTAGATCTGGGAGCTCTTAGGCATTGTCTGCTGTTCCATCTGCAGGTGGAGAAACCGGATCCTGGCGCCTTACGTACAGTTACGGTCCGCCAGTGAGCCGTTGGCATTGCCAGGACAGGATGCTTGCTGTTATAAACCGTGTTTTTCAGACACAATAATGGGTGTAAACGTGCACCCATCACAGTGCACCAAATACAGTACGCGGCACGTCTTAATGTCTTACTAAGTGTTCCTCCCCGCTCCTGCTAGGCCAGCCCTCCATCCTTTTTGGAGGGGAGGGGGCACCCTCCTGTCCCTAAGGCCGTGCGCCCCGCCCAACCCCACCCGCGCTGGGCCGCCTCCCGCCGCCACGTGTCGCCCCAGGGGCCGAGACGGGAGACCGTCAGGAGTGGGAGGACAAGCTCAGCGATCTGCGCCTCCAGCCCCCTCCCCCTGCCCCCTGGAAGCTATTTGTGCTTCTTTAAACCATCGTCCGGGGCGCTTGCCTTCCTCCCCTCACCTCTTTCTCGCTCACTGCGCTCTCTCTCCCCAGTTAGTGGTTCATTTACTGCTCAATCTGTGATTAATTAAAACAATTTAAATAACTGTGCTGATGCTAAATTCATTTGCAGCCACCTCCGCCACGCATGGCTGCCGAAGCGCGGGGGAGCCGTGGGCGCGCCCCCCGACCGCCAGGGGGCGCTGTGGTCTCAGGTTTCACCGGGACCGCGGCCTCGGCTCAGGGCCGGTTCCCGCGCCAGGAAAGGGTTAAAACGTGCACGCTCCCCGCTCCCACCCACCTTGCCTTCTTCCACGTGGGCTCCCACCGTGCCCTCGAAGTCCCCAGAGAACCTCCGGGCTAATCCAGAGCAGGAAATGTCAGGGAAGCGAACTCCGTTCTCCTGCCCCGAGTCAGCCCCAGAACGTTCTGGGGACACGTTGAGCTCAGACAGCGGGAAGGTCTGGCTTGCAGGAGGGGAAACAGAGGCACAGACTGTGTGAGCCAGAAGCCTGCAGGTGGCCTTTCTTGCTGGGAGAAAGGAGCAGCGGCGCAGGGCAGAGGCCCCGGCCTGGGTTCCTCCACCATGAGTTGTGTATTGGTTTGATAGTGTCCCCCCAAATGCACGTCCGCTCAAAACCTCAGAATGTGACCTTATTGGGAGAAGGGTACTTGCAGATGCGCTTAGTTAAGCCTCTCAAGATGAAACCGTCCTGACTTTAGGCTGGGCCCTGAATCCAAGGACTGGTGTCCTTATAAGAGAGTCACAGAGAGACGCTCATATATAGGGAAGATGGCCGTGCAGAGACGGAGGCCGAGACCGGAGTGACGTGGCCACAAGCCGAGGGGCCCAGGAACCGCCAGAAACTGGAGGAGGGAGGAACGATTCTCCCCGAAGGTCTCCGGAGGGAGCACTGCCCGGCCATCACCCGAACTTCAGACTTCTGGCCTCCAAAACCATGAGGGAATAAATTCCTGCTGTTTTCAGCCAGTTTTAACCCGTTTTAACCAGGTTTGTGTAATTGGTTACGGCCGCCGCGGAGAGCAAACACAAGGTGTTAAGAAAGAAACCAGCCTGGGAGAGCCTGCTGGGGGCAGGCGCTTTGCTAAGCGCAGTCACAGACGTCTGCTCATTTAAGTGGCAAAACCCCGTCCCAGCCCGGGGCAGCCTGGACCCACGGGCAGCTGGTGGTGGAGCAGCTCTCCCGCCTCCGTGCTCCACGGCCCGGCCCATTTCCTGGGCTCAGGTCTTGTTGGTAAGGACAGAGACGTTTGCTGGGTGAGCGAGGGTCGAGGGCGCAGGCTGCCCTCAGGGGGAGCCGGCCCGGCGGTGGGATGACGGTGACACGTGGCGTCTGGGCGTGCTCCGGTGCAGGGAGCACTGTTCAGTCCCGGCTGGCCCGCTTACAGATTCGCACGGCGGGGATGGGTGAGAGGGACCGTGACCTTGGGCCGGGCTAGGGATCCCCCCCAGCCCCCCCCCCCCCCCCCCGTGTGTTTTGCCCCCAGGGCATGCTTGGCAATGTCTGGAGACGTTTTTGGTTGTCATAGCTGGGTGAGGAGGTGCTGCTGGCAGCTAGAGAGTGGAGGCCGGGACGCTGCTAAACATCCTACAAGGCACAGGACAGCACACCCCCCCCCCCCCCCCCCCCCCCCCGCCCCCCACGAGAATTATGCAGCCCGGAGTGCCAGTGGTACTGAGCCTCTAGCGTGTATCTTTCCTGCTCCTCCATCATTGCCATAAGCTCCTCGACTGTTTGGTCCTTTAGATACCTGCCTGGCCAACTCATTCCACCTCTTTGCTCAAAATGCCACCTTGTCGATGAGACCTGTTCCAACCATCTTATTTAAAACGGCAACCCTGAGGCTGGCCCGGTGGTCTAATGGTTACGTTAGTCACACTCTGCTTTGGTGGCTGGGTTGGGTTCCCAGGTGTGGACCTACACCACTCCTTGGTGGCCATGCTGTGGCAGTGAGCCACGTACAAAATAGAGGAAGACTGGCACAGATGTTAGCTCAGGGCTAATCTTCCTCAAGCAAAAAATAAATAAATAAATAAAATGGCACCCCTGCTCCTCCTCTATGGCCCTCCCTAATCCCTCTTATCTTGCTTTTATTTTAATTTTATTTTTTAAGCCTGTTTTCTTTTCTTGTTTTTTGAGGAGATTGGCCCTGAGCTAACATCTGTTGTCAATCTCCCTCTTTTTTTTTTTCTCCCCTAAGCCCCAGTGCACAGTTGTATGTCCTAGCTGTAGGTCATTCTAGTTCTTCTGTGTGGGATGCTGCCTCACCATGGCTTGATGAGCTGTGTGTACATCCGTGCCCAGGATCCGAACCCGAGTACCCCGGGCCACTGAAGTGGAGTGCACGAACTTAACAGCTACACTACCAGGCTGGCCCCAATCCTGCTTTAAAAAAGAAAGTTCATAACACATACGCCTTCTAGTATCCTAATTTTGCTACTTATTTCCCATATTTCTTGTTCATTGTCTATCTCCAACAAAGCATTTTTTTGGCCCTATCTTCTTAACTAGTGTATTCCTAGTGCCTAAATATTCATTGACTCAAATGATGCCCTTTCAGCAGATTTCTAATGCGCTCGAGCACGCTCAAGGCGCTGAGGGGTCTGACAGCAAGGAAGCCAGTGTCTCTCTTTCACCCCGGCTTTCTCCACCGTCCCTGACCTCGGAACTGGCTCCCTTTGTCCCTCCATCCCCCATCAACCAGGCCCATCCTGCAAACTCGCTCTGGCAGTCACTGCTCTGTTCCAGCCCCTTCCTGGGGACATCTGAGGGCAAAGATTCCGAAGGGAAGGGTTGGGGAGCCTTGGGACGAAGTTGTGGGGACAAAACTGCCACCAGGAGAGCTCCGTGGGGACAGAGGCGCCAGGGGCTGGCCCAGATGGGCAGGCACTCGGCCTGGAGCTTGGACGCCCGCCGCCTGGGAGGGGGGCTCAGCTGGGCAGCGCCTCCTTTGCACCTGTGTCAATACTACATTTGATGAGGGCTGGAAAGAGCAAGACAGCATGTGCCCAGGCGCATTCTTTGGAGGAGCTGGGAAAAGAAGCCCTAGCCTAATTTTCTGATCTAACAGAAAACTGGTAGTAGTTCTGTGAAAAGTCAGGGTGTGCGTTTAGGAGATGCTGACCAGCCTGGCTGTCTCTTCTGAGAGCCTGTGTGCTGGGAAGTGGTATCTGGGGAACCAGGACCAGCTCGATTTGAAGGGATGCTGGCACTCCAGCCTTCATCCAGAGGATGGCGACACGAGGATGAGGGGCTGGGGTCCCCGCCAAGGTCGGGAAGGGGTGCTGAAGAGGAGACGAGGGTGGATGAACTTGATCACGGTGGCCGTATGGGCCGGAGCCAGGATCAGTGAGGGACACTTACAGGACAGGCGGGTTTCAGCCCAGGACAAGCCAGGACCTTCCAAACACAAGCACACTTCCCGAAGGACTGGGCTACCTAATGGAACAGAACGAGGCCGTTCCCAGACGTGTCTGAGCAGGGCCCTGGTGGCCAGCTGGCTCTCTGTCCACTCAGCTCTGTGCCCAGGATGTCGCTGATCCCTGCAATGCAGTGGTGAAAAGTGGAGCCAGACACAAGTTCCAATCCTGGCTCCCCACTGACTTGCTGTGTGACCTTGGGCAGGCTGGTTAACCTCTCTGTGTCTTAGTTTCCTCATTACTAAAATGGAGTGATCCTGTCCCCACCTCATAGGGCTGTTGTGAGGATAAAATGCGTTAGTACTTGGTGAGAGTCTGGACACCTGGCAGGTAGAAACTGCTCCATGAACACCATCTGGAGCCCTCTCCTCCTAGCCCTCAGCCCCTTGGCCCTGTCACTGGCCCTGCTCTGACCCTTGGTGCGGGTTTCTAGGGCTCATTCCCTGGCTCCAGATATTTTGGTTCCCCAGGCCTGGATCTCCAGCTTAATTTCGGCTTCCTTTGGTTTCTCCTGCTGGACCTGTAGTGGGCACGGCTGGTCACAGAGTAATATAGTCTCAGTTTATTATCAGTCAAGAGCACGGAGGCTGGAGTCAGACTCACTAAGTGGATCAATTCCTTAACCTTTGAGCTCTCAGTTTCCTCATCTATAAAATGGAAATTAATAGCAATGCTTATCTCATCGGGTTATTCTGGGGTTATGTGGGGAAATTCATGAAAAGTCCTTATGATAGTGCCTGGCACCTGGTCAGAGTTCGGGAACGGCTAGATGTTGTCACTGTTGTCGTCATCATTACAGTTCCCAGCAGGCTGTTCACACTGAGCTGGAAGAGAGGAGTGCTGGGTTCAAATCCTGGCTCTGCCATTTACTAGCTGTGTGACCTGGTGTAAGTCACTGCCCCTCTCTGGGTCTCAGAATCATCATCTGCTCCCTGGAGAAGCTCTTTTGTGGGCTGCTTTTCTGTTTTCTGAGTTCTGATGCCCTGGCCTCCCAGCTTCTTCTAACCTAGATCTGCCAACCAACATGGCCTGGGCATCTGAGCTCCCAACTTTGGGCCCCTGAGTGTATGTGCTACTGGTCTGCACCCTGGGATCTGCCTGCCAAAGCCCGGAATGCCATTCCCACTGCCCAGAGGGATTCAGTGCTGGGGACAGTAGGGCTCCTGCACTGGGTGGGAGACTGACATAGTGGGCTCTGTGCTCCAGGCACCGAAGGCTGCTGTCAGCTCTGCCGCCATCTTTTCCGGCTCCTGTAGCTGGCTCTGTGGGTGCGTCAGCGACTGCTGAGCCTACCTTATCTGGGACAGCATCAGCCCCGCACACGAGGCTTTAGAATTAAGTCAAGCTGCCATTCAACCTTGGGATCCATTCTACCAGTATTACTTGAGCACCTCATCAAGCTAAGCACTATTTTAGGTACCAGGGATGGAGAAACAAAGCTCCTAGCCTCTGGCAGACTGGTTATTGTTCACCGAATTCCATTTCCCTCCCTGGAGAAGGATTGTCTTTTCCTGTCTCATTGAATTCAGGCTTGGCCAATGCGACCTGAATGGGCTTATGTGTACCAGCTAGTTCATGCTTTGCCACATTCTCTTTTCCATCTGGTGCATCACCTGCAATATTTCGGATAGTGGCTCCCATCAGCCTGGGATGATGGAGTGAGGATGATGGTAACACGGGAGCAGAACCTGCAGCTGACCCATGTTGGACAGGGTGTGAGAAATAAACCCTTGTGCTTCTAAACCACTGAGCTTTTGGGGTTGGTTGTTACTGCAGCAGAACTTAGCTTACCCTGACGGACACACCGTTCTCATGAGGATTCTATCCTAGCAGAGAAGAGTGACAATAAATGATAAATCAATAAATGTGTAACATAGTATCAGGCACTGTGGGGACATATAAAGTAAGATAGTGGGGTAGAAAGTGATGGAGATCTATTGTAGATGGGGTGGACAGAGAAGGCCTGTGGAGGAGGTGACATTTGAGCTGAAGGAAGTGGGGGGTGGGCCAAGTGGATAATAGAGGGAAGAGCTCCAAGGCAGAGGGGCCAGTAAGTGCTAAGATCCCGAGGTCAGTATGTGGCCCCTGTGATCAAGCAACAGCAGGGGGCCAATGTGCCTGGAGTGCAGAGGTGAGGGGAGAGTGGACCAAGATGCTTTGGAGAGCAGGTGGAGGCCGGGTCATGTAGGGCCCGAGGGGCCATGATAAAGACATGGCTGGGGTTCCAGGTGGAAGGTGGAGAGCAGGGAAGTGACATGACCTAACTTACTGTGCAAAACAGGCACTCTGGCTGCTCTGTTCAGAGGAGATCTTAGCGGATGAGGGGCAAGGCAGGGGACCAGTCAGGACGCTACTGCATCTGCTGCGGTGGGAGCTCGGGGTGGCTTCAGCTAGGGTGCTGGCGAGTTGCTGATGAGAGGGGCCAGACTCAGGGCACCTTGTTTAGGTGGTGGACATTGAGGGCCGGACTGGCTTTGGTTGGAATTTCTGTCCCTGTGTTCTCCAGGGTGAACACGCATTTCCATTTATCTTTGGGTGTTGCCTCCCCATGATTCTCCATGGTTCTCGGACTCATCTGGGAACATGCAAGGTGCAGTTGGTCAACACCATCCCACATCTCCATTCTGTCGGTTTTGAGGCCATTTGAGCGTTTTTAGTAAGAACCCCGGGAGATCCCATTGCAGCTGACCTGGAGACTATACACTGAGAAACACTATCCTAGGCGATGCTCAGAAATCATATGATTCAGGGATCCATCAGATCCTGGGGGTGGGCCTGGAGGGTCCCAAGAACTCTCCTCTATGTCAAGAAGTCCAGTGAATGTTGGTCCATGTGGAAACTCTTCAGAGCTCACAGTGGCTGCATAATAGGCTGATAATTCTCCTCCCCAAATAGGAACCTTGGGGTAAAGGTCATTCCCACCTGATGCCCTCATCACTTATGGGGTGCAGCTTGTTTCGGGGGTGAAAGTGGGGAAAGAGGCTGGAACTGTGAGGAGGGAAATGTTGCAAAGAAAGAAGGTTTTGAAAAAGCTTTATTTTCAATGACATATAAACTTTGGTCCACCATGATTCACAGAGAAACATCCATAGCCTTGCTTCCATCATGCCAATAGGCTTTACGATATTAGAAAATCTCCTAAGATCCCGTGAGCCAGGACATCTCTCGCATTTCTATTTACTTCACGACCCCAAAAGGCCACTGCTACCCAGAGGGCAGTCCTGTACCAGGAGCAGAGGGCCCATTCCACGTTCACATAGTCATTGTCAGTCAAAGTCTATTTGGATCCAAAATGTAAGTCAAAAGGTCCAAATTGAAAGCCTTCTAACTCCTTGAGCAGGGAGCCAAATTTGAACTGTAGGTAGGAGAGGACCCCGAGGAGGGTTGGCACTGGATGGTTTATCAGACAAAGACCTCCGGGTTCTTAGCTCTCGGGGACTTCAGACAGGGTGTGACTGCCCTCATGGAGTCTCCGGTGACTCCAGGTGAGTCTGACAGGTGGCCTCCACTCTTGCAAACCTCTGCAGTTCCTTCCTCTCCATCCACCTGGGGTTAGTCTTGCTCTTGCTTTTTGAAGCCACGAGGTCAGGACTGCGGTGGGCAGGGGTATGGGCTGGGACGGCGGTGGTGGAGGGTGGGAGGGGCAGGTGGGCAGCTGGGTGATAGGAGGAGGCTGCCCCACACCTCTGACAGGTAGTTGTTATTGTGATATGATAATAGGGAACCATTGTCTGAGTTGACACTATGGGATGGATTGCTGGTCTTCCCCTGCCCACCCGTCCTTTCCCTCTGCAGTGTCCCACATCCAGGCCCACTGACCACCCCCCCCCACTGCTGCTGCCACATCCCACAGCCTTGCTTTCCAGGTAAAGCCACTCTGGAGGTGGAAAGCACTTAAGCAACCTCAGTGGCCCCCTGTGCCAGCCCGTGGGCTTGGTCCAGTTCACCCCTCCCCAACTTTAGCCAGACCCTGGTGTCACCTCTGGCTCTGAGCTGCCACTGAAGGCACCCCTAGCTGGTCTTCCAGTGACGCAGCCGATTGGAACCTGAGTTTACGGTCACTCCTGGGTTTCTGTCCTTACCCATTCCTGCCCTCCACTGTGTTATAACAACATGCAGGCTCACCACCGCTCTCCACTCCTGCCTGCGGGGACCAGACTCTGGATCATCCCCAGCTTACATAACTGGAATTTTCTTCTCGAACTCTATGCTTCTGTTCTCTCTGAGCCAGCGGAAGGCTGGACACTGGGAGGTGGTGGGCACACAAAATGAGAAAAGTGCCGAGGAGGCACGCAGTTCTATTCAATTCATTTACTGAGATCTTACCCTGAGCCCAGTGCTGGCTTAGCTGCTGGAAGACATCGATGAAGCAGACCTCACCAGGACAATGACGCCCATGACCAGTCCTTGCCTGTAGGACACTTGAGCTAGTCGGGGAGAAAAACTGTTAGAGAGATAATGCCAGTTCGGGGTACTAATTAGTCATAAAAGAGAAGAACATGGCTGTGTTGGGACTCTAGAGGAACCCCCAAATTTAGTCAGGGGGCAGGGGAGGGGAGGAGGGTGAGGCAGACAACCAGAAGGAGATGCTTGAGCGGATTGTCTGTGAGTCTTGGAGTCAGCTGGGTGGAATTTTGGAGCTGAGACTGTTTTGAGCAGAGCAAAGAGCAGGAGGAGAACCCCTGAGGCCCCAGTGGGCTGGGTTATCAGGGCACTGCGGGCAGTTTGGTGTGGCCGGAACACAGAACGGAGCGGGGAGATGTGTGCTGAACAGGGTGCTGATGCCACTCTAAGACGTTTGGGCTTTATCCTGTGGACGAGGGGTCAGCAAATCTTTTTTGCAAAGGAGCAGATGGTAGGTATTTTTGGCTTTGTGAGTCACACAGTCTCTGTCTCAACTACTCAGTGCTGCTATCTTGGCGTGAAGGTAGCTGTTGACAACATATAGACAACGAGCAAAGCTGTGTTCCAATAAAACTTTATTTACAAAAACAGGTGATGGGCTGGACTTGGCTCATGGGCTGTACTTTCCCGGCCCTGTCGTAGACAGTGGGGGACTCTTGAAGGTTTTAAGTAAGAGAGAAACAGGCTGGTTTTTAGTGTTGATTGGTTCATCGATTCGGTCATCTGTTCAGCAAGCATGTATTATGCTCCTAATATATGCCAGGTGTTGTGCTAAGCGCTGGGGATCAGAGATGAAGAAGACAGAGGTCCCTACTTCCAGAAACCCACAATTATGGACAGGGGACAGACTCACATGTGAGCAAATTGACTACGGGCTCCATGAGTATAGGGTTCATGTCTGTTTTGGTCGATATTGTATCTTTAGAACATAGCACATAGTGTGTGCTCAATAAATATTTGTTGAGAGAATGAATGAATGAATGAATGAATGAATTCCCCAATCCTTGTTGACTCTGGTAAGTGCTATCACAGAAGTACAGGATGCTTAGCGGAGTGAGAGAATCATTGCCACTGGGAATGTGTGTGCGTGTGTGTGTGTGTGTGTGTGTGTGTGGAGGGGGTGGAATTTGAAGGGTGGGTGGGATTTTCATGTTTGAGATTGGCAGGTCTAGAGGAGGAGTGGGGGAGGGGATGGGATTTGCCAGTTTCTCTTTTCCACCCTTTCTCTCCCATTTCCTTTGAGTTCTTCTGTTGGAATTCTTGCCACCAAGGTAGACGGGTCCCTAAACACCGGAGCGATGGAAACGCTCAGGAAGTATTTACGAGCTGCAGAAAAAGTCCCCCCGCCCCAAACTCCCTGAACGCTATTAACTGGGAGCCCCCTCACGCCATCCTGAATCATCTTGGCCAGCTTATCCCTCCTGTGGCTTTTGCTCTCCCTCCATTAGGGGAGGCCAGATCACAGCGTGCTGGGTGGGCTGAGTGAGTCCATCAAATGAAACGATTTTCTGTAGCCACCTTGGGCCTGAGTGGACTGCTCTGTGATAATGATGCCATAAATGCAAAAGCAAATATTATTAGATTTTAGAATTGAGATTTATGATGCTGATTTCAGGGACGTGGGGAGGCTGTCGCTCCTTGCTTTTGGGTTTTCCGAGCATCAACCCTGAGCAGCTAGAGCCTGAAGCCATGGTGGAGAGAAGCCCAGGGCCTCCCAGGCTCCGACACGGCTCTGACCCTGTGAGAGGTCGGGGATGGTCTCCCAGGATCTTGGACCTTGGAGTCCAACCAACTCTCTAAGCTTCAGCTTCCTTATGTGCAAAGAGGATTAATTCACTCGGTCAGTGGCTATTTACTGAGAACCTACTGTGTGCAAGCACTATGGGATACACACCTCCCAGGGCTGTTGAAGGGATTAAAAAAGATGTGTGAAGGGCCAGTTGTCGGTATCGAGTTATTTAAGTAACTCTAATGAACGATAGGTATTACATTCATCCTTGGACCTAGACTTCTTGCATGTTCATCATTCATTCACTAAGCTTTTTTAAAAATAAGGTTGGAATTTTAGAATAATTTTAGACTCACAGAAAACTTGCGAAGATGGTACTGAGAGTTCCCACGTACCCCAGCTTCTCCCATTGTAAACGTCTTCCATTGCCATGATGTATTTATCAAAACTAAGAAACTGACATTGGAGTATGACTATTAACCAACCTCCAGACTTTATTTGGAGTTCACCAATTTTCCACCAATGTCCTCTTTCTGTGCCAGGATCCATCCAGGCTGCCATATTGCATTCAGTTGTTGCTTCTCCCTAGTCCCCTCTGGTCTATGACAGTTTCTTAGAATACACGTTTATTGAGTACTTACTATACCCTGAGCCCCCTAACCTTTTGTTTCCTCAGCTTCCCTTGCTGCCATGTCTCAGGTTTGACTTGGGCTGACACATCTGTGACTTGAGCTCACACAGCACTTTTCACACGAACATCTCAGCATAGGAACTCGTGACAAGCCCTGGACTCACAGATCTGTCATCAGCTTTTAACTCTCCCACTTGCTAGTTGCATAGTTTAGGGCAAATTACTCATCTCGGCTTGGAGTCAGGAGACAGCAAACTCAAAAGGCTTCAGCAATAAGGAAAATGTGGTGCCTTACATAATAGTAAGACTTGAGGTTGGAGGGGCCAAGGTTGGTTCCTTCAGTGGCTCAGTGAGCTCGTCAGAGACTCAGGTTTCTTTGGTCTCATCACTATTCCATCTTTAGCTTGTGTCAGCATCCCTCAGGGTCTCAAGATGACCTACTGCCCACCTGGATTCCCTTCCTCTGCACCTGGGAATCTGGTGGTCCATCCTGCTCTTGGGGTCACCCTTGGGTAGGCTCCAGACTGGCTCTTTCCACGTGGCCTGCTTCTATCCAGCTTTGCCCACACCTCCTGGCTGTGTAGCTAGATCCTGACGTAGTGCATTTCCCTCCTCCTGCCTCACTGCCTCAGGCCAAAGGCCGCAGCCTCTCACCTCCAGGTTCTTCAGGCACGTGTCACACAGCGGTCCACGGTGTGCAAATCACCCAAATCCAGCAGAAGGTCTCCCACTGGCCTCCTTGAAGCCCATCTCGCTGGGCTGGAGGTGAGAAGGAAGTACCCTCATGCCCAATTCCATCGTCTTGGGCAAGGGTCAGCTCACAGTATCCTGACAACTCTCCAAATAAAAGTCCTTCAATAGCCAAAGCCTCCCAAGGCTGCTCCAACGTTTATTAGGCCAGAAGCGGGCGGTTGGCCGACGACTGAAAATCAGGTGTTCATTTACCTCCTCCAGATGTCCTGGTGGGGAGGCCCAGCACTTACCTTGAAATGTGGAATGTCTTGGCGCCTGAAATAGAAATTGAGCCGGAAAGAGCCCCTTTGCAGCACCTGCCACACTATTGTTATTGATTTTGTTGCTCTTCCCATAATGTACGGGGCATAGGGTGGACAGGAGTCCCAGTTTCCTGACTCCCAGAGGGTCTCCTCCCCCTACCCCACATCATCTCTCAAAGGCTGGAATCAGCTCCTTTTCTGCCTAGGAAGGGAAGCAAGCGTTTCTCAGAACACACACACACACACACACACACACACACACACACACACAGATGCTCGCACACAGGGAAGGCAATTAAAGGAACCAGTGTGGAGACACAGAGGCAGTCTGTCAACTGTGCCAAGTTGACAAATTTTGCATTGTAAAAACAAAAACAGGAGCTTAACCCCTCCCTCCCCCTGCTAAGAGTGTGACGGAAACAGCGCATCTCTCCTATGGCGGAGCGGAGGTGAGGTCTGGCAGATGGATGTGGGGCCCTGCTGGTCCAGGCGCCATTGCCCGGTCGGGAGGGTGGGGGAGACGCAGGGCGGGAGAGGCCCTCGCAGGGAGTCCAAGGGGGAGGAGGACTGACCGTTCCTGAGCACCTGCAGACACGCCGAGCAGGTGACCTCTCCCGCCTCCCTATGGCCCTACCTGCGGGATGAGATCTCTCGTGCTCAGGTGAGGAAGCTGGCTCCCATAGTGGAGGCCAGCTCAGAGCCCCACCGCCAGACAGTGGCCCCTTGAGGGTTCAGACCCGGTTTTGTCTGGTCCTACAGCCTAGGCTTTGGGTCATAGATATCTCCTCTTCACTTTGCATTTTGACAATCTGTTCACATGTCTTCCTGGTGGGGACCTCAACCCTGCCACCTTCTGAGTCCTTCCACCTCCGCCATGTTCTGTGCCTGGCAGAGCGTGTGTTGAACAGATATTCCACAAATGGACCTCTGATGGGTGCCAGGAAATATTCTAGATGCTGAGGATTCAGTGGTGAACAAAACGAAGTCCTTGCCCTGGGGGAGTTTCATGCTGGTGGGGAAGACAGAAAGTAGCAGGCGAGAAGCTAAGGAGGACCAACTCTGGCTGTGTGCCAGGCACCATTTACGGTCTTTACATCTTTTAACTCGTGGAATCCTCCTGACAATCCTGAGGGGTAGGTGCTGTGATTTTCTCCGAGTTAGGGATGAGGAGGTCAAGGCACCGGGAGGTAAGTAGCCCATGGCCACCCAGCCAGTAAGAAACAGCTGAGATTGGAACACGGGTTGGAACCCCTGCCCCTGGCCCCCACATCACGTCCCCTCTCCCTGCAATGGAGAGCACTCTAAGCAGAGAGCAGGTGGGCACCATGCAGGATGGAGCTGCTATTTTGTTGTTGTTGTTGTTTTTTTTTTTTTGGTGAGGAAGATTGGCCCTGAGCTAACATCAATTGCTAATCTTCCTCTTTTTGCTGAGGAAGATTGTTGCTGAGCTAACATCGGTGCCAGTCTTCCCCTATTTTGTATGTGGGATGCTGCCACAGCATGGCTTAATGAATGGTGTATAGGTCCCTGCCTGGGCTCTGAACCTGCAAACCCTGGACTGCTCAAGCAGAGCATGTGAACTTAACCACTATGCCACCAGGCTGGCCCCTGAAGCTGCTATTTTGGACTGGGGATGGGGTCAGGGAAACCCTCTCCATGGGATATTGCACAGGTCTCTCCCTTCTCTGGTGAAGTGATGCAGGGGGTGTCCACTCATCCAAGACCCGAGTGGTGGGACATAAACAATGGTCCATAACCCCCCATGTCCAGTGCCCACTCTCCTTTTCTGCCCAGCAACACTGAACATAAAGTACCGAGGATTTTCTTTAACAACTGGGCCCTTGAAAAAATTCATCTTTTAAAGTGCAAGTTCTTCTTGCTAATATCTTTTTTTCTACTTCTATGCTTAATAAATGCTATGCCCAATTACTCTTGGCCTGTTCCAGCAGGAGAATTTTGGTATTGAGTCAGATCCCTGCTCTTCCTCTGCTTGGTCGTTCTGCATTTTATTCCCATTCTCCCCCTTGCCTGCCTCACTGTGCCTCATGAGGCCCATTTATGACCCCCTGCTCCAGATTAGGAAGCGTGACTCTGCGTAGGGCAGACGTCACTCATCCTACCACACCCTCTCCCATGGCAGACATCACTAATCGATCACTGTACTCTGTCCTCTGAGTCTGGTCCTGGATTCCAAATCCTTCTCAACTCCATGTTTTGTCAACAGCCAGTGCCAGTCGATAAACACTGGGTTTCCAGATGAGCCTTGTTGCCATCCTTGCTGCAATGGAGTCGTCCCAGAGAAGCCGGGGTCCATCAGGGTCACAGTGGCTCCTGAGCCCCCACTAAGCTGCGCCTTCCCCAGCCCATCACCGCTCTGGCCATCTGCAAAGTCTGCACTTTGCCTGTAGCTTTCTGGCCTACTTTTTTTCACACCATGGTGGCTCTTAAAAATATTTTCCTGGCAGCAAATGGGTGTCTTCCTGCTGGGAGGAAAAGGGAAGAAGAATTAGCAGGTTTCCATCTGAGAACTTCCACTGGAGTTGATTTATCCCAGCAGAAAGAGCCCGGCATTTTCCTTCCAAATTAATATGCAAATGAGTGTAAGCAACACCTCCCACGGGCAGGTTGAGAACACAGCGGTATTATCCCCACAACATTTATTAGCACTATTAATAGAGTTCACTGCCTCCCTCCTCCTCCTGCTTTTATTGGCATGCTAATTATGGACCATTTGGTTTCCTTTAGCTTTTTCCTGGTTCTGGTGCAGGCCCTTTGTGCCCGGTTAGGAAGATGCTCTGTGTGTGCGAGTGGGCTGCGAGGGTGGGGGCCACATTCTTCATGGGTGCCTCTCTCCAGGACATTGCTCTCCTGGCCTGGCCCCCCGTGTTTTTGGAGGACACAGAGAGGAGCCCTCCTGAGCGCCTCAGCGTGGAGTGCTGTTAGAACTGAGCAGCCTCTGAAAGGGCATTGGGGTTCTTCGAAGGAAAGAGCATTCAATGGACATGGTACCCCTTGGGAATTCCAGATCCTTGGGGGTCCTTGCCATGGATGACGTAGTGTCCCAGGTACCCCGTGTGTGAACCCCTTTTCTTCCCACCACAACCGAACAGGGCAAGGGATTATTAGCATCCCTATTTACTGAGGAGGAAACTGAGGCACAGAGAGATTCGGTGACTTGCTCTGGGTTAACTGGGTCTGGCTCCAGATCCCATGTTCTGATCAGTTGTCCTCTCCCGGTTTCCTCCTGGGACCTCACCATCTGTCTCCTTTTCCTTGGCAGAGTAGTGAAGCTCAGCCTGAGCTCCTCCTTCAGGGGCACACCCTCCCCTGCTCAGGAGCAGAAGAGCCTCGGGGTCATCAGGATTCACCCCCTTAGGGGACACAGGGGGTCATAAATAACAGATCAGTTATTTGATCATTGCTATAGGGAATCTGCTTTTACTCAAATTTACAGAGCCGGGAGCTCTTCCTACATTGCCACGCCATTTACGGCCCTCTCCAGGTTCATCCTGCCCCACCACATCCTTCTAACAGCCCACATCCCCTAATAAGCAGCCCGGGCTGTGTGCAGAGGGGCACCGCATCTCTTCTCCAGTTCCCAGGGCCATAGATTTTTAGGTTCGGTTAGAACCAAAGGTTTGCTCTATTTACTAATTTCATTCACACACACACACACACACACACTCACACACACATGAAACCTCTGAAAGGTTTTTTAAAAATTGTCTTTGGAGGAAGAAACTGAGTCATTAAGCAGTTAAATAACTTTCCCAAGGTCACACACAGAGTAAGTGGCAGTCTGGTTCCAGAACCTGGTCTTAACCAAACAAGATTTATGTTGCCTCAGTTTCCCCGATGTGACCAGGGTTTTGGAAGCTGAGGAAATGGTTCTGAGGTTGCCGACATTGGCATGGGCCCATGATCTTTGACTTGGCTCGGATGGAAGAGCCCACCGGGGAACTGTATGCTCCCTCATGAGGCGGAGAACAGCCCCATGCTGGGAACCCCCCCACCCTATTTTTAAAATCACAGATGATGCATTGGAAAAATATGGTTTCTACTGCTCATCCACCTCCCATCCACTCAACCAGGTATCCCTCAGTGGCTGTGTCTTCAGAGACGCTGAGCTTGGAGACTTTGTGTGGCACCACTGGGAGGCCAGGTCTCTCTGCCAAGCAGGAGTCAGCCTGTCTTCATGTTTCTCAAAGGGCAGTGTAGACCCTGGCACTGGGGAGAAATGTGCATTTGCCCACCTTTGTAGGGGATGCTGAGCTTTGCTGTTGGGATGCAGTGAGATCTCAGATGTGAATGTGTCTTGTGAATGCCATGGCTCTGTCCGAATGAGAGCCGTCCTGGCACTCTTAGGGTGCGTGCTGTGTGCATGCTGGGTGGGTTTGAGGGCTGGTGGCGTGACTGGATCAGCGTGGAGCAGGCATTGGTCTAGGAGGCAGGTGGACTCCTCCAGGATTTTATTTCGGTCCTTGGCCAACTCACTTTCCATTTTGGGATTTTTCCACCCTGAAAGATAGGGTGGTGGTTATAAATGGGGGTGCCACATTTTCAGGGTTGCCGCTTGAATGGGTATGATGAAAGTAATGAGAATAATAATAATTTTTCTTGTATTGAGGGATAATCGAAGCCACTCTGGTTTAAATCTGATTTGGCCTAAAACTTGTTTTTCCCAGAGCCGCCTGACTAGGACCCACCAAACGTGCATTGTACATCTGCTTCAAACATTTTCCCAAAGCAAAGAATGCACTCTTTAAAGAGAGCCATGTCACGTCTCCCTTTCTCTGACACTGATACCAGTACTTCTTGGAAGACAAGATTTTCTTCCCAGAGAACCAGGGTTAAGTTGACCTGCTATGGATGTGCTAAATTTCAGCAAAACATCTCTTTGCGGCTTTGGGAAAAAATAGTATTCCTGTCATGCTTAATGTGTGTTCTTTGTCCTGAAACTGTATATAACCATGCTGTAAACCACGCTTCCCCAGGGGCTTTCTTCCCTCCGGAAGGGAGCGCTTCTGGGCTAGTCTCACGTTAGGCTCAATAAATATCACTATCTTCCTTATCTATAGATTGACAAGTTTAAGGCCCAGGATGAGCATCCTGAAAGTGAGTCTCAGGGTCTCCTCAGTTTCCCTTCTGGCTGGTCCTATCCCCCTCCGCTCCCTCTCTGTTCAGAATGGGCCTTGCCTGGGGTGGTTGTGGAAGGAGCTGGGATGGCCTGGCTCGGGGACGGATAGGATGCATGAAAGACATGGACCGGGTGATGTTGTTCTGTGTCCAGAGTCAAAGCCCTCTCTTCCCTTTAATGAGCTGGTTGATGGGGTGGAGTGTGAGTCTGAGACCAGGGCACTGAAACTCTCTGGGCACTGCCATCTCTGCGGGTTGCTGTCCTCCATGAGGCCCCAATGCCACCGGCTTGGATTCACTTTTGAAAGGGCTGTAATTAGAAGCCATGGGTCAGTGGGTGCTGTAGGCAGACCTAGGGTGGCTGGGGAGGAGGGCTGTCAATCATATGTGGTCAGCTCCATCACCCGTGGTGGCCCCTTGTACAGAGTCTGGGGAAGGTCACACTGTGTGATGATGAAGCGTGGGTAGGAATTCCAGGGCTTGTGGAGGGGGAGGCTGGGGGAGCCGGTAGAACTACCTTTGAGGGACCTTGAACTTCCCTGAGAAACCTAGCTGGCTGCTCCCAGCCAGAGATGGAACACCCAAAGTTTCAGGCATTCACTGGCAGGCTGGTGCCCCCTGCTTCGCTGGATCCTATTGTGAAATGTTTCTGGAATGATTCAGACTGATGCTGACTGGAGATTTCACTGGCTGGTTCCCTGGCTCATAGGTGAGCCTCATCCACAGCAGCCAGAGTTTTCTGAGCACCTACTGTGTGCCCGTCATTGTGCTGGGTGCTCAGCGTGCACACTTCTCGTTAACTCTTTCCTACAACCTGACCTACGGATAAGGAAAATGAGACCCAGAGGAGGGGTGCATATCCAAGGTCACACAGCTCGTCAGCAGAGGAGAAAGGACTCACTCCCCCGCCCCTTCTGCCCCAACCCTTTGTCCACCCATCTGACCTTTTCTACCAGCTTCTTGCTGCATTGCAGACAGAAGGGCTTGGGCTGAGAGTGAGCAAGGAGGACGGGTGAGACTGTGAGGAGAGCACAGTGGTGGGTTGCGCCTGGCACGCTTGGGGTCGGCTGCAGGGATGGCGAGCACCTATGGGGTCTGCGTCGGGGAGGGAATCGACCCTCATGAGGCTTTAGAGGGATCGGTGCACATTCTCAGGTTGCTTTAGCTACATCCACCTAATGGGGACCAGAATAATGATGCGGACAAGGGCACAGGCTTGACCTTGAGCATGGTTCTAATCCTGCCACTTGGAACCTGATGACCCTGCATGAGCTATTTAACCTGCCCTAGTGCCTTAGTTTCCTCGTCTGGAAAACAAGGCTGCAGAGGGAATCTACTTTATGGGGTGGTCGTGAGGATTAAATGAGCACATGCTTGGCACGGTGCTGGGAATTTCATGATTGGTTATCCTTTGTTACGAATCAAGCTCAGAAAACTTAGCCCAAGTTAATGTTGATGGTAAGCTTGTAAGAATTTTAATCCAAATCTTTCCAACTCCACATCCATTGCTTTTTCTCTGATGCCACACGGCCTCACACAGACAGAGGCAGTGGGAGATGGACCTAGAACGTGACACAGCGGTCAGATACATCTTGGGGGACCTTGAACGCCAGCTTGGAGGATCTGTCTTTCCTCTGTAGCCCACGGAGGACCCTGGAGGTGTTGGACCACGAGCTGGTTGGTAACTGGGTCTCTGTGTTTAGTTAATGGTGTATTTCAGCTGGCACTGGTTATTCAAATATTGAAACACTTCCATATTGGTGGTAAATAAATAACCACTGATATTCCAAGCGCCAAACTGCCTGGCCACCTGGACCCTCCCCCAGGATCCCTAGGCCACCTCAAGATCAGCACCTGGAAGCGTAAAGCATGTTCCAGTGCTCTGGTTGGGGGCTTGCTGATGGCCAGGGCCTGTGCTGTGCCTGTTGTTGAAGAATGTGAACGTCCCTCTGCACCCAGCTCCCTCTGTTTTGTTCAGTGTCCCTTTTAGGAAGCCCCAACACGCCAAATCATGGCGAGAGGGAAGAAAAGATCATGGAAGACACCCAGCTGGAAAGGCGAGGGAGTAAGGCCAGCCGCGGAGAGCACCGGGTTGGGCCGGTGGCCCCGGGGCAGGGCTGTCTCGGGGGAGGGGAGAGTGCAGGATGGTGGGGGGGGACCTGCAACCCAGCTTTCCAAACTCTTCATTGTTTGTTTAGTTTCCTCCAAGGACTCATGTCCCAAGGCTGCTCCAGGCAGCAAGGAATTCCATTTCATCTTCTCTTCACAGCATCTCCCTCCCTGGCTTACGGAAGTCGTAAATGTTTTTTGGTGCCTCTTTTATTCCAAGTGTCAAACAGGTGCCAAACTCCTGCTTTCAGCCCTGCCATGAGCCAGCTGTGTGGCCTGGGGGGCCATGCGTTTCCTCTCTGAGCCTCAGGTCCCTCCTGCATAAAATGGGTGGATTGGACTGGAAACGGTCGTTTTCATACAGTGCTCCACTGCGGGGATGGGGAGGGGAGAGCGGGGTAGGAGGTGGAGCTCTCCCGGCTCCCTTTGTATGCTTCCATGGCTTAAAACATGGTGGTTACCAGGGCACATTTCCAGCTCTACCTCACGTACGTGTGACCCTTGCATCAGAGATGCTCATGAACTGGAGGGTCCGCCCTGATTTATTGGGGTAGAGGGAGGGGAAAAAGCTTGGGAAGAACCCTGGGAGAGAAAGAACATCCCCGTGGGAGGCTGGGTAGAGCCCAGCTCCAAGTCTGTCTCTAGGACAGAACCTCTCTGCTTCTCTTACAGCAGGTGTCTTTCCACCAAGAGGACAACAGAAATAATAAATAACACCCACTTAGCACACATTTTGTGCCAAGCATTATTGTAAGAGTTTTTCATATATTAATTCTACTCATAGCAGCCCTAAGAGGGAAGTACAACCCTTGGCCCCTTTTTACAGATGAGGAAACTGAGGCTCATGGAGAGGTCAAGCATCTCGCCCGGGGTTCTGCAGGTGGAAGTGACAGGACTAGCATCTGAACCAAGCTGGCCCGGCCCTAAGGTCACCCTGTGCTGCTCATCACCATAGCATGTCTGCCCCCTGTTTCAAATTAAAAAGTCAAGAGCTGCATCATTTAAAGACTGAAAGTCATGGAAACTGACTTGGATGCTGCATTAGTTTGCTAGGGCTGCCGTAACAAAGTACCACAGACTGAGGGGCTTAAACTACAGACATTTATTTTCACACAGTTATGGAGGCTAGAAGTCTGAGATCAAGGTGTCAGCAAGTTTGGTTCCTTCTGAGGCCTCTCTCCTTGGCATGTGGATGTCTGTCTTTTCCCTGTGTCTTCACATGGTCTCTCTCTGTGTGAATGTGTCCTCATCACCACTTCTTATAAGGACACAGTTGTACTGGATTAGAGCCCACCCTAATGACCTCATCTTACCTTAATTACCTCTTTAAAGATCCTGTCTCCAAATACAGCCACATTCTGAGGTCCTGGGGTTAGGACTTCAACATATCAATTTTAGGGGGGCACAGTTAAGCCCCTAACAGCTGCCTCCAGCACAAAGGGAATTGTTGGAAAGATATTAGGGAAGATATCAGATAAACAAGAGGTGGCTAGATTCACAGCGTAAGTGGGACCCACAGCTTCGGTTGTGCCCTGAACAGCCTGCGGGGCTTGCAGCACTGGCCCTGTGGTTGTCGTCATCCCTGGCCGGCCCCTCCCCCTTGAGAGAGCATCTGACTGTCTGAATCCATGTCACTTCTGGGCCCCCAAGAAGCAGGAGCTGGGAGAGTGAGGGTGGGTCCTTCAGACTTCCACAGAGGCGGGTGGGCGCTAATGCCCGCCAACGCGGCCCGTGATGGGGGTGAGCCCCCAAGGGATAGGGGATGCTATTATGAAGGGGAGCTGAATTCTGGATCACCCTCATTACTCCCCAGCCCCCACCCCCGAATTACGAATGCCTCCTGTATGTGCTGATTTGTCTTCCAAAGCCAGGCTCCGTGTTCTTTAAGAGCACCTGCCTGTGCCCAGACGCGTGACACATGGCAGGGGTGTCAGACTTACTTACTGAGTGCCCACCATGTGTTGTCTGTCTGAAATACGTGACCTCGTTGACTCCCCACAGTGGCTCTGTAAGGAGGAACTGATACGTGTGAGGAACCAGGGAGTACACAGACCAGGGGATTCTTCCAAGATCCTCTTGCTGGTAAAGGAATTCATTCATTCATTCAGTCAGCATACATTTCGTGAGTGCCTACTTGAGGCTGGGGGACCCAACGGTGCCTAACCAGACATGGTCCCTGCCTTCGTGGAGACAGAGGCCAGCAGTGGGAAGGAATTCCAACTCCTGTCTGATTTCCAAAACCCAGGCTTTCATCTGCTGTTTCAGAATGACTTCTAAGAGAGCAAAGCAGTTTTCAGGCCTACCATTCAATTCTCCCTTCCATCTAGAGGCATGACATGGCATAGTGGTTAAGAGCACAGACTGTAAGCATTGACGCTGTGGGTTCCAATACCAGCTCCGTTATTTACTAGCTGGGTGGCCCTAGGCAAGTTTCTTAACCTCTCTGACCTTCAGTTTCATCAGCTCGAACGTGGGGATGATGACAACTGTACCCAGCTCAAGGGATTTTTGAGAGAATGAAGGGAGATAATTTCTGTAGAGTTTAAGTTGGGGGAATGTAAGAACCATTGGAGAGGGCCCTACCTCGGATGCTAGAACAGCCCAGCACCTGCTCTGAAAAATTTCTATTGGATGAAAGAATCCATAAATTACTTACGTGGGTCCATTGATTTCAACATTCTTTATTTTATTTTTATTCTAATTTTTTTGAGGAAGATTAGCCCTGAGCTCTGCTGCCATCCTTCTCTTTTTGCTGAGGAAGACTGGCCCTGAGCTAACATCCATGCCCATCTTCCTCTACTTGATATGTGGGACGCCTACCACAGCATGGCGTGCCAAGTGGTGCCTTGTCCACACCCGGGATCCGAACTGGGGAACCCCAGGCCGCTAAAGTGGAACTAGCGCACGTAAACGCTGCACCACCAGGCTGGACCCAATTTCAACATTCTTAAAGTAAACACTTAAATAAAGGGATGGCATCTCCTTATCCTGCTCCAGGGGCTGCCTGCCTTCTCGGGTTTCTGTTTCCTTGCATGGTGGAAAGGATTTTGTCTGAACAGGATGGATTTTGCGTGCTAAGCTTCTGCAGTCCTGGTCTCTGACCAGAAGCTCAGATCTTTCATAACTGCCTCCCCCGCCCCTGGCTGTCTTCAACGAGCGTGATTTGCTTTCTCTGCTCTGTCTCCCATGAGATGGCTGCATCAGGAAGTCGGGGCTGGCTTCGTATTCCCTTACTTCTAAGACCAACTCAGAGGAGAGAGGGCTTCATTGCTATTGGCTCCATCTTTTATTTTACTTTGGGAGACAAAGTTTAATAACACTTAAGAATTAGGACACTTTTTTTTCCAGGTTAGGTTCTGCTGACCAGCACGAAGTTTTTTTCGGATTCATCTCATCTTCTAAATCAAAACAACTCAATATGGTTTTATTTTCTCCTTTGTCTAAGAAGAGATAATCATAAACAGCATATATGACCCAAACTCTCCTACTGCCCTCCTCCCATCGGGTAATTAAACACAGATAAATCCTGGGAGCCCTGTGGCCCAGGTTCCGCACACTGTCTCACTCAGAGAAACTCCCCCAGTCAATTGTTAAAGTAGTTAAACAAGGAGGCCGTTAGATGGATGGGGCTCCAGTGACGTGGTGGCCTACATAGGCAAACCAAAATCTAAGCCTGTAAATGCTGCAAGGTTACAAAATCAAAATCTTTAAGGAGAGCCAGTCACAAAGAGCTAGCTAGGCCTTAAGATATAGCCAATGAATGATTTCCTAGCTCTGTTTCCACCGGTTCTCTATAAAAGTCCCTCCCTCAGCTCCCGTTGGTGGAGCGCTCCCAACCACTTCCGGTTTGGCACTGCCCAATTCAAAGGGATTTTTGCTCAAATAAACTCCTAGAAATTTTAATATGCCTCAGTTTGTCTTTTTCACAGAACCCAAAGGAAATGAACAGAACTTCACTTCTCTCTCCATCTCTCAATGGAATGCCAAAGAAGAGAATCCGCTTGCTTTATTTTCCCCTTTGAAAGAGGATCTAAGATACTGCGGATTGTAAGTTCTAAGATGACCCACTATGTTTTGTAGCACCAAGAAAGAAACAACTCTGCCAGTTGAACTATGTTCTACAATCAATTGTAAAACACCTCCTTATTTCAGAGTTGTTAAAATGTGATAGAAATGCACGTCTTAGATTCGAGGCAAAATAGTACGTGCTACAGTAAACAAATGAACGAACAGAAATGGTTAGAAAGCTTATGACCAAGAATGTCTTGCTTTCCTTTCATAAGCTCAGTCCTACCTGCCAGAGGCAACTCTAAAAAAAATCAATTCTTGTAGTTTCATCCTGATCACTAAGCAATCTTTTCACCTTTTATTGCTTATCAGCTTATTTTCTTCAGATGTATACATTTTTAAAATTTTAGTGAATTGTGTTGCAGACCGAGCTTCGTCTCCCCTTCGCCTCACATCTTCCCCTTTCCTCTCCAGAGGGAATCCCCATCTTGAATTTGGTGGGTATCACTCTCACGTATGTTTTCATATTTTTACTATGTGTCTTTGTATCCACGAGGAAAAACGGTACCGACTTTTGATGAGGAGTATTCTTAAGACGCAAAAGCATCCTGCAGATGCTCTCAAATGCTCTCAATATCTTTATAGAGGTGACAGCTGCTTCCCCTTCGCCCCAAACATCTTTGTCTGCTCCTTGCCTGCTACCCCACTCCCCCACATTCTCCCTGGTGCTCAGCCTGCCTGAATTGTCTGTTTCCCCTCTTGGACTATTACGTGGTTTGGGAGCCTTCTGTAAAGGGCTAGAGGTGAAATATTTTAGGCTTTGCATGCCATGTGTTCTCTGTCGCAATGACTCAGCTCTGCCATTGCAGCCCTGGACAGTAAGTAAATTAGTGGGCATGACCACGTTCCAATACAACTTTATTTATGGACACTGAAATTTGAATTTCATACGATTTTCCACGGGTCGTGAAATATTATTCTTTTTCCATTTTGTTTCAACCATTTTAAAGTTTAAAAACCATTCTTAACTCAGGGACTGTACAGAGGACGGGGGAGGGCTGTATTTTGGCCCATGGGCCATAGTTGGGAGACACCCGACGTAGATTATTTTAGCTTCTCAGATGTCGTTGGTATTCTCTCTGCTTCACCCATTATCCTAAATTCTCCCACGTGAAGGAGAGATGTGGGCTGAGACTGCAGGCAAGCATCTTCGCCTCTCAGCATCCAGAGGGAGGGGGTCGTGGGAATACTCATTCATTTCTAATATTGTATCTGCTGCACCAAGAGGATATCAAGCATGCTTGCGCACACACAGACACTAACGCACTTTAAGAGATTACCGCCCCCCCCAAAATCTCCTATACAACCACCTCCATTAGACTGGGAAGGATCCCCCCAATGCTTTCTCTTCCCTCATTCCCCCTCAGTCTCCCGGCACAGCCGTGTGCCTCTCCCCTGGCCAGCATGTGGATTCCGTTCAGGTTGGAGAGCACTAAGCAGAGATTGATTGAAAGAGAAAAGCGTTCTGAGTCAGCAAATATTTGTTCAGCAGCCGCTATGGGCCCATGGCCTGGCTCCTTTCTTTTATTCCTCTTTTTATGTCCACAATCCAATGAGGAAACTGAGGCTCGGTGAGGATAAGTGGCCAGTCTAAGAGTCAGTGACAGTGGTTACAAAATCCACACCATTGTCCTCTTGGGAGCTCTGAAGGCCTTTACAAATGTGGTTATTCCCAGGAGAGTCGAGCGCAGGAATGAGTAGGATTTGTCCACAATGTGGGGTCCCCACATTCTAATCCTGTCACCTCCTCCAAGAGTCGGTGCCACCTTGGGTGTGTCTCTTGGCTTCTCTGGGGGGTCGGGCTGTGAAGCTGGATGGTGTGACAGTGCCTATCCTACCTCAATGCTGGTGGTAGGACTTTCTCTTCTACGCTACCAACAGAAACCTTCCGGGGGTCTAGAACCTCGACTTTTGTTTTGGAGGGGCTTACAAAATGCGGGTTTGTTGAAAAAGGAATTCCCATGCAGGAAACTCTGGATGGGCTCAGCTGAGCCGGCTGGACAGTCCGTGGTGACCTGCGGCTGCTGTGCAGGGTTCACGTGCTGTCCTTGTTTGGACGATGAGGGATGGTCTGCAGTGTGGACTCCCGCATGGCTCTGTGCTGCTGGGCACAGGGAGAGTGTGGCGGCCATCTCCGTGCTGCCTGGGTGTCCTCAACATGGTCCAGAACCTTGCCCTTCTCCTCGGCCACACCTCTCCCTCTCAACTTCAAGCCCAGTGTTCAAGGATAATTTTTAAAAGTTAAAACCATGACACTTGTACAGATATAAAATGAACAAAGATTTTACTTTATTTAACTCACTAATTAACATAGAGACCGGTAAGATAGTAAAACCAGTTCACACACACACACCCCTATCAGGATGCCGAAATGAATTCACTCTGAAATGCAAAATTAGTTAATATTCTACAAGACAGCAGTTCTCAAACTTTTTGGTCTCAGGACCCCGTTACGCTCTTAAAAATTAATGAGGGCCTCAAAGAGCTTTTGTTTATGTGGGTTATGTCCACCAATATCTGCCATATTAGAAACTGAAACAGAGAAAATTTTAAAACACAAGAGTACACAAGCACACTTTCCACTAGCCATCAGAGCAATGGCAGTAACAGCCTCTGGAAAACTCCACCACACACTTGTGAGAAAATGAGAGAAAAACAGGCAAATAATGCCTTCCTGTTCTGATGAGAATAATTTTGACCCAGCACACTCTCTGGAAGTGTGCTGGGCAATCCCCAGATGCACCCAAATGACACTGAGCACCCCTGCTATTGGGCAGTAAAGTGTAATGGCCGGGGTTATTTTTCCTCCTGGGTGGAAATCAATTATATCTCTACAAGATAAAATTCATTTTCATTGCCATGGACAAGAATCATTTGCATGACGATGAGTTTTCTCCAACTCCTACCCTGTCAAGCTGTAAAACAGCCTAGATGATTGAAGTCTGTCAAAGGTGATGATCCTGGTAGGGGCGCTTAATCCCTTGAAATCCACTTAATAATACCGAGCACTCCCCCGAATGGACACCAGGTACCTGATTTTGCTCTTTTCCAAGTCTTTGTAAATTCTTCCTGACACCAGGGAGCCCTCCTCTGGTCTGCCTGGAGACAGGGCAGTCCCTCTCTGTTTCTTTCTGTTCTATGTCGTTATGGCACAAGCTCCACATCCAGCTTCCCTGGGGTCCGTCCCTTTGGTTCTAAAGAGCTCGTGGAGGAAGAAAAAAGATTACCGTAAAGAGACCATCATAATCCTAATTATCCTCAAGGCAATGCAGAAAAGAAACAGCGTAAGGATAAACGTGTTGAGATTTGCTCTTGCTTCTGCATGATTCCTGGAAAGGCCCCATGGAGGCCTGATATTCTGGGAGTCATGGTGTTTTCAACATGGCTGACAGAGCAGTCAGGAAGCTGGGAACCCAAAACAGCGTCAGATGAAACTGCAAAATCGAGACCACATCATGTGTGAGTCGTTTCTGCCTTGAGTCTCACCCTGATAAGGAAATCATTCCTGGTGCCCTAGTCAGAAGGCAAAAGGATAGATGTTGGTCACGAGGCTAGGATCATGGTTTGGAAGAGAAATCTAGTGGGGCAGGGGTAGCATCTTTTAAAAAATTATTTTATTGATATCATAGCAGTTTATAATATTGTGAAACTTCAGTTGCACATTATTGTTTGTCCGTCACCATATATACCTGCCCCTTTACCCCTTTTGCCCACCCCCACCCCCCCCATCCCCTTCCCCTTTGGTAACCACTAATCTGTTCTCTTTGTCCATGTGTTTGTTTATCTTCCACATGTAGGTGAAATCACGTGGCGTTTGTCTTTCTTTGTCTGGCTTATTTAGCTTAACGTCATACCCTCAAGGTCCATTCATGTTGTTGCAAAAAGTACGATTTTCCCTTTTTTATGGCTGAGTAGTATTTCATTGTGTACATATATATATATATACACCAGACCTTCTTTGTCCATTCATCTATTGATGATCACTTGGGGTGCTTCCACATCTTGGCTATTGTGAATAATGCTGCAATGAACACAGGGGTGCATAAGTCTCTTTGAATTGTTGATTTCAGGTTCTTTGGATAAATACCCAGTAGTGGGATAGCTGGGTCATATGGTATTTCTATTTTTAATTTTTTGAGAAGTCTTTGTACTGTTTTCCACAGTGATTGTACCACTTTGCATTCTCATCAACAGTGTAGGAGGGTTCCATTTTCTCCACATCTTCTCCAACTTTTCTTATTTTTTTGTCCTGGTAATTATAGACATTCTAACAGGTGAAAGGTGATATCTCATTGTAGTTTTGATTTGCATTTCCCTAATTATTAGTGAAGCTGAACATCTTTTCATGTGTGTTTTGGCCATCTGTATCTCATCTTTGGAAAAATGTCTGTTCATATCCTCTGCCCATTTTTTGATGTGATTGTTTATTTTGTTGTTGAGTTGTATGAATTCTTTATATATTTTGGAGATTAATCCCTTGTCAGATAGATGATTTGCAAATATTTTCTCCCTGTTGGTGGGTTGTCTTTTTGTTTTGTTCATGGTTTCCTTTGCCTTGCAGAAGCTCTTGAGTCTGATGTAGTCCCACTTGTTTATTTTTTCTTTTGTTTCCCTAGCCTGAGCAGACATCGTGTTTGAAAAGATTCTTTTAAGACTAACGTCAAAGAATGTACTGTCTATATTTTCATCTAGGACTTTTATGGTCTTACCTTCAAGTCTTTAATCCATTTTGAGTTACTTTTTGTGTAAGGTGAAAGATAATGGTCTACTTTCATTCTTTTGCATGTGGCTGTCCAGTTTTCTCAATATCATTTATTGAAGAGACTTTCCTTTCTCCATTGTGTTTTCTTGGCTCCTTTGTCAAAGATTAGCTGTCCATAGATGTGTGGTTTTATTTCTGGGCTTTCAGTTCTGTTCCATTGATCTCTGTGCCTGTTTTTGTACCAGTACCATGCTGTTTTGATCACTATGACTTTGTAGTATATTTTGAAGTCAAGGATTGTGATGCCTCCAGCTTTGTTCTTTTTTCTCAGGATTGACTTAGCTATCCCGAGGTCTTTTCTTGCCCCACATGAATTTTAGGATTCTTTGTTCTATTTCTGTGAAGAATGTCATTGGGATTCTGATTGGGATTGCACTGAATTTGAAGATTGCTTTAGGTAGTATGGACATTTTAACTGTGTTTATTCTTCCAATCCATGTGCATGGAATATTATTCCATTTCTTTATGTCATCATCGATTTCTTTCAATAACGTCTTATAGTTTTCATTGTATAGGTCTTTCACCTCCTTGGTTAAATTTATTCCTAGATATTTTATTCTTTTTGTGATTGTAAATGGGATTGTATTCTTGAGTTCTCTTTCTGTTAGTTTATTATCAGAGTATAGAAACACAATTGATTTTTTAAAGTTGATTTTGTACCCTGCAACTTTGCTGTAGTTGTTGATTATTTCTAGTAGTTTTCTGATGAATTCTTTAGGGTTTTCTATATATAAAATCATGTTGTCTGCAAGCAGCAAGAGTTTCACTTCTTCATTGCCTGTTTGGATACCCTTTATTTCTTTTTCTTGCCTGATTGCTCTGGTCAAAACCTCCAGTCCTATGTTGAATAAGAGTGGTGAGAGTGGGCACCCTTGTCTTGTTCCTATTCTCAGAGGGATGGCTTTCAGTTTTTCCCCGTTGAGTATGATGTTGGCTGTGGATTTGTCATATATGGCCTGTATTATGTTGAGGTACTTTCCTTCTATACCCATTTTATTGAGAGTTTTTATCATAAATGGATGTTGGTTCTTGTCAAATGCTTTCTCTGCATCCATTAAGATGACCATGTGGTTTTTATTCCTCATTTTGTTGATGTGGTGTATCACATTGATTGATTTGTGGATGTTGAACCATCCCTGTGTCCCTGGTATAAATCACACTTTGTAACATGATGGATGATCCTTTTAATGTATTGCTGTAGTTGGTTTGCCAATATTTTGCTGGGGATTTTTGTATCTATGTTTGTTAGCGATATTGGCTTGTAATTTTCCTTCTTTGTGTTGTCCTTGCCTGGCTTTGAAATCAGGGTGATGTTGGCCTCAGAATGAGTTAGGAAGTGTTCTGTCTTCTTCAATTTTTTAGAATAGTTTGAGAAGGGTAGGTATTAAATCTTCTTTGAACGTTTGGTAGAATTCTCCAGAGGAGCCATCTGGTGCTGGACTTTTATTTTTTGGGAAATTTTTGAATACTGTTTCAATCTCTTGTGATTGGTCTATTCAGATTCTCTATTTCTTTTTGATTCAGTTTTGGGAAGTTGTATGAGTCTAAGGATTTATGCATTTCTTCTAGATGGTCCAATTTGTTTGCGTATAGTTTTTTTCATGGTATTCTCTCATAATTTTTTGTATTTCTATGGTATCTGTTGTAATTTTCCCTTTTTCATTTCTAATTTTATTTTATTTGAGGCTTCTCTATTTTGCTGAATCTGGCTAAGGATTGTCAATTTTGTTTATCTTCTCAATGAACCAGCTCTTAGTTTCATTGATCCTTTCTATTGTTTTTTTGGTTTCTATTTCATTTATTTCTGTTCTGATTTTTATTATTTCCCTCCTTCTACTGACTTTGGGCTTTGTTTGTTCTTCTTTTTCTAGTTCTGTTAGGTGTAGTTTAAGATTGCTCATTTGAGAGTTTTCTTGTTTGTTAAAGTGGGTTTGTGTTGCTATGAATTTCCCTCTCAGGACCACCTTTGCTGCATCCCATATGAGTTGGTATGTTGTATTTTCATTTTGTTTCCAGATATTTTTTTATTTATCTTTTAATTTCTTCATTGAGCCATTGGGTTTTCAGTAGCGTGTTGTTTAGTCTCCACATATTTGTTACTTTCTCGGCTTTTTTCTTGTGGTTGATTTCTAGTTCATAGCATTATGGTTGGAAAAGATGCTTGATATGATTTCAATCTTCTTAAATTTATTGAGGCTTGTCTTGTTTCCCAACACATGGTCTATCTTTGAGAACGTTCTGTGTGCGCTTGAGAAGAATGTGTAATCTGCTGTTTTTGGATGGAGTGTTTTATTTATTTCTATTAAGATCAACTGGTCTAGTTTTTCCTTTCATTCTGCTATTTCCTTGTTGACTTTCTGTCTGGATGATCTATCCATTGATGTAAATGGGGTGTTGAAGTCCCTTACTACTATTGCGTTGCTGTTAATTTCTCCTTTAACATCTGTTAATAGTTGCTTTGTGTACTTTGGTGCTCCTGTGTTAGGTGCAAATATATTTATGTGTTATGTCCTCTTGGTGGAATGTCCCTTTTATCATTATATACTGCCCCTCCTTGTCTCTCATTGTCTTTTTAATCTTGAAATTTACTTTGTCTAATATAAGTATGGCAACACCTGCTTTCTTTTGTTTGCCATTAGCTTAGAATATCATCTTCCATCCCTTCAGTCTGGGCCGGTCTTTGTCTTTAGAGCTGAGATGTGTTTCCTGGAGGCAGCATATTGTTGGGTCTTATTTCTTAATCCATCCAGCCAGTCTGTGTCTTTTGATTGGAGAATTAAATCCATTTACATTTAGAGTTATTATGGATATATGAAGGCTTAGTACTGCCACTTTATCACCTGTTTTCCAGTTGTTCTGTATTTCCCTTGTTTCTTGCGCTGTTTATTTCTGACTGTACATTCAGTTTGGTGATTCTCTATGACAGTTTTATCAGTTTTTTCTGTATTTATCATTTGTGTCTCTGTTCTGATTTTTTGTTTAGTAGTTACCATGAGGTTTGTATAAAAGATCTCATAGATGAGTTAGTCCATTTTCTGATAGCCTCTTATCTCCGTTAGCCTAAGCAGGTTCCATCCTTTTCCTCTTCCACTTCTAAGTTATTCTTGTCACTACTTATTCTGTTTTGTGTTGTGAGTTTGTGGTTAAAACGAAGTGGTTATAATTATTTTTGATGTTTTCCTTCCCTTTATCTTTAATGTTATAATTGGTTGTCAAGCTGTTCTGATAGAGAGCTGCAATTTTCTGATTTTGTCTGCCTATTTATTTCCTTGCTCAAGGCTTGTAAACTCTTTCCTTTTTTTTTCAGATATGAAGGCCTTCTTGATAATTTCTTGTGAGTGTGTGGGGTCTTGTGGTGATGAACTCCCTCAGCTTTTGTTTCTTTGGGAATGTTTTTATTTCTCCATCATATCTGAAGGATATTTTTGCTAGGTAGAGTATTCTTGGCTGAAAGTTTTTGTCTTTCAGAATTTTGAATATACCATTCTACTCTCTCCTAGCCTGTAAGGTTTCTGCTGAGAAATCTGTTGAAAGCCTGATAGGGGGTCCTTTGTAGGTTATTTTCTTATGCCTTGTTGCCCTTAATATTTTTTCTTTCCCATGAACTTTTGCCAGTTTTACTAATATATGCCTTGGAGAAGATCTTTTTACACTGATGTAATTAGGAGTTCTATTAGTTTCATTTACATGTAATTCCAGCTCCTTCTCCAAGTTTGGGAAGTTCTCAGCTATTATTTCTTTGAAAAAGTTGTCTGCTCCTTTCTCCCTCTTCTCTCCCTGGAATACCTATAATCCTTGCATTGCATTTCCTGATTGAGTTGCATATTTCTCAGAGAATTTCTTCATTTCTTTTTAGTTGTAGTCTCTCTTCTCCTCCATCTGAAGCATTTCTATATTTCTGTCTTCTAAACTACTAATTTTGTCTTCCATAATATCAGCTCTGTTATTTAAGGATTCCAGATTTTTCTTTATCTCCTTTACTGTGTTTTTCATTTCCAAGATTTTTGATTTTTTTTATAGTTTCAATCTCTTTTGTGAAGAATTCCCTCTGTTCATTAATTTTATCCTTGATTTCATTGAACAGTCTTTCTGAGTTTCTTGTAACTCACTGAGTTTCTTTATCATAGCTATTTTGAATTCTCTGTTGTTTAGATTGTAAGTTTTTGTGACTTCAGGATTGATTTCTGAGCACTTGTCATTTTCCTTCTGGTCTGAAGTGTTAATATACCTCTTTATTCTATTTGGTGGGGCAGACTTTTGCTATACTGTAGTTTTAGTATCTGGTCGCAGATTCTACCTGCTGCCACAGGGGGGAGGGGGAGAGCAGGAGCTGTGTATTCTGAGCTTGCTATGACCCCTGGCAGGTGTGATTCTCTGTTGGAATCTGCCAACAGAACCCATCTGCATTTGTCTGCTGGCCATCACTGCATTACACATGTATGTGCACATGCGCTCTGGCAGGAATGCCCTGTTCTGGCTGACTGGCTAAGCTGGTGCACCAGGTGGGAAGGGGGGAGGGGCACTTTCTTTCATGTGCACAATCTTGGGTGCTCCTGCTGTGCACTCATTGTCTGCCCACCTGGGCTGCTTGGCTTGATGGAAATGCCCCTGCGATTGCTTAGCTGCCTCAATGTGAGGCATTCCCATGGGCTAGGAGGCAACTCTGAGAGTGAAGGCATTTCCATGGAGGGCTCCCCTTTCCACCTTCTCCTCTCAGGGTCACTCACTGGCTGCTGCACAATGTCATGCGCCCTAGATCACTGCCCGTTGCCACTGGGGGAGGGAGAGGAGTTCCCCTTACCTCCTTCCACTGCCTCCAGGGGGTCTAGCACCCCCAGCTTCAGAGGTATGGCTGTGTGCATTTCTCAGACATCCATTGTGTTATGTGAATGTCCTCTGTTGGTTTATGAATGTCCTTTTTGTTGTATCTTAGGAGGGAGAGACTAAGGGAAGAGCTCACTCCACCATGATACTGATGTCACCTCCTCCAGGGATAACATCTATTTTCTTTTTAAATATTGGCACCAGAGCTAACATCTGTTGCCAATCTCCCTTTTTCTTTTCTTATTCTTCCCAAAGCCCCCTAGTATGTAGTTGTATATTCTAGTTGTAGGTCTTTCTGGCTCTGCTGTGTGGAATACCACCTCAGCATGGCCTGATGAATGGTGCTAGGTCCATGCCCAGGATATGAACCAGCAAAACCCTGGGCCACCACAGCGGAGCATGTGAACTTAACCACTCAGCCATGGGGGCAGCCCCCAGGGGTAGCATCTTAATAACTCCAGTTGGAAACGTCTAGAAGATTGGTCCAAGAGAAGAGGAGGATCTGCCCAGGGCAGGGCTACTTGGAGAGGAAGGCTAGCAAGTCCTTGCATATACTAGGATTGGTTTGGCTACGAATGGTAGAAAATCCTCCATAGTGGCTTAAACAAGTAAAGCATTATTTGTCAAATAGAACAAGTGCTCTACCTTCCTCATAGACCTATACTCTCATGCTTGTCACCTCATAGGTCACAGTGGCTGCTGCATCCCCAAGAGTCTTCCAGTAGGTTAGAAGGGGACAGTGGCAAATAACAAAAAGAGGCAAAGGACAACACACACACACGCACACACACAGGCAAATACATGCACACACATGTGCACATACATGCACGTGTACATGTGAATGCACGACTTCGCTTAGAAAGACAATATCCCCTGGGGCTTCTTCTCCCTCTCACTGGCCAGAATTGTGTATGTAGCTCTCCAGGCAGGTAGAAAATAGGTTGTTTTAGCTTTTCAGCCTTTGTAATAGAGGAAGACAAGGAGAAATTGGTTATAAATAGCCTTTGGGTAGACAATTCAGTGTCCTCCCCAGCCCCCTTATGAGAAATGCAGGCGTGAACAGATTTGACACCAAACTCCACGTTAGGGACCAAGTAGGAGAGGGGAGGTCTTCAGTGTGGCCCACAGGTTCCTGCTTTCCCCTTCTCTGTCAATGACCCTGCCTACCTTCTCCCATATAGCTCCGTAGGTGCAGCAACACCCACTAGTTATTTTACTTCCAATTTTCTGAACAATTCCCATTGTTTCATACCTCCCTGATTTTTCTTGTGCTTTCCTTGCTGTCCAGGATGCCTGCCCCACCCACCCTATCCATTTACGTGGTGCCCATGATATGTGCCAGCCACGAGGAACACTACAACAAACAAGATCTTCAGAGGCACCACCCTCATGGAACTTACAGTTTATGCCCCTGGGAAGGGGCAGAACTAAGGCTGTAGCCCATTTCTGATTGGTTCTGAGCCGCCTGTGGAGGTAAGTCTCTCATGTCCATTTTAGAGATGAGTAAACTGAGACTTTGGGGCCATTAAGTGACTTTGCCAAGGTCATGAGGCTTGAGAGTGCAGGGGTGGATGTGAAGGTGGGTTTGCCTGACTCCAAAGCCATGTGTTGTGCTATCTGATTACTCTGCCTTCCCTGTTCAAAGGAGAGTCCTTCATCTATTTGTGAAGACTGCAGTCAAGTTCCCCACGAGTCTTTTTTCTCCGGAGACATGTCTCCATTCTAACCACCTGTACCTCCCTAGGCTGAGTGTCCTCAAGGGCAGGGCCTGGGCCCTATTTAATTTCACATCTTTGGAATAGAGAACCTTGTCTGACACACACTGGGAACCTAAGAACCCAAGGAAATTGGGTTTAAATCCCAGCTCCACCAAGACTGTTGACCTTGGGCAAGCTGCCTAACCGCTGTGGCCTCAGTGACCTCATCTATAGAGTGAGCGTCCAATGGGAAAATTTCCACTCTGGTGCCCAGTAAGCCTCCCAATGCCTTATTTGGAATCGGAAGGTGTGAGTCTGGGAGATTGTTGTATGAATGGCAAAGGCTCAAGCTTAGTTCTGGCTCCTTAGATAGTTGGCCATGAGACTTTCCATGACTTTCAGCTCTGTAAAATGGGGACAAAATACCTACTTCAAGGTATTGGTAGGAAGATGAAAAATAACATACATTATAATAATGAGACTATCTATCACTTATTGAGCACTTCCCATGATTAGGATCTCTGCTCAGCCCCTTTTACATGTTACTGCCTGAAGACTTACAGTGACACAGGAAAAAATGTATTATTATCCCCATTTTTCTGATGGAGAAACAGAGGTTAAATAACTTGCCCAAGGTCATACAGATGGTCAGGCCTGATTTGAACTCAGAGTTGACTCCAAAGACTTTGCTCTCACATGGCTTCTATAAAATGAAGCCATGTAAATGCAAAGTGTCGTGAAATGTTAATCCAGGTGCCCAACACAGGTGACTGAGTGAGTGAATCAATGAACAGATGCATCTTTTCCATCTTTTATCCCCTCCCACCTCATGTCTAGCAGAGTGCCAGACGTGTATCAGGCATGCAGTGTTTATTGATAAATAACAACTAAATGACTGACTGACTGACTGACTGAATGAATGGGCTTATACATTTTTGTATCCTTCTCTTACTTGTATGCGCTGTTCATTTATTCCACTGATACTTATTAGGTGTCTACTGGGTACAGGCACTGTCCTAGAAATTGGAGACAGACCCAGAGCAAAGGATGAAATAACTGCTCAGGAAATAGATCGAACTAAAATGAAGAGAACACAGAGGAATTTCCCCCAATAGAAGTCACAACTGGAAACCTAGCTCAGCTCTTGAGGTTAGCTGATGCTTTTGGAAAAACAAACCAGCCACCTGCTCGTGGATCATGTCCTTTGACGTGCTATTCTTCCTCCTCTGCTGTTCTCCCAGGTGGAGAAGGACGTTTGCAGGCAGAGAGGAACTCCCCCATCCTCTCCTTCCTTGTAGCCTCCTTGGCTCAGATTCTCATCTCCAGCGGGTGATACCGCAGTCACTGGCCTGGGTGTTGACCGTGATGTTATCCACGGAGGACCCCGAGAATCAGGGAAGATCATATGTGGGAAGATCAGGACCCCAAGAGGGGACTGAACAGGGAGAAGAGGTGAATCCTGAGCTGCAGAGAGGCTGCTCTCTAAGAAAGACTTCAGGACACCATTTAGAACATCGCAGTCCTTTTGGGCACGTCCATTTAATTTACACCACTCAAACATTCCTGTGAGATCTTAGACAAGTTGCTCCAACTCTCCAGGCCTCAGTTTGCTCCTCTTTCAAATGGGATGACAACTCTTGCCCTCGCTTCCTGCTGGCCTTCTTCTCCTTGAACACAAGCTTTCCTGCCTTGGAGCCTTGAACTGACATTCCACATGCCTGCGATGCTCTTCTCTCTTCTCTTTACATGGATGCTTCTCTTCATCATTGAGATTTTGGTTTAAAAGTCACCTCTACAGAGAAGGCGTTCTACAGCAGGCTGGCCCTACTCAATCCCCAGTCACTCTCCATCAGATGACTCTGGTTATCATATGCGTCACTTCTGAAATTATTTTCTTCACTTATTTGTAAATATGTTCATTAATTATCTTCCCCTACAGTATAAACTCCATGAACTGTCTTGTCACTGCTGTGTCCCAGGGCCTGGCCCAGTGCCCAGAACATAGTAAACACTCAATAAATATTTGTTGCGTGAATCAATAATAGGCAGTTGGTGACTTAGGTTATTTCCAGTGGCACCAATATCTTCATTAGAGAGGAACCAAGATCTGGCCTGGGAGATGGTGGACATCTGGTACCCGAGTGCCATCCTTAGCTGCCACAGAATGACGTTCTCTGCTAGTGCATCAACAAATGTGTCTTCGTTCTCTGGGCAGCAGGAGAGCCAGGGATGAAGTAGCATGTGCCAAGGGGACAAGTCGCGCTGTCAGGAGACAGGGGCTGGTCCAGCTGATTTGCCCTCTCAATGCACATGGAAGGCTGGGGCATCTGATAGCAAGAGAAGGAGAAAAGAGACTTGCTTCCAAATGAATTCTTTTTGAAGGAATGGACAATGAGCTCGGTTGGTGCAGGAAGCCTGGTGTGAGTCTGAGCTCTACCGCTTAGGAGCTGTGGGAGATTAGTTAGTAACTTCACCTTCTTGGGCCTCATTCTTTTCCTTCTTCTTCCTGGGGCTATAGTGAGAGTTAAATACAACAACAGTGAACATAAAGGTGCTTGCAGGATGTCAAATGTACTACGTATGCGAAAGATTCTCTCCTCTCCCACGTCCTCCTCCTGCTTTTCATCCTTCCTCCATCTTATCCTCTTCCTCCTCCTCCCCTTCCTCCTCCTGACTCTCACGTATTATTATCTCCCAAGTCCAGACTTCCATTATACAAAGCAAATAGCAGGTTTATGACTAAGAAAGGGGGGAAGGGTCTGCAGGACTGCCTTTCTCTCCATCACACAGCATAGGGGCATAGACTATAGATTTTATTGGATTCCCATACTATATGGGCTGTCTAGAGATTTTAAAGGGATAACCCTGGAGCAAACGTCTTGGATAATTGATTCTAATCCTGGGGCTTTGTTTTCATCTTACATAAAGAGATGGAGTCCATTGGGGATGGCCAAATAGTGACTGTGCTAGGAAGGAGTCCGGACTTGTAGCGGTGCAGTGGGAAATGATACGGTGATGGACTAGTGATGTCTGCCTTGAACCTGTCGGAAGGTTGGGGGAGCGATGGCACAGGTGCCCTGTATTGGCCCTTCCTGGTCCAAAGTGCTATTTCAGTTGTCTCTTTGCAGTGATTGTCTAACTGAGTTGTCACAGTGAGTCAACCTGGAGATATATGCAGCCTAATATTTTCTCTATGACAGAGGTGCAGAGAGAAGGATCGCAGGAGGGTACACCTGTTTTCCAAGACTTCAACCCGAAAAGTTTAAGAATTTGCTTCCTAGCAGGCTTTGATCATCCTTTAGGAATCAATCAATCATGAATTTAACTAAGCTTTTTGGGAAATGATTTAAAATTTCCACCTCAGCCACCTCCTGGGGAAATGAATTTCGTAAGTTTATTACCTGCGGCATCACCTGGTGCTTCTTTTTAAATTTTGTTTTAAATCATCCAAGCTACAGGGAAGATGGAGGGGGAGGGTCCTTGCCTCTAATCAGGAGCTGATGAATGTGCCCAAAGTCACCTCTCAGCCTGTCATGAATTCTGTGGATTTTGTCTCCTCCCCTCGCAGACTATATGGTTATTCTGGTTGTCAGGCAACAGCCCGGGGAGTGAAGATAGCTCTGATCCTTTCTGTGGGTTAGGCGTCTAGACAGGCTTAGGTGTGTCATTTGCAAGATTGTAACTAAGGCAATGGCTGGGGCTGGATTCTCACCTGGATGCTGGATTGAGGAAGGATCCACTTCCAAACTTACACAGCTCTTGGTAGATTTCACTTTTTTGAGCTCCTGGCCTGGGGGCTTCAGTTTCTCGATGGCTGTCAGTGAAGGTTGCCCTCAGCAACTGGAGACTCCCTCGTTCCTTGACTCCCTGCATGCCCCATGATGGCTGTTTGCTTGCACAAAAGCAGCAAGAGAGTGAAAGATTCCGCCAGAATGGGTGCTATAATCTAACGTGACATGGTCACGTCATCGCTTATATGTCATCATGCTTGCCCCACTGCTCTTGCTGTATTCTGTTGGTTGGAAGCAAGTTGCAGGTCATATCCACACTCAAGAGTTTCGAGTTATTTTTTTCTTATATCCCCTGTATTCTGTAATCATCAGCCGCAGTGGGGTTGACTAGCGCTGAGTAAGTACTGTGTGAGAGTGTAAATGGGCAGTGGGGAGCTGCTTGCTTCTGGGGAATGACAGTAATTTCCTCATGTTTAGGGGTTTAACCAATGCCCCAACGGTTAAAGAGGTATATCTAAGCTTCCATTTTACAAGCGCCATTTCCTCCTTATTAGCCTAAACACGTGAATTCATGGTCTAGAAGGGCCTAACCAAGAGCCTGAGGATGCCCTACAGCTGTGGTGTCCCACCAGGAGGCTGGGGACAGTAGTAACTGTCCTCGAAGCTGAATATAATGAATGAGATGACTCTCGACTATTTGCATGTAATTTATCATTATTACACCGCAAAACTGGGGCATGATGAAGGATTGTTGTCAAAAAGGAAAATAGGTGCAATTAGGTCCTTTGGCACCTAAGGAAGAAGGATTGGGAGAAAAATGGAAGCCATCTCGGTTGAGCTTACTCTGTATGCCAGGCACTATTCCCGGCCTTCAGATGCACGAAGTCATTTAAATCTCATAAGCGTTCTGTGAAGTAGTGTAATATATTCATTTTTCAAGTGAGGAAGCTGAGGTTCAGAGAGGTTAAGTAACTTGCTCAAGGGCACACAGCTAATAAGTGACAGAGGCAGGAATAAAACCTGGTTCTGTTTGACTCTGAGGCAATGTGCTGGCCCTAGGTGCTGCCAGCATGAGCTTTCTTCACTTACCTTTATTATCCACACACATTTATAAACTCATCTGCGTATGGATTTCACAGCAGGGCCTCCCTGCTGGGGAAGCTTGACTGGATCCGCCCTGGAGTGAGGTTCAGGGAGGAGAGGGGAAGGGAAGTAGGTGGGTGCAACATTGCCTTCCCAGGACTTCTTACAACCTATGGAGGAAGAGCAGAGAAGTGGCAGCCAGCCCAGAGATCTTCCAGGTAAAGCTTTGAAAGCTTTTGATAAATCCTGGTGTGTTTAGAGAATGCCTGAATTGTGTCTCCAAATTGTCTCTCAGATTTTTCCCTTTCTCCACCCCCCGTCACCCTCATAGGTCCCCATCATCTCCCTTCTGGGGACAGTTGTAACGCCTAACGGGTGGCCGGCTCCAGTGGTATTCCTGTCTGGTCCTTTCTAAACAGAGTAGTTAATGGAGTCTCTTTAAAACAGGGGAACCATTTAAATCTGCTGCTTGGAATGTTGCGAGGGCTTCCCGTTGCTTTTAGTATTACACCCAAACTTCTAGACGTGGTTTATAAGGCTCCACAAGGTTTGGCCTCGGTTTACCTCCTCATTTCTCATCACTCCTTCCTTGCTCTTTCCAACTGAATAGAATTTCTTTCTTTTCCTGAAATGCTTCACGCTCTCCCTGCCTCAGGCATTCGCTTGGTACCATCTTGCTCTCCTTATCCTGGCACTCCAGGTGATGCTTACATAAATAGACATGTGTTTTCATCTGCCCAGCATTCCTTCCCTCTCCTAGAAATTGTGCCTGATTTTCCTTTGAGGAACCACTACTGTCAGGCCATGTGGTTTGGCAGGAGTGAGCCCGCCCCCTATTCCAGGGGTGGTCACATGACCCGCCCCTGACCTGTCAGTGCTCTAAATCTCCCTGGCCACAATGAGTCTATTTGGGAATTGGCTGTGACTCAAGCCTGGCCAATGAGCATAGCACTGGGATTTTTCTTGGAACTCCTGGGAAAGAAAGTTTCTCCTCCTGGAGTGGTTAAGCTAGAAGCACACAAAGCTGGAGCTTCTGGGTCCTTCTTTACTGCCCCCCGGAGAAAGCCTGCCTGAGAATGAAGCTCACACAGAGGAAGATAGAACCCAGAGACAAAGAGAGAATATTTCTCCCAATATCATTTCAGCAGCTAGATGTAGTCATACCTGAAGCATAAAATGCTACCCTTTTCAGTTACGTGAACCATTACATTATCTGTTTTTCTTGGGCTTTGTCAAATTAGGTCTCTGCCACCTGCATTTGCTGCCTCATACACTCATCTTTCCAGTTACAGCCTAAAGCTCTTTCTTCTTGCCTTCTTTTACTTTTGAGCGGCTTTAAATCTCACTGTTATTTGATCAGTAACATTTATTGAGTACCTACTGTGTTCTCGGTGCTGGGGATTCAACAGTGAACAAAAAGATGAAAATTCCTGCCCTCAGGGAGCATACGTTCTAGCAGAGGAGAGAAGGAACCGACAAGGTAGATAAATAAAATATATAGTTTGTTAATGGTGATAGAAGCCGAGGAAAAAATAAAGCAAAGAGAGGGAGAAGAAATTCTAGCTCTGAGTGGGAGAGTAGGTGAATGTAAATTTTGTGGCAAGTTTTGAGGAAAGACCTCACTGAGATGGAGACACTTGAGCAAAACCTTCAAGGATGTGAGAGAATGATCCACGTGACTCTGAGTTCCAGGCACAGACCTGAGATGGGAACGTGCTGGTGGGTTACATAGTCCTGTAGTAATCCTACTTTACCTTCTTAATTTTACATATGTTGGATACTTAGATATTATATTACAGCTCTCTCTCTCTTTCTCTCTATACTTTTATTTCACTGTGCTTCAGTTTGGGTGTTTTTTTTTTTTTTTTTTTATGGTGAGGAAGACTGGTCCTGAGCTAACATCTGTCACCAGTCTTCCTGTTTTTGCTTAAGGAAGATTTTCACTGAGCTAACACCTGTGCCAGTCTTCCTCTGTTTTGTATGTGGGACACCACCACAGCATGGCTTACTGAGCGGTGTGTAGGTCCATGCCTGGCATCTGAACCCATGAATCCTGGGCCACTGAAGTAGAGTGTGCGAACTTAACCACTATGCTACCCGGCTAGCCCCCAGTTTGGGTATTTTCTATTGACTGCTCTCCGAGTTCACTGATTCCTTCTTCTGCTGAGCCCAGTTTGCTGTTAAGCCCATTCACTTCATTTCAGATATTGTATTTTTAGGTTTTAGAATTTCCAATCAGTTCTTTCTATATGTCTTTCCTTTATCTTCTAAAATTCTCTACCTCTCTCTCGTTCTGCATATATTTCCTTCTAAAATTTTTAGACATGTTTATAGTAATTATCCTAGAGTCCTTGTTCGCTCATTCCCACATCCGGGTCATCTGTGGGTCTGTCTATATTGGCTATCTTTTCTCTTGATCATGGGTCACGTTTTCCTGCTTTTTTGCACGTCTCAGAATTTCAAATTGTATGTCAGACGTTTTGATTAAAAGAAAAGTAGAGACCGAACTAGATAATAGAATATATTTTTGTTTTGCAGTTTTCCAGAGAGGGCACACAACGTTTCCCTGTTAGGAAGGCAAAGTCAGAGGCTGATCATTCAGATTCCACCGTGACCAAGCTGAGCTGGGCCGAGGAGAAGCCTTAAGGAGTTCTAGTTTACCTCTGCTTTCATATGAGATAACAGAGATCTCTTTGTCCTTCATCCCAGTAGCCAAGCTCCTCTGCTGCCACTGCTGAAGGACTGGTCCTTTGATCTTATCAGAATTCGGGCTAGGAGAGACTTGTTTTTTGAGTTTCAATTCATCTCTGGATTCAACCTAAGCACTGTGGAAAAACTGCAAGATCCGTCTCTGCTCTCCAGCTCCACCCCCACAGCTGCTTACTCAGCACAATTCCTGCGGGGGAGGACTGTTTGGCCAAGAGATTTATTATCGCATTCCGACTCTTCTGGATTCCAATCTGTCACGCCAGCCCACATTGTCACTAAAAGTTTGCCAGTTTATCCTTGTTTCGGTGAAGTTTTTCTGCCTATAGCAGGCCTACCTCTCTGCCTGTACAAACCCAGCAGGCAATCCACCCCTAGGTCTGGGAACAGCCAGGGTTTGTTCCTCTCTGGAATTTGGTTCATTTAAACTTCTTTGCATCCACCACTCTTTGGTGACTTTAAAGAAAAGCATGATATTGAGTTTATCTGGTGTCTTCTTCTGTTCATGATGAGAACAATGGTCCTTTGTGACCTTATGCATTCTAATCAGCAGTGGATCTCCTCTGTTACCTTTCATAACAGCTCTCCCGTTTGTAATTATTCATAAGATTCCTGGTTCCCTGCCAGTCTGTAAGCATCACAGGGGCGTGACCTGTGTCTGCTTTGTTCAGTGAACTGCACCCAGGGCCCGGCACACTGTGGGTACTCAGGTGTATCCCTGAGGCCCTGTGCTAGGTGTTGGGGCAGCAAGTTGGGTAAGAACACCTCAGTCTTCCACGTGCTTGTGGTTGAGATATGAGCTTGGGTCAGAGCACACCCTTTCCTTCCACTGGAAAAGGATCATCGAGGCCTAGCCTTTCTGGGCTGTGTCTCCAGCTTCATCATGACTTAGGGAAATCATCACCTTTGTGGTAGGACATGGAGGGGCTGAGCTTCCTTGCATCCAGCTGGACCTCCCTCCATGATCCATCAGCTGAGTGTTCCTCTCCACTCTGGGTGGGGGAGAAACAGCCTGATGTGGAGGGCAGGACCCAAGTCTACAGGAAGATTGATGATTTGGCTCTCTCTGCGCTTGGAGAAAATCACAAGGATGGAAGAGGCTCTGCTGAGTGGAGACCCCTGAAATTCAAGCTCGATAGTCCCTGCTAGGGGAACAGAGCCAGGATGAGGGAAGCTCACACTTTAAATGTGCTCTCTACTCAATCTTTATCAACAAGAAGAGTGAAGGCAACTATTTATTTGTACCATTATTGATACTCTCTGTGCTAGGCAAAACACTTTACGTATATTGTTTAACTAAGGTCACCCTCTGAAGCCGGTGTTCTTATAATACCTATTTAACAGATGATGCACTTGGGCTCAGGATGATTAAATTACTTGCCAGAAGTCACACAACTAGGGTGTGATGGAGCCAGGAAAGGAAACCCAGATACCCAGTCCTGTGATTTTCCAGCCACCTCCGTGTCATTGACTGTCTTCTTCTGTACCAGCCACTATAAAAGCCCTTGACAAACGTTATTTCTAATTTCCTAAATTTGACAATATGCCATTTATAGACAAGGGCACTGAGGTTCAGAGAAGGTAAGGATCTTGTTTGATGTCAACTAGCTCATATGTGTGAGAGCGAGATCTGACCCTGGGTCAGTAATGCCAACACCAAGACCCTTTTCCTTCTCACCCGGGTATTCTTCATCTGCCTATGTCCATCTTCACCCCTTCTCTGCCCGGCTCTGTGCCCTAGGAGCCTGCTCCTCTGGGCTGCACTGGAGCTCTCTGGCCCCTTGGCTTCTGGTTGGATTCAGCCAGTAGGAGAGTCAGAGGCTGGGAGGGGAGCAGGTTGGGGTCTGAATGCATCCTGGTCCTCTCAGCTTTGCCGTGGTTTTGGTGGTGAATGTAGGCAGCCCCTTCTCCAGGCTCCAGCTCTCAAACGGACTCTGATTGTAACTTTTTCTTTCCTTGTCCTTTCGGACCTAGGGGTGGTCTCAGCTCCCTGGGTACCCCACATCTCCTGTGGGCTCTCTGAATCCTGCCCACCCCTCTGTGCCCACCCAAGTTCCTTCATTAAAAGTGTCTTCAAAAATACCAGCTGAGTGAAGCTTCTGTTTCCTGCCAAGACCCTGACTGATATAATTTCTCATCAGAGATCCAAAACTCTGAATAAGATTTCAAAAGCTAGCTTGGCTCAAAGCCCATTTTGAGAAAATGTTCACTTCCTTCCCAAAAAACCGTTCCCACCCTGGCCTCATCTCGTTGTGCCCTCTGCAGAATCTCTGTGGTTTGACTCCAGGCTCTCGACACCAGCCAGAGTGCCCAACCCCAGGGCTGGCGAACACGTGGCATTTCCGGGCATCTGTGCCTGCAGCCACCATGTCGCTGCACCTCCGTGGCAGCCGTCCTAGTGGCGCCTGAAAGAAGATACAGTCTAATTAGTCTCATTCCGGGTGTTGGTGGGAAGGAGAGAGACAGATGCCTCTTCCTTGTAGCTGTGGGAGCTGTTCCTGCTTGAAGGATGATGTATGGGTGGGCTCCTTGGGTGGAACCTACAGGAGAGCAACTTTACAGTCTGTCTGGGCCAAGAAGGGGGGAGGATTTGGCCAAGGATCCCATCCTGAGGAGGGGACCCTTGCTCCCCGCTGTCGTTACCTGAGTTTCTCTTCTTATCTCTGTCTCCTGCCTTGCCAGGCGGGTTTGGTATGTTTTGGGCATCCAGTGGGGTTTGAAAGCACAGATTGGGGATGGAGAGTGGCTGGGCGGGGACCTGCAGTGCATGTAGACTGATGACAGAAGGTTCTCGGCAGACAGTGGATGCAGTCTCTCAGTTGGCCGAGAAAGGGAAGGGGAAGGAAGTGATATTCATGCACAAGTATCCCTGAGAGCCACTACATGGTTGTCTCCTGTGGTCCTCCCCACCACCTCCCAGGTGGGTGGCAGTGTCCCTACTTTACAGGTGACTTAACTAAGGTTCAGAGAGTTTACATGACCTGCTCAAGTTCACACAGCACCAAGTGGCAGGACCAGGATGGTGAACCCAGGTCCTCGCTCTGTCCCCTCTATGCACACCTCTGCAGGTCATGTGACTCTGCAGGTGATGAGGACCAGCTGGCAAAGCTTCTTGCAGCCCTGCCTCCTTCTTCCCTGTATGCCCCTGGTGCACAGTACTAGGCACGTGGCAAGCAGCAAGCACTCCATAAATTCCTCAAGTCCTAGGCATCTGAGTCCTTAGAGATCATCTGGTGTACCCGACCTGTATTGTCTGGAGAAGGTGAGCAAAGCCCAGAGAGATGGAGAGACATTTGGGAGGTGACATAGAGCACTGAAGTTGAGCAGAGCCCCACAAAGGGTCCTGTAATACCAAGTGTGAAGTGCCCTCACTGCCTCGCTTCTATCAAGCCAGGCTCCTTCTGCTCTTGTCCAGGCCTGGAGCTCGCCTCTCTGCTTTGTGTATTCAGTAAATACCTGCAGGCCACAAAGGTACAGACAGCTTCCCTGTCTAAAAGGGTCACCCAATGATGTGTCACGTCATACCTGTCAGAATGGTTATTATTAATAAGATAAGCAATAACAAGTATTGGAGAGGATGTGGAGAAAAGGGAACCCTCACACACTGCTGGTGGGAATGCAAACTGGTGCAGCCACTATGGAAAACAGTATGGAGATTTCTCAAAAATTAAAAATAGAAATACCATACAATCTAGCTATTCCACTTCTGGGTATTTATCCAAAGAACATGAAAACACCAATTTGAAAAGGTATTTGCACCCCTGTGTTCATTGTAGTGTTATACACAAGAGCCAGGACTTGGAAGCACCTGAAGCGCCTGTCGATGGATGAATGGGTAAAGAAGATGTGGTGCATGTACACAACGGAATACTGTTCAGCCAAAAAAGGACAAAATTGTGCCATTTGCAGCAATATGGATGGGCCTTGAGGGTATTATGCTTAGCAAAATAAGTCAGATGGAGAAAGACAAATACTATATGATTTCACTCGCATGTGGAAGAGAAACAAACACATAGGTATGGAGAGCAGATGGGTGGTTACCAAAAGGGAAGGGAGTTGGGGGAGGGCGAAAGAGGTAAAGGGAACGTATGTGTAGTGACGGATGGAAACCAGGCTTTTGGTGGTGAGTACAATGCGGTCTATACAGAAGCCGAAATATAATGCTGTACACCTGAAATTGATGCAATGTTATGAACCAATATGATCTCAAAAAAAACCCAAAACAAAACGAAACCAAATGGCCACAGATTCAGGTTTCCATCATTTCTAGATGTGGGAGGATGAACCAATTGCCTTGAGTCTCATGGTATGGATTCTAAGGAGTCATGTAAATCTTCTGAGCTTCAATTTCTTGATCTATGAGAATAGTGATACTTGCTTCAGAGAGCTGTCGTGTTGATCGAAGAAATAATGATTTTGTTAAGACTGAAAATTTTAAAAATGGGAACCAATGTGACAGGCTGTGGTGGCAGCAAAATGCCTGCGTAGGGCGAGTTAGGGACACAGTAGAGTCACGCAGGGCAGCCGGGCAAAGACTTCTGAAGCTTGTTTGCACAGAAAGCATTGTTTTTTTTTTTTTTTTACATAAAATTTGCATTTTTTTCCTGGTGGCTTTGCTGGGTGGCTGATGGAGGTTGTGTGGGTGTGAATGGCTGCTCAAGCCACCCCTCGGTGACCCATTGATTATTATAATGATATTAGTGATAATACAGAGTGGGGGCGTCCCTATCTTGTGGGGCCCAGAGGTCATCTTAATATTAATTTTGCAGTGTTGAATATGATAGCCACTAGCTACATGGGACTATTTAAATTAAAATCTATCAAACATATAAAAGGAATAATTCAATTCCTGAGTCACATTAGGCCACATTTCAAGTGTCAACAGTGACATGTGGCCAGTGGTTGCCGTATTGGACAGCGCAGATTTAGAACATTTGCATCATTGCAGAAAGTTCTGTTGAACAGTGCTGTTCTGGAAGATCTGGTAATGCCAAAGCTGGTCAAGATATCAGAGTCCCTTTAGTCTGATTCTCAGTTTCATTGAAAAAGGAACTGAGGCCCAGAGGGGTACCATTGTCCTGGGATCCGGTGTGGTACCAGCGCTCAGGTAGTGACTTCAGGATCTTAAATAATCGGTGGATGCTCTGGGTGCTGGGACCGGCAGCTCAGGGTGCTTCCGGAAGGGAAGGGCGTTCCCTCTTGCTGAATCCCTAAAGAGTCTGAATGGGTGCAGTTGGGGTGGGGGAGGGAGACACTTGACCGCGCAATGGGAGGGGCAGGTGGTTTGCTCAGACTGCTGGTTGTGGATGGCTCCCCCAAGGACACGGGCTGCTCTCTGCTTTCTTAGAGTTTGCTGAGAAGCCCTGGTGTGATTCCGTGACTCTGAGATTCCTGGCTTTTAAGCTCCACCAGTTAGGTGACCTGGCCAACCAAAGCTGTGCTTGGCTCTTACTCTGGCAGAACAACACAGACACTCTGAAGTCACACAGACCTGGGGTCAAATCTGGGGTCCATGTCCATGTGTGGGAAACCATGTGCAAGCCATTTGAACTTTCATTTCCTCAACTATACAAAGGGAGCAGTACTAATATTCGTCTCCTCTGTGGGTTGTTGGAAGTTTTCCATCAGATCCTGTCCAGCACAGGGCCTAGCCCCAGTGAGTGCCAATAAATATCAGCTCTTGTTAGAGGTGATCTAGTTGGCAAGACTTCCCAGTATGCCGGAATCTGATTGTTATCCAAGTTACACAGTCTTGATTTGACACAACTGCGAGAATCTGTTGCAGGATTTAACATGTTGTGCATCCACCTTCTTGCCTTTTCCATGTTGGAACTATTTCTGTGGCTCCAGCTGGCACCTGCGAAGAGGCATCTCCTCTGCCCTTCTGGGGTTGTCACCATGCAGCTTTGGGGAAGGTCTGGAAATGTTGGGTCAGTTTGGATGGTGGACCTGAGCAGGTGCTGTCTGTTTGGGGTTAGGGCTCACCCACTTGTACCTTGTACCTATGCCTGTAACTAGCGCAACAGCCCCTGGCGGTGGTTTTGGGCCTGAGCCCAGAAGCTCTCATACTCTGACTCCAGCCATGATCTGTTGTAATCATAAGAGCTAGCTGTTCCCGGCCCAAAGCTTCAGAGAGAAGCAGTGAAAGAGGAAATCCACTTCCATCTATGAGCACATGGGCCACAGTATTCCCGTTGAAGGCTCTTGGCCATCAAGATCAGAGTGGAACATGTGTGCGTTAACATCCACAGATGCACAGATCGCTCAAGCCAGGCGAAATGCAAATCGCAGACATGTCCATCCACGAGGGGGTTGGAGGACCAGGCAGGTGGCTTAGGGGGCTAATTATGGAAGGAAAGAATTCCAGAATGAGTAGCCCTTCAAGAGGTAATGTTCTGCGCACAGTCGAGATTTCTAGGTCCTGTCTTTCATTTTAAGCGAGTCTGGGAAATTGTGACTTGCAACCAGGGATTTTTATCCCAGGCATCTTACTCAGCCTTCCTCCCGCCATGGGTACCCGGGAATTCTAAGGACAGGATGTGGAGCGTGTCAGTCTAACAGGGTGTCCCAGTGATCGTCTGCTGTCTAGAAGGCAAGGGCAGCCCAAACAGCAAAATGACTTTATTTCTTATTATTTCACTCAGTCACTTCCTCATCTACCCGCTTGTTTAACAGACGCTCGTCGGACATGTAATGAATTCTACTTCCATCATATGATTTTCTCAACTGTGACGTGGGGATCCTGTTAGAGCCTGACTCGCTGGGCTATTGTCAGGACTAAATGAAATGAAGCATATAAAGCTTTTAGCAGGAAGTCTGAAAGTAGAGTGTGTGCCTAATAAATGGCAGTTATTACTAGGAGTGGTATACAGGTACTGTGCTGGGCATTGGTGCTACAGAGAGATAAGGCCAACTCTGCTCTAGGCTAGTCTAATGGGGAGATAGGTATTCTAGGAGTGCGTTCCAGCTACAATGGGAATGCGGAAGTGGGAATGACTAACAGTGTATGGGGCAGGCAGAGCAGTTTTTAGAGAAGAGGGCCATTTCAACAGGGTTTCGAAGGATGGATAGGAAAGTCTTTTCTTGAAGAGGGATCAGCATGTGTGAAAACACAGAGGGCCATAAGAAAGCTGTCTTGCCCTTCTCTCTCTCTTTTAGGCTGAGGCCCTAGACAGACCTGCCAAGCAACTAACTCCTGTGTGTTACGGGCCAGGTACCGATGGTTGGTCCTCCGTCAGCACAGACGGAACTCCACCAGCTCCCCTTGGAACCTGGGTGCTATGACCCTGACAAAGACCCAGCTTAGCTTTAAACTTCACACCTTGTCACAATGCTGATCATATGCTGGCGGCTAGGCTCCTGCCAGCCTTGACCTGACGAGTCCTTGTGGACTCTTAATGTTGTCTCCACCATCCCAAGGCCTGTCAGAAATAGAACCCTCATACCCATTCTGGAATTTGTTCTGGAAAAGGATGCCCGACACCAGGGATGAGAAATCTGGAAGATCTAAGGGGTGGGGGGAAATGGCTTCACCATAGTCCCCGAGTAAGGAAAGGACGGAGGCAAGATGGCTTGTTCTAAAGTCACAGTGCTCCTAGTACTTCCTCCCAGTGCTCCCCACTTCACACCCCCTCACTCCTCCTGCCAGGGGCCTCACCTTCATTCATTCTTTAAGCCCCTGCCAGGTGCTGGGGACTCCTTTAGGTGCTTGGGGTGCAACACGAACAGAACTGAGTCCTTGTCCTTGTGCAGCTTACATTCTGATAGGGATGGCAGCAAGGTCCCTCCCTCCATGGAGTTTAATTTGAGTGGAGGTGACAGATAAAGAGAAAGTAGGACAAGTGAGTGCTAAGTACCACAAGGGAGATAAACATGGACGTGACAGAAAAAGGGGGACCCACTCTGGTCATCAGGGAAGGCCTGTGCAAGCACGTGACCTTGACCAGAGTCCTGAAGGATGAGGAGGAGAAGTGCCTTCTGGCCAAGTGATGCTGCTGGTACCTTTGGCTGGAGCAGCCTTGGGCTGTGTGTTAGGAAGCTGGCTCTGCACACGGGATGCAGGAGACTCTCTGTGCCCCCACCGTCTCCCCAGTGATTTGTATCAACTCTAGTGCCTTCTTGTCTTCTCCTGCAAGGCCCTCCCTGGGTCTTGTCTACTGGGTCCACTCTGTGTCCAGGGACAGTTTGTGGGTCCTAGTACCTAGAAAGCTTTCTTGGACCCCTGACTCCACACCAGGCAGAGTTTGGCCCTTCTCTACTTGCAGAAGACCCTTTCCAAACATGGCTGTCATGTACTGGCCACGTGGTATGGGACTGTTTGCTCGTTGGTCTCCCAGCTCGTCTGTGAGCATCCTGAGGGTAGAAACGGTGCTGGGTTCACCTCTGTTGCCCGGCACTTATTCGGACACCCAGTAAGTGCCTAATAAATATCTGTCATGAAAGCATAAGTGATTTAGCTCCCTGAGGGCAAGAGCCACATCTTCTAACTCTGAACCCCTCCCTTGTCCCTCCACCTCCACCCCTGCAGTGCCTGATGCAAGCTGAGAACCTGATAAATGCTTATGGAATAAATGATTATTTTAATTACTCAATGAGTCACCACAGGGTTCCTTTAAATAGCATTTATTCTGGTGCATTTAAATGTTCATTTATAAATAATTAACTATGTCACCAGGAAGTTTGGAGAAAGGAGACATACAGGGAAGGGAGGGCTGGCAGAAAAACTTGATGCCACGAGGTTAGCAGGACAACAGAGAGGAAGGAATGATGGACCTGGGCCCTGAGTGCTGGGCACCAGACCCTGACTAGCTGTGTGACACCAGGCTCTCACAGCCGTCTGCAAATGGAGATATCAGTAAGCATGATGCAACTGAGGGATTGATACAGACTTGTGCACGTTGGGGCTTCCCTTGGAGCCTTCACTCTGGGAAGGCAGCCATGGTGCTGTCAAAGAGCTCGCTTAGACTATTGGATGGTGAGAGGCCGTGTGGACAGAGCCCTGGGCAACAGGAGGCTCTCCTGGATGTTCCCGCCTCAGCATTGCTCTTGGCTAAGCTCCCAAGTGGATACAGAGAGCCCTCAGCTACACCACGTGGAGCCGAAGAACCACCCAGTAGAACTCAGGCGATCACAGAGCCGTAGAGGTAAGAAATCATGGTTGTTTGAAATGCTAAGTTAGCATTGATCACAGAAATAGAAATATACATGAAAATGCATTATACGAATGTAAACTGCCGTGCTGTCACTAGCTCTAAAATTCCTTTCTAGAGGAAAAAGCTATGGGACTCGGGAAAGCTGAATAAATGTAAGCCAGTGGGAAAATATAACACTGACAATTTTCATTTGTTTTTTGAAAACTTATGGTGAACCACAAAACTCACCAATAATAGCAATAATAACAATAATTTATTGAGATTTTTCTCTGCATCAGGCACCACGATAAGGGACTTACATGCGTCATCTCCTTTAACCCTAAAAGCAACTCCGTGAGGTAGCAGTGTACTCACACACATTTTTTACATGGAAGGAAACTGAGGCACAGAGAGCCTCAGCGACTTGCCAGGTATGCAGCTAGTAGGCGGTGATGCTGGGATTCCAGCCCTGGCGGACGCACCCGAGACCCTGGCAACTCGAGAGTGTGGTCCCTGGACCAGCAGCATCTGCATCGCCTGGGAGCTTGTTAGAAATGCAGGCTCTCACCCTCACCCAGAGCCACTGCACCAGGATCCGCATTTTAGAAAGATCCCCGGGTGATACGTGTGCACGTGAAAGTTTGAGAAGAGCTGGTCTGGATCACACTGGAGCTTGTGTTTGGCACAGTTAATGAGTTCCCAGGTGATTCTTTTGCTCGTTAAATTTCGACAGCCACAGGCCTAAGGGAGCAGCCTTGCTTCCAAAGGGCCGAGGCCAACTCTCTAGACACCATGGAGTAAGCAGAGTTAGGACACGTGTGACATAATGAAAATGACACACCTTTCAGTGCCTGACAGACTTGGATCTGAAGCCAGCTCTGCCACCTGCTGGCTGTGGTAACGAGCAAGTCGTTTCTTACCACCCCACTGCCTCCTCTGTAGAATGGGTGTGGTGATGCCCAACAAACCCCGAGCTTCACCTTCCACTATTTGCTCCATCCGAGGAGCTATCTATTTCTGTGTTTTGGCTAGAGGGTTTGTCATTAACGTCCTTAAACCGTGAGCCCATTCGGTCTGTGGTGTCAGGTAGTGCAGGACCCGGCCACTCGGCCACTGCCCTTGCCTCATGCATGAGATGAGCGGGTTGACCGCCATAGTCTTGAATGAATGGACCGACTGGGCATTTGACGGCTCCCAGATGGATTCCGGTGACTCGCATTTCTGCGTGTGTGTTGGGAAGGAGGACTGACACTTACAAATTTTCTTCTCAGTTTTCAGGGATGAAGTTTTTCCCCTTCCCAGCTTTCCCCTCAGGGCAGCTGGCTTGACCCAGAGATGATTTCCAAGCCAATTAGGAATTTTTTGTTGCAGGAAATGGTTTTGACCATTTTGGCTTTGATTTCCTAAGGGCTGGGGATGCAGAGTTTTAGGAAACAGAGGTAAAAGTACTTTAAAAGTGGAAAGGTCTTAAGTTCTAAGCATGGGTGGTGAATTAATAGAGGAGATGCCCTTGGCTCGAGGTGAGGGTACACTCTGGACCCCTCATATCCCACCAGGAGGCTCCTATGTACACCATGCACATAGAAGGCAGGGGCATGTGGTGTCCCTCTGGTCCTGACTGGCCTCTGCCCAGCAGATCGATGCTCACCTCCCATCTTCAGGATGGGCTGGAGGAGGCAGTGCAGGAGACAGCCAGCTGGTGCCCTGGGGATTACAGCATTTCGCTTTCTGCATGCACACCAAGGAAGGAATTTGCCTTCCTGCCTAGCAGCGCTGACCAGCACATGGTGATGTGGATTTTCAGCTCGAACACGGTGCCTGCATTCTTCAAGGTCCTTTCGGTCTAGTTTTTTTCTTTTTTGCCTCTTCTTACTAGCAGCTGCCCTTTAGGCATGGCTATTGACACCTCCTTCCCTGTGAAACAGCGTGGGCTCGTGAGGCACGAGCTTAATGGGAGGAGACGCTGAGACCAGCATTTAATCCCAGGCATGCAAGGAGGTGAGCAAGGATGGGTTGGCAGTACTAATTTCCTTAGTGAGCGTGTCTCCTGGAAAGCCTAGGGGCCGCTGGGAGGCCGTGGATGCAGTTTAGGAGGGCCTCTGGCTGCTTGCTGTTTCTGACTCGGCCGTGTACAGCGCCTGCTCCAGCGCTCTGCATACAGTACTTTGCTAATTCTCACCCCGGTTTTTCGAAATGGATATGAGGATTCTCACATTGCAGATGAGAGAACAGCCTCAGAGAGGTTAAATGACTCGCTCAAGGTCTTGAAACGAGCAAGTGATGGAGTTAGGACTTGAAAGTTGGCCTGACTCTTCTCTTGTAAATATGGCCATTAGGACTTCAGAGTCCTCAAAACAGAGAATCTGAGCATGAAGGGCTCTTCGAGTCTGTTTGGTCCTCTGAACGTGGAAATCCCACTGATATCATCCTTATAGGTGGCCACGCAACCTTCGCGGGGCAGCTGGTTCCTCTGCACACAAGTGATGTTGACAAAGTTCTTCCCTTGGGCTGATTCACTCCCCCTGGGCCTTCCTCCTAGGGTCCCCCTCTGCTCCTGCAGCCCTCCCTACATAGCCTTTCAGAGGCTGAGGCCTCACTGCCTCTGCTCCCTGGTCGTCTCCTGGGGACCCAGCCTCACTTTCAACTCCCTGGCCGCGCCGTTGTGGATGAAGGAGCCCGTCTGACGTTGTTCTTGCACACAAAGGGCTGATTCCTCCAGCTCAGTGGGCTTGAATACCAGGGCTGAAGGAAGTGTTTCTAAGAAGCAGGAGCCAGAGCCAGCCCGGCAGGGAAACTCTGCATTTAAATAGCAAAATTCTCGTTTATTCTGCCTGTCCAGCGGTGCACAGCTCGTCAGCGGCAGTGCGGGGCTTGGAACCAGGCAGGTTTGACTCTGAGGCTTGTTCACTTTCTCTGCCACATCCTTCCTTCCATGGGCTCGTCTCAACAGCGGTCTGCAATAACCACCCCTGTGTCCCCTGCCGCCTGCCAGGACACCTGCAGTAAGGTCCCAGCCGCTCGATCACCCAGGAACAGGGACACCTCTGCTGGGTCAGTGGCCACCATTGAGGAGCTTCTGGGCAGAGCCCCCCTGGCGAACGCTGACTGTGTGTCCCCGGTTTCCCAGACAGGCTGCCCGACACGAAGAGTCTTCTCTGATTGACCCTGAGAATCCGCCTGTGGGAATTTTAGGCTCGCAGGAGGAAGACGCGACGAGTGAGGGGCGCTCCAGAGGGTAAATAACATGCTGTGTGAACTTGGCCGGGACTCCTCCCCTCTCTGGGCCTTGCCTTCCTCCTCTGCAGAAAGGGAGCTTTGGGCCAGATCAGCCTCCCCTGTCATAGCTGCTGGCTTTGACGAGACCCCAGCCCTGGAAACTGTCAGTCATTTGGTCCAGACAGAGGTCTGGCACTGGTATTTTTAGAAGCTCTCCAGGGGATTCCAACATGCAGCCAGGCTTATGAACCAGCGGGCTGGATAATAGTCATCTGTCTTTTTTGCATTTGCAAAGAGATCGAGTTTACCCGGTTTCGCATATGCTGTCTCATCTGATGTCACGAGGAGAGGTGGGTGGGATGGGGATTCTAGGCTCCACTTGGGAGATGAGCACATTGATGCTCAGAGAATTTAAGTGACTCGCCCAAGGCCACACAGAGGGACTATAGCAGAACTGGGATTCAAAATTAGAAATTCTGATTCCAAATGCTGGCTCGTTCCATGACACCAGGCTGCCTTCTCCACAGCTTCTTCCAGCTCACAGCTGTATGCCACCCACTGCCAAACGGACTGGCATTCTCCAGTGAAGCCTTCAATCACAATATGAATAATTTGGAGTTTTCTAGGTACCCATCACGTGCTGGGCCCTCCATGGGCCTTATTTCTTGTAGTTGTCCCAGCATCCCTGCCAGGTGGGTGTGTTACCCTTTGGTTCACAGACGAGGCAATTGAGGAACAGGGGAGGTGTAGAAATTGGCCTCAGGTCACACAGCGGGTTTGTGGCAGAGCCGGGATTTGAACAGGCTTTGTCTGATTTGCAAAGTCCAGACACCCTCCCCTGCACCACGCTGCCTGCCCCGAGCAAGGCATGATTCAAGCCATTCTGCCTCCCGCAGAGCCTCTCTCCTGGGAAACGGCCGTCAGTCACTCCCGGGTATTGACGGCTTTCTGCCTTCCCTGGCAAGGCTCGGCTGAGCCCCTTGGCTGGGATTCAATTACACAATCGAAAAGACAAACAAATTAAAAGAGGAGCAGGGCTCTGTAAACAGCTTCTTAATGACTCTGAGGACCAAACCTACCTCTCCCCTCTGGCACGAGCATCTTCCGGCATCCGGGATGCCTGGATTTTCTAACAGATACCTGCATGGTCAGCACGGAAGGGCGGGTGTGGCTCATGGTCAAGGCCGAGTGGACAGTCCTTGGAGTAACACACATGTTGCTCTGGAAGGGCCTTTAGGGTGTGTTTGAACCCAGAGATTTCAAAACCTTGGTGGCACGTCAAGATCTCCCTCCCATGTGGAGCCCCATGTGGAGTTGCTAGTTCTGTAAGCCTGGACAGATGGCGGGGGGGGGGGGGGGGGGGGTCAGTGGCAGGCCCAGGAATCTGCATACTCAACAGACCTCCCCAAGGTGATTCTGATTCAGTTTGTCCCTGACCAGGCGCTTAGGAACCCCATGTTCTTCCTGCCTTAGGCAAAGGCATTCCCCAAGGTGGGGAATGACTTGACCAAATTCACAAGGCAGTTAGCAGAAAAGCTGGACTCCTTGTCCAGTGCTCTCTCCATGCCCTCGTCCCACCTCATTCTGGGAATTTTGTCTATAGTGCCAGAGATATGGGATTATGGTCGCCAGGTATTCCAGTTTCCTAGGGTTTGCTGTAGCAAAGTACCACAAACTGGGTGTCTTAAGACAACAGAAGTTTATTCTCAGTTCCAGAGGCTAGAAGTTAAAAATCAAGATGTCGGCAGGGCCACGCTCCCTCTGAAGCCTCTGGGGGCATCCTTCCTTGCCTCTCCCAGCTTCCAGTGGTTGCTGGCAATCCTTAGTGCTCCTTGGCTTGTAAGTGCATCGCTCCGATCTCTGCCTCCGTTGTCTCGCGAACTTCCTTCCTGTGTGCTGTGTGTCTGTGCGCTGCATCTTCTTATAAGGACACCAGTCACTGGGTTTAGGGCCCATCCTAATCCAGTGGGACCTCATCTTAACTAATCACATCTGCAAAGCCCTTTATTGCCAAGTAAGGTTACATTCTAAGGTTCTGGCTAGACACGAATTTTGGAGGAACACTATTCAACCCGCAACACCTGGTGATACACTCTTTCACCCCAACTCTCCAAATAGCAGGACTCTTCCCATGGTCCCAGGGAAAAAAGCCACCTCCCCAGGGAAGCCCTCCCTGACCACCCCGTCTACACTGAAGGCCTCTCGCTCAATTATTCTTGATCACAGCCTCCTCTGTGCTCCCTTCACAGCAGCATCGCCATTATCTCTCTGCACCCCGAGACCCTAAGCTCCTTGAGAACCGGAACTGTGTCAGTTCTGCTCTTCAGATACTGAAGGAGCCCAGAGCATGTAGTCAATGGATGCTCGTGGAGGCAGTGAAGGAGGAAATGCTCACCTGGCTCTGGTCCCAGCCCTGCCTCTCCCTGGCTGTGTGACCTCCGGAAGTCTCTGAGTAGCTTGCGGCCTCAGTAAGAGGAGGCCCAGTGGGAATCTCTCCAGGGGCCCATCATTTCGAGAGGGGTTTGTCACCGCTTCCATCATCATGAGAGGCTCCCGGCATTCAAGAGCCCTTCCTCGTAGACCCCCTCTCCTCCCAGCCTTCCTCGGCGGCCTCTGTAGCTTCATTTCCATTCAACTAATTTGGATGATTTTGCTTTGCTCAGCATTTATAAACGCTCTCCTTTTCTCTCCCTCCGCCCCTCTCATCGCGCAACCAGTTTTTTCTGTTCCTCCCATCTCTGCTGTTATGAAGTGAGGTCAGGTGCTCGCGGTACCCAGTGAGTCTAATTACCCGGGAAAGTAATTAACATTTCTAATAGAAACTGCCACTGCTCATTTTCATCGGGGCCACACAAAAGCAATAAGGTAAAAGAGTTTCGTAATTAAAGACTCGTTACTGTGGGCTCCCCATTCCATTCTGCAACTAATAAATCTTTTGCTGGGGAAATGAATGTGCTGAGCTTCATGCAGACCGACAGGCGCCCTCTGGAAACCCTCTTGTTATTTTTCTTGCCTCTCGCTCAGTTTCCCCCTGAGGTGGGGCTCCATCTTCTGGCTTCCTCTCTCCTCTCGTCGAGACAAGCTCACTTCAAAAGCGAAGACGGAACAAACTGTAAAAACTCTTGGCTGTGACCTTGAGGATGACTCGGTACAGGTCAAAGATTTGGGAGCAAGAGTGGGAGGGGGTGGGCAAGAGCTGTTGGATGTTGGGGGAGCCATGCGGGGTCTGGGGTGAGGGGGACAGAATGGGGCAGTGGGGTGTGGAGTCTCGTTTCTCCCGGCTTTTTTGCATAATCTGGGCAAATCGCTTACCTTTCATCCGTAAAAAGGAGGCACACTTCACTGGACTGTGAGTCTGGTGTTGAAAGATAATCTATAATAATGCTTGGGGCTTAATTTTATCGAGCACTTACTACATGTCAGACCCTTTTGGGCAGCTCACAGTATTAACGCCTTTAATTCCCACAGCAACCTCTTGAGTGTAAGTATGTGTGTTACCCCCATTTTCCAGATGAGGAAGTTGAGGCACAGAAATATCAGGTGACGTGCTCAAGGTCACGCAGTTACTGATTGGGAGACCGAGGTTCCAACCCAGCTCCGATACCTCCTTAACCCCTCTCCCATATCCCCATAGGATTTTCTTGTTTGTCGCCAGCAAAGGGCAGTGCTAAGGGTTACAGGTCTCTGACCCGTCTCTCCAAAGGTGTCTTGCAAGGGCCAACATGAGACTTCTGGCCACCCAGGCCAGTCACTGGGAAGTCAGGTTATAGGAGGTATAGATTCTAGGCTGAGGGTTTGAGGTGCTATTCTCGAAACCCATAGGGTGACAGCAATGGGACATGGAGCAAAGAGGACAGGCTCTGAGGCCAGGGAGACTTGGGTTCAAATCCTTGTTCTGTCACTTACTATCTGTCCTACTTTGGATAAATTAATTTACTTCTCTGATCCTTGTTTTTTCTTGTGTACAAAATGGAACCCCATAAATTGTTGTGATCATTATGTAAGATCATCTCGGTAAAACACCTGGCACATAGGAGGTGTTCATTAAATTGCAACCCTTTTTCTTCTTCTTTCTCTCTTCTCCTCTTCCTCATTTAATATTCAGGAAGTAATTTTTGCCTGCCTACTGTGGGATGAGACCTATTTTAGGCCTGGAGAAGACAGCAGTGAAAATGTCAAGGTCTTTGCCTTCTTGGGGCTTACAGATATTGGGGACAAAAGTTAATATGTAAGAAAATAACTATTATGTAATATAACATCAGGTAGCATGAGTTTCCCCCAAGTGAATGACAGAGAAGGGGGAGTGTGATTGGTTTACTTCTAAAGCGCCATTTAGTTGTCATTGTAGTTTTTTCTTTCCTTGTTTTTTGGTGAGGAAGATTAGCCCTGAACTAACATCCATTGCCAATTTTCCTCTTTTTGCTTGAGGAAGATTGTTGCTGAGCCAACCCCTGTACCAATCTTCCTCCACTTCACATGTGGGATCCCACCACAGCATGGCTTGATGAGCAGTGTGTAGGTTCACACTCGGGATCTGAACTCATGGGCCCCAGGCTGCTGAAGCAGAGCACACAAACCCAACCGCTATGCCACTGGGCCAGCCCCCTAGGTTGGTTTTGAACATCAACAACCGAGAGCCTTAATGGAGGTTGTTACCTGTGGACACTGTGCTCCAGGTTATGAGGCCTGGAAAAGGGAGGGAAAGGGAAGAAGGGATAAGAGGAGGAAGCAGTCAAGACAAGGGCCCCATTGAGGACAAACAGCAAAGAAACAAAACACAAAGGCAGAAAAGGAATGAGACCAGGCAGAGCAAGAGCCTGAGGAACAGGAAGCGAGCATGAGCAGCATGGGGGCTGATGAAGGAAGGGGAAATGGAACTCCTGTCCCTGTAAGTGGGGCGGCCAGCAGGGGGCTTGACGGTGGCCTGTGGAGTCAGCTGTGGACTGTAGGCAGGTTTGCTTAACCTAAGCGTTAGCTTTCCCATCATTAAACCGTCATCCTGGAATGTATTCGTTATCAATGCTGTGAAACAAGTTACCCTCCAACTTTGCAGCTGAAAACAACAAACATTTACTATCTCCCCGTGTCGATGGGCCAGACATCGGGCATGGCTTTGCTGGGTGCTCTGTCTCAGGGTTTCTCACGAGGCTGTCCTTCAGGTCTGAGGGGGCAGCCATCTCAAGACTGGACTGAGGGAGGATCTGTGTATGGCTCACTCAAGTAGTTATGGTAGGATTCAGTTTCCCCTGGGTTGTTGGATTGAAAGCCTCAGTTTCCCACTGGCTGTTGGTCAGAGGCCTCCCTCAGTTCCTTCCTTCGTGGGCTTCTCTATGGGACAGCTCACAACATGGCAGCTGCCTCCGTCAGGGTGAGCTCGTGAGCACGAGAGAGGGCGAGCGAGATGGAAGTCATGGTCTCTGTAACGGAACCCCATCAACAAGTGACATCCCGTCATCTTTGCAGTGGAGGCGAGGCACTAGGTCTGGCCACATCCAGGGAGGGGATTCCATAAGGACATGAGTCCCAGAAGCAGGGAGCAACGGGAAGCATCTTAGAAGCTGCCTACCTGCCTACAGACAACCTGCCAAGACTGTCGTGAGGATTAAATGAGAAGATTCAAGAAAACCTTTTAGCACATCGTCTGGTGCATGGTAAATGTCCAAGGCAGTTCTTCTCATTGCTATCATTATTGTGCTTTGATAGATGTTCATTGCTGCTGCTCTTTTGCAGATGATAATGGAGAAGGGAAATGCACATAAGTGGACAGAAAAGGGATAGTCTATCAGCTGCCTGTTGGCACAATAATGCTGCGTAACACACAGTCCTAAAACCATGGTGACTTTCTACAATACACACTTATTTTTGCTCATGGGTCTGTGGATTGACTTGGGGGTTATGTGGGTCTGAGCTGGGCTTGATGGGGCTCACACCATGTCTGTGGTCCACTTCAGGTGGGTGAGGTGGCTTTGCTGATCTTGGTGGGCTCTCTCACTGTCTGGGGCCTCAACAGGGACAACTGGGCTGCCTCGCGTCTCCTCCATGTGGCCTCCCATTCTGCAGCAGCCTAGCCCAGCCCTGTCCTCAGGGAGACCTTTTCAAATTTTGGCTTCCAAGACAGTGAGTGGAAGTCCATGAGACTTCCTGAACCTTAGGCTCAAAACTGGCACCCCCTCATTTCTGCCGCTTCTGTTGGCTAAAAGAAGTCGCAAGTCCAGCCCAGATTAAGAGGTAGGAAAATAGATTCCATCTCTTGTGGCAGGAGCTGCAAAGCCACATTGCAAGGGGAGGGCAAGAACTGGGGCTATTTTTGCAGTTAATCAACCACAGCTGGAAAACTAAAAAGATCGGGAATTTAAATGTTACACTTTCCCAGACATTTGGGTAATTCTGAGGGCCTGGGTACTATTACTGAATCTTGGGCTTTTATTAAATTGTGTTGACATTGTATAAATATAATACTGACAGTAATATTCTAAAATCATTTGTTCATTCATTCATTCATTCCCTCGTCTAACATCTGGAGCATAGGTTGGCAAGCTTTTTCCGTAAAGGGTAAGATAGTAAATATTTTGGGCTTTTGGGCCAAACGGTCTCTGTGATGACTACTCAACCGTAGTTGAAAGCAGCCATGGGTGATCGGTAAGTGAATGATCGTGGCTGTGTCCCAGTAAAACTTTCTCTATGGACACTGTGAATTTCATATGATCTTCGTGTGCCATGAAATACTAACAATGTTTTTTCTTTGATTATTTAAAGTGGTAAAAACCGTTCTTAGTTTTTGGGTTGTAAAACGTAGGTGGCGAGCGGAATTTGGCCCGTGGGCCATGACCTCGTTCCAGAGTCCCTCCTGAGGGCCTGCCGCACTGTGAACTGTCAGACATCTTTTAAAGATGCCTCTTCAGTACATCGTCTTTTATCCTCACCGCAAGCCTGCATCTCTGGTACAAGAGAAAGAGAAGCAAGCACAGGGATCAGTTCTGCTGCCTCAGGAGATGCGTAAGGAGGCAGCAGACCTGTTGAATTGTCACTGCGGCTATTGACAGGACCTGATACATAATTTGCAGGACCCAGTGCAAAATGAAAATTTGGGTTCTCGTTCAAAAATTAAGAATTTCAAAACAGTGATGTCAGATCACGAAAATGAAGCACAGGCCTTGTGTCACTGCACCTGTCACACGCCCACGTGGCTGGCTCCGGGTGTTGGCTTATGAGCTCATTTTCTCATATGTTAAAAAATCAGGGGCTGGTCTTGCGGTGTAGTAGTTAAGTTCATCTCGCTCCACTTCACAACCGCAGTTCTCTTATTCAGATCCCAGGCACGGACCTATACCACTCATCAACCATGCTGTGGTGGTGACCCACATCCAAATTAGAGGAAGACTGGCACAGACGTTAGCTCAGGGTGAAGCTTCCTCAGCAAAAAATAAAAATAAAAACCAAAAACCAGTTAATAAGTTCTATTACACAGAGTTATTTGAAAGACTAAGCAAACTAATAAATGCTAACTTTCCCCATGTGTTTCCTGATATGTGGTAGGTGACCAAGAAGAGTTGCACACACGTTCTGGCGTTCTGCTTCACCTCAGTTCTGCTGCTGGTGGTTGCAATGCCACTGTCATCAACAGATGACAGGAGTCTGGGCAGAGCAGCAGCCAAGTGGGGATTTGCACTTCCATTTTTAGTAATTTTCCTGAAGGCCAGGACGTCTGTCTGGATAGCCGGTACAAAATGAGACGTGAGAACTTTGGGCTCAATTCAGCGTAATTTGGAAACAGAGCCCCTGGTCTTCCAATTACGATCTTTGTCTGATTTTGCGGGTTTTGTGGTTCACATCTTACAAATCTCTCCATGCATTTTTTTCTTCCTCTCCTTCTGTTGCAACTTGACCAGATATAGAAGAGCAGTGTAGAAACTTGTACTTTTAATTAAAGCTGTCCCCCCACCCCAGGCCAGAACAGGTGTTATAGAAATTCCTGGGTGACTCCCGTATGAACCTGACCACACCCTGCAGACAGACAGGGGGCGAGAAATTCCTTCCTGCTGATGTCTTCCGTCAGAGGCCCTGTCGGAGCAGCGACTTTCAATGTTGGAGCAAGAGCTGCCTTCTGGCGTTGGAGGAAAGGTGGACAGAAGCCCCTTTATTTAGTAAATATGTTTGATTGTAATTGACAGATTTATTTCAAATATTTGCTAAGAAACTTATTGATCATTCTAAAAGAGTGAGGGGGCAGAATTTTTGACTGGCGGAGAATGGATTTCCCAGATGAATCTCAGAAGATTGATCCTGGAGGACGTTCTGTACTTTATTTTTACAGGACCTGCCCAGGGTTGACAGTCCTATAATAAGGGGCTGTGTGCATCCATCTATTCCGTGGGAAGGCAGACATGGTCACTTCCGAAGTGCTCACTGAAGAATAATCAAAGGATAACCAGTGTCTTTTCTTTAGCACTTATCATGCGTCAGTGCCTTATGCGCATGGTCTCATTTACACAATTATCTAATCTAGCTCCCACGTGTGACCTATGGTCTATCATTACTTTTGACAGATGACGAAATAGAGATTTGGCTAAGATGTGGTGAATTGGGATGGGAATAAAGGTCGGTCAGTTGTTTTTCTTTGTCTTGCTTAATTTTTATTTTAATTTTCTAAGAAGTATATTAAAATATTTTTGTTGTAAGAACAATAAAACACACAGAACACACAGGAAATCTGCCTCACAGCCCTCCTTTCACACTCCCTTCTTGGAGAGACCACCCATATCATTTTGGTGTGTAGTTTTCCAGGTCTTTTTCTGTGCATTTGTAGCCATATAGACGTATGTAGCTTTATATTTTTATGTTTTTTTTATTGAGTTCATAATAGTTTACATCAATGTGAGGTTTCAGTTGTACATTATTTCTTGACTGTCACCACATAAGTGCTCCCCTTCACCCCCTCTTCGCAACCCCAACCCCCCTTCCCCTGGTAACCACTGAGCTGTTTTCTTTGTCCACATGATTGTTCATATTTCACATATGAGTGAAATCATCTGGTGTTTGTCTTTCTCAGTCTGGCTTATTTCGCTTAGCATAACTCCCTCCAGTTCATTCCATGTTGTTGAAAATGGGATGAATTTGTCTTTTTTATGGCTGAGTAGTATTCCATTGTATATATATACCACATCTTCTTTATCCAATCATCAGTCTGTGGGCATTTGGATTGTTTCCATGTCTTGGCTATTGTGAATATTACTTTGATGAACATAGGGCTGTGTATGTTACTTTGGATTGCTGATTTCAAGTTGTTGGGGTAGATGCCCAGTAGTGGGATAGCTGGGTTGTATGGTAGTTCTATTTTTAGCTTTTTGAGGAATCTCCATACTGTTTTCCATGCTGGCTGCACCAGTTTGCATTCCCACCAGCAGTGTATGAGGGTTCCCTTCTCTCCATATCCTTTCTAACATTTGTTATTTTTAGTCTTAGTGATTATAGCCATTTTAACAGGTGTAAGGTGGTACCTTAGTGTAGTTGTGATTTGCATTTCCTTTATGATTAGTGATGTTGAACATCTTTTCTCGTGTTTATTGGCCATCTGTATATCTTCTTTGGAAAAATATTCATCTCCTCTGCCCATTTTTTGATTGGGCTGTTTGTTTATTGTTCAGCTGTGTGAGTTCCTTATGTATTATGGAGATTAACCCCTTGTCAGATACATGATTTGCAAATATTTTCTCCCAATTGGTGGGTTGTCTCTTTGTTTTGATCCTAGTTTCTTTTGTCTTGCAGAAGCTCTTTAGTCTGATGAACTCCCACTTGTTTATTTTTTCTTCTGTTTCTCTTGTCTGAGAAGACATGGTATTCGAAAAGATCCTTTTCAGTTCGATGTCAAAGAGTGTACTACCTGTATTATCTTCCAGGAGTTGTATGGTTTCAGGACTTATCTTGAAGTCTTTGATCCATTTTGTGCTTATTTTTGTGTATGGCGTGAGAGAATGGTCTACCTTCACTATTTTGCATGTGGCTGTCCAGTTTTCTCAACACCATTTGTTGAAGAGACTATCTTTTCTCCATTGTATGTTCTTGGCAACTTTGTCAAAGACTAACTGTCCATAGATGTTTGGTTTTATTTCTGAGTTTTCAGATCTGTTCCATTGTTCTGTGTTCCTGTCTTTGTACCAGTACCCTGCTGTTTTGATCACTATGGCTTTGCAGTACATTTGGAAGTCAAGGATTGTGATGCCGCCAGCTTTGTTCTTTTTTCTCAGGACTACCTTAGCAATTCGGGTCTTTGGTTGCCCCATGTGAATTTTAGGATTCTTTGTTCTATTTCCATGAAGAATGTCATTGGGATTCTGATTGGGATTGCATTGAATCCATAGGTTTCTTTGGCTAGTATGGGCATTTTAACTATGTTTATTCTTCCAATCCATGTGCATGGAATCTCTTTCCATCTCTTTACGTCATTGTTTATTTCTTTCAGTAATGTCTTATAGTTTTCATTGTACAAGTCCTTCACCTCCTTGGTTAAATTTATTCCTAGGTACTTTATTCTTTTAGTTGCAATTGTAAATGGAATTGTATTCTTGAGTTTTCTTTCTGTAATTTCGTTGTTAGAGTATAGAAAAGCAACTGATTTTTGTAAGTTGATTTTGTACCCCACAACTTTACTGTAGTTATTAATTATTTCTATTAGTTTTCCAATGGATTCTTTGGGGTTTTCTATATATAAGATCATGTCGTCTGCAAACAGTGAGAGTTTCACTTCTTCCCTCCCTATTTGGATTCCTTTTATTCCTGTCTCTGGCCTAATTTCTCTGGCCAAAACCTCCAGTACTATGTTGAAAAAGAGTGGTGATAGAGGGTATCCTTGTCTTGTTCCTCTTCTCAGAGGGAAGGCTTTCAGTTTTTGCCCATTGAGTATGATGTTGGCCGTGGGTTTGTCATATATGACCTTTGTTATGTTGAGTTAATTTCCTGGTATCCCCATTTTGTTAAGAGTTTTTATCATAAATGGCTGTTGGATCTTGTCAAATGCTTTCTCTGCATCTATTGAGATGATCATGTGGTTTTGATTCCTCAATTTGTTGGTGTGGTGTATCATGTTGATTGATTTGCAGATGTTGAACCATCCCTGTGTCCCTGGTATAAATCCCAGTTGATCATGATGTATGATGCTTTTGATGTATTGCCGAATTCGGGTTGCTAAAATTTTTTGAAGGATTTTTACATCTATTTTCTTCAGCCATATTGGCCTGTAGTTTTCCTTTTTTGTGCTGTCCTTGTCAGGCTTTGGTATCAGAGTGATGTTGGCCTTGTAGAATGTGTTAGGAAGTGTTCCATCTTCCCTAATTTTTTGGGGGTAGCTTGAGAAGGATAGGTATTAAATCCTCTCTGAAAGTTTGGTAGAAATTCCCAGGGAAGCCATCTGGTCTGGGGGTTTAATTCTTAGGATGCTTTTCATTACTGTTTCAGTCTCTTTCCTTGTGATTGGTCTATTCAGATTATCTGTTTCTTCTTGATTCAGCTTTGGGAGGATGTAAGAGTCTAAGAATTTATCCATTTCCTTTAGTTATCCATTTTTTTGGCATATATTTTTTCATAGTATTCTCTTATAATTCATTGTTTTCTGTGGAATTTGTTGTTATTTCTCCTCTTTCATTTCTAATTTTGTTTATCTGAGTTTTATCTCTTTTTTTCTTTGTAAGTCTAGCTGGAGGCTTATCAATTTTATTTATCTTCTCAAAGAACCAGCTCTTTGTTTCATTGATCCTTACTATTGCCTTTTTTGTTTCAATAGCGTTTATTTCTGCTCTCATTTTTATTATTTCTCTCCTTCTGCTGACTTTGGGCTTTGTTTGTTCTTCTTTTTCTAATTTAGTTAGGTGTAATTTGAGATTGCTTATTTGTTTTTTTTGTTGTTTGTTAAGTTGTGCCTGTATTGCAATGAATTTCCCTCTTACTATGGCTTTTGCTGCATCCCATATGAGTTGGTATGGGATGTTATCATTTTCATTTGTCTTCAGATATTTTTTGATTTCTCCTTTAATTTCTTCAATGATCCATTGCTTGTTCAATAGCATGTTGTTTAGTCTCCACATCTTTGTCCCTTTCTCAGCTTTCTTCTTGTAATTAATTTCTAGCTTTATAGCATTGTGATCAGAAAAGATGCTTGTTATTATTTCAATTTTCTTAAATTTATTGAGGCTTGCCTTGTTTCCCAACATATGGTCTATCCTTGAGAATGTTCTGTGCATGCTTGAGAAGAATGTGTATTCTGCTGTTTTGGGATGGGGTTTTCCTTCCCTTTAGCTTAATGCTATACTTGAGTATTTGCTATCCTATTCTGATTCTGTCTACCTATTTATCTCCTTACTCTGTGTTTTGTGACTCCCTTCTCCTTTTTTTTTCCAAATATGAAGGCCTGCTTGAGGATTTCTTGTAGGGTGAGTCTCGTGGCTATGAAGTCCCTTAGCTTTTGTTTGTCTGGGAAAAATTTTATTTCTCCCTCATATCTGAAGGATATTTTTGCTGGATAGAGAATTCTTGTCTGAAAATTTTTGTCTTGTAAAGATTTGAATATGTCATTCCATTCTCTTCTAGCTTGTAAGGTTTCTGCAGAGAAACCTGCTGAAAGCCTGACAAGGGTTCCTTTGTCGGTTATTTTCTTCTGCCTGGCTGTCCTTAGTATTCTTTCTTTGTCATTCATTTTTGCCAGTTTTACTACTACATGCCATGCAGTAGGTCTTTTTTCATTGACATATCTAGGAGATCTGGAAGTCTCTTCCACACAGATTTCCCTCTCTTTCCCTAGGTTTTGGAAGTTCTCTGCTGTTATTTCTTTGAACATGCTTTCTGCTCCATTGTCCTTCTCTTCTCTTTCTAGAAAACCTATAATTCTTGTGTTGCATTTCTGCATTGAGTTGGATATTTCTTGGAGACTTTCTTCATTTCTTTTTAGTCTTATCTTAGCTCTCTCTCCTCCTCTGTCTAGAGCATTTAAACATGTTTTGAAGAGTTCATCAAGGTTTTAAGTTTGTATTTTCTGATCATACTTGTGTTTGAACTCGACCAGATGTAATTTGCAAATCCCCCTCTCTTTCCATCCCTTTCTTCCTTTCTCTGTTAAAAACTATGAAATACTTAAAAGACCCATGGTGCTGCTGCCTTGGACCTTTTGGACTTCATCTCCTGCCTCTCCCTCTGCTCTGTGAGCCCACCAGTTGCTCTCCCACCTCTGAGCCTTTGCACCTGCCTTTCCTCTGCCCCGAACATTCTTCCTCTTCATCCCCTGGCTAACTCTTCTCCTTGAAAGTTTTCAGTTTTGTGTCTCCTTTTCATCCAAGTCTTTCCTGGCTTTCCAATTTAAACCCTCTGCCTTTTTACTGACACCTCTCCTCCATATTGACCTTCCTTGCTTTATTTTTTTCACTATAATTGTATCATCGTCTAGCAGTTTAATACATTTTCCTCATTTATTCATTGTCTGCCCATCTCCACTAACGTCAGCTCCAGATCAGGGCTAGAAGAGTGCCTGGCACACAGCAGGTGCTCAATAAATACTTGTGGAATGAATGAATGAAAAGTATTGAGAATAAAATTACAAACAGCAATGTATCTGTCACTTGGTTTAATAAGCATTGGCATTTGCCTTATTTCCCTTGGTTCTTTAATTTCTAAAGCAATCAAGTGCTCTACATTCTTGTCCATGTCCCCAGGCGCCATCCCCTTCCTACCTCCCATTAGGTGACCTTATTCTCATGTGGGTAGACTTTCAGTCCATGATTTTATACTTGTATCCATGTATCCAGGATTGTTCTGGGGTTTAAAAATTCTATATAGACTGAATACTTTACCTAATCTTCTACAATTTGCTTTTAATGTCAACATTATCTTTTATTCATGATGATCCATGCAAATTTAATTCACTCATTTTAAGATCAGCATAGAATTCCATTGTATGAACATACCATAATTTATTTATGTCCCTCTAAATGGATACCTAGATGGTTTCCAAATTTTTGCTATTATAAACAGTGCCTCAGTGACCCCTGTTCCCCTCCGCATGTCATCTGTGTGCATGTGTGAGAGGATTGTTTTTCCAAGATCTGGAATGTGGAATGGCTGGGTCTTTGGGTATATGCATCTTCAAATGTACTAGGTGTTGCTAAATTTCTCACCAAAGCAGCTGTACCAACTTGTGCATCCCCCTCGTTGTGGTTTGTGCTTCTCCGGAAGGGTGTGAGTTGAATCTTATCACTTCTTACTGTTGACCTCTCCCTGGCTCCCAGTGAGGCTGAGCTCCTTGTCTTACTTTTATTGGCCCTTCAAGTGAATTTGTTTGTAAATTGTCTTTTGATGGCCTTCATCCATCATTGTTATGAGTTATTAGTCTTTTTGCTATTGATTTGCAGAAATTCTTTATATATTCTGGACACTAATCTTTTGTCAGTCATGTGCTCTGCAAGCATCTCCCAGTCTATGGCCTTGTACCTTTGTTTATACCGGCTTTGTTATTCAGACTGTATACATTTTAATGTCAGAGCATTTTTCATTACACAGAAGGAAGAGAACGAATGATAGAATCTCAGGCATCAGCTTGGCAGGCTGTGGAGGAAGGAGGATGCAGCTTCTGAGGCTGGGACTGTCGCTGCAGTCCCCATCGGGCCACTAGCGAGTACTATAAAATCTCCTAGACTTCCAATCCTCACGTTTGTAAGTGAGGACAAGGCTGCCTCCTGCGGTGCGTCCCAGGCTGCTTCTCAGTCTGAAAGGCCTCCTGCGGAACTGCCCCCCATGAAAGTCAGCAATCTCAGCAGCCACCTTGGCTGCAAAACCGCTTCACCAATTGCCAAGCCTAACATTTAGCTGACTTGCAGAAATGAACCATTTTTCCTTTCTGATATGTTTGCGTGATAATGGGAAACAGCAAGAAGGAGAGATGGAAACAAAACTGACCCAGGATTGTACAGGGTTGTAGAAACAGCAAGCGCAGAACATTCCTGCTTCTTCTGGAGGTCCAGACAGGCCAGCCAGAGGAAGGGTCCCTTGGGAGACCTGTGAATACCCCACCCCAGATGGCAGGGAGCCTTTCCATGGCAGGTAGACCCTGGCTCAGATGCCTCCTTGAGAACCCAGAACCCTGAGGATTTGGGGTACCCTCTCTCATCACTTAGTTTTTGCTGTGTGACAGAGTACCCGGAAACTTAGTGACTTAAATCAACAGCCATTTATCAGCTCACAATTCTGTGGGTTGATGTTTGGGGCTGGGCTCCAGTGGATGTCTAACTTCTGCTGGTCCTGGCTGGTCTCACTCATGTGCCTGTGGCCAGCTGGGGGTCAGCTGGGTGGCCCGTTTCTGGGGTTGGCTGGTTGTTGGCTGGGCAATGGGTTGACGGGACCACTGCCTCTCCTCCCCGAGCAGCGTCACCTGGACTTGCTCGCACATGTCTCAAGGTTGTGAAAGTCACAAAAGCAGAAGCTGTGAGACCAATTGGGATCTAGGCTCAAGACTCACACAATGCCACGTCTGCCATGTTCTGTTGGCCAAACCAAGGCCGTTCCCGATCAAGAGGTGGGAAACAGACTCCACTTCTTCATAGGAGAAGATGGAAAGCATTGTGGCCATTTTCTCAACCTACTACAGAGACTTCTGAGATGCAAACCTCACCTCAAAGTGGTTGCCAGACCCTTGTCATTGACAAACTTCACTCACAGGTTTAATTATCATCGTGAAGATGTGTATAACTGGGACACAATCGTTAATGCATGCACAGCCGCAGCCACACACTCTTTCTCTCTGCACATTAGGGAAACGTCCAGCATTGTGTGATGGGTTGTTTTCCAGCCATGTCCCAGCCACACACACACACAGAGACACACACACACAGACACAGACACACACACACACACACACACACACACACACATTGTGCAGATTGATCTAATTAGTCACCCAGAGAAAATGGAGGAGTAGGCTGGGGAACCTTGGTTTGGAAAGGTGTGAGAGTGACTTGTTGGAGAAGGAAAGGGAAATAAGTGGGAGAAGGGGTGGAACAAGGAGGGCTGTTGCTGGTAATTTCGCGAGGAGTCTTGATGTAAAGCAGAGAGTGAGGGATGGAAGAGAGAGACTTTGGGGCAACTGTGAATGTCAGAGAACTCAAGATGGGGAGGCAAGAGAAAGGAATTTTGAAGAGTGCAGCTGTGTATTAGGACCTGGGCCCTCTGTAATGTTCTTTGGGAGATTCAGATACAGATTGCAAAGACAGAGACACCATACAGGACTCTCCGAGGCTGGACTGTGGGAGCTTTGGCACTTAACTGAGGTTATGACTATAATTTGTCACTTTGCTGAGGTGTGATCTGAAATTCGCTCGGCCTCCAGGTGGTGTGTGGGCACAAGCGTCAGCCAGTGAAAGAGCCCCATCTGCTCGGCACCACCCTCACCTCGGCCATTCTCACCCAGCCCTGGAGCTCGGTTCTTTTTTGGGTTTGCCATGATGTCCTTCAACTGGAAGTCTGCAGGTGGCCTCAAGATTGCCCTTCTCTCTGCAAGGAGGCTACTTGGGGTGTTCATGATGGGATGATACCCTATGGCAGGAATCACCTGCACTGTGGCTATTTGGGGGGGTACATTGTTAAAAAGGTTTCTTGCCCACTTGCTTAATTGTATTTGTTGGGTGGCTGCAATTGCCAGAACTGGTGCTGAAATCCAGGTCTATTTGGGTTTGCAAACTCCTGAAGTGGACTCTGAAGTGGATTTTTGGTGGCCCAGTGTCTTCACACCCTTCTGGTATACTCAGGGAATTTCCCATCTTGGTGTCCATGCCTTCCTAAGGTTGGACCTGAGACCTTCCTGGAGACTTGGGATCCCAGCCTTCCTGGCAGCCATGGCCCTGGCCCGTGACCTTGATGCTGACCATCAGAAGAGTCTGTGAAAAACCTGGATTTTCAAGGGAGTGAGATGAAGTGACAGGGCCTCCTGGGGAACCCACTGTGGTGCTGGTGATGGCAAGCGTGGCTGAGGTCCTAGCAGAGCTGAGCTCTGCAGTCCGTGCCTGTGTGACATCGTGGGGTCCATGCTGGACCAGGTCTGCACCTTGTTGTGGTTGTTGTGCCTGGTGGCGCAGCCTCTGAGAGTGAGCCTCTGGCCCACCTACAGATGGGAGCTCTGATGTTCTTGAACAAATTCCTTTTCTGCTAGACTAACTGGAGAGGGCTCTATCATTTATAACCAGGAGTACCAACGGGTATGGCTTTTTTGTTGTTGTCGTTTAATTTTTATTTTATTGTAGTAAAATAGTCAAAACATAAAATTGACCATTTTAACCATTTTTAAGCGTATAATTCAGTGACATTAAGTACATTCACAACGTGGTACAACTTCCACCTCTGTGGTATACATGACTTTTAACCTAGGTAGTTCATTAGATTCTCCCAACCTCTCTTGAAAAATTAGGAATTACTCTTGTTTTACAGGCGAGAGACAGAGCTCCAAGAGGCTCAGTGACTTGCCCAATATTACACCGCCACTCGTAAGAGGAATAGCAATAGCCACCATTTATTGAGTGCTTATTACATGTACATTGCATGCAATCCTTCAGAAAGCCCTGCAAAACAGGCCGTATCATGGCTCCCATTTTATTAATGAACAAACAGGCTCCCAGAGGGCGAGGACCTGACAAAGTCCTATGGCCAGTGAGCAGACTTGGATTTTTACCCACAGCTGTGTGACCCTAAAACCCTTGGTTTCCTGGGGCCCACCCTCTCCTGGGGATTGGAGTCCAAGTCTTCTGGCTCCCAGACCAGAGCTCGGCCCTCTTACCACCAGGTGAGCGACCCTGGGGGAGCGTGTTACAGACAGTGCTTTCACGAGGGGGCCTCTCCCTCTCCCTGGCTGACCTGAGTTGGAAAGAGAAGCTGGGAGGATCCAATGGGGGTGAAGCCCTGTTTCCTGTGTTGGCTGCTATAGTGCCTGGGGCACTGTTAGTGCTCAGATGGAGTTTGTTGAATGGAACTGAGCTCTGTTGAGCCCGCAGAGAGTCAGCCCTCCCAGGCGCCCCTGGGCCAAACTGGAATTGAGAAGTTACCCACCGACTTCCACGGCTGGAGAGGGGATATAATAAAGGTGGATCATTGAGTAAGGAACTCTGAAAGGGGCAGGCGAACCAGAGGGAAAAGGCACTGGATTTGGGTGTTACAAGAAAGCCAGCAGAGCTCTCTTCGCTGAGCACTAATTTCGTGCTGGGGGCTGCTCTCTGGGCTGCACATGGATGGTCCTCATCTCACCTAACAAGGTGAAAATCTTTGGGGGCCTCATTGGAAGAGCAAGGCATGATGCCCCAGTGCAGGCGCTGTGGTCAAACAAAAACGAGTGAAATTCCAGTCCTCCGTGTGACTGTTGAGCAAGTCACATCTCTGTCCGTTCCCTCTGCTGTAAAATGCGCACAGTAACTTCCCTCCAGCGTAGGGTTTTTAAATGAGTGAGGGCCTTTAACATGCTGAGAACAGCACCTGGCATGAAGACAAACTCAGTAGATATTAGCTCTTGTCCCCATTTGAAAGATGAGGAAACTGAGCACCAGGGAGCTTTAAAGACACGAAGAAGGTCACCCAACTGACAAAGGCAGAGCTGCATCACGAACGCAGGCTTCGTCTCAAAGCTTCTGCTCTTTCCAATCTGTGGTCGGATGTTTATGGAGCTTTGATGATGTGCCCCCATGTGAGAAGACAGCAACGAACGAGGCTGACAGAGTTCCGGCTCCTTGTGATGAAGAAGTTTCCAACAGGAGAGACACTGAGCATATGAACAGCAACAAGCCAGACTGTTCCAGTTCCCAGGAGAGTGATGGACAAGGAGGAAGAACAAATATACAGAGTGGGACTCGGGGTGCATGGTGCCAGGGGGACCCCTTTGGGGAGGGATGTTGGGATGAACACCTGGGGGAGGGAGAGGAGGCAGTGACTTTTAAGTTCTGGGGAAGAATATTCCCAGAAACAACAAGTGCGCAAGCCCTGGAGTGTCTGGGAAGAGAAGGGAGGGGTGATGTGACTGGAAAGGGATGAGGGAGCGAGGGGAAGGAGGACAGGTTGCCGACAGTTTAGCCACTCCTGCCTCTGAGCTCTGGCTCTTGCCTGCAAAGAGGGAGGAATGCTTCCACTGTCTGCCTTGGGGACCATATTAGTTTTCTAGGGCAGCTGAAACGAAGTGCCACCACCTAGGTGGCTTCAAGCAACAGAGAGTTATTCTCTCGCTGTTCCGGAGGCTGGAAGTCAGAAATCAAAGGGTCAGCAGGGCCATGCTCCCCCTGAGGGTTCCGGGGGCAGAATCTGTTCCATGCCCTTTTCCCAGCTTCTGGTGCTGCCAGCAATCCTTGGCGTTCCTTGGTCTGTAGATGCGTCACTCCAGTCACTGCCTCCATCGTCACGTGGCCGTCTTCTCCCCGTGTGTCTGCATCTCTTCTCTTCTTCTTACAAGGACACTGGTTGTACTGGATTAGCGCCCATCCTAATTTGGGATGACCTCATCCTCAACTTGATCACATCTACAAAGACCCTATTCCAAATAAGGTCACACTCACAGGTGCTGGGGGTTAGGACTGTAGCACGCCTTTTGGGGGACACCAATTCAACCTGGAACAGGGACAAGAGAGCAGTACCTTGTATGGAAGCACCATTTCAATCACAGGGAGGGACACAACAGGCCAGCGCTGCTATTCTGCTGCGAGCAAAGTTGAGGAAGGGAGCTTGTGAGGGAGGAGCCAGACTTGGGGGTCAAGAGACCTGGCTCCTCACCCTGATTCTGTCACAAGGTTGTTGTGTGACCTCCAACAAGTCTGCAGCCTTTTTGACCTCATCTTCTTCATTTTCCAAGTGAGGCCTTCAGGCTGCATGATATGTCTTTGAATTCCCATGGTTTCAAGAACATTCTATTCTATTGACCACCATTTACAATTATTCAGCTGGCTGAGCGGGAGGCAGGATAGTCCATGGCATTCTTATTCCACTCCAAGGTCACCTCTTGATTATTGGTAACAACCCAGAGAAACATCCTAATAAATAATTAATAATAATTGTTATTATCGATTAAGTGAACACTTTGCTATGTGCTTTGCAGTTATTAACTCAAAATTTCCCTACCACCCTGTGAGGGACGTATTCATCCCATAGCTCACCTCCAGGGGGCGCTGTTCGGGTGTTCTTTGTACATTGTCCTCTCTGGAGCTGTGTAGACGCCGGCCCTGTAAGCATTATGAGCTGCCCCTTCTAAAGATGGGAAAAGAAGCTCAGCAAGATTTGGTAACTTCCCTGAGCGGCTGCTCATTGTTAAAGGCAGTGGAGGGACTCTGACCAGACTTCTAAGTCCAAACCCTGAGCCCTTGCCGGAATGGCAGGCTGCTATCTGCAGACGGGTGACTTCTTCATGGGACTTTGCTGGGGAGGTCTGGGTCTGCATCCCCGCTCTGTGACTATGAGCAGGTCAGGGAACCCCTCTGGGCCCCAGTTTCCTTGTCAATAAGATGAGGTCACACACATCTCTACTCCATAGGCTTAAATTCAGTGAGGTATGTGGTGCCCCTAGCACTGTGTAGGACGCGTGCCAGGTGTGCAGTAAACCCCAGGCACAAGTGGAGAACATCTTTCTCCACAGAGCAAAGCTGCTGAGCGCCTTCCCAAGAACCCCACTCCCCGATGGCAGACTGAGGGGCCTGGTGATCAGCACAGCCTTTTGAGAGGGAGCGTCTTCTTCAACCGAACATGACGCAGCCGCGGGGGAAGTTGTTGTAGTTCCACTTAGTTTGATTTATTATTGATAACGCTGGAGATAAATTAGAATCATTAAAATAAGAGGCTGCAGTCTGCAGGCTGTTTTGAATCCCAGGGCTGTCTGCTCTGCATTTGCCAGGACTGAGCTGATGCACGTGTGTCCCGAGGAGGAGGGCCCCGGGAGAGGGAGGCGGGAGGCCCTGTTGGGAAAGTCTGGGCAGCGAGGGAGGAAGCACAGCGTGGAACCGTGTCTGAGCCGGCTCCGGCTGCCAGAACAAAATACCACCAACTGGGTGGCTTCAACCACAGAAATTTATTTTCTTGTAGTTCTTGGAGGCTGGAAGTCCGCGGTCAAGGTGCTGGCTGATTCTGTTCCTGGTGAGGTCTCTCTTCCTGGCTTGAAGATGGCCGCTTTGGCCTCACATGGCTTTTCCTCTGAGCGTCCAAGGCAGAGAGAGAGAGAGAGAGAGAGAGGCTGGAGGGTGCAGTGGAGGCAGAGAAGAAGAGAGAGAGAGAAAGAGAGAGCTCTCTGGTGTCTCTTCTTACAAGGACACCAATGCTATTGGATCAGCGCCCCACTGTATGACCTCATTTAACCTTAATTACCTCCCAGAAACACCATCTCCAAATATAGTCATATTGGGGGGCAGGCCTTCAACATTTGAATTTAGTAGGAGGGGGGCACAATCCTGTGTGCCTTCCCACTGCCCCGAGAGGCCCGCAGTGACTATTGGTACCACAATAAGAACAGCTGCCAACACCTTAATTTTTATATCCTCAGAAAACATGATGAGGTTGAGTACTATCATTAACTTTTAAAGATGAGAAAACTGAGGCACAAAGGAGGAAAGTCACTGGCCTAAGGTCCCCAGTTGGTGAGGGGTGGAAGATGTTGTTTGTGTGACCCTCGTGGCGCTCACTGTACCATGCCAGTGTTTCACAGGGTGGGAAAAGCACCCAGTACTGAATCAACCTTGTGTTAAATGCTACCTCGGTCACTTATAAATGGTGAGATCTGCAGCAAAGTGTTGGCTCTCGATGAGCACAGTTGTATCACTTGTAAGGGACAGTGTAACAGTACTACACTCACACAGCTGCGTTGGGAACAAATGAGGTACAGTAGGATGAGTACCTAGTATGGACCCAGAACATGGCAGCCACTCAATCAATGGCAACCCTTTTGCTCTCAGTGCCACGCACACCCCTTGAGTCTGTAAGAGGTCAGGAGGCCTTTGAGCTTGTCCGGTGAACTTCCAGGGGTTGTGGTCCCATCTCTTAGTCAAGTGTTAATGCCCTTTGCCAGATTCCCTCCCTCTTCCCCTTCTCTTAAAAGGTAGGCCCAGGAGAGGGTGTGATGAAAATCATTCATACTAAGGGATAAATGACAAAGAAGGATTTTTGAGATAATTTTAGAGAGAAGTTGTATTTATTTATTTATTAAGATTTGTATTGAGGTCACATTGATTTATAACATTATATAAATTTCGGGTGTACATCATTATATTTTGACTTCTGTATAGACTGCATCGTGCTCACCACCTAAAGTCTAGTTGCCATCTGTCACCGTACGAGAAGCTGTGTTTTTTATTTTTGTGAGGTAGGTCCTGAGTTAACATCTGTTGCCAATCTTCCTCCTTTTGGTTGAGGAAGATTGTTGCTGAGCTAACATCTGTGCCAAGCTTCCTCTACTTTGTATGTGGGATGCTACCACAGCATGGCTTGATGAGCAGTGTGTAGGTCTGTGCCCAGGATCCGAACTGGGGAACGTGGGGCCATTGAAGCAGAGGGTGTGAACTTAACCACCATACCACCAGGCCAGCCCCCAAGAAGTTGTGTTTTTTAATCTCTGCATAGAATGGACTCTGGCAGGGTTAACCTGGATCTTGGTAGACCAGTTGTCCAAATAATACTGATCGGTAACTCCTATGTGTTAGGTGCTGTGCTGGGGAATGGTGGGTCAGCATAGAAGTGACGAAGATTTAGACACTGTCGCAGAGATAATGACTCCAAAACCCGCCCCTTTCTCAGAGTCCACCTTCTCTAACACGGTATCACTTCTTACCCAGTTGTTTATTCTAAAATTCCTAGGGAGTTATCTTTAATTCTTCTCCTTCTTGCATTTCTCACTTCTATCCATCACCAGGTCCTGTCAACTTCAAACTATGTCCCAAATCCACACACTCCTTGCTCCCTACCTTTCTGTGCCTCAGTTTCCCCATCTAGAAAATGAAGTTAATAATATTACTTATCCTGAGGAATGTTGCAATATTAAATGAGTTAGTGTATGTAAAGTGCTTAGAATGATGCCTGATACTTTGTAAGCAGGTACTTTGTGTATGTTAACTTTCATTGCAATGATGCTGTCTCATAGGGCCTTATATGTTCAGGCCCCTGGCTGCCTGTCTGTCTTCTTCATCTTCCTCTATTCCTTCCTTCTCTTGCATGTCCCAGCTACACTTTCCTTCTTGTCTGACCTTGAACATGTCAAGCATACTTCTGCCTCAGGGCCTTTGTACTTGCTGTTCCCTTCTCTGGGAATGTGCTTCCTGTAAATAGCCATGAGGCTCCTTCCCTGAGGTCTCTGAGCAATTGTCGCCACCTAAGGAGGCCTTCCCTGATGACACTCTGTCAATATATTCTTTTGCCCCGCTTTCCTTTTCTTGGTAGTGGTCATCACTACTTGATAAATGTGTTGCTTGTTTGTTTATAGTTTTCACCCTATGCCGGTTATCTACTGATGCATCACCATCACTCCAAAACTTAGTGTCTTAAAACAACATCAATCATTTTATTCTGTCTCATGGTTTTTGTGGGTCAGGAATTTACGATAGGCTCAGCTGGGCAGCTCTGGCTGGGGGTCTTCCTTGTGGCCGCAGTCAGATGGTGGCTGGAGCAGCAGGGGACGGGAGCAGCTGGGACCCGGTCTGGCATCTCTGTCTTTTCTTATAGACTCAAGATTTCTCCATAATAAATAGTCTGCTAGAAATAGTGGGCTAGTTTGGGCTTCCTCACGGCGTGCTGGCATCAGGATGGACAGACATCTTGCATGGTGGCTCCAGCACATGTCCCCGTGAACCAGAGAGAAGCTGCGTTGGTTTTTATTTTTTTTAAAAATTTTTTTTAAGGATTGGCACCTGGGCTAACAACTGTTGCCAATCTTTTTTTTTTTTTCCCTGTTTTATCTCCCAAACCCCCCCCTCCCCCCCCACCCCGTACACAGTTGTATATCTTAGTTGCAGGTCCTTCTAGTTGTGGGATGTGGGACTCCGCCTCAACGTGGCCTGACGAGCGGTGCCATGTCTGCGCCCAGGATCTGAACCCTGGGCTGCCGCAGTGGGGCGCGCGAACTTAACCTCTTGGCCACGGAGCTGGCCCCCGTGCATTGGTTTTTATGACCTAGCCTGGAAGTCACATTGTATCACTCCCTCTTTACTCTGTTGACCAAGCAATCACAAAGGTTGGACCAGGTTCAAGGTGAGGGATATAGACCACCTCTCGATGGGAATAGGATCAAAGAATTTGCAGATATGTCCTAAAACCACCACCCCTCCAGCCAGATGTGAGCTCCATGGGGCCAGGAACTTTGCTTTGTCCACTGTTGTATCCTTGGCACCTAAAACAGTGCCTGGATCATAGGGAATGCCCAATAGATACCTATTGAATAAATAAAATAGTTAAGAATGTGCCAAAGTTCAAACACGAGAAGTACTTTTATTTTCATAGTTATCCAGTCTTAACAATCCATTGAGCCGATTGCTAAGGACATGGAAGAAATGATACTCATTAAGCATATGGAAGCAACCTTAATTTAGAAGGCAAAATGTGATATTACCTGCACTGACGTATTGACCAGGCACTTGTTCTTGGAGCTTCATGTCTTATTCATCTCTGCCTTTTTTGGAGCAGAACACAGAGCCTGGCACGAGGCAGGTGATCGATAGAGGATTTTTCAAAGAATGGCCAAGTACACGCTGGTCTGGAGGTAACTGCATAGCCTCTTTATTAAAAAGTTAATCAAAACCCCACTTCTGGGGCATCTCATTTTAGGAAACAGGTGCGGTGAAGAGAAATGTGTCAACTACCATTTATTAAACTCTTGCTATGTGTCAGGAAACGTGACAAGTGCTTTGTATGCATAATATTGTTTTCTTTCCACAGTAATCCATGGATTTTGGTACCACTGTCATGTCTCCCAGCCCCATTTTGTAGATGTTGAAAACGAGGCTCAGAAAGGTTAATGATACTCCTCTTTCCATTAAGTTTGCAGGTGGCAAGTGGGAGAAGAGGCTGTAATGTTAATTTGGTTCCAGAAGCTGAGATCTTTGCCAGGGTCCATGCTGCCTCCTTGGGGCTTGCAGAGTCGAGCCATGGCCTGGCACAGCTGAAGGCTCTTCCTCCTCTCACCTACACTTGACTTTTAATGAAGACTGCCCAGTAAGGAGTATTGTGGCTATTTGAGTTGATGTTGATGTTGAGCAAAGACCAGGTAACTTGTAGATTGCTCTTGCCACTACCTGTCATTTAAGATGCTGTTCAGGTGGCCATCTTCTTTGTAAGTGTTCCCATTATCAACTGCTTAAAGTAATTAATTTTAAGAGGATGGCGGACAATCCCAATGCATTTGAACTTAGCAAATGGGTCTTCTGATATCAGATCCTGGAGGAGTGGCTGGGGGTATGTTAGTGGCCAGCCCCATCCACCCTGCAGGGTTTAGGCTGAGCTCCCATCCTCTGGGGGCTGTGGGTAGCTTAGGGTCACTTTCAACAGCATGACTTCTAAGGAGGCAGTGAGTGGCAGAGGAAGCTGATGGATGCGGATTCAAAGCCAGGGCTGCCTCTTTCCAGCTGTGCAACTCTGGACCAGTGGCTTCATTTCTCTGAGCCTCCATTTCCTCGTATGTCAAGTGGGGACCACAGTCCTACTTTCTGGGCTGGATTAAGTGAGATAATAGAGCAATATTTATCAAGCACCTATGGTGTGCCAGGTGCTGTTGGAGGCAATGGAAGTCCCATGGTGAAGAACAACAAATCATTCTAGGGGGCCTTGAGAAGAACCGGAAAAACACATTTAAAAAAGTCATTTCAAGTGGTAATAAGTCCCACGAGCAAAAAGGAATCATGACAAGAGGATCCAGGGACAGCAGGGTACTGTTCTACAGAGGGGGCTTGGGAAGCCCTTTGTGGGGAGGAGATATCTGAGCAGAGACCTAAGTCAAGTGAGGAGGGGAGCTGATTGTAGGTCAAGGGCACCCCCAGAGCAGGTGCAGCCTGGGGGAGGAGCCCGCCTGCTCTGGCCGAGGAAAAGCAAAGCCAGGCCACTGATGTGGAGAGGGCACAGGGGAGAGTGGAACGAGTGAGATCAGAGGGAGCAGTGCTGGGTCCGGAAGGGCTCCGGAGCTCAGCGTGGGGACTTGGAACTGGATTCTACAAGATGGTTCATGTAGACCGCCTGACACAGTGGGTGCTCACAGGCCACTTGGACAAACAACTTCTCGCCACCTCCCATCTGCCAGACCCTGTACTGGGCGAGGGGACAGAGATGGGTTGGCCATGTTCCCCTTTCTTCAAACCACCTAGTCCCTTTCCCTTCCTCCATTCCTGTCTCCTAGATCTCATTCCTAAGAATTGAAGACCGTCTGGGAGGTTTCCAGGTTTTGAGCATTTTGCTCAGTTCTGTTATCACAATCTAAAATGCATCTGAAGAATGTCCTGGCTGATAAAAAGTATTTATAGTCCCTAACTAGGTGCATAAAAAAATAACAGAAAAGAGAATTTCCTTTTTTTATTGAACTTTCTAATCCACTTTCTTTGTGGCTGAGAACAAATTTACCCAGCGTGTGTTGGAGATGTTGCATTATGGGGAAGAGTTCTCAGGCGGAGGGAGGGTGGGAACAGCCTTGCTCTCACGTTCCAGCTTCAGAAGCACTTTACAAACATCAGGGCATGCGGCCTCTCCCAGCCCTCTTGGTGAAGGTGGATGAGGATACAGCTAACGTGGACAGGACTTACTGAGTTCTTGGACACCTTTCCAGGTCCTGGGGGAAGAGAAATCCAAGATTTCCTGCAAAGCGCTTCCTCTGATCCTCACTATGCTGTGAGGTAGGGATCAGATAGTGTCCACAGTTTGAAAAAAAAGAAACCAAATCTCAGAGAAGAAAAGTGACTCACTCAAGGTCCTACAGCTCAGACATGGGTGACCAAGTGTTCACAATTACTCATGGACGTGGCCTGACCACACTTTGGTCAAGCTCCTTTCTACAAGCTCCTAATCTTTGACTTGACTCCAAGCTTAAGCAAGCACCAGGGTGCAGAACAACTTGTTCCAGGAGGCCGGCTGCAAAGAGGAATCCTGCGATGCTTAGAGCCTTCCCCAAAGTCCCTGCCAGCCCTGTTACCCGTCCCTATTACAGAAAATACTTTTTCCATCTGATTTTGAGATGCTTGAGGATCCTGACGTCAAAGCATTCTCTCTACTGCAGTAGTCTTTTTGAATAAAGTCTTTCCCATCCTAAGTTCAGATTGGTTTTTCCCTTGACACAGAGGAGCTGGGATCCGAACCCAGAAGGGTTTAAGGGTTTGCAGTACTTGGAAACATTTACTTCTGTATGGACTACTATGACACACAGATGTGTTTTCTTCTATAATTCAAACTAGGAGCGATATTGCTGATAACGTAGTCAGACTAAAGTCTGACTGTATTATGTGTATCTTGGTCTTTAAACCTAAAAAATAATACATAAAAAATCTTAAAGACATCACAGTCATTTTCTTCTATTAAAAACATGTTTCTCTTTATTTACTTTTTTTGTCTTTTGCCCACCCAAACCAGAAGATGTGTGATATTTTAAAGAAAGATTATGGGAAAGAAGCTTAAGTGGGAGAAGATAAATATTTTTTTGTGTGTGGAACTCCCTTAATTGAATTCTGCAAGGGTTGAATAAAGAAACTGGTTTCCTGAGCTCATTAAGCACAATTTCCAGGTTGGAAGAGTTGTTTTGGTTAAGGACGTGAGTCAGAGCCAGACGGATCTGGGTTTGAGGCCAAGCTTTGTCACTTGTTGGCTGTGTGACCTTGGGCAATTTCCTCCTTTCCTCCGTCGATAAAATGAGGACGAAAATAGCACCTTTCCACCTTCTCCTGTTGTGGTGAGGCAGAAGTGCAATCATGCATGGGGCATGACTCATAATACTTTCTCAGTCAACTTTAAAAAATATAGGAGAAGGAATCCTTCTTGGGGGAGATGCACTGTTTAAATTAGAGAGATTTTTCAGAGCAAGGAAGACATTCTGATAAACCCTAATAACCCACGGTCAAGTCTACCTTCTTGCATAAAAATGTGTCTTTTGTCCCAACTCACCCCGTGGGTTGACTTTCCCTCCCTTAGTGCTTAGCATGTGTTTTCCAAGCTTGTTGCTTCAACAGCTCCTCATAGGCAGTTCCTGCAGCTGCAAAGTCTTGGGTTCTCTTAGCTGCAGGTCATATTTACCCATCACCAGCCACTTGCCCAGTGGTGCAGCCGGGCACAGCCACAGAGGCGAGTTGGGGCCGAGTCTTCTCTGGATGTTGGCTTAAGCAGTGTGCAGGCAACCGCTTGACATGTGGTCAAGCAAACCTGCTCTTCAGCAAGGGGCTCTGTTGACGCCAAGAACCAGAGTCGCCGAGAAGATGAGGGGTTCACTGAGTTCTGTAGCTCCTCTGACCCACCCTTGGCACTCAGGGGGCTGCAACATCAGCTTGGGCAAACCAGCTAGGTCAGGCTGGGGTTGCCTGAATGAATGAATGACTCAGTTGAATTTGCTTAACACAACCCTCAATTTTAGTACTTGACACATTGTGATGCATCTGTTTCTTTACTTGGCATGGCAGCATCACTGTATTGGTTTTCTAGGTTGCTGTAACAAACACCACAAACTAGGTGGATGAAAACCACAATAATTTATTCTCTCGCAGTTCTGGAGGTGAGAAGTTGGAAATCAAGGTGCCGGCAGGGCCATGTTCCCTCCAAAGTCCCTAGGGGAGGATCCTTGCCTGCTTCTTCCAGTTTCTGCTGACTCCTGGCATTCCTTGGCTTGTGGCAGCATAAATGCAGTCTTTGCCTCCATTGTCACATGGCCATCTTCTTCCTGTATGTCTCTCTTCTTAAAATGGACACTGGTCGTATTGGATTACGGGCCCTATTCTGGTATGACTTCATCTTAGCCAATGTCATCTGCCAAACCCCTATTTTCAAATAAGGTCACATTCACAGGTACCAAGAGGTTAAGACTTGAACACATCTTTTTGGGGTACACAGTTCAAGCCGTTACGATAGTCACTGTTGGTGGCTGAACAGACCCCTATCCACAGACCTCTTCTCCCAGCTACCTGACACTGAGGGGCAGCCATATGCACAGTTCTGGCCACTGAGAACTCGGCGAGGTCTGTGAAATGAAGCATCCAGGAAAGTTCTAGTTTTCCTAAGTAGGAATACACTCAACTGGCAAGCCTCTTTTTTCTCCCTTCTACTCTACTTCCTGTTTGGAGAATGCACGTGTCATTAGAGGCACAGCCGTTATGTCATTTGCTGGCTAGGAGGGAGCTCTATGAGGAGGAAAGCTAACACATTAGTGATGGTGCAGAGGAAAGAGGGCAGGAGCCTGGGTCCTTGGGGCATTCCCAAGCCTGCACTCCAGCCCTGCTCCCTCATGGACTCCCTGATTTGGGAGCCAAATAAACTCCTGTCTTTTCGGGCCAGTGTTATGAGTTTCTGTTATCCGGCAGCTAAATTCGTGCCTGATTGATAAACATGATTGTCTTTCCCTGATTCTGAGGATGATGATAACAATATAACAAAAACTATTATTTATTAAAATACACTCTTTGCAGGCATCGTACTAAACACTTACAAGGATCATATAATTTAATAGACATATTAACAGCATACGATAGCACCACTATTCTCCCCATTTAACACTTGAGGAAACCGAGTCTTAGAGAGATTAATCCACAGGTCCGTGGTTACATGGTGAGAAATTGGTGGCCCCAGGATTCAAACCCAGGTCTCCCAGCTCCCAAGCCTGTGCTCGTTCCACTATACCACGTGGCCTCTTCCCGGAAAACCCTGGGAAAAGAATAAGAAGAGCCACAGCAATGATGACAGTGGTTAGAATTTATTGAGCACATATTATTCACTCATTGACTCATTTATTGAGTAGCAAGTGCCAGGCACTGGGCTAGTGCTTTACCTGCACAAGCTCATGGTGAGTTCTTCAAAGGCAGGGGCTCAGCATTCCTTCCACGCCCCTCAACACAAATGGCTCTGAATGGTAATGGGATTATCTGAGTGGGGCTTTGTAGGAAGAGTAGGAGTTTGATAGGTGAAGAAGAAGAAGAAATAGTAGGATCAAGGATGCTTTGCCACAGTTTGGTCCTCAGCAAAAGTTTGGGTGTGGCTAGGGCTGTTAACTATTCCCCAATGTCCATTCTCCCTTCTTTTTTTTTTTTGCTGAGGAAGATTAGCCCTGAGCTAACATCTGTTGCCAATCTTCCTCTTATTTTTTTTTGCTTGAGGAAGATTAGCCCTGAGCTAACATCTGTGCCAATCGTTCTCTAGTTTGTACTTGGGATGCAGTCACAGCATGACTGATGAGCAGGATAGGTCTGTGCCCTGGATCCGAAGATGTGAACCCAGGCCGCTGAAGCAGAGCATGCAGAACTCAACTACTAGGCCCCAGGGCCAGCCCCCATTCTCCCTTCTTTCTGGTAGAAATAGTACATCCCTAAGTTTTATCTGGGCAAGGGGCTACCAAGTTATACAGAACATTTCCCAGACTCCCTTGCTACTGGTTATAGGATCTGACGAAATTTTCATCAATGCAATGTGTGACTTACTTGTCATTTCTTTAAAAAGAAACAGCTTACCTCCTATTTCCTGTGGAACAAAGCACAGGGAAGGCAGTGATCAGCTCTGATCATGGAGGCGAAGGCAGCATATTAGGGGCTGGTGTAACTGGAAGATGACAGAACCTGGGCCCCTGAAGGACTTTGTGGAGCAGAGATGCCCTGTCAGCTTGGACCACTCACCTGTGATTGCCGGGTAAAAAAGAAGTAAACCGTTATCTTACTTAATTGGCTAATTTCTGGGTTCTTTATTACAACAGCTTAGTCTGTACACTAATCTACTAGACCTCACCCTGGAGCACGTCTGGAGGAAGAGTCACCCAGTTAATTCAGTCCAGCACTCAGGAGGAGAAGGAAAACGGAGCCGGGGGCGGGGGGGGGGGGGAAGCTTGATCAGAGAAGGAGGACAAAAGCTGCAGGAGCCTTAATTTATTCAGAACAAACTAATAATTTTGTTAATTTATTGATTCAACAAATATTTATTGACCACATACTGGAGCATCTACCCAACACAGTCAGGTATATTTTTTTTCCTGCTCTATTTTCTTCATCTCACTCATCACTATCTCAAATTACATTATCTATTTTGAGTGGAGGAGTATTTACCAGAAGGTAAATTTATGGCACTGGAGAAGGGAAAGTTATCAAGCTTTGCAAGAAGAAATATAATGTGGGAAGTGAGTGAATTCATGGGAACCAGGATAAATCATCACGACCCTGTGGAGAAAGAGGCAAAAACTAAGAGCGAGGATGCAGCCCAGCGGAGGTCTGCTCTCTGACGAGCACAAGAGTGAGGGCAGCCAAGAACACAGCTGGGCTTTGGTAGAATGGAGCAGAGGGTACAAAGGAGACTGGAGGCTCATCCCCCACAGTCAGCTGCTTAGGAATTGGGGCCCATTCGAATCACGATGAGTAAAGCCCTATGCTAATGAAGTAAAGAGCGGTGAAGACGGGACAACTCAAGGTTTGGAGAGGGTTGTGAGGAGCTGTTCAACAGAATAAGTGTGAGACCACAAAGGGATGGCATTGAATGATGGATGAAAGACATTGACCTAGAGCTTTTGGCTCTGCATATACTTGTCATCTCTCCCACTATTTCACTCGCAGCCAATTCCAGTTAGTCAAGCGATTAAAGCCTATGTATTCTTCCCAGTTTATCTGTTGACCAGACGCTCAGGGACAGCAAGGTGTGTGAGCCACAGTTGATTACCTGCACATTGTCTGCCTACCCCAGACAGATACCTAGAAGGAAAGCTCCGTGAAGGCTAGCACCCAATATGCCTTCTTCACTGCTGTCTCCCCACCACTTAGAACAAAGCCTGGCACATAATAGGAGCTCGATAAATAATTTTTGAGTAAAAGAGTAAAGTAATCAGGCAAACAAATAAAACAACAGCCAGTTCCAATAAATCTAAGAAATAACTAGTTTGAGATGGAGAAAACAGAGGGAGGCTTCCTTAGGAATAATGTCAGGGAAGTGAAGTTTCAGAAGAGATTCAAGGAAGAGAAAGAGTCAGCCGTGCCAAGAACAGGGAGAAAAGCAGTCCAGGCAGAGGGAACAGCATGCATGGAGGAGTTAAGGTGGGAAAGAGTTTGGCTTGTTCCAAGAACTGAAAGAAGATTGACCTGACTTCAGGGAGAGTGACATGAGCAGAGCTGGGAGAGGTCAGCAGGGCCTGGATCCTGCATTGATGACACGTGCCATTAGGAGCTAGGATTTTATTCCAAGATTTATCACCATTCTATGTCTTGGAAGACAATTCAATTTCTATTTGAAAAAAGAATACTGGCTTCTGTGTAGAGAATGCATTGGAGGCAGGCAAGTGTGTGGGCGGGAGAACCAGTTAATAGGTGACTTCAGTGCTCTACATGAGAAAGGTCTAGTTGGAATGGACTAAGTTGGTGGCTATGGAATTCAAAAAGAAGCAGGTAGGTTTATTTGGAGCTGGTTGATGGATTGGATATAGGAAGTAAGGGAGAGAGGAATCAAGGATGCTGTATCAGCTAGCTGTTGCTGTGTAACAAATCACCCTCATATTCAGTGGCTTAAAACAACAATCATTTATCATCACAGCTCCTGCCTCTGTGGATTGGTAATAGATCAGCTGGTTCAAGATGAGTTTCCTATTGATCTCAGCTGGACTTGTTCATGTTTCTGTGGATCAGCAGGGGTGGAAATAATGGGTGCCCCATTTTAATCTAGGCTTGTCTGGGTTGGCTAAGCGAGGGCAGCTCTGATCCACTTGATTCTCTTCCATTTCCTCCTGGGTGAGTAGGCAGGTTCTTCTCATGATGACGGCAGAGGCACAAGAGGTAGCAAGCTCAACTACACAAGGGCATTTCAGCACTCCACATCACAATGGCTAATATCCTATTGGCCAAAGACAGTCCCACAAGACCATGGGATTTTGCTTTAGCATAATGAGAAAGCATGGCTGCCAAGTTAAATGGCAAAAGATGTGGATACCGTGAAGGGGCAAAGAATCGGACCATTAGTGTAATCTACCACAGATGTCTGCCATGCTTCTGGCTAGTTTTTATTACAGTTTTCCACTTGGTCCACTCTAAACAGTCCTCCTCTCTTCTCACCAGCAAGTCACCACTCCTATTTGCTTCTTCTTTTTTTTTTAAATTGAGTTCACAATAGTTCACATCATTGTGAAATTTCTGTTGTATATTATTTCTTGTCCATCACCACATAAGTGCTCCCTTTCGCCCCCTGTGCCCACCACCCACCCCCTTCTCCCCTTGGTAACCACTGGACTGTTTTCTTTGTCCATATGCTTGTTTATATTCCACATATGATTGAAATCATCTGGTGTTTGTTGTTTCCAGTCTAGCTTATTTTGCTTAGCAGAATACCCTCCAGGTCCATCCATGTTGTTGCAAATGGGATGATTTTGTCTTTTTTATGGCTGAGTAGTATTCCATTGTGTGTGTGTGTGTGTGTGTGTGTGTGTGTGTGTGTATATATATATATATATATATACATATACCACATCTTCATTATCCAGTCATCAGTCGATGGGCACTTGGATTGTGTCCACGTCTTGGCTATTGTGAATAGTGCTGTGATGAACATAGCGGTGCATATGTTACTTTGGATTGTTGGTTTCAGATTGTTTGGTTAGATACCCAGTAGTGGGATAGCTGGGTCATATGGTATTTCTATTTTTAGTTTTTTGAAGAATCTCCATACAGTCTTCCATAGTGGCTGCACCAGTTTGCATTCCCACCAGCAGCGTATGAGGGTTCCCTTCTCTCCACACCCTCGCCAACATTTGTTATTTTTAGTCTTAGAGATTATAACCATTTTAATGGGTGTAAGGTGGTATCTTAGTGTAGTTTTGATTTGCATTTCCCTGATGATTAGTGATGTCGAACATCTTTTCATGTCTATTGCCCGTCTGTATATCTTCTTTGGTAAAAAGGCCAGTTCATATCCTCTGCAGATTTTTTATCAGGCTGTTTGTTTTTTTATTGTTCAGTTGTGTGAGTTCTTTATATATTATGGAGATTAACCCCTTGTTGGATATATAATTTGCAAATGTTTTCTCCCAACTGGTGGGTTGTCTTTTCGTTTTGATCCTAGTTTCTTTTGCCTTGCAAAAGCTCTTTAGTCTGATGAAGTCCCACTTTATTTTTTCTTTTGTTTCCCTTGTCTGAGAAGACATGGTATTCAAAAAGATCCTTTTAAGTTTGACGTCAAAGAGCATACTACCTATATTATCTTCCAGGAGTTGTATGGTTTCAGGACTTATCATCGAGTCTGTAATCCTTTTTGAGTTTATTTTTGTGTATGGCATGAGATAATGGTCTACTTTCATCCTTTTGCAAGTGGTTGTCCAGATTTCCTATTTGCTCATTCTTGGAGCTTCCGAGGAGGAATGAGAAGGAGTGAGACATCAGAACTGGAGACATGTTCACGTGGCTTGGCCTTCCTGCAGAGGATGGGAGGGTAAAGGTACCCCACGGGATCAATGGGAAGTTTCACCCCTTTGAGTTTGGCTCTGATTCTATGCGGCTGAGAATGGATGTAGAGTCTGGCCACACTGTTGTCTGGTCTGATGCTGAACGTGGGACACACAAGTGTAGGTGAGACAAAAGCAATTGAGACAGGCCTTGGCTAAGACGCAGAGAATATCCGCAGCTTAAATACGGGAGCGATTATATCATTTGCGGGGCTTTGCAAGCTAAGTTGTTTGCTGCCTTTTCAATTTGCCATTCAGTTTCCATGGTTTCACGGTTGGCCAGAGTTGGGATATTTAAACCCAACAGACAAAGCTTCAAGTTGAAGAGCTGCAATGGCTGTGGAATTGTTTTATAGCAAAGACTGGTGGAAAGATGGCCATCCAGGGAATTGAGAGAGAATCTAGTCTTGGCTTCACCACCTTCATGCTCAATTCCTTCTCTGTGCCTCAGTCTCTCCACCTGTGTTGTGGTGTGAGCTCCTAGATGGTTCCTTCTAGCTCCACAGTAACAGGAACAAAAATAAGCAGAAGTAACAGGAGTGACAAAGCTAGTGTTTATTCAGTGACTACTTTGTGCCAGGTGCTGTGTGAGGTTGCTCTGTGTTCGTGATCTTGTTTCATTCTCACAATAGGCACAGGAGAAGGAAATGCTATTACTATGCCCATTTTAAAGGGTGATGAAACTGAGGCTTGCCCAATATCACTCAGCTAATAGTGCCAAAGCTGGGCTAGGAACCGCATCTGTCTGATTTCAGATCCTGGAGTCTTAATATCCATATGCCCTCTCTCTAGGATTCTATTCTCTCCAGTGCTGTCAAATGGAACTTCCTTTCTTTTTCTTTCTTTCTTTTTTTTTTTTGGCGAGGAAGATTGGCCCTGAGCTGATATCTGTTGCCAATCTTCCTCTTTTTGCCCAAGGAAGATTGTCACTGAGCTAACATCTGTGCCAATCTTCCTCTAGTTTTGAATGTGGGATGCCGCCACAGCATAGCTTGATGAGTGGTGTGTAGGTCCGCACCCGGGATCCAAACCCGTGAACCCTGGGCCACTGAAGCTGAGTGTGCGAACTTAACCACTATGCCACTGGGCTGGCCCCTGATGGACCTTTCTATTGGAAATGTTCTGTGCATGCTCTGTCTGATCCTGTAGCCACTAGTTGCATGGGCTACTGAGCACTTGAAAGGGGGCTAGTGTGAATGAGGGACTGCATTTTTAATTTTATTTAATTTTAATGCTTTAACTCTAATTTTGTAGAGCCACATGTGGCTGGCAGCTCTGTGTTAGAAAGAGCATGAGAGAGTGCAGACTTGGCTACACCCAAATGCAGTGTGGCATAGTGGTTAAGAGCCAGGGCTATGGATCCATTTTCTGGGCATAAATACCCATCTGCCTCTAATTGGTGGCAGGTTACTTACCCTCTTTGTGCCCCGATTTTCACATCTTTAAAATGGTGATAATAATGATTGGGAATGAGAACTAAATAAGTTAATACACTTAGGACAGTGCCTGACACATCGTAAGAGACATGAAAGTGGTTATCAGCATTCTTACACCCATACAGGTGAGAAGATGAAAAAAAATCTGATATATACAGATGCTATTCAATTGGATTCCCACAAAGCAATGCAAGGTAGTCTAGTGGGCAGAGCTGGCACCTGGCCCCGCCCCCTCAGGTCCCTTTCATGGCTCTGTGTGCCCATCCCCCAGCCACTGTGTACTTTGCTGCTCCAGCTGCCACCTGGCCCTGCCACCTTGGGAGGAACATGGGGTCCACAAAGTGGACATCCATAAACTGTGTTCTCTGGTGCTGGAGCCTTCTTGACCACAGAGGGAGCCAATGTCCCTGGGACTCTGTGTCTCCTTGGCTCCTAGTAGCTTGTAGCCAGGAGTTGGACACTGTGGGTATAAAACCCCAGCTCTTCTGCCTCTGGACAAAAATAGAAAGAAAGAGTGAGGTGTTGTTTACACCCCAAAGCTCTCCAGGGGATCAGGCCGAGGTTGGGACTCCTCAAATTGCACCCTTGTGGCTCCTTCCAAACCCATCTGGTTTCCCCTAATAAAACGGGTGACCCCCAGCCCTTGCCCCAGAGCCTGCTTCTGGGAAAACAGAGCCAAATGGGTGCCCATATTTATTACATCCAGTCCTGACTTCAACCCTGAGGGTGTTCCTCTGCCCATTATAGGTGAGGAACATGAAACTCATGGAGGGAAGAGAGATTTCTAACTTCACATGGTAGCAAGTGAGGGTCTATGGTGGAGACCAGAGTGGGTCTTCCTCCAAAGGCCATGCGCTGATATTCTGATGACCACGACGTGCTGCCCACGCCCATGGGGATACTATTTATAGTGTGTAGGGGAACCTTATAGACGTGGCTGGTGCCCACCAGCTTTACAGGTGGTGTCTGTTCTGACTATATTGGTTGTGAGATATTCTCAATATGATCCCGGCTGATACTCCACAGCCTCATGTGACGTGACGGGGAGATGTCTGTTTGGGGGAAACTGCAGACCAGCCAAGAAAACCTGGGATGGTTGGTGGGTAGGGCCCCTGTACCTCCTTCCCCTCCAGAGACACAGCGTGCCCTTTTTGCCTGTCACCGCTTTCCTGCAGGCTGAGTCTGTCACCTGGCTTTGCATTAGGCTGCCTTTAGCACCAGGCTCATTTGCACAGTCACTGAAGAGCGGTGGAGGGCGATTAGGAACCAGGCACCGTGCAAGATGAAAATGACACTCCGCGAGGTCAGGGAACTTGATCAAGGTCAGGCAGCCTGTAAGTTCAGAGCCTGGATTTGCATGGATATTTTCTGAGTCTCAGTTTTGGATGCTCCCTACCTCTTCCCTCCAAAAAAGCTATGGAGAAGATGAAATGTGCAAATGCTTCACCCGGATCCTCCTTGGCCCCCTTGCCCCTCTAAGGTGTAAATGACTCAAACTCTTGCCAATCCCCAAGGAAGTCCATAGCCTTTCCCCTGGCTTTTCGTGGAGTCCCAGAGGCTCCCTGTCCCCAGACTGCTGTTACTTCCTGTGCGTCTCTGTTCAGCACAGTGAGGACCGAGCCATACAGCTCATCTCCACTTTGTGTCCCCCAGGCGAGTCCACACACACTGAGCATCAATGGGCAATGGAGATAGGTTGGAGATTTCATGGGAGAGACATCGTGGCATCATTGCTTCGCTGTCCCACCACTGTAAGCGTCACTGTTTTCTCAGTTAATCTCACTCTATCCCGTCCTTGTGACTTCTCACTTTTCTTCCAAGTTCATTCTCCACTCTGTCCCCACTCCCTTTCCTCAGAGCATCTCCTCCCTTCTCTGAAGACTTGACGCCAGCCACACTCAGGTGGGGGGTCACTTGGCAGAGGGGGCCAGGGCTCCCTGCCACACACATCATCCAGGCTTTCTCCCAAAAGTCAGTGATGCTATCCCTAAGTGGACGTCTTGGTGGTGACTCTCTCCACCTGTTTTCACACCTATCGGTTATGGCTGGGAGTGAGGGGAGAAAGAGACCACACAGCTCTGTTTGCCAGTGGACCTGGCACTTTGTGGACCCCATGTTCTACAAGGTGTTGTCCCTACACTCAGCGCAGAGCAGGAGCATTGCCCCCTGGTCCTGCCTTCCTGATTCCTCAGCAATGAAAGCCTGACCTGAGCTCCCAGACTTGACCCAGCCCCTTGTTCCTGCCTTTAGGACGGCCCAGACCACCCTCTGGGTCTTCCTCTCCCTCCAAGAGAAGGAGAGTGTGCTGGGGTGACAAAAATTCCCCACGGCATTGTGCAAGCCCTCATTCCTCAACTGGCTCAAGACAACATTTGGCAATGGTTTGATTTCTGAGACTCCTTTCTGGTTTCGTTTCTGACACTGCTGCAGAGATGACAGAATGACACTCATGGTGGAGCGTGAAGTCTTCCCTGTAAAGGGCCAGGGGTCGAATAGCACCTGCCCAAGGAGGGGAAGCACAGGTGGCATGCTGGATCTGTCACCTGTTCTGTGATGGATGAGAGCAAGTGCAGCTTCACACATGCTGATGAAAAGGACCAACAGGAAGACCAGTTTGTGCACGCCTACTGTGCCTCGGCATTTCACAGACGTTTGTATCCGAATAGCACCCCACCAAAGCAGGGACGAGTGTTCCCATTTGACACCCTAGACAAAAGGCCTAGAAGGATGAACAAAACTATTCAGAGTCATCATTCCAGAGCCAGGATTAGAACCCGAATTTGACTTATTTCGAAGCCTGTGCTCTTTTGACCTGCTGTGCTCCCTCTAATGTAGGGGTTGGCAAACTATGGCCTGTGGGCCAAATCTGGCCCATTGCCTGCTTTTGTACATAAAGGTTTTAAAGGTGTGCTTTTTATTTTTTGGGGTGAGAAAGATTGGCCCCGAGCTAACATCTGTTGCCAATCTTCCTCTTTTTTTTTCTTTTTTCTCCCCAAAGCCCCAGCACGTGGTTGTATCTCCTAGTTGTAAGTCCTTCTAGTTCTTCTGTGTGGGATGCTGCCACAGCATGGCTTGATGAGTGTGTGTAGGTCTGTGCCCAGGATCTGAACCGGTGAACCCCGGGCCACTGAAGTGGAGCATGTGAACTTAAGCACTATACCACCAGCCGGCCCCTGTACATAGTTTTATTGGAACACAGCCATGTCCATTCATTTACGTGTTGTCCATGTCTGCATTTGTGCTATGATAGCAGATTTAAGTAGTTGTGACCAAGACTATCCCATCCCCTATGCCTACAATATCTATTTTCTGACTATTTGCAGAATAAGTTTGCAGACCTGTGCTCTGCAGGGCTAAATTAAATGTAAAGCATATGTTGAAAACAACTCTCCAACTCTAAGACACTTCCTACATCCGTGTCCAATAAGAGAGGAGTAAAGGTCAAGAATGCCACATTCTTGGAATTAAAGTAATGAGATGTTCCATTGAGAGATTTGAGGAGCTCATACAAATGGATGGAAGTGGAGGCTGGGCCATCGTTCAATCAATTCCCAAATTTAAAAATAGTTGAGTCCTTATTTTCTGGCCAACATTTCAGGGCTTATGCTGAATTGTGTTCCCCTTCACAAATTTAATTGTTGGAGCCCTAACGCCCATAATGTGACTGTATTTGGAGATGGGAGTTTTAAGAGGTAATTAAGGTTAGATGAGGTCGGAAGAGTGGGGTCCTAATTCAACAGGACTGGTGGGCTTGTACGAAGAGGAAGAGAGAGAGATGGCCACTCGTTCTATCCACGCACACAAGGAAGAGGTCACGTGAGCCCTCAGTGAGAAGGTGGCCATCTACAAGCCAGGAGGAGAGCCCTCATCGGAAAGTGAATTAGCCAGAATCTTGATCTCGGACTTCTAGCCTCCAGGACTGTGAGAAAATAAATATCTGTTGTTTAAGTCACCCAAGCTATGGTATTTTGTTATGGCAGCCCGCTCAGACTAATACAGTTTATAAACAAATTATGAGGGAAAGAAGGTGATGATGACAATGATGATGACCATTGTATTATTAACAACAACAGCTATTATTAATTGAGTGCTTTCTGTCTTCCAGACATAGATGTCAGGTATCTCATTTAATATATACAATAATCCTTAAAGGGAGGTACTCTGGTGATCCTCATTCAACAGAAACTGAGCTGACTTTGCCCAGAGCCATGTAACTTCAAAGCTGAGGAGTTAAAGCTCAAATTCATCACCTCAAGGGAGCCTCTAACCTAGTCCCTAATATATGGTCCAACAAGGGAGGTTATTATTGGCCTCATCTTTTTCATAAGGAGACTGAGGCAAATGGAGGTCAATTAACTTTGCCCAGGGCTCACAGGCAGTAGGTAGTGGAGCCCAGGGCCACCTTATATAGCTGTACATGTTTCCCACTGCTCCACAAAGCCTGGCTGAGGAGGCTGAAATCTAGCCAGCATTCTGGTTAGCAAGTCCTCAGTGCTAGCATGAGGCTGTGTTTGCACGGAGGAATGAACCCGTTATCTGATAAACTTTTCATCAAGCTGATAGGATTTTTTTTTTCCTTTCTGTGATGAATATTGGCCCTGAGCTAACATTTGCCACCGATCTTCCTCTTTTTGCTTGAGGAAGATTGTCACTGTGCTAACATCCATGCCAATCTTCCTCTATTCTCTGTGGGATGCCACCACAGCATGGCTTGACAGGCAGTGTTGGGTCCACGCCCAGGATCAGAACCTGTGAACCCTGGGCCGTCAAAGTGGAGTGCGTGAACTCAACCACTATGCCCCTGGGCCAGCCCCTTGATATGACTTTTTACCAAGTTGTGGATCCCCTGGGTCTGCATCTGCCCAGAGGAGTTGCCTTTTCTGAATTGCACCTGGTGTAGGAGAGTGGCCCTTGCAGGACTGGTATCCAAGCCCTGCAGCCAGATTTCAGAGCCTGTTACCTGAGTGCGCAAAGCTCGTCAATATCTTTGCCCTCACAAAGACCCTATTCTCTATTGTTCCCTTCACAAAGTGCACATTTTGCCTACAGTGTATGATAACATGTAAAAAACTCCGTGATTTCAGTGGCCTGAATAAATAAAGATTTGCTTTTTTCAAGTAATAAGAAGTCCAGAGTTCGGTGGTTTAGAGCCAACACAAAGTCATCAAAGACCCAGGGTCCATCCAGTTCCCTGCTCTGCCTTTGTTAGGGTGTGGCCTCTAGCCTCAGGGTCACAAGGTGGCTGCTGCACATCCAGCCTTCGTACCTGAATTTCAGGTGGGAAGCATTGGGGAAAAGCAAAGGAAAGAAAGGAGCGAGCCATTGAAGTTGGTCTCTTTTTATCAGGGAAATTGTAGCTTTCTCAGAAGCTTCACCTTTCAACCTAATTGGCTAGAACTGGACCCATGGCCACACCTAGCTGCAGGGGAACTTGCAGGCACATTACTGCAGTGGACAAAATTGTGATTCTCTAAATATTTCCTTTATCCAGGTTCCTCCCTATTACTGGAAGTTTCCCAATGTGAAATTGACTAGGGCCAGGGACCAACCAATCTCAAACTTCTGCTGACTTATAACATGACCTCATGCCCACCTGAGAAGGGCCTCCTGTCCCTGTTTGTCAGTGATTGTTCAGGCACTTACAGGACCTGCCCAGAATACCAATGATTGACGGGGGCAGCTCCCAGGTCTGCAGGATCTTAAATGGACTCTGAAGAAGAACCTTTATGAAGAAGTCACATGCTTGACGGAATCTAAGATGTGGGTGTTCTCTGAGCAGCAGAGGCTGTGTCTTGGCTCTGTTCCCTCAGTTGGCCCAGGAGGCGGGGAATGACTGTGCGGCAATTGTTGATCATAATATAATTGAGGATTCCAGGATGGACAGCTGGATTGCCATGATTCCAGCTTGCAGGACTGGGCTCCTGCTGTGACTATATCCTGTTCTGACAAATTTAGTGCATCTCCTTCTCTTTGAGAGAGAATTTCCAGGATCACGAGTCTTGCTTTCTGCAACCCCAAATGGTGAGAAAGTTAGCTCAAACTGAGTTTAAGGAAATAAATCAAATGCCAGATTGGGTGCTGTATTAATTAAATTGCTGTTTACACGTACACTCCAAAACTCAGTGACTTCTACAGTAGAAGTATATTTTGCCCTCACATGAAGTCTAATCAGAGGCAGAGTGAGGATGCGATTGGGCTCTGCTCCACACAGTCATTCAGGGGTCCAGGCTGACGGTGGCTCCATGGCTACACTGTGCATTGAGCTCTCTGCAGCGGACAGGAATAGAGAGAATGCAGGTTCACCTGGGAGGATGCTTATGGGCCAAGCCTGGATGTGCCATACATCACTTCTGCCCATAACCCATTGGCAGTCATAGGGCCCCAATTAACTGCAGAGGAGCTGGGAAATAGAGTCTAGCGGTGGCCCCAGGGTAAGAGGAAAACAGACTTGGTGGACAGCAAGTCAGTCTTTGCTCTACACCTTAATCCCTCAGCTGTCAGATAAGATGAAGAAAAGAGACTGTGCTTTTGTAAAGAATCCACTTCATGGCCAATGGGTTGGGATATGGTTCTTTTTGGTCAGAGCGCTGCTTTAGAGCCCACTTAAGATGTAAGTAAAGAAAACTACAAAAGAGAAGGTCTAGCAACATGAGTTGGGAGAGATCTGATTGTTTACTCGACTCTGTGTATGCCAACCAATCAGGTCTGCTCAGCAAATGAGCTGAAATGAGTCGAAAGCTGGTGTCATCCATCAAGTAGTAATGTAAGTGAATTCCAAAGCCCGGTGTGGTCCAACCATTGGTATTTGCCAGTTTCACCTCCCACTGAGTGTTCCAGCCATCCTGGCCTTTTGGTTCCCTGAATGCTCTGTGTCACTCTGACCTCAGTGCCTTTGCATAAGCACTTTCTGTTTCCTAAAATGCACCAGACATCCTGATGCCCCCATTCACCTCAAGCAGGAGGCAAGCAACACTCCAGTTCCTTCAGATCATCTCTTCCCCAGGACTCTGCACGTGATCAAGCGGACTTGGTTCTACTGGTAGGAAATACTGCCCGTGGCTTAAGTTAAGATTTTATCTTTTATATGGTGGATAAAGTGCTGTTGACGCCCACGGCCAACCTAATGCACATGCCTTGTAATAATATTAATATAGAAATTAAAGAGTTAAAGTTGGCCAGCTTTGTGCTTTTATTAACCATAATTTCTAGGCATTATTACTTTTTCTTTGTTTCGCGCCATTTCCTTTCAGTGAGAAATCTGCTTAGTACATTTATTTGCTTTGAATAATAATAGGGCTTGTTTGTGTGTGTGTACCACTTAAAAAATTGTGCCTGGGCCAGATTGGCTCTTATAGAAGTTTAAGATAAATAATGCTTTTTTTTTGGCTGAATTCCCCCATACACTGGAGCATTATCATTCTCAGACCACATTCCCTGCTGTGGCTATTTTTCTCTAAAGTCACTCAGTGGTGTTTCTGCCCAAGCTCTTTTAGTGGAGGTGGGGCAAATTAACAGTTTAACCAAATCAAACAAATATTTATTGAGCACCCACATTTTCTGATTTAAGCTCCCTGTAAGCACTGTGAAAGGGCATTATTTTCCCCTGTAATTTTTGTCTCCATTTTGCCTTCTGTGCTTTGGCTCGCCATCCTCTGAAGCCCCACTTCTTAGTGCAAAGTCGTGCAATATCCAGCATTTCCTTGTGGCACTAATTTGAGTTATGAGTTGTGCTTTTTTCTCTGTTTCTGCACAGATTAATAAAAACAAAGATGCTGGCTTACCCAAGACTGACCTCAAAGGAGACCTCATGGAGTGTAAGTATGGATGGTTAGTCCCACGCTCCCTCCAAGGATGAGTAAAGTGACCCTGAAGGTGAGGAGGCCAAGGTTTGAGAGAGGCCCCCCCTCTAAGAGGGAAAGTGTTGGAGGGGCACATATCTCCCCGTGAAGAATGGAGATTCCAAAGCCTGTCCGGAGCCTATGTAAAAGCTGGCAGCTCACACAGGGACCCTGCATGAGCTGGGCATAATGCAACATCAGAGGGGGAAAGCTGAGAGAGAGAGCTCGGCCGGCAGGGACGACCATGTGGCAGGCAGGGTTGCTGTGCAGGGTGCATTATGGTTCCCAATATTTCATCCCTCTTGTCTCCACGCTTTTTGCCCAGTGACACGGCCGTCCCTCCCATGAGACATGGAGCACAGTCGTCTGCTCCTTCGAGCCACCTCTGTGGCTTGCCTTGGCCAGTGGCATGTGGGTAGAAGTAGCAGTGACCTGAGTCTGGAGCTTGAGGGGCACCGTGTGTTTCTTCTCACTCTTTTTGCACTTCCGCCATCACTGTGAGAAGAATAGGGCCCTGAGTAGCCTGCTGTTCCAGAAAAATGAGAGACAGGGGAGCAAAAACCAACCTGAAGCTTGAAACAGAGCCTTCCAGCTGGCCCATAGACCTCAGAGTGTGCCAATAAATGCTTATGGCTGTAAGCCACTGAGTCTGGGGTGGTTTGTTTTGCAGCGTTGCTGTGGGAAGAGATAACGGCTACAGTTTGTCAGGGCCTGGAGTGATCTGGGGACTGAGGGAGAGCCATGGCTGGCTCAGCATCTGGGGACACTTCCTGTTGGAGTGAGGAACCAGCATCTCTGGGAAAGGAAAGAAGGGCACCCTCTCGATATGATTACCCAGGGCAGGGGGCTGTGCAGAAGACCCTGCTAGGGGGCCCAGGGACCGTCAAATATGCCACATAATAGATGCTGCAGCTGGCCGTGCCCAGGGAGAGTCCATCATGCCCCGCTGAGGAGCAGTGGGCAGCAGGGAGACCCCTGAGCGTGTCTCAGGCAAGAGGCTTTGAACTGACGGTCGTCCATTCAACAAGTATTTATTGAGCACCGACTGTGAGCCATGGAGCGTTCGAGGTCTGTGCACACAGTGGTTAACCTGTCCACGTCCCTGGCCTCTCACGGCTTAGGTTCTAATTACTGATGACGATAATCATAAGAATAATACCCACATTAGGTTGACCATCTACCCGAGATAAGACTACGTCTTAAAATAGAAGTGACTGGAAAAACTACTACACGGGCTGCGTGGACTGAATTGGACGAAATTTAATTTTCTCACTGTCAAGTAGGAATAGAGGCTTGTTAAAATAAAGTATGGGCAGTATAAAACTGAAGTGGGTTTACATGCTCACATATATAACTCGCGACCATCAGTTCTAACGGCGACGCCGGCAAACACAGGCCCCGCGTCCCTGACTGCACTCTCTACCTCTGTCCTCCCCCCGGGGCTGCCTTTCCCCTAAAAATGCCACTTCCTCTGCCACCCCAGGAGGAGCTGCACGTCACCCTGAGCGCTGTGGAGCATTCTCTTGGCCTCAGATGCCCTCTCGTTACTCCCCCATTGTCGTGTGAAAGCCCTTCTTCCGAGACTCACATTGCTCTCCAGAACTTCCCTCCTCCATCTTTTCTCAGCCTCCTGGCTCCTCTTTCACGTTCTTGAAGGTCCTGACTCCTGGGCTTCCTAGCCACGTCGAGTCCTACCATTTGTTGAAGGACCTTGATGCCTATGAGGATGGCGCTTCTAGTACTTTCCTCTCATTTCATCAGCCTTCTCAAGTTCAACGGTCTTCGTCTCCACCCACTTCAACTGGCCACTCCCAAGACCAAACCACGTATGTCACTTTCTTCTCCTCATCTCCCTCCTTCCTGTAATTCTTTCTTTCCTTCATCTTTCCTTCCTCCCTCCCTCCCTTCCTCCTTCCCTCTCTCCCGTCCTTTTCCCCCTCTACTATCTCTCCTTCCTTCTTTCCTTCCTCCTCCTCTCCCTCCCTCCTATCATTCCTTTCTTCCTACAATATCTAATGGGTGTCAACTCTATGCTGGACCCTACATGGCATTTAGGGGATACAATACTGATAAAAACAGACACAGTCCACATCCTCAAAGGACCCCTCTCTGACTAGTTTCTATTCTTTCATTTCCCTCCCTCCTTTGCTCCTATGACGCCCACCCACTGACCTTACATTCTGAGACTTCCCCCAGCCCTTGGAGAACAGGGTGCGTTGTCCCAACTGTTCCCTCATTTGGTTTTCACATGAATCCTGCGAAGTGTACACTACTGCTTTTATTGCTACAAATAGCAACTGACCCTTACATAGTGCCTCAGACGTGCCGACACTGTCCCGGGGCTTTATATCTACTCGCTCACTGAATACTCACAAAGCCCTCTCAGGTAGATGTTATTGTTACTCTCCTTTTACTGATGAGGAAACTGAGGTATGAAGAGCTTTGGTAATCTGCCCCAGGTCTCACAGCGTGAGGCGACTCTGGAGCGAGGGTTGAGGGGAGGCAGGTGGCTCCAGGGTGGAGTGAGGATGGGAGGCACGGAGAAGGGGTTTGGGGAAGACAGGATGGGAGAGGCCAAGAAAGGAACGGGAGGCAGCTCCAGGGGGCTTTAGCTGTGAGCAAATCATTCCTGGAGAAAAGTAGGTCGGCGGGGGTGGGTGAGGGGAGCTCCAGGAGAGATGTGCGTACCCTCCATCCCCCGCTGAGCAGGAATGCCACAGTCGAGTAATTCTGATGAAGAAGGCGTTTTTATCTTTCTTGGAGAGCTTGGAAACACTTAAAAACCATCTTGCATTAGGGCCTCTGAGGCTTATCCTATTTGAATTAGAAAAATGCATGGGGTCTCCAGCGTGTGAAATCCCAAAGGCTCTTTGTTTCTGCTTCCCAGCTCCTCTCCTCGTCTCTGTCGTGTGAACTACAATCGTCAAACAACACTTGGCGTTTATCTATCCAGAAAGTTCTCTTCTGGTTTCTTCTCCCTTTTCTTTCTTTCCAAGGAGCCGAAAGCTATTAATAGAGCCGATGGTGGTAATTCAGAAGGTTGTAGTTTACTTTTTATTTTTTTTGAATTGTCAAATTATGGCTTGGGCTAAAGTTAAAGATGATCGGAAATAATCCAAAGAATTTGTGAATCAGAGAGTAGGTCAGTGTAAATCTCCGTGTTATGTCAGTTGAGAAAAATGGAGGGCTGGTCACAGGTGCCTGTGTGTTCTGTGAACCAGGGTTGTGTATTTTCTCTCTAGCACCCACCACCAGCGTAATTGCTGTGTAACTAGCTAGAGTCTGTTCCCTCGACTAGATTCTAAGTGTGATGAAGGCAGCTCCTCTCCCCCTCTTTGTTGCAGTTTTCTGGCGTCTGGCATTTGGGTTTGGTCGATAAATATTTGTTAAATATAAATAATGGATGAACGGATGATGCCAAATGAAATTCACAGCTGGCAGAGCAGGTGGAGTTCCTGCTTACATTAACTCTCCTTCTATTCTGGATTTCTGTGCTTGGTATGGGGCATGATGAATAGAACATTCTGGAAAGGAAGGTGCTTATTTGTGCTTGGATGGGCTCAGAATTAGCATGTTGGGATCTTGGCAGCACAGGCTGCACAAACGGCAGGAAGGAGCTGGGACCAGGCAGGGCGGGAGCTGGGGAGATTGGCCTGGCTCAGGAAAGGACAGCTGGGATGTCCAGGCATAGGATCCGAGGGACTGCATCCATTTCAGACCCAATTTTGGCTGTGGGGCTTGTGGAAGTAGCCAAACAGGTGGGCAGCAGAGAGCAGAGGAGTGACAGGCTGAGGCTGACCTTATGAGAAGCACGTGGGCTTTGGGGGAAGTTAGTGGTGACTGGTCTGTCGGGGTTGGGACTGGCTCAGTCTGCACCTGAGGCACAGAGGGGAAGATCTGGGACCAGAGAGGAGGAGACTGACGAACGCTAGGCAAGGTGTTAGGACCCTATAACGAGCCTAGGTGTGGTGACTCCCAGATTTCCAGAGGCATTGGAATAAAATTCAGGCCCCCCAGCAAACTGGAGTGTGCATCCAGGTAAAGCCGGAAGGGACTGCTAGAACTGGAAAAGGGGATGCTGTGGTTTGGGAAGCACAGGTTCTCACCTGCCGCCTGCTTCCAGGGTCTTGACTGGGCCTCAGCATTCTGAGTCTGGTGAATGTAATCTAAATCTAAATTACAGAATTATACAGGAAGAGAGAATTATAACTATGTGACCTCTTCCTTTTGTGACTGGCTAAGGCCTGACGTTGAAGAAGAAGGCCACCCCTTCATTGAGCCAGAGAGGGCTCGTTCCCACTCATGGGATGACAGGGAGCTTCAAAGGGGCAGTGCCGTGGAGAACGAGTTCCAAGGCCTGCTCCAAGAACGATGGGTGTGAATTAAAGAGAGTATAGCTTCGAGTGGACTGGGAACTAACTCATGCTGGAGGGAACTTCAAAATCTTATTCAGGGCGACCATGTTGAATATCAAGTCTAAGGGAGTGGTGCAAAGTGGGGAAAAGGAGAATGACTGATGAAGACTGATCCTGGAGGGATAAAGACTCCCCTGGCTGTGGAAAATGGGAGAAGAGCAGATGGTACAGAACAGAGTCCTTGTACAACAAGATAATGGGATTGCCGTGCCTGGGATGCGGTGGGTGGGGGTGAGGATGGCAATGGGAGGCTAAGAGAACCCTGTCCAGCTGGATAATGGGGAAAAGGTATGAAAGTATGAAACAGTGGCCTGACTGTAGGGATGTTTTGGTTCCAGACACAGACGGAAGCGATTCCCCTAGTTTAGCGCACACAGACGAAGCCTTCGCTGGCTTCTGTGGACCCGGAAGCCTCCACTAGCAGCTGGGGGCACCAGATTTTACCCGGTACTTGTATAGAACAGATACCAAAGACCCTTCTTTCCTTCCTCCTCTCCATCTCTCCCCAGGTAGTGTCCAGTCGTCTCCCTGAGGCCTTCCCTAGTCTTATCCTCATGACCTCCCCTAATTTGGTAATCTCTACTCTTACTACCTGGGCTGCTCATTGTTTAATGTAACCACCTACAATCTGGAAGCTACTCTCAGTGACTAGTAACTTCTGTTATAATGCTCTACAACCTGCCAGACAGAAACCGATTCCTTCACGTCCTGGCACGTTTCAGCCCCACCCTATCATTCCAAGCTTATCTCCTGACACCCCCTTGTCAAACTCCGCATGGGACCTATTTCAGGTGCTCTCAGCTCCACCTGTCTGCCTGTCTTCAGGGCCTTTGTTTCTAGCAGGTCCACCAGCGAGACCTGTGCAGTTGGACAGAAAGTTTTGGATAATTCTGGTTAGTTCTGCCACAAGGCTTCTTGGCTGTTTGCATGTGATGATCCATCCTCCATCTCTGAACATGTAGAGTGGGTGCCTGGATGCTGGAGGACTGAAGGGCCCCATGCTTAGATGGGCCCTATGCTTGGTTTAATGCCCTGCTGTAGCCATCTTGACATTTTTAATAATTTTTAAACACGGGGCCCTGCATTTTCATTTTGCACCGGGCCTGAGCTGATCCCTCTCCGCAGATTTTGACCAAGTTCATGCAGGTGCAACCGATCTCACCTCCCCATGTCCGCCTCTGTGAGCCTCTTGCCTCCTGCCCTAGAGTTTGAAGCTCAAGTATCTGTCACCTTAGAACTGGGGATCTTGCTCGTACCCCCTTGGGATGAACCCTTGATCAATGGGATATAGGAGTCGAGGGATAAATTCTTCTCCCTTGTCTTCTCTGCCCGCCCCACACGGGGGAAGCCATCCAGACATGCACTTGACATGACTGATTGGAAGATGGTCCTGCAAAGGGCAGCGAGCAACAGGTAACTATGAGTTAGGATGAACGTCTGTCAGGTGAATCACTGACGGAAAGTCTCAGGGAGACAGGTGCCTTCCCCAGCGCCTCATAGGTGCGTTAACATCACAGACTGTGGTATGTGCCAGTTAGGAGACGGGGTCCCCATGTCCCTCTGCCTGGGTTCTACTCTTGTCTCTACCACTTAGTTGTCACAACTGTATGGCTTTTGCCCTATCGCTTGACCTCTTTAATCTTGGGATCCTCTACAGACTGGTGAAAATGACAGTGTCCACCTCAAGGGGTTGTTGGAAGATTAAGTAAATCCCGTAAAGATGCTAGCAAAGGGCCTGGCGCCTGGGAAGCTGTCCTTTGCACGTTAGCAGTTACTCCACGTGCTGGGCAAGACTTTCATGGCTGCGACTCCAGCCCGGGGCCCGAGGCTGCTGAGTGTGCAGCTTCTTGCCTAGAGGAAACAAACAGGTCAATGCTCCCATGGGCCCTGAGGGTGGACGAATGTGACCCCAACAGCCAGGTGTGCTGCATGTGAGCAAGTCACCTACCTTTGCTGTGCCTCGGTCTCCTTATCTGGAAAATGAGGAGAGTTATGTTTTAGGGGGGTTTTTGGGCAAAAATTCTCCTTGCCTGTTATAAAATTTATTCTTTTCAGCAGGCATTTCATAAAAGGTTCAGAAAATCAAGAGAGACATTTATTAGAAAGTTTTTAAAATTTAAAACAATGTCTTTGTTTTTTACTCAAGATACTATTAAGTAGAAATTTGATCTTACCAGCTCTTTGCTGGTGAAGTCTCCTTCATCTGAGCAGATCTCAAGACGTCTGCCCATTGGGTGGTTGGAGGTGGAGTGGCGGGAGGTGGGGCAAGGTGAGCTGACAGCAGGAGCTTTGTCATTTGGGCCCCTGAGAGGGGGGGGCGTCTTCTTTCATTATGTTTTTTCTTCCAAATTGCTTGTTATAACTTATATAAATTATCTCCTGGGAATGAAATGGTTTAAGCTCTGCTGGCACGCATGCTATATGTTTAGAGATGAAGGATGGATCATCACATGCAAACAGCCCAGAAGCCTTTTAGCAGAATGAGTCAGGAGTATCCAAAATTTCCTTTGGCACCAAAATCTGCTTAATAGTCAAGATGGTAGCAGTGGTAGAAATAAGAGCAAATAGTGGCAGCAGCAATTATTCTTTATTAAGCCTGTGCTGTCATTAATTTTCATTCATTACGTATGTTGGGCATTACTACTCTCACCTTACCAAATTAGGAAACCAACTCAGAGAGGTTAAGTCATTTGCCTGAGATAGCACAGGATTTAGTGGCAAACAGCTGAGCTGGGATTCCTAGCTGGGTTTTATCTGACCATTCTCTTAACTTTCCCTTCTAACTATCACACCATGTTGGCCTCTCATGGTTGTCACAGGGATCCAAGGAGGTGCAGTCCATAGAGGGTGTGGCATTTCTCCTCTTCCAGGTCATTGCCACTTAGGCCTGCCTTTCCCACTCTGATACAGACCTTCACTCTCTCTGTTGAAACATCAGATTCTGGACGCAGCGTTTCAGAGTAAATCATTTATTTTCCCATTACTGTCTTCCTAGAGGGGCTGAAGTTCCCTCTCGCTCTGGCTCACTTTTTTATGACCGCCAAGCTTGCAGTGAAAGCGCCATCCCCTTTCTGTTGCTGGAGGCTCCTGGTTCTGGTCCCTCCATCATCTCTTCTCTGCTGGGCGTCAAGGGGAAAGTGGCTTCATTCTCCAGACTCTGGGCCGGGAAATGCACATCTCACATCAGAGCATCGGGCCGCATCCAGGGCATCGTGGACAGCGTGCTTCTGTGCTGACCTGCCTCCATCGTCCTGATGTCCTTGGATGTGCAGTACCATCTCAAGAACGAGGAAAGGCAAGAGGAAGAGTCAAGAATAACAATCACTTTGGTGGTAATATCCCCTGACCACTTGCTATGTGCTAGGCACTGTAGAACTAAGTATTTTATTTAATCAGATTGTCTCATCAAATTCTCCAAATAACACTATCCACTGGGTACTTTTATTTCTATTATGGTCACTGTCAGCACCGAGAGCAGTGCCTGACAAATGGAAGAGACTCAGCTCGTATTTGTTAAATCTTGAATGAGTCTCCCTTTTTCTTGAAGCCAGAGAGGTTAAGTAGCTTGCTTAAGGTCACACAGCAAGTGTAGATTTTCACCCAGGGAATCTGAACCTGGAGTTTGTTCTCTCAACCACTACACAATACTGTCTTCTGCTAAGGAGCGGCTAACTGGGAGGCAGCAAGTCTCACTAGGTTGAGACCTAAACTTCCCATCAAGACCTGAATTTGACTCCCAGCTTTGCCACTTACAGTTTTGAGCAAATCCCTTAACTCCCAGGGACAGACACTGTCATTGGCCAACCCCCTCCTGCCTCCGCTACGGAGGCGGTGCTGTGGTTGAATTGTATGCCCCTCAATTCATGTGCTGATGTCCTAACCCCCCAGTATCTCAGACTACGACTTTATTTGGAGACAGAGTGTCACAGAGGTACTCAAGCTAAAATGAGGTCATTAGGGTGGACCCTAATCCAACAGGACCAGTGTTCTTATGAAAAAGGGAAATCTGGATGCAGAGAGACACATAGCAGGAAGATGGTGTAAATGACACAGGGAAAAGATAGCCATCTATGAGCCAAGGAGAGCCCGAGAGCATCCTTCCCTCACTGTCTCCAGGAGGACGCAGACCTACTGCCATCTTGGTTTTGGGCTTCTAGCCTCCACATTGTGAGACAATGTTTTCCTGTTGTATAAGCCCCCAGTCTGTAGTACTTTGTTCCTACAGCCCCAGCACTGACACAGGCAGGAAAAAAGACTTTCACAGACTCCCTTGCAGCTAGGATTGGCCATGGGACACAACATTAGCTGATGAAATGTGAGAGGAAAGGATGCTGGAAGGGTTTCTGAGGAAGCCTTGCTTTCCTGAGGGGGTGCTGATGTCATCTGTTACCCCTTCATCCTGCCATGACAGCAGATGGGTGTCTGGGCCACTTTACGGCTGAGGGAGAAAGCACAGAGCATCTCAGAGACACAGACCAGGGGCTGTGGCCCCACCGTAACCACCCGCTTCTAGCCTGCTTGCTTTGTGAAAAGACAAACTCCTCTCTCCTTAAGCCACACAGGTCAGGCCTTCTGTTACTTGCAGCTGAGCAAATTCCTGATACACTCTTGGAACGTGCTCCCAGAGCACATCTGGCTATATTCACAGGGCTGTTGCGCAGATGAAATGAGAATCTACATAAACTGGTGCTGTGAATGGTAAAACACCACATAACTTGGAGTTATTGTCACCATAAACAAGAACCTCCCCAAAGCCATCCTTTCAATTTAGAACTTATTCCCAACCTCTGACTCATAAAGACCCATGTTGGTTCCCCCGTCAGGGAGCCAGATGGGCTGAAAGACATTGTGTTTCCACTCATTTAGCGTGATTATTATTTAAAGCTGGAAGAAGGCCTAGAGATCATTTAATTAAAACCCTTTATTTTAGAGATGAGGAAACTGGGGCCCAGAGAGGCTGAGTGACTTGTCCAAGGTCACCAAGCGAGTCTTTGGTAGAGACGGGTCCTGATCTAGGTGTCCTTGGATCCCAGAGCAGGGCTCCTCCCATACATGCAGCGAGTGGACTCTGAGACTCGTGTGAGAGTCCACATCTAAGAGTTGACTAGTTAAAATGCTGTTTTGACTTAGGGCTCAGCTGAAGTCATCCCATTTCCCCTCTCGTCTGAGCAGATGTGAGCTCTTTCTTTCCCGATCTGTCTTGACCTCTTCTGAGCACGTACACCGTCTGGAGGCACCACTGGGGTTTGTCTTCTTGCCTTGCCTCCTCTGGCCCCATTAATAACAACAGTTACCATTGTCGACTGTTTCTGGTATGCCAGGCACAGTAAAAATACTTCACAAACATCACCTTAAGTGACAACGGCAGTAGCACCATGATGTTGGTTACCGTCCCCATTTATAGATGAAGTTATTGAGATGTAGTGAGATTAAGCCACTTTCTTTGGGCCACCCAATTAGTAAGTGGGAGAAGGTAGCTTTCTCCTGGCCATGTGATAAAAGGCCTTCGACACAGTTTAATTCAGGTCAGTACACTTTCAGTTCTGGCTGCCCTTCTGGACACTGGGGATAGGATAGTGTTATGGTCTGAATGTTTGTGTGCCTCCAAATCCATATGTTGAAATCCTAATGCCCTAGGTGGTGGTGTTAGGAATAGGAGGTGGGGTCTTGGGGAGGTGATTACGTCATGAGGGAGGGGCTCTCATGAAGGAGATTAATGCCCTTATAAAAGAGGCTCCACAGAGCCAGCTCATCCCTTCCGTAATGTGAGGATGCAAGGAGAAGTCTGCAACCCAAAAGATGGCCCTCAGCCATCCATGCTAGCACTCTGATCTCAGACATCCAGCATCCAGAACCTTGAGAAATACATTTCGCTGGTTTATAAACCACTCAGTCTCTGGTATTTTGTTATAGCAGCTCACATGGACTAAGACAAGTGGACAAGACATTGCCTCTGCTCTCAAGGAGCTCACCATCCGCAAGAGAGGCTGCATGGTGCCATGCTTTTGGGTATGACCCCTGGAGCCAAATAGGCTGGGCTGGAATCCTGGCACTGCCACTTATTGGCTTTGGGCAAAAGCACTTCACCTCTGTGTACCTTGGTTTTCTCGTCTGTAAAATAGGGATGACAATAATACCTCCCTCTAGACTGTTGTGACGGTTAAAGTAGTTAATACACACCAACTGTTGAGAACTCAACACATTTTAGCTATCATTATTATTATTTTTATTTGTCCACTCTGCACCTGTGTATTCCTTGTCTCACCTCTAAGAATTCAATGGCTGGACCTGTCAGTTTCAGAGCTGGTTTGGTCACTTGCCTGGGTGCTGGCCTCTACTCTAGTCAACTGGTCTTTATCAAACAACTCTGAAAGTGAGGCTAACAGAAGTTCATCACCTGCTTTTGGTAGAGTAGAAAGAGGGCTGGTCTTAAACCTCAGGGCTCTCGGCCCCCGTGGTGCTGCTATGATGGAGGACGGGGCTTTGGCCAAGGGCTTACTCTTCTCTGCTCAGTTTCTCAGGAAAATGATGGCCATCTGCCCGATGAATTCTTAGAGGCTCCTTGGCTTGAATATCTGATTGTTTGATGTTGTAATTAAAAGACAAGATACAAAAGAGACAACCAGAGGAAATCTATGACAAATAGTCCTCAGATGTGTTACCACAAAAGCAAGGCAACAGAATCCCACCAAACAGAAGTGAGCATGGAGGGTCAGGGGTTGGTTGGGGCTGGTGTTTTCAGGAAGCTTCACAATTTCCTCCTCTTTAAAATAAGAGAGTGAAATAGTTCACCTCTAAGTTTCATTATGCTACAAAAATTTCTAGAGCCCTGTGATTTTATGAGATGGACCTTATTTGGGTAAGCCGGGTAGTTGGAGAAAAGTTGGGGATGCTAAGAGAAAGGAGGACTTGTCCTGGTCACAGCGTTCTCCAAGCACCTGACAGAACAGGCACAATGCTAGGTGGGAAATTAGACAACGGGAAAACAGGACCTGCCTTCTGAGGCCTCTGGAGCAGGCTGTGGGGAGGCTGCGATGAGTCTGAACTTCAGTGAGGAGAGAGGGAGCGGGAAGGAAGATAACTAAGAACTCATAAGTCTCACTTCTGAATTGGAGGCTCTGCCCTCTGGTGGAGGCACAGCTGTGAGTTCTAATCCCTCTTGTTTCATGTTCAAGCCGTACAGTGGGGTGAAATGATCTCAAGTCTCGGAGCCTTAATTTCCTATGGTGAAAAGGAGGATAAGATGTACCCCATAGGGCTATTGTGAGAATTCAACAAAATATGTTGACCACAGTGTAGAGATTTTGTAAGTAACTATGTTTGTAATTCATAAAAGTGATTTTGGATGCTATCTGAATTTTTCTGAAAGCTGGGTCATGTGCTCTGTCAGAATTATTTATTGAGAAAAATGGGTGCCTTTACTTACTGTCTAACCTTAAGCATGTCACTTCACCTCTCTGTGTCTGTTTCTTCTTCTGTAAAATGGGATAACAATACTGTTATCCTGGGACAGTTGAGAAGATTCGATGTCTTAATGCATGTGAGACGCTTATAATGGTGGCTGGCATATAGTAAGGGCTCAATATATGTTAGCTTTTATCATTATTATTGTTACAATTCTGTTACCTTTTAGCAGGAAAATACGACGAAGGGTCTCAGATACTAAAAAGCCCAGATGCTGAGGGAGGAATCTTTGCCAACTTAGCTTAGGCTGGAAATGTTTAATAACCTGGGAAGAAGGATGGGATGAAAATGATACTCCTTTTGCAGATAGTTGTAGCTCGAGGACTAATGGAAGAAAGACACTTGCTGCTAAGAATTAAATTTGTAATACTTCTCTGTGCCCCCATCTCCCTGAGGCCACTCAGCTTCCATGTGATTCAAGGGCACCTGGTACCCACCATCAAGTCAGGATGTGGCAGGGCTGCCATTTTACCTGTTGTCATGATCTGACTGTTGTGAATGTTCCCAAGGACCCACCCTGACAGCCTTAGTCACAAAAGGACCACGGGGATCCTTAGAGACAGGCAGCATGATGAAGAGCAGGGCCTGTGGAAATGTGGCCCGTGGGCTCATTCTGTTGGCCTGCTCAGTGATTTAAGAAGCAGGAAGCTTTCTTTATGGAGGTCTGCATTTCAGCATCTCCTGAAAAATACAACTTATCAACAAAGCTGGAGTTGAGGGCACATTCTCTCCAGCTCACCGTGTCCTACCTCTTCTTATTGCCTTTCATCTGGCCCACTTCACCCTTGTCCACAACCTGCCTGGTTCTGGAGGCATTTATATTCTCTTCCCATCTTCTGCCACCTCCCAGAACACCCTGGGCTGCATCAGCCTCCCTGGATGAGGTATACTCCTCCACCCCATTGGTGTTGGACTTGGCCATGTGACTTGTTCTGGAAATGGGAAGTTAGCAGATATGGATGTAAGAAAGGGATTGAAACATGCTTGCGCTGTGGAGCTGACTTGCAGCTGCTATTTCCCTGAGAAGAGCATCCTCAGCCAGCATGCCCCAGCTAGCTTACGGCTTGCCTGACCTAGCTTACGGTGTGCACGAGCTAGTTTACGGCATGAGCTGGCTACCTTACGGTGCACCCTAGCTACCTTACAGAGTGCCCTAGCTAACTTGCATGTGAATACATAATGGATGCTGTAAGCTGAGTTTTGTGAATGTTTGTTACACAGCAGTAGCTGATTAATACACTGGATTCTAATGCAAGATCTGCCTCTAAGTCTCTGTGTAACCTTGTTCAAGTCATTTTACTTTCCTGGACATCAGTTTCTCCCATCTCTACAATGGGAAGAACTAGACAATTCTTTCAAAGTACAATCTATTCCCAAAATGAGGACCAAAATTCTAGGGAATCGACACCCTGTGAATTTTTCCCCTCCTCTACATTCTCTTTGAATTTGGTCATTTGGACTTTGCCCTGAATGTAACTATATGTCGGTGACCACTTATTCCCGGTTCAAGAAGTAAGGGAAAGGAGGAGAGGGAACGAACACGTATTAAGCACCTGCTTTGAATTAGGTCTTTACAGGTGACATTTGCTTTAATCCTCTGGACAATCCTGAAGTAGTTTTGATTATTCTCGTTTTGTATTTGAAGGCTCAGAGAAGGCGCGGGACTCACCTAAGGTCACTCAGCTAGTGAACTGCATGCTGGAGTTTAGGCCTAGGTCCGCCTATCTGCTGTAACCTAAACAGTACTTGTGTTTTACCCTCCTGTGTTTGTTTTGTCTTGTCATAGGAAGTGGTCAAGGTGCCTGTGGTCCACAGCATGCAGTAGGTCTCTGAGGAAATCTGGAGGGACTCTGGAAGCTGAAGATTCAGAATGTCCCAACTTATACCTGCTACAGCCTTTGCTGCTCGACTGATGGGTGCCAGGAGGATGTGGACTGTTGTCTGCCTCCCCGGCTCCTCTCGTGAACCTGTTGATCTCTGGCAGCATTTAACAGCCTTGGTCCACACGCATGTTGGGGTGTTAGCATGAGACACACTCGGATCCGGAAGCTCTGAAGGAGATTGCCGCCACATTTCAGGAACCCTAAGAGGATCAGGGAGGCACTGTACACCAAGGACTCGGCGCAGTGCCCAGTAGGCAGCAATACCTCTCCTCCCCTCCTCTGTCTCAGTCAATCAAGGAGGTTCATAGACATTATCTCAAAAAATAAAATATATTTACATTTTAAACATTTATATGAACATTTACATATATTCATACTGCACAATAGCTCCATGAAGTTGATCTTATCTTCCCTCCTCTTCCCCCTAATAATGCATCTGAGCATCGGAGATTTTAAGTAAGTGATTTGAACTCAGTTCTGTTTGGCCTCAAAGCCTTGGTTCACAATCACTCCGCTGGACCACTGGGTTCCTGCAGATTCCTGCTTTTGGCTTCTCCTGAGCTGCAAAAGCCAGGGGTTGTCAGAGAACCATAATTGATGCCTTCTTATGTATATGCACATGCATGTATTTCTAGACACAACACAATTAATGAGTCCCTGAGGATGTGTATGTGGGTGTATGTTTTTTATTCCGCAGGATCCTTGCAGAAATGTCACCAGGACAACAAATTTTGACATCTTTGCAAGGGCCTAGGCCACAGACAGACTGAAGTGGATTATTATCCTAGTATTTTTTTTCTTATGGTTAAATTCAGATTGTATTTTACAATTTGAACAGCTCTTTTGTGTTCATCATTTCAATTGGTTATCACTATAGCCAATAAGCAGACAGAGCAGGCAACATTGTTACTTTTCAAGGAAAAAAACCCCCAAAGATCCAGAGAGGCAGTGTGACTTGCCTGAGTTTGCACAGCTACTTTTGGGAAATATTGCTAATGGAATTGAAATCTCCCAGCCAGTCTGGAGTGTTCCTCCAGAAGGAAAGCTGTCTCCAAGTCAGGGTCGGGAAGCAAGGTTTTTTTTTGTCTGGTAGAAGAGTGCCTTTCAAATTTTCTTACAAACAAGGATTTCTCTCTCTTCCCTTCAAAATAAACTCATTTTAAACAATCAGCATGGCTCACTGGCTGGGAAAGATCCTGGAGTCGGAGCGTGCTGAGTCATGATGATGATGAAGAAGATGATGATGATGACGATGATGAGGACCAAACATTGACCCTGTACAAACCCATAGGTCTCCTCCAGGGTCCAGTTCCTCATTGGGAAAATGAGGCCAGTTACATAGAGTGCTCATCAGAGTGCTTTGAGATTATGCCACAGTGACTGGTGCTGAAGGCAGTGACTGGCCTACAGAGCTTTAGACAAATGAATAGAAGAAGAAAAAGTACACACCTTGCTCCCTGTGGCTGTAGCCTCTTTATAAAATACTAGCTCACATTTACTAAGTGCTTTATGTGTTTTCATTTCAGCTCCCAGTTTTTCATTGCTGGTATACAGGAAAGCAATTGACTGTTGTATATTAAGCTTGTATCCTGCAACCTTGCTATAATTGCTTATTAGTTTCAAGAGTTTTTTGGTTGATTCTTTGGGAGTTTCTATATAGACATCATGTCATCTGTACCTATAATAGATATAAAGACAGTGCTTTATATGTATTAACTTATTTAACCCTCATAAACAATGCTCAGAGGTTGGTTTAATTATTTCTATTTTATGCATGAGGTCACTGAAGTTCAGAGACATTTATAATTTGACCGAGGATATCAGCTAAAAGGTGGTTGGCTGTGAGTTGAACTCAGCAGTCTTATTCTAAACTCACACTCTGAATCCACATGGCACTGTGTTGTAGGATTTGCATTCATCACCAGCTCATAGGCATAGGGGGATACGGCATGGAAGTTTACTTAATGGTCCCAATTCTTCACCCCTCCCTGGTTCCATGCCTTTGCTGTGTAACTTTGCAGGGTCCTCCACTGTAGACAAGGGGGTACTTCTTTAATCTTTGATTTTTGGTTCAGTCGTGTGACTTGCTTTGGTCAATAGACAGAGACAGAAGTGCCAGTTGGAGCCCAGGCCTCAAGAGAAGATGTGTGTCTCTGCTTGTTCTCTTGTGTGTCTGCCTTTGTGAGGAGAAGTGCCTACGTGGGCTAGCCTGTCAATCCTTGAGGTGAGGAGGATGAGAGACATGCGGAGCTGAGCTCTCAGCTAGGTTACGCCCACGAAGGACAGTCAAAAATAGATCTACTGTCCCCCTCAGTTTGCACCAGCCACTGATAGATGAGTGACCCCAGCTGAGATCAGCTAAGCCAAACCTCAGACTAGTGACAAATAAATACTGAGGTTTTGCAGCGGTTTGTTACTCAGAAAATCTAACTGATACCCACGGGGAATGTGGAAACAGCAGAGTTTTGGAGTTAAACATCCATTCAGATCACGCCTGTACCAGTTGCTAACTGTGTGATCCTGGGCAAGTTACTCACATTCTTTGAACTTTAATTTCCTCATCATAATGGGGATAATAATTCCTACTGCCTAGGGATATTGCATTATTGGGATAAGTGGACACATCAAGTGTGGTGCCTGGCTTAATAAATGTGAGTTTCTTCATTCTCCCAATTGCATTTAATGAGTGTCCATGTTCACAGGCTCCAGGATGGGCTCCGTACCCAGTGAGTGAAGTCAATGGCTACTATTAAGGAGCTTGGTGGCAGAGGCTTAGAGATGAATTGTGTCTGGAAAGTCTTAGTAAGAGGGGCTAGGAAAGGATCCGGCCAGGCAGATGCTGGGAGCAAAGCAGAGAGCATTGCTAGGACCGTGGCCAGGCAGATGCTAGGACCAAAGCAGAGAGCATTGCTAGGACCATGGCCAGACTCAACTTTCTCTGGAAAGTGGAGCATGAGGCTGCATTCTGGGCGGAGACTTAGATGATTTAGTAGAAAAGACAGTCATCGAAACTGGAGTATCTACATTTATTGTCACAATAGTACTGTGTAACAAGTCACTCTAAACTTGGTGGCTTAGAACAAGCATTAATTATGGCCCATGAATCCACCGGCCAGGTAAGTGGTTCTTCTGGTTGCAGATGGGCTCATACAGTGTCTGCGGTCAGCTGTGGGCTTGGTCCAGGGATTGTGAGCAGGTTCTCTCTCATGTTCTCATGTTTAGCAAGCTTTAGAGTGGTTTCTCAGCCTGCAGCAGGCTAGCTTGGGCTTGGTCTCAGGGTATGCTGCGCATGTTCTAATAGCATCACAGAGGTGTGAGAGGGAGGGTGAGACAGAGAGGTAGAAAGAGACAGACAGAAAGAGAGAGAGAGAGAGAGAGAGAGAGAGAGAGAGAGAAACAAAGCCAGTAGACCTAGCCCCCTGTCACTTCTGCCACATTCTATTGGCCAAGGGATTTACAAGGCCAGCCCAGATTCAAGGAGGTAAGGAAACAGACACCATCTTTAGATGTGTGTGTATATGGGGGTGGGAAGACTTCAAAATCCCATTGCAAGGGGCACTAATACAGGAAGGCCATTAATTTGGACCACGGATACAACCAATCTACCATGGTTCCCAACTGGAATGACCCCGTTACTAGGTGTAGGGATGGAGGTCAGGACAAGAACAGTAGTCAGGACACCAGCTGCTGGCCCAGGCTCCTAAATTTCTTCTGATCAGCTCTGGGATTGGGGTAGAGCTGGCAGAAGATAAGTGTTCTGAGTTGAAGGTGATGGAGCAATGTTGTGGGTAGAGCCAGGAATATTCATATCCAGGTAGAACAGGTATCACAATGAAATGAAGTGTCAACAATGGTGTGTCAGCAGCTGGGGGACAGCTCTCATGTGATGAGAATCTCTGCCAGCAAAACTGTGTGGTTGGCTATGGGATAGCATCATGATCCCCCCTTCTGCCCACTCTGCCAATTCACTTCTGATAGAATCTATGCAAGAGGTAGGTTTTTTTTTTTTTAAAAAAAAGAAAAGGAAAGTAATGCACGAGACAAAGGAAAATTGGTATAATTTAGAAAAATGGAAAAATAAAGTAAGACAAATCACCTGGTTTCATCGCCCCCAAGACAGTTACTGTTAACATCCTAGCACATTTCTCTAGCCATTTCTTTCCTCCTGCTCACCTGCATGTTTTAATATATTGCACCCAGTATAAATAAGTATTTTTAAAACCATAGACTGGAAGGGGACCTGCTTTTATGTTCTGTTTGTTCTTCTCATTCTATGGAACATAATCTTGACTCTAATAATTCAAACTGTCTATGTCTATCTATCTGTTGGTTGATTGATCAATGTCTATATAGCTAGAACTCGAAAGCCTTTGCTTTCTGTTTTCAAAGGTAAAAATAACAGAATGACTTAACCCAAGTGCTGGAATAGGAGGAGATAGACAAAATTTAGTCATAACATACACAACATAAACAGCAGAGAGTGGATTCCATTATCATCTCTGGTCCCCTACACTGAGGAACTGGTGTGAGCTCTTGACCAGGATGGTTGGGAGCCTGGTCCAGTTCAGGCATGGTTGGCATCCTGTGTCTCTGGGCACGTCCCGACCGTCTCCTGGGAGTTCTGCGTTGCTCACTATTGAAACGTCTGGCTCAGGTTCTCAGATCGTCCAACTGATGTGAAACCATTCTCAGTCATTGCTTAGGCACTTGCTCCAAGTTCTTCTTAAGAGTCATTTTTTGTTGTTGTTGTTCTAAGAACCCTTCACATAAGATCCATCCTCTTAGCAAGTTTGTACTGTACAATACAGTACTGTTAGCTATGGGCCCTATGCTGTACAGTAGATCTCTAAGACTTATTCATCTTGTATACCTGAAACTTTGCACCCTTTTACTGATACCTCCCTGTCTCCTCCTCCTCCCAGCCCCTGACGACCCCCATTCCACTCTCTGCTTCTGTGAGTTTGACCATGTTAGATACCTCAGATAAGTGGGGTCATGCAGCACTTGTCCTTCCGTGTCTGGTTTATTTCACTTAGTGTATTATCCTCCAGGTTCATATACTTATCTCCAAACTCAGCAAGTTGTACACATGAAGTATGCACAGCTTAAAAAAAAGATCCCGGTCTTCACCAGCTGACTTCTGTGGATGACGTACTGCCTCTCGGAGTTCCTTGCCATTGGCAATGCTTTTGTGTAATGACAGTTCTGTTTCCCTCTGACTCTCAGTCTATGTCTCTTTCCACACCTTGGGTGACCGGAGCCTGTAGTCTCTGTGTGGTGAGGGTAGGAGAGGGGAAAGACAGGCTAAGCTGTACCAGTGGGATGGGCGTTTAAACCCACTTAATGCAAGAGCCACTTTCAGCCTGGGTTTCAACAGCACAATGACCCACTCCTTTCAAATGGTCCCAGTGTTTCCTCCATATCACCAACAAACAGCCCTCAACACGCAGCGACGCAGCACGTGACACTCCTCTTACCCATTTTCAGCCTCTGTCCCAACATGGCAAAGGCATTGAATTTTTTTTGCACAGTTATGATCATATTGCTCATGAGTCTTAAAATCTTATCTCATTTATTATTTTAGCAATATTTCCCTGAGCTCTTACATAGTCTAAGAGAATGACTTTTGTAATGCTTACATAATATTCCACTACATGAAAAAATTTAAAATATTTATTCTCTAATAATTGAACGTTCAAGTTGTCCTTAGTACTACTAGCATATAGAATGAACAGCTACAAAGAAAGGTTTTTTTTTTTTTCTTCCAAATTTAGGTTCTCTTCTTTGGGATAGATTTCCAGAAGAACGATTATTTAGAAAAATAAAAGTACGGTCATTTAAAAAAGACTTCTGGAACAGTTTTCTAAATTACTCTCCCAAAGGGTGCACCAATTTAACCTCCCACCAACGATGGATCAGAGAGCCCGTTCTCTGCCAAGAGGCAGCGTTTTCAGGAGTCACTTTGAACAGTGGAAGAGAGCTAGCCTGGTGAGTTTCAAAGGTGTTTCAGATGAAAGGTGTGATTTGAAAGGGGATGTCAAGGAGGGAGGGAGACAATTGGCAGACCTGGTGGCGAGGAGGTTTAGCTGGGGAAGCAGAGTGCCAATAAGCAGAGAGATGGATATCGCGAACTTCACAGGGTCTCAGGGCTCCACTCCGCCAGGTCCAACATGATCCCTAGGAACTCCTTCTTAGCCATCTAGACCCAGTTTGAGTGCTGCCTCCTCTGTGAAGCCTTCCTGGACTCCAAGGTAGAGTTGAAGTGATGACTCCTACCTGTGTACCCCATTATACTCTGAATGTTACCTATATCATGGTATTTCCCACACGGGTCCACGGTTCCACCTAGCCCAGGAGTTAAGTAAGACAGGGAGCATGTTTACCCATTTCTGTGTCCCCCTCCCTTAGTGCCTTGCTCACGGTAGGCATCACTAGAGGTTTGTTGACAGGATGTTGGATGGAATGGACCCTCGGTTGACTTGACATGCTCCATCCAGTGGCTGTACCCATCATGGCTCACGCACAGATTTTCCAACCCCAGGGCAGTGACTTTGCAATAGCCAGTTGGACATTCCCTCTCACATCTTCCCTGGCTTCTGGTCTCCGTGTCCTGTCTCTCCCCACACTCACCTGCAGGCTCAGAACCACACCAGGCCCTGGGGCACCTCCTGATTGATTGATTAAGTTGCTCACTCAACAAATACTTGCTGAGCACCAACCATGTGCCAGGCATGGCTCCAGGCCCTGGAGGAGCTGTTATGAGCAAGACAGGCAAAGTCCTTGCTTCCATAGAGCTTACCTTTTGGGGCGAGGTGAGGGCATGAGCATTCCTGATTTCCTAGTTTTCAATGCAGTGAAGGAGAGAGATAAGGTGGGATGGGATGCCCTCCGGCACAGGTGGTTGGAGAAGATTTTACACTTGACCTGAAGTCTGAATTAGACAAGGAGGCACCAACCAGGGAAAGACTGGAGGACAGAGAGCGTTCAGCAGAGGGAACATTGGCATACAAAGGGCCACAATGGGGTAAAAACCTGACATGTTTGGGAAATAGAAAAAAGAGTGATGTGGCTAAATCATGGCACATGAGAGGAAAGGGAGCGGAAGAGGACGTCAGCAGAGCCCAGAGGACTAAGGGCTTCGTGGGTTAAAGGAAGAAACTTGCATTTAATTCCCAGGGCGAAGAAAACCAGTGGAGAGTTTTAAGTAGGAAAGAGTGTGATTGGGTTTATATGACAGAAAAAAAAAATCACTCTGCTTGCTGTACCTTACGGAGAATGAATACCAGAAAGAAGAAGCTCCGGAGAGACAGGTGGAGAGGGTCTTGCCAGTTATCCAGGCATCAGGTGATGGTGGCCTGGCCCAGGTGGATGTGGAGGAGATAGAGAAGTCATGTTTTGGCAGCAGAATCCTGGGGGTGGGGGCAAGGGAGGACCCTAGGATGGTTCCAAGATGGTTCCTGTGTGTCTGGGTGAATGGTGGTGTCTTAGAAAACACTGGGGAAGGAACAGGGATGAATTTTCCCCCAGAGAAGGGTGGGAAAGAGCCAAGAATGAAGAATTCCTCCTTGTATGCCAGACCCTCCAGGTATGGGAATCTAACTTGCTCTTTCCAGTCTGGTCTAGAGACTCAAGTCTCACATTTGGATCCCAACCTATGGAGACTTGGGTTCCATCTTCCAGATGTGTGCTCTGCTGGCGTACACCTGTCCTTCCTGACCGCATCCCCGTTTGTACCCTATTCTGGTTGCCACACTAGACTTCTTCCCTTTCTCTACAGCTTGCTCTGTTCCCATACCCTGCCCCCTATACATTGCCACCTCCCATCCTGCCACCAGCTCCCAGGATCTGTCCCGCTCCAGAGGGCAAAGTCTGCAGCATCGCCATGCAGGTATTGGCCACAGCTGGCTGGGTCTCAAGGTAGAAATAATAATGGCTAACACTTATATTATACATATTATATGCCGGGTACATATCTTGGCTCAATCAGCCATTACAATAGTCCTATTCAGTTGTTACAATTATTATCCCCATGGTACCGATGAGGAAATTGAGGGTAAGAGTGTTTATGTAACTTGCCTGTGGTCACACACGTGCCTAGTAGTGGAGCTGGGATATGAACCGAAGGTATCTGGCTCTGGAGCCTGTGTACTAAGCTCTACAAAATCATCAGTCACACGGCATCAGTCTGTCCCACGGGTGTGTCGGCCAGCCCCATGTGCTGAGGGCTCACTGATACTACAGCTGTGCTCATTGGAGGCTGTGAGTTTTCTCTGCCTTCTCAAATACCATTTCACCAAGGATAACACGAAGGTTGACTTCAAGCTAGAGGGGATCTGATGGAGAATCAGATTGCTGACTAGCCATCCCGATTTAGGCATGTATTCACTGAACACATTTTTGCTGAGTGCCAACCACATGCCAGGTGGGTGCGGCAGTAACCAACAAGACAGCATGTTTCCTGCATTCATGGAATTGACCTTCCCCTTCCTATGACTCCACCTTCCATGGCATGTGCAAGTGCCCCTACTCTTTGCTGTCCCCCTGCCTCAACGCGGGCACTGGGAAGTCCTTGTTTATGATGCCTACTCCATTCTGGAATGCTCGCCGTCCTTCTTGGCTGTTCACCATCTGTTCCACTCTCAGCCTCCCTTCTAGAGATTTTCTCTACTCTGTTGCCTTCTACCCACAGTCACTAAACTACCTCCTTTTAGTCCCCTCTTACCCATTTCTCTGTGTGGGCAGCTACCAGCTGTAGATAATGATGAACATCTTCTGAAATCCTGAGCAGAGAAGCAGAGGAAGGCAGCTGGGACCCTTTTCTGAAGTTGTGGCTCAGTGGAGGCCAGGGCCTCTGTAATACAGTGAGCTGGGTACAATACCTGGATGAAGAAATCAGGGCTGAGGGACAATGAGGATGGGAAAATCAAATAAAACTAAGATTAGTATATAGAATGCCTGCTACAAGGTCCTATAAAATTGTTAGACTTGTTAAACATCAGCTTTGAGCTCCCTGGCAGCCAAAATAAAAACAGAAAGTAAGATTAGTGTCTAAGATCTTTATGGTCCATGAGTTGAAAACACAATAATTTGTCAGTTGAAGCCTAGACTTTCCTTGCATAGAGAACAGAAAGAGATGCCTCCCTTGTGTACTTATCAAGAGGACCCTGTCTGATGCAGTGGGAAACGTCCTTAACAAAAATGACTGTGTTAAAATGTGCTTGCTTCACTAAGTCATTTCGTATTCATGGGAAGTCGTCTGGGGAATGGCTCTCTCTTCAAGGTCAGACGCCACTCTTGTATTTCCCCTGGGTCTCCTGAGGCAGCTGGAGCAATCTTCTGTGCATAGTAGGTTTCCTGTCAATGCCATTGCCCAATTTACTCTTAATTAGGTGTCTATGGAATCCCAGAACACCGTGTCTTGTGCCCCATTGTATCTAAGAAACATCCTCTGACTTTAAGAATTGCTGATGGGTAACCAAGAGCCAAAACAATTAGTGAAGAAAATTGAAACAATGCTCCCTAAATTTATGGGCATTCTTACAGAGATATCTTTCAGGGAGTAAGAATTACCATAAATCCCAAGGGTGAACAATAGCACTAGATGTAAAAGCAGAGAAGCCAAGAGTCAGCAAAAACCTTTGGCAGTTAGCACACTGCTTTCTGGAAGACAAAAGGAACTGCCATCAAGTTGGTTCTATGGGTCAGCTACTTGCCCCCCTTCCCTCTTTTCCCATGCTTCATCCTGCCATCTGCAGAAAGCGAGGTGGGATCTTCCTGGGATATTCAAAATGCATAGGTTGCTCATTTCCAAGAGTGACAACATCTTCATTAGTTACTTCTGACTGCTTGCAAAGAGAGCACAGCTGGAAAGGAGAAGACATCTTTTTCAGTATTATAGCACCAGAGATGCACAAACAAGTCAGACCAGGTTGGTGGTAAAGGGGACACTCAATGCCCACCCCATGCAGAAGGGCATCCACTGGAGTAACACGCCCGGCCTCTCTCTCACACCTCCATCACTCCTCCTCTGGGAGAGCAGAGACTTGCCTGATGGGTTAGTTGGGAGAAAGAGCTGGACATCTCTGACTTGGCCCCTTCCTGTTTTTCTTTTCATTCTACCTGGCCACGGAAAGCACACCCTCTACCCTTCCACACTGCAGGTTTTTACCAGGGCAGTCTCCACGGGGGAGCCCACAGATGTTCAGCACTGCCTGTGATCAGGTGGGCAAGTCTGCCCAATTCTGGGATGCGGCATCAGGAAACCAGTTGTTGCCCTTCACCCAAGCCTTGGTTTTCATCAGCTTATCAGTGGTGAAGGTGACATTTCAAGTCCCCGCTGTCTGACTCCTTGGCTTATTTCTTCCTTGGTCTTGTACCAGAGTAGCGAAGGGATGTCCTGTATTTGGACCCCTAAAACCCAACGCTGACGGTGAGCAGGAAGCTGCACATTTATGACAGAGGACAGCAGGCCCTGGGCAAAGGCTCATCTAACTGATTAGTTCACAGGAGGACTGAGGGTGGCCAGTGGCTCTCCTCAAAGTGTCAAACACTGTGAGGGAAAGGCCATCTACAAACTGTAGTTGAAGCAAACAGGTGGTAGGTATCAGTGGAAGCCCAGGTCTCCAGGTGAGGGTTTACAAGCAAGCAGGACTGGAAAACCAGGTGGGGAACGTATTTTTGCCTGTTCAGCATCCATTTCCCTTTCTTCTGGTAACTGCACCCAATTTCAGTTGGGAAGCTACTTGTTTCTTAGATCATGTGGGGCTCCTCCTATCTTTCTCTAAGGGTGGGTATTAGGCAAATGAATTGCAATTTTGGGACATTTATGGGACTATTTGGAAGAAGAAACTCTGCTTAGTGATTGGATGGATTGGGTTGGATGGATGCAAGTCTGAGGTCACCAGTGGGCATCTCGACACCAAGGGGAGAGTACGGCTCATACACATCACTATGAAACCAACATGGAGGAAGGCAGAGGCAAGGGGCAGACACAGTACACGTGTCCAGCTGTGCCAGGAGCTAACTGCCTGGACTTCTTAATTAAGAGGTACATTCTCTTTCTGCTTTTACCTGTTTAAATCAGTTTTTCCTCACTAAAACTAAAATAATAAGAATTAATAAGTAAATCAAACAAGGCTTATGGTTTGTTTGGAAAGAGACAGAAGCCACGCATTTATTCTTTTTCTCACTTGCACAGATATTCACTGAGCGGTTGCAATGAGCCGGGCTCTTTGCTGAGTCCTGGTGATAGAAAGATGAATAAAGCCCCCTCCTTGCCCTTAGACGCTCACAGACTAGCTGGAGAGACAGACAGCTGAGCAAGTAGTTACAACATGATACAGAACACGAGTTAGGAGAGGCAGGTGGAGAGCACCACCGCAGCCCAAGGGAGGCAACCATTCCTGACAGGGACCAGTGAACTGGGGCTTAAGGATGAACAGGATTTGGAAAAGCAGAGAAGAATAAAATGGTATCTATGAGGTCATGGAGAAGGGAGAGGTCAGGGTGAGGTATGACGCTGGCAGGTAACAATAATGAAGAGGAGGAGAAGTATTATGTCTATTTAACATTAATTGAGTGTTATTATGCAAAGGGCACTATTCCAAGCACTTTAAATACACGATTTCATTTGATCCTCATGATGATTCCATGCAGCAGGTCTTTATTTTACACGTAAGAAAGTTAAAGAACTTTCTAGAAGCTAGTTCTCAGGGCTGCTGGGGTATAAGGCAAAACGTACGGAATGAGGTACATGAAACTCGTCAATTTGAGTTAGGTCAGGACTGTGAATGGTTTTGAATATAACGCAAAGGATTTAATTAGAGGGCAGAAACGGCACTGCAGTTTACTGAGTGCCTACTGTATGCCAGGCATTCGCTTGATCTCATCAAATCTTTACAGCTTCCCTGTTCGATAAGCATTATTAGCCACATTCTTACCAAAAAACTCATAGTTTTATGTTCCCTAAATCATGCTACTTGTAAGTTCTCTATCACTATACTCTTTCCCACTCTCACTTTATGACAAATATTTTTAATCCTTCTTTCCCCTTCTGATCATCTGATGAAAGTTATTGGTCCTGAGATACACGGACATACATACAAACAAAATTTTGCTTGTGATTTATTTCATTGCATGGGAATTTGATTTCATTCATATAGACAGACTATAAAAACAAGTTTTACAAAGAGTTATTTCTCTCTCATTTTTTTACCCGCAAAATGTACATGGCCACTTCCTTAAAAAAAAAGCAATAAATCCAAATTTTGCAAATGAATCAAAACCGTAAGTTTAAATTCTGCTGAAATGTGAATTTCAGCGAGATGCCTGCTATTATTTGACTAAATAAGACAAAGAATTTTGGAGCTGTCTTTGCGTGGCAATGTCATTTTTGCTATCGAATCAATTTCAACACTGTTGACAACAAGTCCCTCCAACTGTGACTCACAAAAGTGAGTACAAACCACCTCATCATTCCCAGAACTCATTCTGCCAGACAGGGTCACACGTGTGTCAAGGAGCACCAGAATTCCCTACGACTCTTTGAGTTTAATTTATTTTGTATAATCCCCCTTGTCCTGGAGTTAATGAGGTCAGCTTTGGCAAGTTCTCTGCATTCTTGATGCTATGTCAGCAAGGTGAAGATCAAAACTCCAGCTCAGTTGTAAGGCTGTCTACACAACAGCAAATGTCAGAAGAATTCCGCTCTGTTTGCAGCTGTCTACAGATTTCTGCTTGCAGACACACTGACAAAGGTTTGTCACTGTGGATGACAGTCTACACAAGCATTTCTCCTGGACGGGGAAACTGGATCCCTTTCTCCTACTCAACTTTTTAAGAACAGTGAAAATGGCTGAAAAGCTTGGGGTTTTTTGGCAGTATCCATAATGGTGAACGTTGGACTTACATCCTAAGTGTTGCCTTATCTTACTTGCCAAAGACGTCCACCAAGAATTTCTTCCTGTCAGATTATTCTGAGAAGGAGTGTTCTTCCGTCTGCAAAAAATTCGACTGTCTGCCAGAAGTTCCATCAGGTGCTTCAAGACTCATCTTCTAAAAGCTGGTAAACCTTTCTAGAGAGGGGCTTCAGGATCCGCTCCTGATTTTTGATAAAAGGTACTGGAAAGGTGGTTCAAGGTGAGGACAGCAGAAGCTTCTCTGAGGTGGACACTCAAGCACACCGAGGTAGAAAGCAATGAGGGCAATGTCACCTACCACTTATTTCTTCACTGTATCAGTTCTCCGTTGCTGTGTGACAAACCACCTCACAATTTAGTGGCTTCAGCAACAGCTCTTTATTGGGCTCATGATTTGTAGGTTGGTGGTTCAGGTGGGGCTTGGTTGGTGGTTCTTCTGGTCTGGACTGGGCTCAGTGATCTTTCCTTTCACTCACGCATCTGCATTGAAGCTGGTGGGTTGGCGGGACCCACTGGTTTGTGATGGCCAGCCCGGTCTCCATGGTTGGGATGTCTGAGCCCTCTCTCTATGTGGTCTCTTATTCTCCAGCAGGCTGGCCTGGGGTTGTTCACATGGAGGCTGAGTTCCAAGAAAAGCCAGAGAGCAAGCCTGTGAGAGCAGCCCGAGGGCTTTTCAAGTTTTTTTTTCGGTGTGTCCCCTTTGCTCCTGTCCTACTGGTCAAAGCAAGTCACACGGTCAGCCCAGAGTTAAGACGTAGACCAAAACTCCAGCCATCAGCGAGAGGAGCTACCTTGTGAGAATGCGGATACAGGGAGGAGAAGAATTTATGGTCACGTTTCCAATCTACCACATTCACAGACCACAAAACAAGCTCTTTTAGGGTTTAAAGGGGCCAATAAATTACACCCTTTCTCCCACTTCTGAGTTTAGAACCAATTGAGCGAAGTACGTGAGACTCAAATGGGGTAGATCAAACATCAGCTTTATTACTGGTGAAATTGGAATGAAGACATGGCTTGCATTTGTAGTCTGAACAGACTTTCTAAAACCCCCTCTCTCTTGGAATTAAAGTAACCATCTGGAATCGAGATGTCCTCCTGCAGGAGCTTAAAAAATGTGTGTGTTTTGGGTAGGCGGATGCCAGAGAGAAAGAAACAGAAGGGAAGAGACTGGGTGGAGACACTTTATCCTCTGCTCTGGAGAGAAAAGTGGATCAATGGATGCTAGATACTTCTTCTCCCATCAAGAAGATAAAGACAAATGTGGAAGGAGGGGGCCAAAGTGACTATTTTATGGGCTGAGGTGGGAATGTTGTGAAAGGGAGAAAAATGGTTCCCTTTAACCCAGATGCATTTCCAAGCAACGAGGGTATTCTTTTTGTGGCTTGAGTACCATTTTTTTCCCCCTCTAAGTGAAATTTTGCTTGGCAACGAAACTGTTCATCATTTCGAAGATGTGGATGGCCAGTGAAGTTTCCCAATGGGACTTGCAAAGTAGGACTTTGACGGAGTAAGTGAAAACAGATGAAAACTAAGAGTTGGCTGCATTGAAAGACATCAGTAGTTATAACACGTTGCAAGTTGAAGGGAAATAGCTGCCATTCCATGACCTGCTTCCAAATACTAGAGGAAATTTAATATTTTGGAAGAGGTGCCTTTTGACGGAGGAGCTGCTTCTAGTATTTTCTTCCAACGCTCCAAGACCCGAAGCAGCTGAACCATGGTGTTGCAATGAACTTGTTTGTGTTTTCCTCTTGTCAATGCCACGAGTAAAGGTTGGGGGTGAATTTTCCTAATCACAGTAGTCCTCAAAACTCAGGTTTGTGAACAATGTTAATTTGCTTTATTTCTATACATAGAGAGTCTTAACTCTCATGTCCCTAATTCCAGGGATAGTGGAAAACTTAATCTTGCAAAACCAAGAGGCTCAGCCAACACCAGTTTAAAATTCAGTCTCCTTGGGATAAACACACAGTTGATTCTGGATGCTTGCCTTCTCCTCTTGCCTTTGCTTCTCCTCAGGGCAGGAGCATCAGAAGAGTATGGGGCATCTGGTCCATGATCATCCTCTGACCTCTGACAAAATGTCTTAACTAAGTTGGTCCCTGTCATCATGTGTTGACATTTGCATCTGTGGCTCTATCTGGCCTCCCATTGACAGGCCAGTGTCTTTGTGACCTCCTTGTCCTGACCCCAAGCCTCTTTGGGCCAGCTACCCTCTCTCAGCACTTCTGCTCTCTCCTTGATGGCTTTGAAGCTCCTGGCACCTTTCTTCCCAACACATTAGAGTATAAAGGGTGCCACTCTATGAGGCCACTCTCAGGCCCATCCAGCAAGACTCATCTCTCCACCATTACTGACTTACCACCCTCATGCCTTGCTGGGGACAGCCTCTCAGCAAGGCTTACTAATTCCCCAGGAAGCAAAGGCACATGCCTTCTCTGCTCTGAGATTTCCCCGAATCATTTGGATTTTCTATGAACCTTCTGTCCTTCCCAACTTTCAACCACTAGAAAGGGCAAGAAGGGTGGTCCCTTCCTCTGGGATTTACTCAGATAACTCTCTCACCTCCTTCTCCAAAATTTCTGGTAAATTATCTCTTCCTCTCAGCTTGGGTAATGTATCTTACTTCTCTCTCAGTCTTCTTTATCATTCACTCAGTGCCTACGTCTTCTTTTGTTCAGGGCATAGCTCATGATTTTTTCTCTCAAGGCTTTTAAGATGACTGTGACTGCCATGGCTGTAAAGCGAGGATTCGGAAAACCAAGCGAGTTTTTGTTTTAGGTTGTATCATCCTTCCGCATGAGGGCAGGGCATAGGGAAAGCTTTCACTGCTGGCTGACCTGGTGGGGGTGGAGGGCAGGATTGAGAAGTAGAGGAGAAAAGCATCTCTGTTAATGTCACAGAATTTTGTCCTCCTGTAGAACCTTCTATATCTTCTAGACAAGGCTTCTGTGTTGGGGCACATCCGAGTTTTATTAATAGTGTGGACTTTGCAAGCTAAACGTCATTTTCATAAAGGATCCACCTAGAGGCAGTGGTAAGTCAATAGAGTCACTGCTGGGAAAAGGAAAAGGCTGCCAGTGCCGTGGCTGGGAGGCAAGTCATCGAAGAGGACAGAAGAGCTGGTGTGGACATGGGTATGGAGTTGATGCCACCACCATTGGGTTGAAGAGAGCAGAGGGCTGTTCTTGGCTCCCGAGTGGCCTTGAGTGCTCACATCGGCTGCGTCGATAGTACCATGTTACCTACAGTACCGATGTATCATCCCTCAGGAAACTTTCTCTCACCAATAATGGAACACAAAACCCCCTCCCTCCAGAGAAGAAGGAGAATGGTGGCAGGGTACCATAGCTTTGTGCCGCAGTGCTCCGAGACCGGTGAAAATAAACTCAGATCTTCGTTTCCCCCTTCCCAGCTGCATGGCCTTGAGCAAGTTTCTTAATCTCGCTAGGCCTCAGTTTTCTGATCTGAAAAGTGGGAAGAGTGATGAGCATGTGTTTGTTGAGAGAATTAAGTGAATTGTGGTATGTAAAGTCCTTGGCAGAATGCCTGGTACCTAATGAGTGCTCCATAAGGGTTAACCATTATGCTCGTCGTGTTGTTTTAATTTTCATTGTCGTTGCTGTCGTTACTCTGGAAAGCGCTGTAGATTTTTGCTTTGGGCCCCTTTTTGTTCTTTTCCCAGTGCCCTACACTGTCTGATGTCAGACCGAGGATGGACAGGGTCAGGTGCCACTTCAATTAGGGTGGCTCTAATGTTCCTTAGCAAGATCATGGTCACACTAAAGGACAGCCACATTGGAGCCCCACCATGAAAGTAGGAGCAAAGAACATGTGAGCCGTGTTGACATTTTCAAGTTCAAGCTAGGACTGAGGTAGGCCAGCCATGGTGGGATCATAACGGCAGTTAGGTTTTCTTCTTTCCTATCACTGACGTCCTATTCTAGATATCATAAAATGGTGATCATGACAATAGCACTTATTAGGAGAGAAACAATACCTTAATAATAAAATTTGACATAAAAATACTATTCCAGATAGGTAATTTATAGTATAGTATAAGGGAAATTTAGGAAAAAAATTATGCCTTGTTTTTAGATAACTTGGAACCATCCATGTAATCCAGGGCTCCATAGGTTACATATTAAGAATTTCTTTTGCTGGTCTCTTTAAGTGCTAACGGTCCAAGCCATCTGTCCATCCCTTAGATCACCCAGGCCAGTGCAGCACACACTGTAGGTGTCTAACAGATGTATGTATAGTAGGCAGCCATTCAGTTGAATTGAAAAGTCTTCAGGACTCAAAATTACCCAGTTGTAATGGTGAACGAGAAGCAATGGAACCCTCTCAGATCTGATTACGTGGGTAACTGTCTTGGACGTGCCACACTGAAGGTTTCTTACTGAATTATCACGCTGTGCAGAGCTCTGCTACAGGGGAGAGGAGAGAGAGCCGAGGAAATGATGGGCAACTGGGAGGGTAGCCAGTGGTTGCATCAAGGTAGAGGAGTGAGGCTACCGTCAGAGGTTCGCGAGAGAGCGAGAGAGTCAGGGGCGGGTAAGTTAACGTTGGGAGAAACAGTGGATCGGGCTGGATCTGAGAACTTAGAGCACGTTTTGGGAAATGAATCACTTGCCTCTGAATGAGGGCAACAGGAAGAAACAGGTGTGATGGAAGGAAAACAGGGCTCCCTTCTCTTCCTTCTTGATAAAAAGATAATTTTAGACACTCTGGGGATAATAAAAGAACTTCAGGGTGAAGCGCTGGCTCCCTCAACTAGATACACACTCCCTGCTGACTCAGAGCAGCACTCAGGATCTCCAGGAGCGAATAGTTTGGTGCAAAGCCTCCCGAGAAGGCTAGGGGCTGTTCCCCAGACTCCTGACCTGGGATGGGCAGAGACAACGGGTCCTTCTCTGTGATCTGCTGCACTGTGCAATCAAGGCCTGCTGAGAACTGGCGGGCGAGGTCTGAAGAACATGTGTAGATAAGACAATGCACCCGACACGCAATGTTTATTACACACAAACAGAGTGCACGTCAAGGTCGTGCTTGGAGAGGGCAAAGATCACCGTGTGGCCCAAATCCCTAGGCAGGAGCTGTCAGCGGGGGGATGCCCTCCGCATCTAGCCTGAGAGCAGCTCCCCTGGAAGCAGGGCGGAAGTCCTTCCTCCAGCCTCCTCTCCCCCCGCCTTGACTGCCCTCTGTTCGTCCCCTGGAGTCTGAATCAAGTCCCGGAACCATGCTCAGCGGGCTTGCCCGCTGGTTTGACTTTTTTCTGTGATTCACTATCTAGTGAAGGGAATTTCTCTGATGAGCCTGAAAACTTGACCCTCCCAAAATCTTAGTAAAAAGCCAAAAAAGGATTTCCTCGGGGCTTGCCTGATAGATGCAAACTGCTGCCCGCAGCCAGGTCAGACGGCCTTGCGCCTACTGTTGCAGAGAGAGCCCCCTCAAGCTCCGAGCACAGCTCCAGGGTGGCGGGTGTTAGGCAATCCAGCAGAGACATTCCACAAATGCAGTCTGAGGTTCTCCACTGGCGTTGCCCGCCAAGTGCCCATCTCTGCGAGTGCGTAGGAGTCAGATGGGGCTAATTAGAAAGATCTGGCTCCACTTCTTGCCCGCTGTGTGGTGTCAGGCAACTCATCTGCCCTCTCTGATCTGGCATCGTCATCTGTAAAATAGAGCTTATAACACACACAACCAAGAGTGACGGGGCTTCCAAACGAGATGTAAAGAATTTAAAGGCAGCATGCAGCCCAGGCTTTTGTTATTGTTTTCATATGTTTTTAAACTGTTACCTACCAACCTGTCTGTCTCCTGTCATTTGCTCCTTAGCTGTGTCTTTGATGGAGAGAGACTTGGCCAGGATCCCCTAAAATCCATGACCCCCCCAGATGGCAGAGGACCGTAGAGGCAGTGGCTGCCCTTGATTTCTCGCTGGGCACTGGCTTCAGATGTCTGTGGGCTTTCCTGCTGGGGTGAGTTGGGCAGGGTCAGGTGTGAGTGGTGAGGGCCGAGAGCTGCTTTTGTCTCCACTGGAGGGGAAAGCCAGCTATTTTGGGGGCTTGACTTTGACCCTTTCCCCCAACTCCTCTGTCTTTCTAGCTTGTCCTGCAAGTATGGGAATTGCTGGGGCGGTGACAGCAGTGTTTCTCCTTGGCTCCTTTGGCTGCTTGGGAGAGCAGTTCCCAGAGGGGGAGACAATCCCCCAAGCCACACTCAGGAGAATGTCCCAGCAAAAGGAGAGCTTTCAACCTCTCTTGAGTCTTCTCCCCAGCCACCGCCCTGCTCTTTCACTGCAGCTGATTTCCCACTTGGACCTGAAGGGGCCCAGAGGCTGTGCACAGGCTGCCTGGCTCACCCTCTGCATCCCATTTCTGAATGTGTAGGTTTCAGGGGACCCCCCCTCCCCACCCCCCACCACCCCCGCCAGGGACCTTGCTGTGGTTTGGCTCTAGGGCTCTAGATGCAGAGGGACTGTGAAAGCTGGCCTGCACTGATTAAAGTGTCAAAATCTTTTCAACATTTTGCACACTTGGTTATTGTTTAAGGTTTGCACATAAAATTGTAAACCACCCTCCCGTCTTACACTCCCCACTGCCTGTGTTCCCATCCTGTGTTTTCTTTGCTGTGTTTTTCTGCTGGATACTTACCACCCCCTGACGTTCTGTCTTCTCTCTCTCTCTAAAATAAACACTTAAAAATTTTTTTTATTGTTTTTCTTCAGTACGCTGTGAGCTCTAGGAGGATAAGAGTTTTTGTCGTTGTTGGTGCTGTTTCTTGAGCATTTAGAACAATGCCTAGCAAAACATAGGTCCTCCATAAATATTTTTCAGAAAAGCAATTTTTTTGAGTGGATGAATGAAGCTTGCTCTTCACAGTCTTGCCTAATCCATGGAAGGGAAAGATTCAGGAAACTGATGGCCAAATGCAGATCAAAGCATTAACAAAATTAAAGGGCTGGGTGAACATCCTTTAACCTCCCCACATTGTGCCCCAAATGGTGAATGTGGAGGGGACCCAGTACCTCAGTCCCCTCCTCACTGTGTCCAGACACAAGCACCTGGGTCTTTCCAATTCTCATGCTGATGATTATAGGAAGACAGACCCCCTGTGGGAGGAACTCTCAGTGTTTTCCTCCTCTAAGTGAAGCTAGTGGAGTCATTTGCTGAAGTCATGTGGCTGGTGATCAGTAAAACTAGGATTTGAAGTGTGTGGCCCAGCTTGAGGCTCAACTCAACCTGCACTTCACAAAGTCATTAAGCTTAGTAACCAGCTGGGTAGACCAGAAGGCCCTTCTCTGCACATTAGTTCGCTCCCTCAAATTTCTCTTCTTGTCTCTTTCTCAAAATTCATGGCTCAAGGTACAAGATGTTGGGAATCTCAGCTAATGGCAGACCTAATTCTCTTAGAGGGGCAGCGTGTGATCTGTAGGGCCGGCCCCCCTGTCACACCCACAGCACGGGGTACAGAGGAAGCATGAGTTTCCCTCAGGTGCTCCTACGTGGGAAAGAAGAGCAAAGAGTCGAAGAGGCAGACACACACACGTACATTTTAACACATCATTAGATAAAACACGCTTTCTTCTTCCCCAAGAAGGGATAGGTGAGTGGGGGAGAGAGGCCAAGAGGTTCTCTCCACATGGAAGGAAGCAACTGTCAACTGCATGCATTATTTCCAAAACCTGCAACATCTCTGAAAGTCAAATGCAAGCCCGAGAGATGAAGTATTTGCTCTAAGCTCCATAGCCAAAAAGGGATTTTAACCAGGGATGTCTCGCCCAAAGTCTGTGTCCTCTCCTTCTGCCCAGCTGTCTCTCAGATGGCTTATTTGATGCAGAGTAGCATGCCAATCAGGGGCTGGGTTAAGGGAGAAGAAGTTGATCTCCAGGGCTGGGCCTCAGTCAAGACTGGGTGAATCTCAGCTTTCTTGGGGTTCTTAGTCAGGATCCACATAGAAATGTGGAAACCACCTTGATGAGGGTTAGTGGGTGTGGCTGGTAAAACTGAGGAAGGGATGGTACTGGCAAAATTACCCCCAGGGTGGGACCCTGTTTATTGGACCTATTTGTAAACAATGAGTCAAATTCCTATTTCTTCTTCCATAGGGGAGATGGATTTGGTTCAAAAAATAAACCCTCAAAGTTGGCAAGGGGATGACAAGTCGCTCGTCCCCCTTTGACGATAATGATGATAATCACGCCAACACGAACTACACATCAAGCATTATTTCAAGCACTTTGATTCCATTAACTGATTTCTTTCTCCCAACAACCCTATGAGGTCAGGACTGTTATTATTCTCATTTTAGAGGTCGCCCAGTTGGTATGTGGCTGAGGAAGGAGCCCTACCAAGTTCTTTGGACTGTGAGCCAGTGTTCATCCCTGTTGTGAGCTTCCTGAGGAGAAGCAGACATCTCTTCCTGGAAATGTGGTTTCAGTGCCCTGAGAGCCCAGGGGGTTTTTCTTGGTACCCAAGGCAAGTGCAGTCTTCAAGTCTCCTTGCCCATCTGCTGGAAGGGGCTAGAACCCTGAGATGGATGGAGAAGTTAGAACTGAGCCCCTCTTCAGCTTTACCCTCATCAGAAGTGGTGAGTACCTCCATTCTGGCTGGGACCCTGCCCAGGCCAGCTGCCAGGCTCGAGAGGGACCACCCGGACTTGACCTCCACCTAGAAATCTTTCTCTTTCACTGTGATGATTTTTTTTTCCAGGAGGGGCTGGCATTCAAGCAATGTGGGTATTTCCCTGAGAAGCAGAAAGAGAATCCGCTTCTTGAGTTCCATTTCTCCAGGCATTCCCGGGGCCCAGGCCTCCGCCCTGAAGGAGCCGTTTAATCTGAGATCAGCTCCCGTCACATCCAGAGCCTGCTGACAGCATTAAGGTTCAAACTCATTCAGCAGCAGGGCATGTTATTTTCTTCCATCCTTCACCAGGTCCCTAATAGGAATTACTTCTTGGGGGAAAAAAGAGACCATTCGCAGACCTGGTCTTTCAAATGCCGTGTGTTTGCTTATCAGATTGTTTGACTGGAAGGAGGCATGCTGGCTCTTTGGCATAAACTTTCCTGGAGAAAAGGGAACCGCATGACTATGGGAAATTTAAAAATTTTAAATAAATGGGCAAAAAGCCATAGTGCTAATCAGTAAATCCAGAAACTTCCACAAAGCTTTTGTGGACTCTTCTACATGAACTGGATCTAGTTCAGGGAAATGCATTTGCTGATAATTGTGAACGACAACTGTGGGTTGTGCCTGCCTAATTAACATTCTCTCTTCCTCTGGTGGCAGCATGCAGATTTTATTGTGGGAAGTGTTCTCTTCCTTATTGGATGCAGCCTTGGTGGGACTGCCAATCAAGGTGCTCCACCCTCAGCCAACAGGTGAGCATGAGACTCAAGCTCAGTCAATCAGATGCTCTCTCCCTGGAATTTGAATCTTAACACAAAAACAACAGGGTGGCATCTGTTCTCCAAAGACAGCATCCGTTTATTCCTGACTTTCAGATCCTTGGAGTTACCCAGGTTCCCCTTCTCTCTAAGACCCATTTCTCCAGCTTTCCATTTGATTTTGTGAGCTCTCCCATACTCTGCCAATAATTCGCTTTTGCTGAAGTCAGAGCTGCTCTTGGTTGCTCACACCAAAGCCCCAATGGCTGCCATGGTCCTCACTGTGGACACGTTGCTGGTGGCACCCTCTGTGGGCAGCGCCTGTGTGTCGTACAGAGGGGACAAAGTTATCGGATGTGTGCCCTTGTTTGTTTTTAACTGAAACTGTTCTTGCCTCTCGCCTTGGTCTGAAGGTAGCTGGCCTAGGATAGAGATGGCTACTCTAGGATGGAGTGGACCAGGCTTAGCTCATCCTCCAGCACCTCGGGAGAGGGCCTGGTGGGCTCAGCCAAGCGGGTGCAGTTGTAATCAGCTAAGCCAATCTGACCGACTCCTTCTAAATTTGGAAAGGAGAGTATGGAAGAGTGACCATTTGGTAACAAGAGGAAATTGCAGTTGGTGCCCAGGGAGAAGCAGAGGTCTGACACTGGCCTTCTCTCTGCTCTGTTGGTATTCCAGCACAATCGCTAAAGTGCAGACACATCCTCTGCTTACTTTCTGCTTCTCATTCAGAACTCATCTTAAAGGTCACTTCTTTTAAGGTACTCAGTTGTGGTACTTTGTTATGACAGCCCTAGCGAGTTTATGTAGTGTCCAGAACAAATTACTTTCTTACCATAATAAAGAATTTGCAAGCTATTTCTCCTTTCTCTAAGTTGGGCACAATTCCTTATGATTCAAAGCTTGGCAAAATATCGCTTCAATCATTCACTCATTTATTTATTCATTCATTCAAACATTTGTTGAGTGGCTACTACAGGCCAAGCAGTGGGGTATAAAAATAAATAAGACTTTTTTAGTAAAATTACTCCCAGCCAATTAGCCACATTCTCCTCTGTGCTCACACAGCATTTTGCAGAGCCCCTTAGTGTAGCTCTTATCACATGTCAGTTTGCTCGGATGTTTTTTAGCTTTTTGACCTCAAGGGCCCTAAGGTTTTTAATGCTTAGTGCACTGTGCCTAGTACAAAGAAAATATTTAAGAAATCCAATGAATGAATGAGAAAATGGTGGCTTAAAGATTATATTCATAATACAACAGGGAAACATTAAGGTGCTGCCAAAAGTATTGTTGGGGACACTACCTGTTCCTTCTCATGTGTCTATCTCAGGTGAGGGAGGTGGCACAGTGTGAGGGGACAAGCAGGGACTAGAAGTCAGGAGACCTGGTTCTTGTTTTGGTTCAGGGAATCTGTTCAGTGTGGTCTCAACGTGGAAAGCCAGAGTAAGTGGGCAAAACTAGGAGACAGGGAGGGTGGAAGAAGGGAGGGAGGGGAGGAGGGAGGGACAGAGAGAGAGAAAGATTGATTTCAGCTCAACTTCCCAGCAGACAGAGATAAACAAAGATAAAATGGGTTGCCTTGGGATGTGATGAGTTCTCCGCTGCTGGGGGCATTCAAACAGTGGCTGGATGAATGATGCTGGGCAGGAATCCTGTAGACTGAAGATGCTCATGGAGAGGGTGGCGATTAGATTAGAGGGTCTTTTAATCTCCTCTCCACCCTATGCGGGTTGTAGGATTCTACCTGTGTGACTCGAGCCCCTGTTTCCCACTCATCTGAGGGAGTTGCCTCTAAAACTCCCCCAGAGTGGAAGTCCTGAGGGTCCACCTGGACCAAACCTGTCTGCTGTCTAAGAGCTGGGCAGTTATGATGGGCAGCACTGGGCTCTCTGGAGAGAGACATCACTGGCTACTCCTGCAAAGCAGGGGGATACGTAGGATCGTGGTGTCTCAGGAAAACGTGAACTAAATTCCTTGGTTAGCTCTAAACAGACGGTTGTGAAGGGTTTCTTGCTCTTGAGGTAAGGATTTCTAAGAGACAGGATGGTTTGGCAGTGCAGGCAGGATTTGGGTGCCTGACCGTCAGTCCAAGACTTGGGCTATTCCTCACCTGGTGTTCAGTGTCTGGGCTCCCCGGCCCTGGGCTCTTTTGTAATGATCTGTTCGCAGTGAATGTGATTGCCTCCTGTTGCTTTCTCACTCATGGAGCTCATTTTGTAAAATTTGCTTTTTCCAATAATTTTCAATGAAAATTGTTGGCAATAATAAATTACCAAAATTGCAAGGAAAGCATTGGGTCCAAAATCATGGATAAATGCATGCCAAAGATAATCACCCTGCAACAGATATGCAAATATGCCAAAAGGGGCCCAGTTCTGGAGGGTGGGATGGGAGAGTCAGGATACAGAAAGTGGAAGAGGTTTCCCTCAGCTTTTGTAGAGATTTACCAAGATTGATTTTTAATGAGAGTAAAAGTGAGCGAGTAAACTAAACTCTAGGCTGCTCAGGTCCTGATCACCTCCTAACTATTTATCATCTGATCTGCATGGCTCTTTACTGTGCTATTATAGCTGTTACTTATTTAGATCTTCATAAGAACCTTGCACATTAAGATATCATCTCTATTTTGCAAATGAGGAAAATGAAGCTAAGTGAAGGGTTAAGCTCAAGGTTGCAGGGTCATCCTGGATCTTTCAGCACCAATGGCAGCATCTCCCCACCCAATAGTCCACCCATGCCAGCCCTGCTGTTTCCTGCTAACTCTCGCTCGGCCTCGGACACTTTGGTCCAAAGGAAAGATGGTGGCTGATTAGACTTGATACTTCTTTTGGTTTTCGAGTAGGGGTTCAAGCTCTAGGCTTTCCTGCTTGTTTGTGACTGGGGGCAATTCATTCACCTTTTTGACTCTCGGTTTCAGTAGAGATAATTCCTGTTTTACAAATCTCTTAGCGTCGGTTCATTCATTCGTTTCATTCATTTGTTCATCCAAGAACTGTTTCCTGAGCACCTGCCCTTTGTCGTGTGCTCGTGTTGGGTACGCGGAGCTCAAGACTGTCTTCAAGACCCAAGACATAATGGAAGTGATAGTGCTTTACAAACTCTAAGTTGCTAACTAACGTAAACTGCACTGTTATCACCCCTTCTGGGATATTTGCATCTTCAATGACAATAGCTGGAAGACAGCCAAGCATAACAGGAAAGGATGACTTCCTAATGGTGGGATTTTAGGTATTCAGGTGTGTGTGTGTGTGTGTGTGTGTGTGTAGTTGTGTTGGCAGTGGTTGAAAGTAAATGAGGGAGGAAGTTGGAAGGAGGGAGGGTCTTTTTGCTTACCGGAAATTTCCATTAACCCTCCCTGTGGAAGGACGATATGTCAAGCTTGTTTTAGAAGTGGGAGCGCAGAAGAGGAGAGCTCAACCTTCTTTGTGGGGGCCCAAAGATAAGCTTAGACCATTGTTTGCTACTCAGTCATTAGGAGAAGCTGGGTTTTCAGTCTCTGATGAACTTTCCATGCTTATAAATACTATCTTTGCTGACTCTGTCTGAACTTCAAAGCTGATAATGAATGTATTTTCACTTCCCGCAAAGGGAAAGAGGTTGCTTCTTTATTGAAAACATCCATTCTCCCAGGAAGCCACAGCAACTTGGATCTCACTTCCTAGGACTGAGGGATTGATGAAAACCTGGGCTGGATTTTAGATACTCCATTCTGGGGAAGACCTTTTTGGAAGTCCTGGTGAAAAACTCCTCTTCCTCAGCCGTTAAACCTTCCATAGGAAGGTGAAAGAGAATATAGATATGTTTGCTTTCGGAGAGTATTATAGTCCAATAGGAACCTGGTGCCTGGGTTTGTCTTTCAAATGCCAATTCATTCCCATGTGCTAAATATCATCAGTTCTGGCTGCACGTTCGGTCCTGGGATCTCGTGTTTACTACGTTCAGCCCCATTCTGAGCCCTCTTCTTCCTGCGCACAGTAGCAGAGGGTGCCCTGGACAGATGCCACATGCCTTAAGAACTGTCCCCATCCTGGTCTTGCCTGGGTCTCATTGCTGCTCCCACAACATACTATTCTCTGTACCAAGTTTTTGCCTTGGATGGTGCCGCACCCTCATCGTCCTTCACCTGAAATGCCCCTTCCCGTCACCTCCTTTTTGAGCTTCCCTTGGGAATAGCTGCCCTGACACCAGGCACAGTGCTCGGGCTTAGTGAACATTATCTCTACTCTTTATAACAACTCCAAAATGTACCCATCTTACAAAGGAGGAAACTGAGGCTTTGGAGGTCAAGTGGCTCGCCCAAGGTCACACACTCGGCAAGTGGCACAGCTGGAATTTAAAGAGCTGCCCAGTCCCAGTCTCTGAGACCCTTGCGACTCTCCCTTAGCTTCTCGAAGCCACTCCAGCGTTTTTATGTGTGCAGGAGTGGATGAGGGCAGTGAGCAGGAGAGCCGCAATAAACGGCAGGTGTTATTTTTGAGGTGGCATACGCTGGGTTTCATGAGCATCTGTAACCCAGCTCTGGTGCGTGAGTCCCTAGAGGCACCAAGAAATATTTTATTACTCAAAACAATTCGTTCACTCATTTATTCAGCAAATATTTGTCAAGTGCCTCCATACGCCAGCACTGTTTTAGGCACCAGGAATTCAGCTGTGAAAAAACGGGCAGACTCCTGCTCTCTGGAGCTTAGTGGCTCTTTGGAGTAGATAGAATCGATTAATCAATCAGTATTTTGTCAGATGGAGATAAATGTGGAGAAAAATGAAGTGGTAAGAGGATGTGGAGTCCCCTGGAGAGGTTGGAGAGGTGAATCCTCAGTTCGTATAGAATGGTCAGAGAAGGCCAGAGTGATTAGGTAACATTTGAAAGAGACCTGAAGGAAATGAAGGCAGGAGTTATGTGGATATTCAGGAGGAAAGAATTTCAGGAAGCAGCAGCAAGTGCAAAGGTCCTGAGGCAGAATCATTGCTTGGTCTCTTTGAGGAAGAGCAAGAAGGCCAGTGCATTTCAAGCAGAGAGAGTGAGGGGGAGCATAGTTGTTGAAGACATCAGGGAGATGGAGTGTGGGGGAAAATCAGGTTGAGCCTGAGAAGGCTTTATAATAAGGTTCTTTTACTTTGAATGAGGGAGGGAGTCATTGGAGGGTTTTGAGAAGAGATGTGACTTCCTCTGACTTATGCTGAAAGGATCGTCTTGGGTGCTATTTGTAGAAAACTCTGAAAGGGGAATGATAGAGGTAGGCAGAGCAGTTAGGAGGCTGCTGTGCTCATCTGGGAGAGAAAGATGGCGGCTTGGACCAGGGATGTTGCAGGGGAGGTGGAGAGCAGTGCCCATGTTCTGGATGTATTTTGAAGATTGAATGGACAAGACATACGATAGGGTCTGAGAGAAAGAGATGGATCAAGTATGAACCGCATTTGCATTTCCTGAGAATATAAGTTCCCTCTGTTAGAGTGTGACCTCCACACGGGCACAGATCGTCATCTGTTTTATTCAACCTCAAGTGCCTAGAACAGAGCCTGACACATAACGGATGCTCAATACATTCATTTTTTAATGAATGTGAGAGAAATTGGCTTGGGAGTTTATCCGAGATGTTGTTTAAAATCACATTCTCTCAGCCCACGGCCTGTCTTTTCTTTCTCTTAAGAGTGTCTTTTGAGAAAGCAATGTTCTTAATTTTGACAAAGTCCGATTTTTCATTTTAAAAAATGGCTCATGCTTTTGGTGTCATAACTAAGGTGTCTTTGCCTAGTCTGAGGTCACAAAGGATTTTTTTCCTATGTTTTCTTCTAGAGTTTTGATGTTTTATGTTTCACCTTTAGGTCTGTGATTGTGAGGGATGGATCAGAGTTCTCTCTTTGCATATGGATATTCAGTTGTTCCAGAACCATTTGTTGATCTGAGTTGGTTTTGAGGAATAACTTGGATGTCACCATCTGAACAAGTCAAGGGAGTTGGTGGTGGTGGGGGGGGGCGGGGAGAGGCAGCAGCAGGTGCAAAATAATGGTGGTGATAAGTAGAGAACTGGATCGTGTGACAGTACCAGCTGTGTGGTTGGCTGGAGCGTAACAGCTGGAAGAAGAGTGGGGGGATCTGAGGCTTTCAAGGGAGGCAGTCCAGACCATGGAGAGCCCGGCACAGCCTGGCGTCTTCCTGGAGTGTTAGAGCTGGAAGTGTTCTTGGAGATCTCCAATTAATTTCCTCCCCATTTTACACACGAGCAGATGAAAGCCCCTCAAAGGGGCATCATTCAACTTAGAATTCGATGACGCCTCCTCTGACTTGACATGTTTTCCTAACCAGAATTACCTGACATAAAAGGAGAAGATTAAGCAACAACGAAAAAGAAGCCACAGTCTTAGAAGAGGTGACTCTGTTCTATTTTTGTCCAGGACTGATCCCTCCCCAGAGGGTGCCGGTTGATAGAGTGACGCCATCTTGGGGAGATGACTCTAATCGCATGGTGCCCTGTCTGACCTGATGTTTTTATCAACGGTTCTCATCAAATGTGTGAAAGATCAGAAGCTGGGAGCAGGGGAAATGTGTTGAAGGAGAAAGTCAGGATTCCAGAAGATGCCAGCAGCTTAGAATCCTGGACCAAAGTTCATGAGAAGGCATTTAGAAAGGCTAAAGCTGATTGCTTAGATTCACAAAGCAGCTGAAGCAGCAAAGGGTTGGGGAGCCAAGGCTGAGCGACAAATCATTAGGGGGAAGGGTGTCTAAATGGGTAGAAGTCCGCGCGAGGAGAAATAGTATCATCTTGAGCTGCACTGGGAGAAGGTGAATGTCCTGATCTGCTATTCTGCTGGGATTAGACAACGTCTGAAAAGCATTCAATTTTGGGGACCCCAATCTGAGATAGACATGGCTGCCCTATATGGACTCTGGAACTGTCTAGGTTCAAGTTCCGGCTCTGTCTCCTCCTGGCTGTGTGACTTTGGGCAAGTTACTTAACCTCTCTGTACCTCAGTTGCCTCATCTATAATAATGAGGTCATGACTTCTTGTGAAGTGCAAATGACTTAATGTATAAAGTGCTTAGTGTGCACTAGGTAGGAATTAGCTATAATTGTTACTTGAGTACTATTATTGAACACTTAATTGTGCTGGACTCTATGATAAATATTCTTGATATATGATTTCATTTAATCTCCATAATAATCTTACAAAGGAGGCAGCTCATCCATATTCTATAGATGAAGATGTTGAAGTTCAAAGGGTTAAACGTGTAGCCAATTCACAGATACCCTTGAAATGGCACCCCAGAACTAAACTCCAGGTCTGCCTGGCTCCCCAGCTGGTATTTTCCATGACTACCTTGCAGTCTCTTGAAGCTGATTCCAAGGAGAAGAACCAGGATGGTGAAGGGCTCAGAGCCATGTCATGAAGTTTGACTGGAAGAGTTGGGGGGGCGTGTGGGTGGGTGACTAATCCTGGAGAATAGATGCCACATGTAAGAGGAATCCGACTTGTTTGGGGTAGAAATAGTCTTTCTCTACGGGAGACATATTTCAGATCAATCTACCAGTCACTTAATCTACAGATGAAATGGGCAGCATCACGCAGTAATGAGTTCCCCATCGCTGGAGGAACTCAAGAAAAGGCAGGTAGAATTCAAGCACCAGATAGGTGGTTGGAGTAGATGTCTTTTAAAACTACTTGTAATGCTATGACTGTCTATCCCCATCTCTGCACCCTGGTATCTTTGCTTCCAAAGTAATTTTAACGATATTTATATCTTCCCAATTCTAAGGGGCATTATGAGGGTTAAGAAAAAAGTGCTCATTAAGCATGCCAAGATCCAGAGAAGAAATGCACTATTTTAAGATAAACTATTATTATAACACTATATGTAATTGCCAAATGGATAATGGAAGCAAGAATCTGCTAAACTCATGTACATAACAAACTGTGATAATTTCTTAGAACCAAATGTGTTTATTGCATGTGCCCAAGTATTGCAGCCGATGATCACTATTATATTCTATGCCTTAGTGCATAGCAAATTCTCATAAATTGTTTGGAGGTTTCAGAAACAAAATACAACCCAAACAAAAGCAATCTTTATGCTTTTGGAACCTCTCCCAAGAGTTTCCTGACATGTAAGTGCTGAAATTCCTAGAGATGAGGTCTTTTGATTCAATGACAAGATCCGGAAAAGGGATGAAACTGTGGCCTCATGGGAATTGGTGATGCTCTTTTTGGCCTTTGGGTTTGGGAGAGCGGATGATGGAATTGTCCATTTCCAGTTTGCTTCTGTAGCCAATGACATTGGCATATTTTTGTCCAGTGGGCCAGTGAGGATTAATTGCTTGCTAATTTTGTACTGGATTGAATTAATTTCAAGACAAAATTAATTAAAACAGATAAAGCTCCCTTCATCTATTATTCATGAGCTTGTTAGAACAGGAGGGAGCACAATAGCAGCATTAAGAATATTACATTGTTTTAATGAACTTCTTTTGGGTGCCTAGTAATGGGACTTTTGAGGAGCCTAACATGGCTTCTCCAATCTGTGACCGTGAGGTTGTTCTGGTTTGCTCTGGTAAATAACACATGTATGTGGAAAGGGCTGCTTTGAAAGTCTTATGGACTTTACAAGGTGAGCGGTGGGTGTATATGGGAGGCTCGAGGGCAGGGGACAAAATTACACCAAAGGAAATATCTCTGTTGCAAATGAAACTCTGGCTGTCCAGTTTCTACGTGCAGTAGGAAAATTACTAAATGGTGTCCAGAGATGGGCAATTTTACCTGAAGTTGTCAAAATTACGAGATGGTGTGTAGAGAGAGTAGCAGAGAAGGGGAGCAAGAAGTGGATGATGCTAGTGAGAGGGAGAAGATTTGGTCGATTAAATTCACTAGTTTAATGTTTCTTACAAGCAAGACTCTTGACTTACACGCAGTAAGTACTGACAGGCAAGAACTTGATTAAGGCAGCATTCCAATGACTGGTGTGGCCCATTGTGGCTGCCAGAATCTTGCCTCTAGGAGGTAGATTCCACCTTGTTGAGACACTTATTTACAAATTCACCCAGAGGTGGTTTTTTAAAGCCATATTTTAATGAAAACAAAATAGAAGGGCGTATTGAGAATGAGTGAATGCACGCTCTGTAATGAGGACACTGTGGGTGGATTACGGAATTAATATTTGCAGGCTTCTATGCTACACACTCTTAATGATGTCCTGTTGGTCTCTCCTTGTTACTCTTCACCAAGCATGTAGCAAAGACCCGTTCCCAGGGAGTCAGTCTCTGTCCTAGGGGACAATCACACAGCCCGGTTGCTAATTCTGAAACGAAGAGTCAAACTCCCTTCTAGCTAACTGCAGAGGCACCAGTCAACCTTAGGCTGGTTCTGAGAAGGCGTTTTTTGAGTGTTTGGTATCTGTCAGGCACTGGGCTAGGTACAAAGTTGAGCATGACAAGATTCCTCTCCTTGGGAAGATTGCAATCTCATCAAAGGATCTTTCTGAGATTGGATGGGAAGAGAGGAGATAGGGAGAGTGGCCCAGCACTGGCACAGGATGGACGCCACAGCTAGCTATTGACCAGAAGTCATAAGTGGGTGGCTGCATGGGTTCTGCTGAAAAGCCTTAAGATTTAGATATTCTGTTCCTCTGTCAGGTGTAATTACTGACTTGTGCTTTAGAAAATACCCACACAGTAAGAGGACTGGGAATCAACATTTGTTGGTCAAACATTATACTGGACACTTTACCTCTCATTTCATCATCAGGACTACCTTGTGAGGAGGCAGTTCTATTTTTCTGGAAGCCAGAGTTGCAGTTGAGCAAACTGGGATCCACTGAGGACAATTAACACAGCTAAGATCACTTGTATACCTTTTCCGTGTTGATTTGGAATACTGAAGTTCAAAGCAGTAGAAAGGAGTGGATGATGTCTCTGTGAAATGAGGCAAGGAAGTGGGAAGTGGAGGACGGAAGAGGAAGAGAAATGTCAGCGTGTGTCTTTGGTGGGGGTGGGAAAATGGTGCTCCAGATTTTGAAACGGGAGTGATATTTCTGTCCTACTCCTGGGGAGTCGAGAGCCTTTGGGAAAGGAAGTGCCTAATTGGCAATGGCGTGGGCAGTTAGGAAGGAGAGGGAGAACGAAGTGAGATGAGACACAGTGGAACGATTCTGAAGGTACACATCCCACACCCGTTTGCTGGACAGATTCAGTTGCTAGGCAAGTACCTGGGAAGTGGGGGAAGGAGTGGGGAGAACGGCAGGAACATGGGCAGAGGAAGAGAGAGAAGGAGGCAAGGAAGATGGAACCCTGAGTAGGCATGGGGTCAGGATCCCAAGGTGTTACAAAGGCTTGGCTGCTGTTTGCCCTTGGACTTTAGGAGGATTTTGACAATACTTTGAGGAAGAGTTTCCACAGTGCTATCTTTATGTTGAAAAAAATGATCCTTTGCCATCAATATCTTAATACATTGTTATAATAACCATAATACTGACACTTGTGGAGCACTTACCATCTGCCAGGCACACTTTCATTTAGTCTCCTCAAAGCCATATGGGATGAACATTACTATCATTATTATTATTGTTTTTGTTATTATTATTATTCCTCTTTTGCAGATATGGAAGCCAAGACTCAGTGATAACACAGAGGGTACACAACCTTAGACCCTTGCTGTAACCATTGAGAATTACTGTCTTCCTCCTGGGACCTGTCCATTCTCCTCATCCTGACTGGCCTAGGAACCTATTGCTCCTGCCAAACCAACAGGTTACAGTGATTGGAAAGCCCCAAGGGGAGTGTCTTTTTTTCTTCTTTCCTTCCTTCCTTCCTCCTCTCTCTCTCTCTTTCTGGAAAAATTTATTAAAATTCCTCTGTGTGCCAGGTAGAGTGCCAGGTTCTGGAAACAGTGATCATCAAACGGTCCATGGCTGCTGCCGTCAAACTGCCTACAACTTAATGGAGGAGACTGACGTGAAGGAAATACTCATGGGTGTAAATCCATAGTTACAGTAAACGCTCTACACAGAATGAACATATGAGCTAGGGGGACTGATCCAGGCAAGGATTGAGGAAAGTTCTCCCTGAGGAAGCGACACTGAGCTAAGAGCAGAAGGTTGAATAGGGGTTTTCTAGGTGATGCGGAGTTGAGAGAAGGCTGGGAGGCCAAGATGATGGTTCCAGGCAGAAGGGACAGCAAGGTGGACGCTCGAGTCAGGAGGAAGCAGCACAAGTGAAGACTAAAGAAGAGTTCCTGTGCTTCAGAGCAGAGGTTGAAGGTAAGAGTGGTGAGAACTGTGGCTCCAATGTGGAGAAGGACCAGCTCACTGGGTTCCAGGGCCATGCCAAGACATTTTACCTTTATTCTCAGAGTGGGAAGCCAATGGATGGCTGTGAACAGGGGTAGGATGACGATGCCCCACCTGCTTGTGGGGAGTGGGAAGGAAAAGGGAGCAAAGTGGGTGGGGGAGACAGTGAGAAGTGACTGCTGAGACCAGATGCAAGATGGTGGAGTCTTGAACTGCAGTGGTGGTGGTGGTATGAAGAGAAGAGGATGGTCCCAGATCATGTGGATTACGTGATCCTATGCTTACATGCCTGGCGGTAACCCCAAGGCCATACTGTGATTTAGGGTCCATAAGAGAGAGTTGTGCAGAATGCATCTAACACATGGAAAGCTAACTTGGACCCATTGGCTTGAAAGTACCTTGGTCACACAGAAGTGCTCATTATTTGACATTAGAAGGAATTTCAAGGAAATGGATAATTTCCATGGAGGGACAAAGGAAAAATACTTAAAGTACCTCAATATTTGCCTTTGGTCCTCTGCCTCAACTTGCTTTGGAAAATGGAGGGAACATCAGAGAATGGAAGGACTAACCTATAACATAAGAAGCCTGGATTCTGGTATAATCTTCCAGTAAGTGGCAGAAGTCACTGGGTGGCCTGGAGAATGTCACTGCCCATCTTTTGCCTTATGCTTTTCCATCTATGGTGTGAAGAAGGCTGATTATATGATCCCCAGTGAAGCTCACCTCTTTGAGTCAGAGGTATCCTAACAGGCCCATCATCCCTACCAACACGTACGTGCCTCAGCATCACTGACAGCCTCGCCCTTGAGGCTGGGGCTGGGGGAAGATATTAAATCAGTGGTACCTAGACAACATCTTTATTTTAAAAGCCTCACTTCCTGAAGTCAAGAGAAAAATTTTAACCCCTAAGAAAAAGCATCATGCACCAAGTATTGGGTTTAATCCAATTCTGTGCACTAACGTGTTAAAACGGAATAAAACAAAACAGTGACACATCACAGGCAAAAACACACGATGAGAAGTAAGTGTAAAGCAGCAGAGAAGACTGAATAGCCACCACTCATCATGGCTGTGAGTTTAAAAAAGAACATCAACCTCTGAGTTTTGATTTCTCCAGCTGTAAAAATGGGATGAGATTTTTAACTTCACAGGTTGCTGCTCAGGTTACATGAGATGTAATGAAGTGCTTAATTCAGAGCTTGGCGTATGGCAGGACTCAGGAAAGTCATCCTTTGCACAATTCCTTATTGAGCACTTACTCTGAACTGGGAACTGTTTCAGACCCTGAGCCTGTGAGCAAGACAGAGGCCTCTGTTCTCATGGAGCTTCCATTTTAAGCTGGGAGAGAGGAAGAAAGGACAAATACACAAGGACACTTCAGAGAACAGAATCGCGCTAGAAAGAGAATAAAGCAAGATGGTGAGCCTCCTTTAAACTGGGTGGATCTGAGGAGATCTAAGGTGGAAATATTTCAGTTGGAGCTCTAGAGACAAGACGAAGCCCGTCACATGGGTGTGAAGGATGGGCCCTTCAGGTGGTCAGGAAAACCAAGCCTCGGGTAAGGTGGGCCTGGTGGAGGAGTGGAGGGCACAGGCGGGAGGGATGGAGAGAAAAGGGTAGAGTGCACCTTGCAGGCCAAGGTGGGGAATCTGGGTCTTATTCTGAGAACATGGGAGCCATCGAAGAATTTAGGCAGAAGTGTGACCCAATCTGATCTTCATTTTGGAAAGGTCATGCTAGCTCTTGTGCAGAACCTGGATTGGGGTCACAGTAAAGGGAGAACGAGGAGACCAGTGAGGAAGCCTGTCTGTACAAATGGGTGGGATTGTTCCCCTCCCAGCCTCCATGCCTCTTACAATGTGACTTTTTAGCTCTTCCCATCAAAGGGTAGAGTTGGTTTCTCTACTGCTTGGATCTGTGTGGGCCTTGTGACTAGCCTTGTTTATAGAACGAAGTAGAAGTCACAGTATGCTCAAGCTAAGGGCTCATAGGACCTTGCATGCCTTCTTGGAACCTGACCCAAACACCTTGTGAACAAGCCTGGGCTGAGCTGCTGGAGGACGGATGGCCATATGGAGCAGAGACGATCTATCCCAGCTGAGAACATCCGAGACCAGCCAGCCTCCGGCTAAACCGAGCTGCTTACCACAGACACATGAGTAAGCCCAGCCGAGACCAGAAGAACCCCCCAGCTGAGCCCAGCCCAAGTTACTGACCCACAGGATCGAGAACTAGATAATTGGCTTTGTTTTAAGCTACTAGGTGTTGGGTGGTTTGTTACTCAGCAAAAGCTAAAAGAAACAGAGACTACTGAGCTTGTCCAGGCCAAAGATAATGGCGACTTGGACCAAGATAGCAGTGACTATGGAGAGACTTAGCCTGATTTGGCATAAATTTTGGAGGTAGTGTTGACAGAATTTGTTGACTGATTGACTATGAGAGTGAGGGAACGGGAGGAAAAAGGACAGTAGTAATCAAGAGAATGGCAGCCGATGATAATATGGTCTTCGGGTTGAGAGCTAGAGGTGTCAGTTAGGGACAATTTTCTGATTTACCCACTTTCCGTAGCCGTAAACCAAGGCAGAATAGCTCAACTTCAGATATGCTCAATGAGCACCTATTATCTGCTAGGGTCTAAGGATGATAATAATAACATTAATGGTCAATCCTTATATAGTACATTCCATGTACCAGGTGCTGTAATAAGAAGTTTACGCTTAACTCATTTAATACTCTTGACAAGCTTTTGAGGTGGGGACTGTTATTATCTCTGTTTTATTGGTGCGGAAAGAGAGGAATGGTGAGGTTAGGTAACGTGCTCAATGTCACATAGCTAGTAAGTAGCAAAGCCAGGGTACTAGCTCAGTCAGTCAGATTTCAGAGTCAGACCGTTAACCACCATGCTCTGCTGGGAAATGGATAAACAAGAATTTTACCGTCTGGTGCAGGGATGTACATGTAAAGGAAGTGATTCAACACAAGGTGGCATGTGTTAGGACACAGGGCTTTAGAACAGAGGGGTACACGTTCCCTGCGAAGGGCCAGACTTTAGGCTTTGCCAGACATATGGTCTCTGTGGCAACCGCTCGGCTCTGCTGTGACAGCCTGAGAGCAGCTAGACGATATAGAAATGAAAGGGTGTGGCTGGGTTCCAGCAAAGCTTTATTTATAGACACAGATGGCCGGCTGAGTTTGAGTCTGCAGGCCACAGTTTAGTGCAAAGAATAAGCGCAGACGCCGGCCTCGTGGTGGAGTGTTTAAGTTTGCATGCTCTGCTTTGGCAGCCCGGGTTCACGGGTTCATCCTGGGTGCAGACCTACACTGCGCTCATCAAGCCATGCTGTGGTGGTATCCCACAGAGAAGAACTGGAATGACCTACAACCAGGATGTACAACTATTTACTGGGGCTTTGGGGAAAAAAGAAAAAAAAAGAGGCCCAACCCAGATTCTGGGTTGGAGAAGGAACAGGATCGGAGAAGGAACAGGATCAGAGAAGCCTTCTCTGAGTTTTGGCTTAAAAGGCAAGTAATAGAGAGCCAGGCACAAGAGTAGTGATGGGGGAGGACCCCGGGTAGAGGGTACAGCACGTGGCAGGGCACAAGAAGGGCAATGTTACCGGAGTATTGAGGGCCGAGTAGAGCGTGGGACTTGAGCCTGTAAGAGGCACTGGGGCCCAGTTCTCAGACCGCCTGGAGAGGGGCTGGTGGGGCTTGCTGTGCACCGGGAGAATGACATGCTCAGGTTTGCGTTCTGAGAAAGTCCTTCCAGCAGGTATACGTGTGGATGGGGATGGAGTGAGAGACGAGACAGGAGGACCAGGACCCACGTGCAAGGAAGGAAGGAGTCCAGGTCCAGGTGGGCCAGCGAGGCTGGGTAGCGGAGGGAGAACTTGGTGGGGAGATGATGTCACATAAGAAAAAGGAGAAAGCAGAGGGTGGGAGGCAGGGAGTGAAAAATAGCTCAAGTCAGAACCCACCACCCGCTCTGCTGCTCTCTCTGCTGGGCACTGTCGGGCAAAAACATTTGGAGGAGGAGAAAGGCCCAATTATAAAGTGGTCCGTCCTGATATACCTGGAACTTAACATTTGGTTTTACTTCTCCTTCTGTGGGTGGAAAAGCAAATCCCCTGGCCCTCCTGTGGCCTGAGGAAGCGAGAGAGGCTTTAGAAAGGAAAAGGCTCTCCCTGGGGCTGGGAGGTGAGGGAGCAGCCAGGGGCCGGGCTGCACACCTGCTCAGTTCTGAGTCTGGAAACTGGAGGGGCCTCTCCGATCTGCTGCCAGAGTGCATCATTACTGCCAATATTTTAATTCGTCTGTGTGGGAAATAACATATTCAGCAGCCACGTCTCAGCTGTGAAGGACAACAGTGACTATATATATCTACGTATCCATGTACGGCCAGCAGACTCATAAAAGTAACCAGGCATCCTGGTTCCGACAGCCCCCGCGGAGCTCTCTGTGGGAAGGTACCGTGGTGGCTGGGGCCTGTGTCTGGCAGGAAGGTGCACATGTACCCACGCACACCCACCACCACTTCTTAATCACTTGCATTATTTGATACCCTGCTGATCACCTCCTGCTTGGCGGAAAACCCAAACAACTTGGGTCAGGAAAAGAAAATATTTTATTTATTTCCTTTTCCTTCAAAGGTCCTGGATCGGGTGGAAGTCTCATGGGCATTTCTTTGTTTTTGGACACTTGATTTCAGTCTGTGAGTTCTGGGATTGACAAACCCCATAGCAGAACTGAAAGTGTGGGGTTTAAGGGGATTGGCTTCTGATCTGCCGGGCGTTGCAGGCAATGATGCCAGCTGACCGTCCCCTGGTTTACAGAGGAGCCTCTCCAGCACTGGATACTGTAGGTGCACAGGTTTGGGGTGGTGGATCACTCGACTTTGCTTCAGCTCCTCAGGAAATTGCTAGTGCTTGGCAGAAAAGATTGAGCAGTGCAGTGGCATTTAAATTGCCCAAAGCACCAGTATTGACCTTCCAGAAGGCCCCAGAGCTCTCTAGAGGTAAAATTCAGGAAGGAAAAGCTCTGATCCTGATGAGCTGCATGACCTGCCTGTAACAGGTGAGGAGTGAGTGGGGAGCGCACGTCTCTCTGGGCCTGGGAGCGTCCTCCAGGAGCTAAGTGCTCCGCGCAGGAGGGAACCGGGAAGTCCTCTGAGCCTGGGCCCTGGCCTCCACCTGGGCGTGCAGCTTTCACGGCTCTCCTGATGACCTCAGGACCTCTACGGAAGTGGGTGGAGTGAGCGAGCCTTGGGTTCACCAATGTTCATCAGAGATTTACTGGGTGCCGGGTGCTTTCACTCTTTTGTTGAGTGTCTACAAGACTCAGTCTTGGAGGCAGCAATTAACCCCATCGTACAGGGGGAGAACCTGAGACTCAGAGAAGGCGATTGGCTTGCTCAATAATACTGAAGAGGAAAGAAGCTCTTTTATAGACTGTTTGTGGAGAGGGAGGAATGTGTTCTCTATTTAGAACCCATCCTTGACTAAACCCCGCCCTCAGGCTGAGAAACAGGCACAGGAGGTTCAGCTAGTCCAAAGTGAGACTTTGAAGTAGTTCCAGCACCAGGGGCCCGCAGGAGGTTAAGAAAGTCATTACCAAGTGCCGGGTACTAGCTCTGTGCCGATCCCTCTGCAACACTACGCACATTAATCCGCTTAATGAGGGAGGTGTTACTACGCCCATTTTGTAGATGAAGACACGAAGGCTCACAAACGTCTCATGCCTTGTTCAACGATGCCCAGTAAGCGTCAGAGCTAAGGTTCCAACCTGCTACTGTTGGACCCTCAAAGCCAAATGTTTTTCCAGTGTCGTATGATATTTTAAGGGCATCTTCTTCCAAGGTGGGGAGAGATGAAGATCAAATGCTGTATTCTGAGGGTCACAGATGGAGGCGGGTGAATTGTTATGTGTATTAGCAGCAGCCGTAGTAGAGTTAATAATAATTCCATCATTAATTCAAGGCTATTTATTGAGTGCCCGCTACATGGCAAGCACTGTTGTAGGCACTGGAGGTCAGGTAGTGAAAGAACAGAGGAAAATCCCTGCCTTCACCAAGCCTTGATTCCAGTCGGGGGAGACAATTAATAAATCAGAAAATGAGTATAATATATGGTATACTAGAGGCTAATAAGCTATGGAGGGAAATAAACCAGGAAGGGGAGATTCGCTGGAGGTGAGGCTGCAGATTTAGATACGATGGTAAGAAAAGACCTCACGGAGAAGATGAATTTTGAATAGGGTCCTGAAGCAAGTGAGGGAGTGAGTCCTGTGGCATATCTGGGGGAACAGCATTCTGGGCAGAGGGAACAGCATATGCAAAAAGCTATAACAACAATAATAACAGTGGTTAGCTAGCCCTGGGCTAGATCAGTGGTTCTCAAAATATGGCCAGATGGGCAACATAGCCTCACCTGGGAACTCCTCAGAAAAGCAAATTCCCCAGCCCCATCCCAGAACAGCTCTCAGGGTGAAGCCCATGGTGTATGTGTGTGTCTCTATGTGTATGCATGTATTTTATACAAATTTTTATTACAGTATAATTTACATGTTGCAAAATTCATCCCTTGAGTGTATGTGGGTACATATATAGTATGCATTCATATATTATTTTTATGGTAGTATAATTTATATACTGCCAAATTCAACCCTTTTAGTGTACATTCCTATGAATTTTAATAAACTCATGCCATCATGTAGCCACCATGATTAAGATATGGAACAGTTCCATCTCTCCCTAAAATTCCCTTCATAGCCAACTCCTACCTCTACCTCCCAGGCTCTGCCACCACTCATCTGTTTTCTGTGCCTCTGATTTTGCTGCAGAATTAGTGTTTTCACAAGCATTGCAGGCGATTCTGATTTATGCTAAAGTCTGAGAGCTATGGTATTCTTCTAAATCCTCAGGCACCTTTACAAGACCTGTATGACACTCATTTCACATATAAGTACTTCCCAACTACCCTTTTCCTATTATGCAGAGAGGCGTCACCTCCTATTCAGAGGCTTGGGTGAGGGTTGGTGGGGTGCGATTTGTCTTCTACCCCAAATACATATTAATGCATTTTTCTAAATAAAGAAAGAGTATGCCCTAAAAACAATGCAGGTAAAGAAATGCTTTCCCCATTCATTACAGCTAAAACATAACCTGTGGCTCTTATAAATGCAAAAGACTTTATCACCCAGCTAAGGGGTTGGAAGAATATCCCTTCTCTTCCACACATACCCCTCTGGTTGTACATATGTTGCCTTTCTTTGATTAAATTCCTGTTGAAGTTTTTTTCAGTGTATTTACACGACATAAAAACATTCTTAAAAAATGTAGACAACAACCAATTTGAAGAATCTGAGTTTGTCTGCCGTTTCTTGTCCTTCTACTCTCTGACTTCCCATTATCTTCTTCCAAAATAATCACTAAGAGTCTGGCATATCTATTTTCAGACGTATACACATACATACACACCGATAAGACTATATACATTTGTTTTTGTTTTTTAAAGAAGAGCTAATGTGTTGTATTTACTAAGTAATTTTATATTTGATAGTTTTTCTGAGAACTTACATTTCTAGCAATTTAATAAATTAGAAAATCTGAAAAAGTTTGAATTAAAAGTCATTTAGTGTGTTGGATTAAATAGATCGGCCATCCTTCAAAAGCATAGCTGAGTTTAAAAGAATGTGAAGGATATCTCTGGGGTCAAAAAGAAGAGAAAACTGAAAACCACGGTAAGAAGCAGTCTCCTTTTCCTTTTTTAGTTTCCACTGCTAAGAGGATTGGGTTTTAACAGCCATGAGGAGATAAAATATGTGCCTCTGGCTCCCTGAGAGGGTTAACTGGAAATGAGACAGCCACTACAGCCAGGACCCTCAGATAGCTGCATCTTCAGTGAAAGTGTGTATTAGAAAAAGCTGCCCACCGGCCTTAGGAGATAATAAGGAAAACCGTCTGTCTGGCTTCTGCTCTCAGTGTGGAAAATCTCCCTTAAGAAGATGTAATCATAGACCCACTCTTGTATAGATGTAGGATTGACATTTGCACTACCGGTGTTCTCCAGGAACTGCCAAACTGAGAAATTATGTAAGTACTTCTGGGGAGTGATAATTTGGCCATACATGAACAAATCTTTTGGCAGGAAATGCCCTCCAGCCAGACAGCATTGGATTATCACAAAGTCACACTGAAGACTAGTTTGCAATAAAAAATTGTCTGACACACAAAGAAACAATATACCAAGGCAGAGCAAGTCAGCAGATGCAACAAACGATACAATGAGGTCATCCCACTCTTTGTATAATTGATCTCTTGGATGGCAATTATCAAAAAAATATATTTAAAATAACTAAAGCCATAAAAGAAAGAGCAAGAAAGTTGGGAAAAAAGGAAATATTTTAAAAGCCCCAGTAGATATGAAAAAGAAAATAGAACTTCTAAAATTGAAAAAAGTATGATAGATTGAAAAAATTAATGGTTGAATTAATCAGCAGATTAGATCCAATTGAAGAGAGGATTGGTGAACAGGAGCTAGTTCTCAGGAAATTATCCAGAATACAGCATGCAAAGAAAATAGATAAAATATGTTAAATAGAAATTAAGAAGAGTAAGAATAGAGTGGGAAGATTCAATGTACACTTGATAGCAAAGAATAGTGACATTTGATGCATTCATGGTTGAAACTACCAGAATTTATGAAAGACATAAATTCTCAGTTTAAATAAGCACAAATGCTGAACGTGAAAATCAAAATATTAGATTGTGCTAAGATGTATTATAATGGCAGAATAACACAGAGAAAGAGAGACTTTTAAAGAATATTTGTTTTTTTATTTTATACTCGAATGGGAGTTTAGTAATGTAAATATTATTCTTGGGTCATATTTTGTTTCTCTCAAGATTTTGTAGATATTGTTCTATTTCTTTGCTTATTGAATATTTTGTGGAAAAGTCTAAAGTCAGCCTGTTTTTTCATTCCTTTGACTTGCTGTTCACCTCCTACCCCCTGGCTAACTGGGTTCAGGAACTTACAGCCTGAGCATTCTCTATAAACTTCCCCATCATCCTCTGATAATTGTTGACTAGATTCATTACTGGTATGCAGTTTAAAATTTATTTTAAAAATTGTCATACAGTAAAACTGACCTTTTTTGGGGGTACATTTCTATGGCTTTTAACACATGTATAAATTTGCATAATGACCACCACAATAGAAAATAGAACAGTTCTACCAACTCTGAATCCTCCGTTCTGCTATCCTTTTATAGTCACACCCTTCCCCACCACTGTAAAGTTTGTCAACCACAGATCTGTTCTCCATAAGTGTAGTTTGGCTTTTCAAGAATGTCGTATAAATGAAATCATACAGTATGGGATCTTTTGAGGCTGACTTCCATCATTCAGCACAATGCTTTTGAGATTCATCTAAATTGTTGTATATATTAGTAGTTCATTCCTTTTTATTCCTGAGTAGTATTCTATTGTATGGATGAACCACATTGTGTTTATTCATTCATCCATTGAATGACATTTGGATTGTTTCCAGTTTTGGGCAATTATGACTAGAGAAGCTATCAACATTTGTGTACCATTTTCATCTGAGCATAAGTTTTCATTTCTTCAGTGTATATACCCAGGAGTGGGATTATGGGGCCATATGTTAATACATATTTAAGTTTATAAGAAATTTCTAAACAATATTCCAGAATGGCCGTCCCATTTTTTGTTCTCATCAGTAATGTATGAATTTTCTAGTTTCTCTGTGTCATCAGTGGTACTTGGTATTGTCAGTACTTTTTTATTTTTAGCTGTTATAATAGAGGTGTGGTGACATCTCATTGTGGTAGTGCATTTCCTTCTGGCTAATGATGTTGAACATCTTGGTCAAGTGTCTGTCTTAGTCTTTTGCTCATTTTTAAATTGGGTTGTTTGTTTACTTAGTGTTGAGTTTTGAGAGCTCTGTATGTATTCTGCATGCAAATTATTTTTTGGATATGTGATTTAAAAATATTTTATCCGAGTCTATAGCTTGTCTTTCCAGTCTTTTAGCAAAGTATTTTGCAGATTAAAAGTTTTTAATTTTGATGAAGTTTAATTTATCTTTATTTTTTCTTTTATGGGTCATGATTTTGGTGTCATACCTAAGAACTCTTTGCTTAATCCAGCTCAAAAAGGTTTTTCTTCTATGTTTTTTTCTGAAGGTTTTACAGTTTTATCTTTAATATTTAGGTCTGTAATCTATTCTGAGTTAATTTTTGATTATGGTGTGAGGTATGGAACAAAGCTCCTTTTTAGATATGGATATTCAGACAGAATATCATTGAATTGCTTTTGTACATTTGTTGAAAATCAATTTGCCATATATGTGGGTCTATTTCTCAATCTCATTCTGTTCCCTTGATCCACGTGTCTATTCCTCCACCAATACCACACTGTCTTAATTACTCCAGCTTTATAAGAAGTCAAAATTGGATGGTGTAATTCCTCAACTTCTTTTAAAAAATTATGTTAGCTATTCTAGTTCCACTGCCTGTCCCTATGAATTTTTTCTTTTGGTGAGGAAGATTGGCCCTGAGCTAACATCGATTGCCAATCTTCCTCTTTTTGCCTGAGGAAGACTGCCGCTTAGCTAACATGTGTGCCAGTCTTCCTCTACTTTGTATATGGGACGTTGCCACAGCATGGCTAGATGAGCAGTGTGTAGGTCTGCACCCAGGATCTGAACCTGCGAACCCCAGGCTGCCAAAGTGGAGCAGGCAGACTTAACCACTACACCACTGGCTGGCCCCTCCCTATGAATTTTTGAGTCAGCTTGTCTAGCTACAAAAAGTCCTACTGAGATTTTGATTGGATTTGTGCTAAATTTATAGACGATCTGAAGATAACTGACATCTTTATTATGTTGAGTCTTTTGATTCGTGAACACAATATGTCTCTCCATTTATTTGGACTTTCTTTGATTTCTTCCATCAGCCTTTCTTAGTTTTCAGCATACAGATCCTATATGCACTTTATTAGATTTATAATTATATGCATTTTTAGTTTTACTAGTTAGTGCCCCCAAAAGACTGTATTAATTTATCCATCTACTAGTAGTTGAGAGCATCCATTTCTCCAAATTCTTACCCACAGTGGATATTGTCAATTTTTTTTAACATTTTATTTGTTATATCTATTTATTTTAAAGTGATTTGTAGGGTAGACACGGTCATCTTCCTCCAACTCTCTTTAGACCCATCCTGTTGAGTTTAGAATGCATGTCCTGAGCACAGGCATACACAGATTTAATGTGTGTACCACGTTGCACAGATAACTCCTATCTCTTCCCACCCCAAAATAAAGGCTGCCATGAGCCTCGCTTAACGTCTTTTCGACTTTTTAAGGAATGAACTTGACCGGTTTCCAGATGAGCATTTTGGGTCTGAGATTCCCTGAGATACTTCCAAGTGAAGGAGCTATGAATTGGTTGCTGGAGCCCCAAGTTGAATTTCCAGCTCTGCCATTGATTTGAGGTATGAAAATTCAGGAAACCACCTTGCTGTCCAGTCCTCAGTTTCTTGTAAATTTAATGAGACTGAAGATCCAAAGATTGTTCTAGTTCTAGTTCTGAGTTATATAAGTGGTCATCTATACTTCTCAGGTGGGAAACAAAGAAACAGAGAAGTGGGGAAAAGAAATAGAAAACATAAGGAGAGGGAAGGGAAGGACCAAAAGGAGGAAAAGAATCTGAGGCCTGATTGCTGCCTCGCTAGGGGTTGACCAGTTGTCAAAGTAGCAGTCGCCCCAAGAGAGCTTTCCCAGGAGGGAGTGGATGATGTCAGCCACCTCTAGAACAAGTCCAAGTGTCTGACCTCCTGATTGTGGCTCAGAAAACCCATTTTCACACTCTAAGATAGCTATGGTTAAAAATCTTCTTTTGCCATTTTTCAGTATTGTGATTATACTTCCTTTGCACAATAGACCAATAAATGTGTTAATCTTGTCAATTTCATATGTAAATGTGGCTTTTGAAAATGCCAGTTTCTTGGAGGCAACAGGAGGTAAACAGAAAACAGAGAAAAAGTCTTGATAATTTTGCAGTAGAAGGAATAGAGTTTCAGAGAGATCAAGATACTCAATTCCACAGTTATTTACTGAGATCCCATTTGGTGCCAGATGCTGTGCTGGGTGCTGAGGATTCAGAGGTGAGCAAGACATCCATGTCACTTCCATTAGTGACATTTATAGGAATTGCCCAAAGAGATACCCAGTAAGTGGTGGAGCCTGCACGCACACTCTGGGCTGTCAGGCTCTACCATCAGCTTAGGGGCCACTAAAACCATGCAGTTTTCAGTATCTGCGACACCTGTGGCTGAGCACTCTGATTTACCATTCTGCTTCTAGTTAAGCCCAATATTCTAACCTAGTAGAAAAGTAAATCTTCCCTTTACATCCTGACTAGGCATTTGATTATAACAGTGTTGCTGCTACAAGAACACTGCATTTATTGAAGGCATGCAACATACTAGAAAAAAGATATTGATTTTTGATAGCCTTTTTCTTAAACTTTTCATTTTGAAATAATTATAATTTCACAGAAGTTGCAAAGATAGTGGAGATCCCAGTACCCTTCACCCAGTTTCATAACTATATACATATACATATATACATAGCTATATCACAATATCAAAGTCAGGAAATTGACAGTGGTACAATGTGTGCATATAGTTCTATGTTATTTCATCACATGTAGATTTGTGTAATCACCACTGCCTTCAAGATATGGCACCATTCCATTACCACAAAGACCTCCCTCATACTATCCCTTTATAGCCACCCCTATCTGCCTCACCCTATGATCCCCAGGTCCTGGAAACCACTACAAAGCTGTTTTCCATCTCTATAATTTTATCATTTTGAGAATGTTATATAAATTAAATCACACAGTATGTGACCTTTTGAAGGGCTTTTCGTTAAGCTCAACATCCTTGAGATCCAGCCAAGTCGTTATGTGTATCAATACAGAGTTTATTTCTGAGTGGTATGGCATGGTATGGACGTACCACAGTTCGTTTACCTTTTCCTCTTGATGCACATTTTGATGGTTTCCAATTTTTGGCTACTGTAACTAAACCTGCTATGAATATTTGTGTATGGGTTTTTATGTGGACAGACACTTTCATTTATTCTGGGATAAACCTTCCATGAGTATAATTGCTGGATCATATGATAAGTGTATATTTAGCTTTTTAAAGAAGCTGTCAAACTCTTTTCCAAAGTGGCACATCGTTTTACATTCCCATCAGCAATATATGAAAGATCCGGTTTGTCCACATCCTTGCCAGCATTGCAACTATCACTATTTTTCATTTTAGCTGTTCTGATAGGTGTTAGTGATATCTCATGGTGGTTTTAATTTGCATTTGCCTAATGGCTAGTGATGTTGAGCATCTTTTCATGTGCTTATTTGCCATCCATATATCCTCTTTGCCAAAATATCTGCTCATGTTTTTTGCTCATTTATTAATTGCATTGATTTTTTTGTTCCTGAGGAAGATCAACCCTGAGCTAACAACTGTGCCACTCTTCCTCTGTTTTATATGTGGGATGCTGCCACAGCATGGGTGGTGAACGGTGTAGCTCTGTGCCCAGGATCTGAACCTTCAAATATGGGCCACCAAAGCAGAGGGTGCAGAACTTAACCACTAAGCCATGGGGACAGCTCCGTGTATTGTTTATTTTCACTAAAGTTTTGAGGGTTTTTTTTTTTTTTTTTTTTTAATATTCTAGGCACTAGTCCTTTGGCAGATGCATGGTTTGCAAATATTTTTTCCCACTGTTATGCTTATCTTTTGATCCTCTCAACAGGTCCATCTCAGAACAAAACCTTTTAATTTTGATGGGGTCAAATTTATCAGGTTTTCCTTTTATGAAGTGTGCTTTTGATATCATGTTTAAAAATTCTTAACCAAGCCGTAGATGCTGAAGAATTTCTCCTCTATTTTCTTCCCAAAGTTCTATAGTTTTATATTTTGTGTTTAAATATGTGATCCATTTTGAATTAATCTTTGTATGAGGTGTGAGGTTTAGGACAAGGTTCATTTGATTGTTGTCATTGAATTGCTTTTGCACCTTTATCAAAAATCAGCTGGCCCTACTTGTGTGGGGCTATTTCTGGTTTCTCTAAAATATTCCATCGTTCTGTGTGTTTATTCCTTCTGCCAGGACCACGTGACCTTGATTACTGGAGCTATGTAATGCATCTTGAAATTGGGTAAAGTGAATCCTCCCACTTTATTCTTTCTTTTCAAAATTGCTTCAGCTGTTTTGGCTTCTTCATCTTTCCAAGTTAATGGAAAGATGAGAGTATTTTAAATAAATGGTGCTGGAGCCAATGGGTGGCCAGAGGCAAAAAAATGAACCTACACCTCAACCCTCACACCTCATGCAAAAGTTAACTCAAAATGGATGGTAGACTTAAGTGTAAAATGTGAAACTATAAAACTTTGAGAAGAAAAGGTAGGAGAAAATCTTCAGAGCCTAGGCTTGGCAAAGAATTTTCACACTTGATACCAAAAGCATCATCTATAAAAGGAAAAAAAATTGATTTGTTGGGCCTCATCAAAGTGAAAAACTTCTGCTCTGTGAGAAACCTATTAAGAGGATGAAGAGACAAGTTACAGAGCAGGATAAAACTGCAAACCATGAAATTGATGCAGGGCTAGTAACTAGAATATACGAAGAACTCTCAAAACTCGACAGTAACACGAACAATTTAATTAGAAAATAAGGGGCAGGCCCCGTGCTCGAGTGGTTAAGTTCACGTGCTCCACTTCGGTGGCCCAGGGTTTCACCTGTTTGGATCCTGGGCGCAGACCTAGCACCACTCATCACGCCGTGCTGAGGCGGCGTCCCACACAGCACAACCAGAAGGACCTAGAACTAGAATATACAACTATGTGCTGGGGGGCTTTGGAGAGAAGGAGAAGAAGAAGAAAAAGATTGGTAACAGATGTTAGCTCAGGTGCCAATCTTAAAAAAAAAAAAGAAAGAAAGAAAATGGGCAAAAGATATGAACGGACATCTCACCAAAGGGGATATAGAGATGGCAAATAAGCACATGAAAAGATATTCAGCATCACTAGCCATTAGGGAATGCAAATTAAAACCTCAATAAAATATCTCTACACACCTATCAGAATGGCTAACATAAAAAATAGCGACAACATCAAAGGATGAAGAGGATGCAGAGAAACTGGATCACGCGTGCGTTGCTGATGTAAAATGGTACCGTCATTGGAAAATATTTTGGCAGTTTCTTATAAAACTAAACATGGAAGTTCTATTTTTTGCATGTTGACCTTATAACTGGCAATGTTGCTGAACTCTGGTTAGCTCTAATAATACGTGTATAGGTTACCTTGGCTTTCCTATGTAGAAAATTATTTCTTTGAATTATCATCCTTTGTTTATTCCTTTCCAATTCTTGTATCTGTTATTTTTCCATTTTTATTGTGTTGCCTCAGACCTTTAGGACAATACCTTATTCCAGACTTCAAAGATAATCTTCTAACATCTCATCATCAAATTTGAGGTTTGCTATAGGATTTTGTGTGTACCCTTGATGGGTTTAGGGAAGTCCTCATCTAATCCTGCTTTGCCAAGACTTCCTTTTTTTCCCATGAATTGGTGTTTAAGGTAGCAGTTTTTAAAAAACCATCTATTGTTATAATCAAATTGTTTCTTCCTTGAATTTGTTAGTGCGGTAAAATAGATTGCTGGATTTGGGTGTGGTTTTGTTATGTTTAATATTTTGATGGGAAAAACCTTGTGTTCTGGGATAGGAAAGTATCCTTATAGACTAGTGCCATGTTTCTTCTAAGACTCAGAGGTTTTGCTGCTTCTAGACTAGTTTTCACACTAATTTCTTGCTCTGGGATTCTCATGCTACGTGAATAGTGTAAATTCTGACCTTATATCTACCTTTGGAGTAAACTTGGACTTTTGACTTTTCACAGGAGATTCTTTATTTTTCTAGTCAGATCCTGAGGTGGAAGACAATCTTCCTTGCTGCTTCCTGGGCTTATATTTTTCAGAGGGTCAATCCTTTTAGGATTCTAAGCCCTATGCTCCTAAGCCTTGGTATTTATTATCAACCCCCTACCCCTTAGTCCTGTTTCTGGGCTGGATGCTTCTAGACTACTGTGACATAATCTCCAACTCTTGATGCTTGGATTTTGAGCTCTCTCTCTTTCTTTCTAAAATCGAGGAACTTCCTATTCTCCTCCCCACCCCCAGGCTCAGTATAGATTAAATTATTTTTATTGTTATATTTCACCTAGCATTTCTATAATTAGAGGATTGGCTCAGCTCAGGATAGGACAGCTAAACCAGTTCAGTCTACATATTCCTAAAAGTCCTCTTCTCTTATAATATTTTTCCAGGAAGGAATATGTTTAGATTTCCAAACTGCTATCATATTATAAGAAATCATAATATGAATATAAAGTTAATCCTACCAGCCGGCTGCATCATTGGGATATTAGTGCCTATCTTAAAGAGCGATTGGGATGATTAAATGAAATAATGCCAGGTAATAAGTTTGTTACAGTTTCTGGGCCATGGTAATACTCAGTAATTGTTAATTATTATTACAATAATTCAAATTATCCACACTACCTTCTGCTCTTCTAGAGTAACTTTTAAAATTTAACTAAACTTTTTCTTTTAGAGTAGTTTTAGATTTACCGAAAAGTTTTCAAGATGGTATAGGGAGTTCCCAAATGCTGCTCACCCAGTTTCTCCCATTGTTAACATCTCCCATTACCACCAAACATTTGTCACAACTAAAGGACCCCCTTGGTGCATTTCTATTAACTAAACTCCATGCCTTATTTAGACTTGACTAGTTTTTACCTAGTGCCCTTTTTCTATCCTGGGATCCCATCCAGGTACCATATTACATTCAATTGAAACGGTTCTTTAGGCTTCTCTGGTCTGTGACAGTTTCTCAGCTTTTTCTTGTTTTTGATGACCTTGATGGTTTTGAGGAGTACTGGTTTGTTGTTTTTTAGAATGTCCCTCAGTGGGGGATTGGCTGACGTTTTTCTCATGGCTGGACCAGGCAGAGTTCCATTTTAAGACCTGAAGAAGAACTATGGGGATGGAATGTGTTAGTCATTTGTTCACTTTCAGCTGAGGGAGGAAGGAAGGGGAGAGTTTGTTGAATTTCAGCCTCAGGGTAAGAACATAGAGTGGTCATCCAGTGACTCTTCCAGGGACAAAAAAGGGTCGTAGCTACCACCTGAACACCTGCCATTTTACGTATGTGATGCACATCTATATCTGTATCTGTGTTTATATCTGTATACCATTTTTATCTCTCTCTCTCTACACATATGCACATGCATGTATAGATTATAATCTAAATCCTAAAAATAACTCATCCTAGTAGATCTATTTCCTTTATCTTACAAAGAGAAAAAAGTTCAGAAGCCTTCAGTGACTTGCCTGAGGCCGCCCTGCTAACAGGTGCCGGAGTTGGGATTTTAAACCCCGTCCAACTGACGCCAGAGCTGGAACTTCTAGCTGCACTGCACTGCCCCCTACTGGCTCCATCCTCTGGTCACCTCTGACCAAGGACTATAGTGTTAAGAATGCCCATAAGATTTATTAAACCTTTGTAGTTTCCTAAGGTTTGTTATTTATTTCTTACCTTTGATTTGCCCGTTGGTGGTCAGTGGTAAAACTCCTGAAACGAAAAAGGGCCTATGGGAGTGCTTTCAGAGACAGCCTGGAAGAAGAGCCCTGGGGAGCTGGCATCCCACTCTGCAACTAGATCTTAGGAGAGCTGCTCCTTTGGGGACAGAGTCGGGGACAGCAGCTTTAAGAGTAGAAGGAAAATCAAACAACCCAATCAAAAAATGGGCTGGAGACATGAACAGACATTTCTCCAAAGAAGATATACAGATGGCCAATAGGCACATGAAAAGATGCTCATCATCACTGATCATCAGGGAAATGCAAATCAAAACTACACTAAGATATCACCTTATACCCATTAGAATGACAAAAATATCTAAAACTATAGTAACAAATGTTGGAGAGGTTGTGGAGAAAAAGGAACCCTCATACACTGCTGGTGGGATTGCAAACTGGTGAAGCTACTATGGAAAACAGTATGGAGATTCCTCAAAAATTAAAAATAGAACTACCATACGATCCAGCCATCCCACTACTGGGTATTTATCCAAAGAGCTTGAAGTCAGCAATCCCAAAAGTCCTATGTACCCCAATGTTCATTGCAGCATTATTTACAATAGCCAAGACATGGAAGCAACCTAAGTGCCCATCAACTGATGATTGGATAAAGAAGATGTGGTATATATATACAATGGAATACTACTCAGCTGCAAAACAGAACAAAATCATTCCATTTGCAATAACATGGATGGGCCTTGAGAGAATTATGTTAAGTGAAATAAGCCAGCTAGAGAAGGATAATCTGTGTATGACTCCACTCACATGAGGAATTTAAAAATGTGGACTAAGAGAACAGTTTAGTGGATACCAGGGGAAAGGTGGGGTGGGGGGTGGGCACAAAGGGTGAAGTGGTGCACCTACAACACGAATGACAAACATTAATGTACAACCGAAATTTCACAAGATTGTAACCTATCATTAACTCAATTTAAAAAAAAAAAGAACGAATGCATAACCTGGAAAAAAAATAAAACAAACAGCAGAGACTAAAAAAAGAGTAAAAGGAAAATATCTGAGTCCCCTAGAGACCAGCAGGTACCAAGCCTGGGACTGAAGAGGAACTATGGAGCCTGGGTATTTCTCAGCCTTTTACCAAGATGCTGTTTGCATTCCATCTGCTCATGAGTGTGGGATTTTAAAATAACAGCAACATTACTAATAATAACAGTGAAAATATTTTCAGTGCATCCCCTCTCATCCCATTCTCCTTTCTTTGTTTGTCTTCATTTGCTCCCCGTTCAGACGCTCTCCTTCCTAAGAGGCCCCGCTCATCTCTGGGTGGATGGAGTGCTGTGCATGACCGAAACATTTACGATTATCCACTTATTGATTAGCTTCCATAAAAGTCGCTCACAGTCTTCTAAAGTTCACTGCAATCTGATGTCCTGATTATTCCCTTATTAGGTTCTGCTTTGGATGGAATTTCTAAGCCAAATTGAAATTCATGGTTGTTATGAACCATTTCCAAGACATCACTCAGAAGCGAGTCAAGAGATGCTTCTTGCCTGCCTCTGCCCGTTAGATTTTGGATCAAGATTCGCATCCCATGCCATGCCCATTAATGTGAGGTTGTTGCTTTATTTATGACCCTTACTTGGTATGTTGCAGTCTACTTCTGTTGTCACATTTTCACCAGCTTATATCACATTCTGACTCTCACCTTCCATGGCGGAGGCTGCATGTCTGTGTTACTTTATTTAGCAGATGCCTGGACCAATTACAATTTCTTTGCCTTTTCCTCCCCCTTGGACAAGGTGGAGGAGGGTGAGTAAGACCAGGATTTTCTCTATGTTTATTTTTAAATAAATCCTCCCTAAAACTTAAAACATATCATCTTCCTCTGGAAGCTGGCAGCTGTCTGGCCCAGGGACACAATTACAGCTTCGTCATTAAGACTAGAAGTCACCAATCAGTACCTCCTTCTCTCCTATTCAGTGGATGCTGATGGAAACTCATTTACCAGATCAGCATGGAGGACAGCATGACCTCTTAGGAGTTCAGAGAACTGGGAGTTCAGAAATGCCCTCATGTCAATGGGGAACCACCCTGCATCACTTTCCCCAGAAGTTCCTGGATTTTTATCTTGCTCGTCACCTGCCCAGCACCATGACCTCGATAGACACTTGGTTGTGGGGGTGTCAGGTGACATGGCTCACTTCAGGGCCGTGAGGAGGCAGTTCTCTAGAGCAGAACCAACACAGGAGTTGAAGTCAGATAGCCCTGAGATCCAGTCCCAGTACCATCATGTACCGGCTGTATGACCTTGGGCAAGTTACGTCATATCCTGGAAACTCCATTTTCTCACCGACATGCTAGAAGCTAGACTACTTAATTCACAGTGTTTTGGGGGAGGATCAAGGATGCCAACAGGTGAAATGTACTTAGTACTAGTGCTTATAGCATGCCCCATTGCTCCCTGAAAATAATTTTCTAGAAAGTCATAAAACTTTGGCCATGCTGAGGCACAGACTCTTGGGGAAAGGGCTTAGACTTTGGAATAAGATAGATCAGTGTCAAAATCAGGTTCTACTTTGAACAAATTGCAAAAATTGTGAGGCTCAGAATCCTTACCTGTAAAACAGGAAGAATTTCATGGAGTACATAGCATAGATGAAAAACTATTAAGGGTTTCTCTTTTCTTTGACCTTGACCTTGTTTGTGCAGGTCAAATCATTTAAGCCACAGCTGATGTTTGATCATCTGAGAAAGTGGTCATGTGGTTTGTTAGTCTTAAGATGACCAAGCACTAGGAGAAATTTTTCCTGTTCTAAGCTGCCTATATATATATACACACACACACACACACATATATACACATAATATATATATACACATAATATATATATACACACACACATATATATATACTCAAAGATTCATATACATGTGTGTGTGTGTGCTTTTCCTTTTTCTTCCCAAACATTTTTATCCCTTTCATCCTCTCCACCTGTGATCCACCACTGGCTAAGTCACAGGTCTTTTATTGACGTCTGGGTCAGCCACGCTGTTTGCACCTCTGAAGCCTGCCATGCAATGCAGAAACAGGGAGGCTGAGGTTGACATGTGCTTCAGTCCACCCCTCCAAAGAACCCAGCTCTGGGGATTTGGAAGTCCCATTTCTTGCCTCCTCATGACCACGGGGATAGAAATTTAACCTTTGCAGGTCCGGAGCAAGCATATGAGAGAAAAACTCAACTTCCTTTCCTTCCTTATTCTCCAAAAATCCCGATTCCGTGGACTTTCACTACTTCTACCTCACAGCTCTGGTGAACCTGGCTGTCTTGTCATCATGATGGGCCTCAGCGCCCTCTTTGGCCACAAAAGGGTAATGCGGCATCTTACCCCATAGAAGGATGTCAGGGTATGCTACAAGAGGTGTCACACATAAAGGGGATTGCAGAGTCTCCACCCTATGTTGAGTGTGGAGTTAGGGGTGACTCCTTCCTCCTCGCTCAATTCCTCCTGGGTTCTCAAAGACCTTCACAGTTAAACCAAAAACAGTTTTCTTGTGTGGCTCTTCTGTACTAAGCACTTTCTCACTATGGGGCCTTTCGTAGAAGCAGGGTGATGCAGGTATTACTCTCTCTATGTCATAGATGAAGAAACTGAGGCTCAATCGTGCCACTTGTCTGAAGTCACCCAGTTTCAAAGTTGCAGAGCCCATCTCTCCATGAGGTATTCTGAGCACAGGGCCTGGAGCATACGAGCTTTTTAAGAGCCTTCAAAAAGATTTGAGACCTGAAAAATGATGATTAGCTCAAACATAGTGAAAGAACACTGTACAATCAAAATGAATATGCATTTAGTTAAATATTTATGGAATATGACAGTAGGTCAAATTGCCCCTTCACTCTTATATAGTTATATGTAAATTATATTAATGTGGAATATGGGTGCAGGATGTGGGTTTGGAAACTGTGAGAAAGGGCCTTCAAAAGCAAAGGATTTTAAATCCTGGGAAGATGCTGAGGTAACCTGAAGTGAAACCCAGTCATAGCGCTTGGTCCTTCTAAGCTGTTCCAGCCCTATCTGGGGTTTACCCAAGTCACTGCTCTGAGCTTTTTCTGATCTGTGGGATGCGAAAGGTGCTTTCAGATTTCTTTCTAGAGCTAACAGATGAGTCAGAGAGCCTAACAGTCCTCTATTCGTTCACAAAACTGTCTGTGACCATCTTCACGTTTTCTTCATTCATTTATATCACATGCTTGGTCATCAGGATATACATGATCTTAATTAAATCCTCTTGTATGCTTTTGCCATTCAAGACCATGATTGTCAGTGGGACTCATTGGACTTCTGCCCCATAGTTGCAAGAGGTTGGGGCGCCCTCCATTCCCCTTGCTGGGAACCATAGCTGCTGCCTTCATTCCACATCACTCTACACTGAAAACAAACCCAAGGACACCAGGCCTAATTTGCCCACCAGTGGGGACCGCCTTGCTTTACTGGCTGGTTTTGTTGGCAGAAACATGCAAGTTATTCCCCAGCCTGGGCATTGCCATCTATCACAGTGTCTTGGACCCTGGCAGGGGGCTGAATAGCTTGGTGGCTCTCAACAAAAATTAGGTAAGTAGAGAGCCTTGAGTGAATGAGGTGGAACATTTCTGCACACAGAGCTGCACTAATGATGGGAGCTTTTTCAAAGCCCCTGGACATGCAACAGTTGTACTGCCTGTCTTTCCTCACTGAGATGTCTTCCCTTAATTATTCTAACCATGTCTAGACCCCTTTCCAGAACATTCCATGTCACTACATTAGAGACATCACAGCCTCCCCACAGCAGAACCTATGGGATTCCTTGGTGTGACATTCAGAGTCTGCCATTGTCCACGTCCAACTTTCTTGTGATGGTTAATTTTATATGTCAACTTGACTGAGCTGTGAGATGCCCAGAAATTTGGCCAAACATTATTCTGGGTGTGTCTGTGACAGTGTTTCTGGATAAGTGTAACTCTTAAATAGGTAGACGGAGTAGAGAAGATTGCCCTTCCTGATGTGGGTGGGCCTTATCCAATTAGTTGAAGATCTGAATAGAACAAAAAGGCTGAGTAAGAGGGAACGCCTCCTGCCTGTCTGTGTTAGCTGGGGCATTGGTCTTTTCTGGCCTTTGGACCCAGACTGAAACACTGGCTCTTGCTGGGTCTTGGGGCGGCTGACTTTCAGACTGGAGCTTACACCATCAGCTCTCCTGGGTCTCAGGCCTGTGGACTCAGCCTGGAACCACGCATGAGCTCTCCTGGGTCTCCAGCCTGCTGACTGCAGACCTTGGGACTCCTCAGCCTCCATAATTACACGAGCCAATTCCCTATGTGTGTGTGTATATATATATTAATGAAATTTATTATACATTATAATATACGTTATATATACGTACATAAAGAGATTTATTTTATACACACACATCCTATTGGATCTGCTTCTCTGGAGAACTCTGACTAAGCAGATTTAATATTATGGGCTAAACGTGTGTACTCCAAATTCACATTTAGAAGCCCTAACCCCTGAGGTGACAGTATTTGAAGATGGTGCCTTTTGGAGGCAATTAAGATTAGATGAGGTCGTGAGGGCAGGACTCTGGTCTGGTGATATTACTGCCCTCATAAGTAGAGACCCCGAGCGCACTTTCTCTTTTTCCCCCGAGCATGCACAAAGAAGAGGTCTTGTGAGCACACAGCGAGAGGGCAGCCACCTACCAGCCAAGAGAAGACACCTCAGGATGAAACTTATCTTTCTGGTACCTTGATCCTGGACTTTCCATCTTCCAGAATGTGAGAAATAAATTTCTGTTGTTTAAGGACCCAGTCTGTGGTATTTTGTTATGACAGCCCGAGTAGACTAACCCTTCGTCTTTTGAGTTTCCCTGGGAAAAGATACCACCGAGAATCACCTAGGGGCCATTCCTGGAACTTGTCACATGAAGTACACATATCTGAAGAGAACAAGGGTGGACTGTAGTGCGTGCTGTACTGTGCTGCCCAGATCCTTCTTCAGGTCTGAGGCCCTCCATCCCCCAGCCGCCTGGAGTGTTGAGAGCTCTCTGAGTCTTTCTCCAAGAATTGCCCTCAGAGGAGTTCACGTCCTCGCCTAAGCTCATGTCCCATGGCAGGGACAGCCCGCATCCAATGACTGACACGTGAAGGAGCATAAAGGCCTGGTCCTCTTGCCTCAAGGCAGGACGACTCTGAAGGGCCACCCTAACCCCAGAGCTCCCTGTGGGATGGGCCGAGGCCTCTGTTGTGACTATGTCACAACTCAGCTTCTCCCTCTGCCCCATCTCATCCCCCACAGTTCCCCACAGTTGACCCCAAGGACACCCTCCAAAATGCTTCCTGTGTCCCGATTTCCATCTCCGAGTCTGTTTCCTGGGAAACCTGGCCTAAGACACTTTCACATTACGAATATTTTATTATGTCCCCTTGATGTGAAATTTGTAGATAGTACACCTACCTCAACAGAAAATTTAAAAAATATATTCCCTAATCATAAAACGCAAAGCAATGTTTAATAAGGTAATGATGCATTTAATATTTCATAAAGTAATAATGTATCAGGTGAAATTATTTCAGAAGATAAGAAACAGTCAGATGCTTGTGCTGTAAAATCTCCAAGAATTTGAGGGAACCACAATCCAGGGTGTTGTTTTGCCAACTCAAATGCTGCCAGCTCTGGGGGATATTTTGTGAATTTGCTATCAACTCTTGGGAAAGTTCTGAAAAAAACTAAGACAACATTCTCTTGACTTACAAGATAGTTGTATTCCTGGATAATTCAGCGTAAAAAAAAGTATAAAGATAAGAAAAATTACTTTGTGTTTTTATGTAAGACAGAGAAAGGTTCTCAGCACAGATATTGATAAAGTTGTGTTTTTGTTTGTTTGTTTTTCCTATACGGGACCATCTGCCAGGACCTTGGGAGGTTGTGAGGGTGATGGGACAATTCTTTGGTGGCACTGATGCGAGCACTTAGGACACAAGCACACCAGGTCCCCACCTATGAGTGCCCCCCATCATTGAGACAACCAGAATCTCCCCCATAAATGTCCCAGATGCCTCCAGGAAGTAGTCCTGGCTCTGCTGCAAAGGAAGGCCAGCGGGGAAAAGGAAGAAAAGTGAATTTTGAGTAGTAGCCCCCAAACTGAAGACATCCACGGCTTCACAGTGGTCAGCGCAGGACCCGGGTCTGAAGCCAGGCCTGTGTGATCCAGTCCTTGTGCCTCTCCCACCAGCCCACTCTTCGGTTCTGACTTCATAAGGGAAGACTCCGATCAAAAGAATGACTTACTTGGCTTTTCGGGACCCCACCACCATTCCCTTGTTTTATCCTCCCTAATTTAAGAAGTGTTGAAATACAGAGCCTTTCCATTTAGCCTCAGGGGGTCATAACCAGTGCCCTTTGAAAGGCTGCCACGAGGGTGGTCTCTGCTAAACTAACAGCTTCTATTTTGAGCACCAGGATGGAGGGGCTGTGACGCCAGCCTTTTGTGCCTCCTTTTTGAGATGGACAGCCAGGGTGGGCAAGTCTAGCTCTTACGGTTTGACAGGCTGGCAATTGGTAATTAGTTGGCCAAGGCTGCAGTTTGAACAGTTGCAGAGGCCACTTGTGGGGGTGGTTACGCTGTGAAGGCACGCACACCTCCTCCTCCCTCTTTTCCGTCTTCTTTCCCGTGTCTTCCTCAGAGCCTTCCCCTTTCCTTCTGCAGCTTTCTTAATTGGACTTCTCCGCTGCTCATCCGAAGAGGGAGATCGTGAACAGAGAGAGAGAGTTTGAGAGAGAACACACTTACTCACAAAGACATGACTTCAAACTGTGCCTCCCTCCTGTCCAGGTCCCCACTGCCTGCCGCATCGTCTTAGTCCGTTTGAGCTCCTATAACAAAATACCATAGGCTGGGCAGCTTATAAACAACAGCCATTTATTTCTCACGGTTCTGGAGGCTGGCAAGTCCAAGATCAAGGCACTGGCAGATCTGATCTCTGGTGAGAGCCCACTTTCTGGTTCACAGGTGGCCATCTCCCCCTCTGATATTGACCAGCCTTCCCCTGACTTGCCTCTTCTCTGCTACTAGACAGGCTGGGTGGGGAAAAAATGGGAGAGGTAACAGGATTATTAATTATCTGCTCTTCTTCCTCTCCTCACCCCCAGAGCACACTGAGTTACGTCTCCTTTCTTTTCAATAAAATATGGAATTCATTTTTTTCAGATAAAACATGTAACTAACTTTTGATGAGCATCTGCCACGTCGGACATAAAGTTAGACGATTTCATGTATTCTATCACTTATCAGCCACCTCTCGGGAGTAAGTAAACCGGCCCTCATTTTACAGGTGAGGCACCAGGGGCTCTCAAAGTGTAAACGAATTGCCCAGTGACAAGCTGGTGTGGGAGCAGAACTACGTGTCTGTGGTTTATCAAACAGGAAAAACTCTTTTGTTTTATGCTGGTAGAATACCGTCACAGATGACAAGACTATGAGCCTCCGGAAGGAAGACACTGGTTTGTCCACCTCTGAACTCCTAGCACCTGGCGCATGCTGAGAGCTCGGCACGTGTTGGGGGACTCAAGAATCATTAGATTCTCAGGGTGGAACAGACATTTGAGGACATGGAGTCTAGCCCATATCTCATATGCATTCTAAAGGGATGGCCTTGCTACATCTGCTCAGAAATAGTCGTCTCTCTCCCCATAGGCCAGGATCCCTCATGCCTCTGTTGTTCCTTTTCGCATAATCTGTTCCTTCTCTTGGAGGTCTGTTCCCTGCTCCTATTTTTTTCTTTTTTTAGGTCTGGCAAATGCCCGTTCATCTCTTAAGCTTCACATCAAATGCCATCTCCTTTGTGACGGCTTCCCCGACTCTCTGATTTGGAATTCCTGCTCTCTCGTTTCCACAGTGCTTTGCACAGACCGCCAAGGTTCCATCTGCCTTGTTGTGTCGAATTGTCTGTTGGCTCAACTCTCTGTCCACTAGCCTGGGAGCATTTTGAGGCCAGAGGCCTTGTTTCTTCTCCTTTGCATAGTCAGCATCTAACATAAAGGGTGTCGCATGGCAGATGGTTGGTGAATGTCTGTGGAGTGAATGAATGAGTGCGTAAATGCTGTCTTTTGGAATGGATACAAATCCAAGAACAATAATATCATGGCCACCCACTTCATTAGGTTCCTGTGTCAAAAATAATAATCAATAAAAAAAGCTTAGCATTTTGTTCAGATTTCAGGAAAACAGTCAGAAATCACTTTATTAAATGATTCTGTGCAGCAAGAAGAAGAACCAGGAAAATCATCTCTGTCCACCAGGACATGGATGAACTTCCCATAACTCTACAGACAATGCTCCTGCAGAAGGGAGCAGCCAGCACTGCGACAAGATTTATGAATACGCATAAATTTTCACACTGTCATTGTTTTCTGACTTAAGTCATTATCTAAAAGTGTTTCCTCAACTTGCATCTAACCGAGCAAAGGGGTCCTAATGTGAATTCTCTCTTAGAGAAAAGACTTCTTGTTTGGTTGGTTGTTATTGTTTTCCTCCTTGGGTGTCAAGAAGTTTAGTGAGTTAGAAAGAATGACTTGAAGTAGAAATGCAATCTAATTTGGAAGTTGTTATTCTTAGCAAAGCATTTTGAGATAACAAAGCATCTTACTGATCAAAGTCAACTCCTTTCTTAAAAAGGAAGCTCACGTTATTTTATCCTACATTTTCCACCAGAAAGGGGATCTTGTATATTTTTGTTTTTCTTAGTAATATGTGGAGCCAGGCAAGGAAAATCTCAAAGACATACACTCAATCTTCTAGAAGTTTCAGCCCTTCATGTAGCAAACCCTACCAAGGGAACATCAGCACTGGAACAATGGCAAAAATGATCTTTCTCCCAGGAAAAGAGATCTGTATAATAATAGCTCTCACTTACTGGGCCCGACTGTGTGCCAGCTGCTTTCCAGACACTTCATTTGATTCTCATCAGCCAGCCCCTGTGGTGTTGTCACCCTCCATCCTTGTCTCTTGCCTGGTGGAAGGCAAACCCTATCTCTCAAAACACTATTCACCTCATAACAGTCAAGAAAGTCCTTTTAAAATTCAAGTCTGATCACTTTGCTCCTTGGCCTAACACCACCTGTGGCTGCCCATCTCACACAGTGAGAATGGGCCCCGTAGGTCCTGACCCTGGGCCCCGTCACCTTTCTGGTCTCATCTTCTCCTCCCACCTGCTCCCTCCGCTCCAACATTTCTGACCTCCTTGCTCCTCCTCCAATCTGCCAGGTGAGTTCTCAGCGCCTCACCTGTCACCATCTCAGGGTCTTGTCTTTGCCCTAGGTCTTCCCTCTGCCTTGAATCCTCCTGTCACATATCCACAAGTCTGTGTCAAATGTCCCCATCTGAATGAAACCTTCTTTGACCACCATATTTAAAACTGGACCCCTCCAGCATGTTCCCTCTACTCCTTTCCTTTCTTTTTCTCCTGTTTTCCTTATCTCCTCAGCATGCACACCTTCTAATACACTCTATAGTTTACTTATTTATGTTGCTTGTGGCTAGCTCACGCCCCACCCCACTGTCTCCTCAACATACCACTAGAATGTAAGCTCCATGAGGGCAGGCACGTTGGTATTTGTTTTCTTTCCCTTGACCACTTGCCAGCACGTGAGAGGCACTCAGTAAGTATTTGTGGGATGAATCAACAGGCAAGCAGGCTTAGGGTGCCTGAATAATTTGGCTGGAGTCACACAGCTATTAAACAAAGGTGTAGGGCTCTCGCTCAGGTTTGCCTCAACCCAGAGCCAAGACTAGCCCCCTCTGCAACCCTGGGTCTGTAACTCTTCGTGGACAAAAAGAAAGAAGGATTAAAGGGTTGTACATATTTGAACGGCAGGAGACTCTTATGAGGCAGGTGGCGTGTTTTCATCAAATGGGGTAGGAAAACACAGTCGCAAAGCCAGACCTGAGTCTGTATCCCATCTCTCCACTTTCCAGCTGTGTGACCACAGCCAAGTTACCTAACTTCTCTGAAACTCAGTTTTGTCATCTGCAAAGTGAGGATGATAACAGTCATCAGGAGAATGAAATTATATGATGCTGGTAAAGTCCAGGTAGGAGTTCCCTAGATAGAGGTCATTACATGGTCAAATGATAAAAGTTATTAGTTCTTGAGTGCTCTCAGATCTTCTACCTTGTCCTGGCTCCTAAAATGAATTCTGACTTAGCCCAGTGCAGTCTCTCCCTGCTCCCCATTTTACCCAATGGAAGGGACATCCAGTGGATGTATTTTAGTTGTGTGTACCCTGCATGGGATCCAAGACATACAAGCAAGAACTATTTGAAGTTATTTTTAGCTGTTTGAACTCTTCTCTTCGGCTCGTACTCAGCCCGAGGGGTCAAGCTCAGCAGGTGTCAGCTCTGTAAGAAGAGCGCAAATATTATTGAATTTGTTCGTGACCATCGTCTCCTCCAAGCGATCCTGGTCTTGTTTATCCCTCACATGTCCCTAATTCTCCATCCAGCTTGGGTTAGCTTTCCTATTCCACCATGACCGTAAATAATTTACCACTTTCTCCCATAGCTAGCTCACTGCCTATTACTATGAATTATTTACTGCAGAAATTCTGACTTGAGAAACTAAGATAATGGCACAAGTTATTTATGCAAAAGGGACGCGAGCTTTCTCAGACCTCACTCCTGCCTTCTAACTTCCCTTTTGCAATTTCTAGTCCTTGCCCAGCACTTTAGAAGCATTAACTAAGTTGGTTTTTGCCAAGTTGGTTTAAGCCAGTATGCCTTAAAAATGAGAGACATTACCGTTCCCACTGAACAGAGGGGTACAAGGACTAGTTCAGAGGTAGAGTCTTAGGAGGAGGCCCTTTCTAGACCTGTGGTTAGAGAAATCCCTGGAGAGTATGACCAGTTTCCCATATAGCTTATTTAGGATATACTGAATTACACCATTTATTTCAGTTTAGTTATCATTCAGGGAAGCAGAAAAGATATCAAGGAATTTTCTGTTAGTCTTGTATGTGTACTCGCATTGCTACTCACAATAACGAGAGGAATTTATGATTTCAGAAGCTAGTTCTTGATCCTTCTTATAGTTTTAAAAAGACGTGCTGTCCTGAACATTTCTCTATCCACACACACAGGTGAGGAGTTATAGCAGGACCATAAAATGACTTCTGTCATGGTTGTTCTCCAGACTCCATCCTCAGACCCATTCTGTTGCCTAAATTTGAGAGGTGGGAATTAATCCCACCCTTTCTCTCACCTTCGAGTCTACAACAGGATGAAAAATCAGACAACTGAAGGTGAAATGCCCCTTTTATTATGGACAATGTTCAAGTGGAGAGTGTGTCTTGCATCTGCAGTGACAATCAGGCATCCTAGTTTTTACCCCTGAATTGAGGCCTCAACATGATGCATCCAAGGGAGAGATGGGGGTCTGTGAAGCTGCCTTCCTTACCCAGAATAGCTACATTAAACCTATCAAGGTTAAAGGGTAAGGCCAGAGAAGCATGAGCTTTGAGACCTGCCACTGGAATAAAGGCATGGGCCCTGACCCTAGTATGTGTGTCCTGCAGTGGGAAGAGTAGAGTAGAAAGTATCCAGTTTGCAGGCAGCTTGGTCAGCAAGGGAAGCCCAGAGGGGATGGATCCACACATGCTTATCTCCCTCTCCTGATATCAGCTGTCAGATAAGTCATCACTGTATCCAGAAAGGAGATGTGGAAAAGGTACTCATATTCCTTTTCACCATGGGAACAAGAGTTTTCTATGGAAACATGAAGGCTGGGAAGAAGGGTGGCCTCTTGTAGATTCTAACCCCAACCAATATCCTCAGGCCCACTGCATTGGTCAAGACTCTTGTGGTTGCAATTGATTGAAACCCCAACTCAAACTTGCCTAAGCCAAAGGGACCAGAGCAGTTCATTCAACTGCAAAATCCAGAGCTACTCCTCTCTTTGAACATTGTGCATTAGGAGCTCAAAGGGTAACATCAGGACCCTGCCCCTTTCCTTCCCTCAACTTTATTTTCTTCTTTTTTGACAAGTTCTCAGGCAAGTTGTCTGCTTGTGGTAACAGGATGGCTGCCATCTTATATTCTCTCAGGAATTCTGGTGGGGGTAAAAAAAGAGTATCTCTTCCCCAAGATTCCAACAAAGATGCTGGAGATGAGTCTCACGGGCCTGGCGTGGGTCATGTGCCCATTCCTGAACCAATCCCAGTGGCCATGGTGATAGATCACTTTGATTGGCTGGGCCTGGATCATATGCTCTCCCTCCATTGGAATAAGAATGTAGGGAAAAGTTTTATCCAACCATGTGGACTAAAGGTGGGGGTGGAGATGATTCCCCAAGAAGACCAGAAGACCCAAAGAAAAAAAAATCAGTCTTTTACATTTTTATGGATCCTTTTGGGCTTTTTAAAAACAAACTTTTATTTTAGTATAGTTTTAGATTTATAGAAAAATTATAAAAGTAGTACAGAGAGTTCCCATATACCCCACACTCAATTTGCTCTATTGTGAACATCTGACATTCCTACGGTGCATTGTCACAATTAATACATCAATAGTGATCCATGACTATTCACTAAAATCCGTAATTTATTCAAATTTCCTTAGTATTTAGCTAATGTTCCTTTTCTGTTCCAGCATGCAATCCAGGAAACCATGACATTGAGGATCACGTCTCCTTAGATTCTCTCGGCTGTTATAGTTTCTCAGATTTCTCCTTGTTTTCGTTTTCTTGACAGTTTTGAGGAAAGCCGGTCAGACATTTTATAGAATCTCCCTCAGCTGGGGTTTGTCTGACGTTTTTCTCATAATTAGAGTGGGCTTGTGGGTTTTGGGGAGGAAGATCACAGAGGTAAAGTACCACTTTGGCTTTCACATCATATCAACAGTACATGCTATCAGCATGACTTGTCGCTGTCGACGTTTGCCTTGATCATCTGGTTGAGGCCGTTTGTGTCAGGTTTTCCAGCTACAAAAGTGTTCATTTTCCTGGCTTTCCATACTGTGCTCTTCAGCAAAAAGTCACTAGCCAGAGTCCACACGTAAGGACTGGGAGTGACGTTCTATTGCTTTGAGGGTGCAGTATTTGCATTAATTATTTGAACTTTTTCTGTGCAGGAGACTTGTCTATTCTCCCTCATTTATTTATTTATCCAACCGTTCATTTATATCAGCATGGACTCCTGGATATTTATTTTATACTTTGGGTATAATCCAATTCTACTTTGTTTATTTATTTTGCTCAAATTGTCCCAGCTTTGGCTTTGAGGGGTCTTCCCGTACTTGGCTCCCGTGTCTCTTTGGCTTACACCATCATTGTCTCTCCCCTTCTGCCCCCACTTCCTTGATTCCTGGCACTACAAGATGCTCCAGGTTTACCTTGTATATTTGTGTACTTCCTGTCCCAATGACAGAATCTGTCATTTCTCCAAGAATCCCTGGTTCCTCTTATCGTGGAATGTTATTAGAGACCTAGATCTGTGTGTTAGATGTGCTTGTTGCTGTTGGGGTGTCCATGCTTCTGGGCCTTTCCTGCTGACAGAGCAAGGAAGTACATGTAAATACGCCAACAGGTCTATATAAACACATCTGTAAATATTTCTGGGTGTAACCATCAGTATCTATATTAAGCCAAATATGACTTCATACTTATATGTTGAACACTGAGCCATCACCACGTGGATCCTCCCTGCCTTCTCTCCTTGCTTGTCCATAGCTTTTCACAGTGAGAACAGTGAGAAATCTGGTTCCCACCATCCACTATCTATTTTCTTGATTGTTCAATTCCAGTATAAATGTATGGTGGTTTCAGAATTGTTAACCTCTCATCCCTTTGGATTTGATATTCTGCTTGTATTACCATTTACCTTGCCTTTTCACTAACTGTGTTATCCAATCGTGTAGCCACTCACTGCGTGTGGCTTATTTAAATATGAATTTAAATTCATTAAAATTAAATAAAAGTAAATGTTCAGTTCCTCAATACAACAGCCACATTTCAAGCGGTCGATAGCCACCTGTGGCTAACAGACGGCGTTAGATATAGCACATTTCCATCATCACATACAGCTCTGTTGCACAGTCTAGTCCCTGTTTTTTCCTGCATTCCTCTGCTACGTGTCTGGTAGCCACAGGCCAGTTCTGTCTTCCTAGCCTTGGCCCGCAGAGAGAACCTTGGCCCAGGTCAGATCCAAGACCCACTTACCCAAGGAGGAGAGTTGAGACTCCTTACGCTGAGAGCTGGGAGCCAAACGGGCTCTGCCATGAAAAGCACAGTTCTGCATAATGGAGGAAGATACAGGTTCTTGTAGCTCATGGAGAAATACAGGACTGAGGTTGTGGGTTGATCGGAGAAAGCGTCCCATGGGAGGCCAATGCTCGAGTCAGGTTCTGAGGATTGCTGCTGGGATTGCAAGCTGGTCAAGGGCAAGCCAGGGAATGGAATAGCAGGTGAAATGTGTGGAGGCGTGAGAGTCCTGGATGTGTCATATTTGCCAAATGGAGCGTTAGGGAGTCAGTGTGTCTGGAATGGAGAATGTGTTTTGGAACTTGGAGGAAGTGGCAGGGAACAGACTTGGAGAGTTGGCTGTGGGTAGATGATGTCTTGCAAGCAGTTTTAGACTTTATTATGGAGATTGTGGGGGAGTTAGGAGAGAGTCTCAAGCAGGAGAATGATGTGATTTGATCTCTATTTTAGAAATATCACCCTGGGCGCTGTTGGATATTATTATTGCGGGGTGGAGCTGGAAATGGAAGATGTGGGTTAATATGTAGGAAGAAGAGGATCCAGGGTCCTTTTTATCTCTTTTAAACTTTCAGTAGTTCTTAAAATAGCCACCTTCTACTTCTTGAATCTCTAACCTCCATAGATGTTCTTGGAAACCCTCCCTCCTGATCTTCTTGTCTTCCTATTTTTCTTGAGTGTATTAGTTTTCTATTCCTGCCAAAACAAATCCGCACAAATTTAGTGGCCTCAAACAAGACAACTTTATCATCTGAAAGCTCTGTAGTTTACAAGTCTGACACAGGTCTCCCTGGGCTAAAATCAAGGTGTCGGCAGCACTGCCTTCCCTTCCTGAGACGCTAGGGCACCATCCCTTTCTTTGCCTTTTCCAACTTCTAGAGGCTGCCCGCATTCCTTAGTTCATGGCCCTTTCTTCATTAAAGCCAGCAATGACGCAGCCAGTCCTTCGCTCATCACATCCCTGTGATCTCTCTCCTGCCTCCCTCTTCCACTGCTGACGATGCTTGTGATTACACTGGCCCACTCTGATGGTTCAAAACAATCTCTCCATCTCCCAGTCCTTAATTTAATTAGTCACATCGGCAAAGTCCTTTCTGCCAGGTAAGGGAATATATTCACAGGTTCCAGGCATTAGTGTGGACATCTTTAGGGGGCCATTATTCTGCTGATCACACTGAGTGTTTCAAAGACATTTCTGGAGTCCGTCTCTAAATTCACATTTATTCTTGGCTTTTCACCTGGTCCAGCTACTGGACTCGTATTTGGAATCTGTTGTTGTCTCTCTGCTACGGCCTCGTGAGGAAGGGAAAAGTATATTCGGGGGAGCTGTCGAGGATAGAAGGTACATTACAATGGGGATGAGGTTGGTCTCCAGCATCTCAGAGCCCCCATGTTGCCCTGGCTACAGAGCATTGTCAGGTTTATGGTCCAGCTATGTGAGGGAGCAGAGTGAGGTCTACAGGACGAGTTCCCATCAGAGCCTATCGTGCTGCTCCGAGGAGCCAGAAAGGCAGGCGGAGGTCAAAACAGAGATGCCAGCATCACGGAACTGCGCAGGCAGACGGAGCTGCTCTCACGAACCTGATGAAAATGAGCACGGAGAGAGCCATGCAACCTCGAGGGGCAGCTTGTAATTGGATTCAGACCTCTGTTGGCACAAATTAGGACCTTGCTTTTCCCAGAAAAAGACATTATAAATTTTTTATGGGAACAGATACAGGGACTTTCGGCAAGGAGCAAAGCTCGCCTTAGCAACTGCTTGCCCTGCGATATTGGGCTTCGTCAGTCACAGTGGCTAGCTAGAATGATAAAGATAACTACTACTGAGTGAGTGTCCAGTGTGTCCTGGGCTCTTTACAACCATCACCTCTAGTCCTCATAGTAATCCTGTAGTCTGTTTCTGAAAGACGAGGAAACTGAGGCTTACAGAGATGTAAATAGGGGAGCCAGGATTTATATGAAGGTCTCCGTGATGCTAAAGCTGGGGCTCTTTCAAAGATACTACACTTGAGGGAAATAGCTGGGGAAGAGAGAAAAGGGAGTTAAAGATGCTCGGAATACCAAAATCCTTGGAGCAGCGATGTCAGCTTGTGGGGCTGTCCTGGAAATTGGTATTCACAACCAAGAGGGTGTTCAGAGGAGGCCGGTTCCGATGGTCAAGAGCCTGAGAACCGTATATGAGAACTGTTGCAGGGGAAGTTTAGTCAGTGTAGAGAGCATCTGGGAGAAGCTAACTTATCTTTCCGAATCCCTGAGGGTTGACACATGGAAGAACAGCCAAGCAGAAGTCACAGGGAAGCAGGTTTCTGTCTTCCAGGAGGAAGCACTCAATGGCCATCATGGCCCGCCACAAAAGTTCCAGCAGAGGCTGTCCGAACAGGTATCTGGCAGGCAGATTCCACAGGCTGCACAGGTGCCTCTAAGCTTCCTTCCACTCTAAGAGTATGGAATTTTTTCCTTTCTCTTTGCTTCTCTATTACCCGTCCACTTCGTAAAACTCTCTCCAAAAGTGTTTCCTCCAGAGAGCGTTCCCAGACCCCTGCAGCTCACCATGGCGTAGCCTCCTTGAAGAAATTTCCTTTTCCATATAGACCAGAGGCCAACAATCTTTGTCTGTAAAGGGTCAGATAGTAAATATTTCAGGCTTTGTGAACGAAACAGTCTCTGTTGCAGCTCTCCCCTCAGCCATTGTGGTAGGAGAGCAGTCACAGACAATACTTAAACAAATGGGGCAGCTGTATTTCAATAAAATCATCTCTACGAAATCAGGTGGGGGTCTGAATTTGGCCCCTGGGCAGTTGTTTGCTGGCCTCTGATCTAGATCATTTATTGTGTGAAAAATAAGGTCTTCTTTAGTTATCTTTGGCCACAAAGAAATTTATTATTATTATTTAAATCTTTAATTACTCTTTAATATTTTCCCGTGTTGTGTAGGCTCTATTCCCTTCATTAGATTGGAAAGCACTTTAGGGTAAAGGATCATTGTTGTTGTTTTTAATGCTGATGAGTTGATTCCAGCTCCTAAATGGCTTTGTGGACAGCAGAGCAGAACCCTGCCTGGTCTTTTTGCTGCATCCTCTCACCTTCCGGTGCTGTATCAGATGATGCTCCGCTGCTATTCATAGGGTTTTCATGGCCACTTTTTTCAGAACTCGGTGGCCAGATCCTTCTTCCTAGTCTGTCTTGGTCTGGAATCTCCGCTGAGACCTGTCCACCATGGGTGACCCTGCTGGTATTTGAAATACCTGTGGCATAGCTGTCAGCATCACAATGACATGCAACCAGCACAGTAGGACAACTGACAGACAGGTGGTGTGGGTCCCTGACCAGGAGCCAAACTCAGGCCATGGAGGTAAGAACGTCAAATCTTAACCACTAGACCACCAGGCCTGGCTAAAGGATCATATTCATCTTTAGCCTCAGAAATCTAGTATGATGACTCCAATCTTAGTGCAATTTAACTGAGCCTTATGGCTTTGGACAAAGAGGCATGAAATCATCAACATTTAAGCAGGCCAGAATGGATTGCAGAGATCAACTGGTTAAAAACCCCCATTCTCAGATGAAAACCCTGGAGCGTAGGCAAGAGCAATGTCTTTCCCAACATCACACAACTACTTAGAAGCAGAGTTTCTGATGTGTTGGCAAATGGTCTCATTCTGCACTGTTGGGAGTCAGGGTGGCTTCAGTTGCACCAGACAGTCACCCATCCTGGGCCAGCTCTTCGCCGGGCAGAGAAGTAGGAGCTGGAGAGGCACAGGAGAGGAAAGCTCAGCCTCTACCCTCAAGAAGTGTGTTGAATTGAGATGGGGGAGTCAGACACACCACACACCTCCGGTCTCCCTTCCTGCCACCTTCAGTGAATTCTCCCAGGGAGTCAGCTTCATACAATGACACTGTGCACTGTGTCCTCTTGATAATCATGGCTGCCATTTACAGGGCAGCTCCCACAGACCTGGCATTGTTTTAAGCACTTTGAATGCATTTAATTCCCTTTTCTCAGATGACCCCAAGCCGTCTTCCTACAAACATATTAAAATTTTAATTAAGAGAATACACCATGGCACACACATGTCCCCCATTAAGTGTGTTGCTTCATTAAGTATCTCACTGCTGACACGCAATGGGAATTTCTGGGTGATCTCAGTCAGCAGAAATCCATTTACCTCGACTGCGGGGGAGAAGTGTAGCAATTTTGAGTCAGGCCCAAGGCTTTATGGTGTTCTTTCAGCTGGACACCCCATTTGGGCATGCTCTCTTTGGTCCCCTCAGGCAATGGGCTTTGGAAGGACACATTTCTGCTCCTCAGCCCTCAGACCCGCACGCACATATGAATTCCTGCTGTTCCCACAGCCCCATCTTCTGAAGAACTTTCTTGTATTAGTGACATGATTCGAGCCATTGTCAGGCCAAATTCCCATCATAGCTGGGGAGATAAACAAAAAGATGCTTGCCTTCAGTAAACTCCTTTAAACTATTAGCTCCACAGGTATAGTCTGGAATTCATGATAGGCACTTAATAGATATTTATTGATCCATCATTTACTTTTCCATAAGAATGTGCTCACACAGTGTTGGTAACACAATATTCACACCATCAATTTTCTGTCAAACTCCAGGGGCTTGACAGTGAGGTGTGTTCACGCCCCAGTCCTCTCTTGCTTATTTTCTGCTGCCTGTATCTGATGGTGAATGTGCTCACAGGGAAACAATGGGAGGGAGGCCTTTCTCTTTTATCTTCAGTTACCGTGCTTAGATTCAAGCCAACCTTCTCCTGTGTCCATTTGGATGCCCGTAAAGTGGCACTTGAAGAGGAGGACAGCGGAAGAAGGATCAGTATCGTCAACCAAGATTCTGTGCTCGGAAAGCTGCGTTCAAAACTGAGTTGAAGTCTGTTGCAACACAAGTTCTGGGGAAAAGATGATGTTCACCCAGCCTGACAGCGTGGTGCATTTTATAAAAGCACAATCATGTGGAGCTGGCTGCAGTTGACCTAATCAGACCAGGCAGAAACAGGGGAAGTAGAGAAATGGAGGTGTGTTTGTCTCCCCAGGGAGAGCGATGGAAAAATACAAGGAGAGAGAGCTGGACTAGGGGGCCAGATTCCAGGCTCAGCTCTGCTGCTTCCGGTAGAGTAACTTGGGGCAAATTACTTAACTTCTCAGAGGACAAAGGAAAGAGCAGTAGAAAGGGGTGTATTCAGTGTTCCTTAATGTGCTGCCACACTGACTGTTAGGGCTTCTCGGGAATCAGGACACATGGCTTTGATTCTGAACCAGACAATGAGACACCCTGTAGTGGATTGACTAGTGTCCCCCCAAAAGATACGTTCAGGTCTGAATGCCTGGTACCTGTGACTGTGACCTTATTTAGAAAAAGAGTCTTTGCAGACGTACTTAAGTTAAGGATCATGAGATGAGGGGATCATCCTGGATCATCTGGGTGCCCTAAATCCAATGACGGGTGTCCTCATAGGAGAGAGACACACAGAGGAGAAGGCACCGTGAAGATGGAGGCAGAGACTGCAGTGAGGGGGCCACAAGCCCAAGAATGCCAGGGCAGCCACCAGAAGCTGGAAGAGGCAAGGAATGGATTGCCCCCTAGAGCCCAGATGGAGTATGGTCCTGCTGACACCTAGATTTCAGGCTTCCAGCCTCCAGAACTGTGAGACAATAAATGCCTGTTTTCTGAAGCCATTCAGTTTATGGTAATTTGTTATTGTAGTCACATGAAACTAATATACACCCCCAAAGACACGTAGAAAGAGGGATCTGGGCCAGGAATCAAGCAAAGCTGTGATTTTTCAAATTGCATTTAATTTTTCTGAATTAAGACCCCTCAGTTTTTTCTACTGGAGCTTTCTGCCCAGTCTACTTTGAGCATGAGCTCTTGATAGCTAAGCTCCTGGAGCATGTGAACACTGGTGTCCTTGCCGCCTGCTTCCGCTGAAAGGATGGAATGCCATTGTCCCTGCCACAGCCCAGAGCCATGCAGACCAGTGGGAAGATAGCCAGCTGGCTGGTTCCGCAGCTATGCAGAGCTATCGGAGGTGGCCTTTCACAACAAGACTATATTTTTAAGGCTGTCAAAATCAAGAGTGTGACCTCTGGAGAGCTGTCATGGCAGGATTGGTCCCTGATGCAGGCAGAAGCTCTGGACAATGATCTTTGGGACTCTGCAGGCATCGCGGTGAGGGATCAGCTCCCTATACTTTGGCGCCGGCAATTATACCTTTTGCTTATGCTTCTGTCCTCCAGGAGTCCTATCTTTGGGTATTTCCTTCCTCCCACAGTAGGGCGGAGTGAGAATGAACTTCAGACTCAAAGAGAAGCCGGCTCCTCATCCAGCACTGACCCTTCTAGCTGTGTGACCTTGGGCAGTATCCTTAATCCTATGGGGACTTTGTGTCCTCATTCACAATGTGCAGCTGATGACAGCCACTTTGCAGGGCTCTCGATGATTCAGTATCTGCTGAAATAATTGCAGCTAATATTTCCTAAATATTTACTACGTGTCAGGGACTATGCTAAGCACGTGACAAGCCTTCTCTCATTTAATTCTCATCTCCATGGAGTACAAGAGGAAACAAAGACTGAAAAAGATTAAGTAACTTGCCCCAGATTATCTAACTAGTGTGGGGGCAAAGCTGGACGCAGGACTGTCTTCCATAAAATCTGTGCTTGAATCCTTATGCCGTATTGCCAGGTGTGCTGTGAGTAAATTTATTATTCTGGTTGCATGGGTTGTGCCTCAAGATTACCTTTTTTTCCCTGTGAGTCTCTGCAATATCCTTTTCCCCCCCTTTTTGTATTAGTACAGGGCAGAGGTGGCAGATCATGGCCCACATGCCAAATCTGGCCCACCATCTGTTTCTGTAAATAAAGTTTTATTGGAACACAGCCGCACCCATTCATTTACATATAGTCTGTGGCTCTGTGGCTGCTTTTGCACTACAACAGAAGAATTGAGTAGTTGCAACAGAGACCATCTGGCCTGCAGAACTGAAAATATTTCCTCTCTGGTGCTTTACAGAAAAAGTTTGCTGACTTTGGAGTAGGGGAGCGAGCAGGAGCTTTACAGTTAGGAAGAACTGGGTTCAAATCCTGACTCTCACCATTTCCCAGGTCTATGAGCATAGGCTAGCCCTTCAGACCTCTGGCCCTTGTTTTCCTTTGGGAAGCAGGCAGGCTGACAGCCATCCCTGAGGGTTCAATGAGAACGCCTAGCCCAGTGCCCGAACACAGGAGGATAGCTCTGTTTCTCCTCCTCTCTGTTTGTCCTCCTCCTCTCCCTCTCACGACGAATCTAACCAGAAACATTGCCTGGCAGCCTCCTGCATAGCCTCCTCAGCCTTCCTGGAAGGAGGGTGCTTCACTCTCTCCAGTCCTGGGTGGTCTACAGGCTTCCCCACCCAAACTCTGCCTTGGCCATTCACGTGGAACACATCTGCCTCTTCTTGTAGGCTTTCCAGCCTCTGAGAGACTCAGGACCCTCCTCTGATGGAGAATTGGACCAGTCCGGCCAGCTCCAGACATCCCTCCTCTTAGCTGGGCAGAAATCTGGCTTCCCCACAGCGAGCAGCCTTTAGATTCTTTGAAACATACCGCCGCCTGGCCCCCGTTTCCCTTGACTCCCTGCCAAACCTATTACACGTGTCGGAGCAGCAAGGGAGGAAGAATTACGATTTCCATTTGGCTTCTGCGGCCGCTTAGTCTAATTTGCACTGGCTTTGAAATATAGCGATTGCTGTTTTTGTTGTTTGGATTTGGAGGCTGTTTCAAGTTCTGTCTCTTTTTCCCCCTTTTCTCTTAGCTCTTTCTCTTTCTGGGATGAGGGTGGGGGAGGAGGTACCATAAGTGGAAAAAAAAAAAAAAAACTACAGCTTAGCTGCCCCCATCAGAGCCCCTCTCTCCTGCATGGACTCATTTCTCCAGCACCAGATTTCATTAACTGAAGGGCTGCGTTGCAAAGCGAAGCATGATAATGAGGTTGTAGCTAATCAGAACATATGGAATGTTTTCACCATTAGTTCCAATTCCCGACTTGGGAGGGGGTGCGCTGGGGGGGCAGCTCAATCAGGATTCCATTACCCACGTGGGGATGCATGGATGATCCCCAGCTCCCTTCTCTCTGGGTGTTGCCTCCCTCTCCTATTCCCATCCTCCACCCTGCAGCCCCGGCCAGCCCTCCCGGGGGAGATCACGGCCATCGGAAATGAATGGAAGTTCACAGAATCAAGGACTGCTCTTGCCGAAGAAAGCCTCCAGTCACCCTATAAGAACTCTTCCATTCTTTTCTGCTTGACTTCTTGGCAGGTCTGACACTACTGACCAGGCTCCCTTGACCTTGAATGGGTTCTGGGACATTGGTCTCACTTGCTTTTCCTCCTCCCTCTCTTGAGGTTTCTTTTTCTTTTCTTTTCTTTTTTTTTTGAGGAAGATGAGCCCTGAGCTAACATCTGCTACCAATCCTCCTCTTTTTGCTGAGGAAGACTGGTCCTGAGCTAACATCCATGCCCATCTTCCTCTATTTTATATATGGGACGCCTGCCACAGCATGGCTTGATATGCAGTGCATATGTCTGCGCCCGGGATCTGAACAAGCGAACCCCAGGCCTCCGAAGTGGAACGTGCAAACTTAACTGTTGCACCACCGGGCTGGCACCTGGAGGTTTCTTTGTTTGCAGGTTCATTTGTGCATCTTTAGAAACACCGTTATTGCTACGTACAGTTAGGAAGCTTCGAGACTCAAAATAAAATAACTACTGTAGTACTTCCCAGATATCTGTCCAACTGCCTTACCCAACCCTCTTTATCTCCCTCTCCTCTTTCTCTCTCTTTCTTTGCACAGACTTTAAATGCCAGTTGCTGGCTGGGCACTGGAGATACACAGATGGGGGGCTACTGCCACGGGCCCAAAGGACATCACAGTCTATGGCCTGTGGCCGTCACTCCCCTTCCCTCTCTACATGCCATTCCTGAATTGTCCACCAAATGCACACTTCTGGGTTCCAAGGCGGCAGAGACTAAAATGTTTCCTAGTTTTAATCTTTGTTATGGAACCTCTCCAACAGATTCTAACTTAATAGGAGTTTAAGATCCATGTAGAGCCAGGAAGGACTTTAAAGTCCATAGCTGGGCCTGGCTGGGTGGTGTAGTGATTAAGTTCGTGTGTGCTGCCTCAGTGACCTGGGGTACACGGGTTCAGATCCTGGGCGCCCACCTATACACTGCTTGTCAAGCCATGCTGTGGTGGTGTCCCACATACAACATAGAAGAAGATTGGCACAGATGTTAGCTCAGGGACAATCTTCCTCACCAAAAAAAAAAAAAAAAAGTCCATAGTGGTGAATAACCTCATTTAGCAAAAGAAATCATGAGGATTCAGAGAGGGAAATCACTTACCCAAGACCATGTTGCATGAAAGTGGCTGGTTCATACAGTGGTATCTTCTGAACATCATCTCTAACCACCATCCCCATCACAAATGCATCATGTACGAAGGGTCACAGACTCTGCGGCAGATGCTCTTGGTGCCCTACACGGGCGCCATGGCGGGCCCACTCTCCTCCCCCCATCCTTCCTCAGCTGCTGCAGGCGTTGGTGGCTAACGGCTCCCACCTGCATTCTTCTATGAATGATTGCCCTTGACTGATGTTGTTGCTTGCCCAGCTGCTTGGGAGATTAAGTTCCCAACCCACCCTAGGGTGCAGCCCATGACCAATGACTCTTGTGTGGCACTAAGGCCCCAGCTCTATTGCATTTGGGCAAGACAACCTCTGTGCTGCAATTCATACCCTGGGTTCCCGGATGAATCAAGCCAAGTCTAGGCTTCTACTGAAGTGATGTTGTGGTCTAGTTTCTTCCCTACTCGGTCCTGCTTCCTCACTGCCCTCCAGGTTTCTCCCCCATCTCAGGCCCAGCTTCTTGGAAACCTACTCTCTGCCAAGTGCCACCACCTCATCTGCCTGAGTGAGCCTCAGTTTCCCCATCTCTGAAGTGAGGCAGTTGTCCTACAACATGGCTGCTGAGGTTGTGCAGGCAAAAATCATGCTATAAATGCTCTCTGCATGGCCGCAGAAGTCCACACAAAGAGGTGGCCTTCATCCCTGTCCTCTGTCCTACTCAGAGAGCACCACAGGTCCTTGAATATGTCAGATGACGAGGTGGGGGGAGGTATTTCTCTGGGAGAGCAATGAGGATGTCTTGACTGAAGTAGAAGTGGTTATGAAAAGACTGGATACCAGCACAGGAGCATGAAGCACTGTCTCTCTTCTGCCAAGTGTTATGCCACGTGGACACAGCAGTTTAATTTCCTCCAGGCAGATCTGGTTTGGATGGCACAATGCAGGTTAAGTTGCCTTCATCTGAGAATCACTCAGGATTAAATGACAAGAAGGACCCACATTTAAGAAGAGGACGATCAGTCTGGATTGCAGTCAAGCATTTTTCTTTTCCGTGCTTCTCAACTCACATTCATCCAAGAACTTAAGGATGCTCACTGCTGGAACATTCCATCTAGAAGTCAGTGCGAAGAAACCCATGTTTATTGAGGACTTTTTATATGCAAGGACCCAGCATGGCGGGTGGGAACACACAGTTTGATGGGGAAGACGCATTCACGCACACACACAATTAGGTGACTAAAAGGATTCCAGTGTTGTTTAAATGGGAAAGGTTTATAACTAGAAGGATCTTGGATTTCTCTAGCACATGACCTTTGACGTGCTCTATCTCCATCACCAACTCCCTGGTCGGGGCTCCATCCCTTCTTTCTAGGACCAGAGCAATTGCCTCCTCACTGGTCTCTCCACATCTAATCTTACATTTTTCCCATCCAGTCTCAACACAGCGAACTATGGTGAGCTTTTAAAAGGGTAGATTATTTGATGGCACCCCTGTGCACTCCCCCTCATGTATAGGAGATCTTAGCTCCCCGCACTCTTGACCTTGCTCCTTGACTCCAGATACTTTGGCCATTACAGCTACTCTTCTTCCTGGCACACATGCTTTTCCCTCTGCCTGGAACTCCTACCCAACTTTTGGCTCTTAGCTTGACCACACCTCCTCAGGGAAGCCTTCGCTGCCCATCCGAAGCTGGTCAGCCTCCCCTCTATAAGGCCTCACATCGCCCAAACTCTGCCTTTGGGGAGCGTGTGGAGATTATTTACTGACTAAGGAATATGTCATTGGTGGCCTGACTGTTTCATTCACTGCTGTTTCCCTGAGTCTATCATAGTGTCATGCACACTCTAGGCTTTTGATGATATGAATGAACAGAGAAGTTGAATCAGACAAACTGATCATATTGCACCCCTATTTTGATCTCTATCACTCTCTTTCCTCCCAAATCCTTGGGCTGGTATGTCATAGCCTGGTAATAACAGTGACCATAAATAGCACTTATCGCGTTCTTTACATTTCACAAGATGCCTTCACATGCGTTCCCTAACTTGACCCTTACAGTAAGCCTATGAGGTGGTTAGCATTGTTCCCACTTTACAGATGGGAAAATTGACCCCTGGTGGGATGTAGGTGTTTGGCAGATGCTGGTGCCACCTCTGCTGCTTATTAGCTGTGTGAGCTGGGACAAGTCAGAAAATTCTCTGAGCCTCAGTTCTTTCAAGGGAGCTGAGCAAGTCAAGCTCTTCCTGAGCATTTCCATAGCACCCCTGCCTACCCACACCATGGTGTGTTTTACACCGTATTTTAATTTTTTTTTGAGGAAGATTAGCCCTGAGCTAACATCTGTCGCCAATCCTCCTCTTTTTGCTGAGGAAGACTGGCCCTGAGCTGACATGCATGCCCATCTTCCTCTATTTTACATGTGGGATGCCTGCTACAGCATGGCTTGACAAGTGGTGCGTAGGTCTGCACCCGGGATCTGAACCGGCGAACCCCGGGCCGCCGAAGCAGAACATGCGAAGTTAACTTCTGAGCCACTGGGATGGCCCTCGTATTTTAATTTTTAACAAAATTCTTCTCTCTCCTGCACCAGACCTGAAGCACCTTGAGGGTTGGGATTGTGTACTATTCGCAAGCACAGTGCCTGGCGCAGAGTAGGCTCTTTTCTTAGTCTGTTCCAGCTGCTATAACAGAATACCATAAACTGAGTGGCTTGTAAACATCAGACGTTTAATTTTCACAGTGCTGGAGACTGGAAGCCCGTGATCAAGGTGCTGGCCGATTTGGTGTCTGGTGAGGCTGGCGTCCTGGTTCATAGATAGCTGTCTTCTCGCTGTGTCCTTACACACTGGAAGGGGTGAGGGAGCTCTCTGGGGTCCCTTTTATGAGGGCTGATTCCATTCATGAGGACTCCACTCTCATGACCTAATCACCTCCCAAAGGCCCCACCTCCTAGTATCATCACACTGGGGTTAGGATTCAACATATGACCTTTGAGGGGACACATTCAATCCATAACAGTCCTCAAAATGTTTCCTGAGTGAAAATCTAGTAAGACAATGCATGGGGAAGATCTCCTAAATCATCTCCCAAATCGTGACGCTAACGTGATGACCACTGTATCATCAGCACAGGGCAGGAAACGACCACGGGCTTTGGAGTCGGCCGACCTGCCATCAAGACCGGCCGTCCCTCTGGGCAGCGGCCTCGGTGGCTCCAAAGGTTAAACCTCATTGCTAAGCACACAGGAGGGACTCAGGATGTGGACATATCAATTAAAACGGTTACTTGAACTCATCTTGCAAGGGCCAGAGGCATAGCATATATCTCTATGATTTGTACAGAAACTTCTAGGTCCCTGAATCATTAAGAATCACTCAGAATTGAGTGGGGCTGAGCCCGCCTTTTAAGCCCATGATTGCAAACTTGAGTCACTACATCATGCCCCTGATTGGGTTTTGTCTTGATTTCGGTTGTGTGTGTCTGTTGAGTTCCACTTCCCACTGAGTCACTCAATTAAACCCCCACGTTTCCTCACCTAGGAAGTGATGGGAAAGCTGGTGACAAGCACCTATTTCTGTGACTCTGCTTTTTATTTTCTTGTGTACCTCCTAGTAAATACTCTATTAGATCTGAAGAATTGTTTAAGAAAAAAATGTTAATTTTTTATAGCAATTATTTATCTGTCAGCGTCTTTCTCCATTCCCTTGCCCTTGGTTAGAATGACCCTATGGGGGCATTTTGCTGTCAGGCAACCATGGTGTGTGTATGTGCATGTGTGTGTGTATGTATGTGTGCCTGTGTATGCTTATGTCTCTTGTATGTGTGTGCAATGTGTGCATGTGTGTCTCTGTGTATGTGTGTATGCATATGTATATGTGTGTGTGCACGCATGTGTCTCGTGTATGTGTGCAGTATGTGCATGTGTGTGTATATGAGTGTCTCTGTGTATGCATATGTATGCGTGTGTGTGTGCACGCATGTGTCTCTTGTATGTGTGCAGTGTGTGCAGGTTTAGCTGGTCAAGGGTGACCTTGGTACATGACATATGCAGGAGTCAAGTAATAGCACCAGGTTGATAGTATTTTTTTAAGTCTAATTTCGATTGGTTCATGTGTCCGGGTGACATTTGTTTACACAGCTCTGGTTATTTATGGCACGTGGTGAAACTGGGCTACTAAATGAATTTACAGCCTGGAATGAGCCAAATAAATCTCAGTAACAACATCTCCCCTAACAGCCCCATTAAGGGCCCTCACATCTACGGCTCCACTGCCATGTGCTCAAAACGAGTTTCTGGGCCTTAAAAGGCCCAAGCTTCAAGGGAAGCACTTCATTTCACACAAGCCCTCCCTTAATGGACCCTGTCTCCCGGGCCACCCTCGGTGCACACCATCTAAAACCCCTAAATCAGATGAGTGAAAAATATGAACAGATCACTCAGATGGGAGGAAGCACGAATAGGAATTAAATACACGGGAAAATGTTTAACCTCACTGGTAATCAGAAGAAAATACGGAGGCTCCACTTTATCCCTATTATATGATAAAAAATGGTAGTCGTCCAGACAACCAGTGCTGGCTAGATAATTAGATTAACGGTAGACTTTGAGCCTGTGTGTGGCAGTGCAAATTAGTGAAATGTTTTTTGCAGGGCAACTTGGCAGGACGTATCCAGAACTGTAAGATGCTTCATACCTGTTGGCCCAGCATTTTTCTTCACCCATATGGAAGGTGGAGAAATAATTCAATGCAAGGGAAAGTACGTGATGTGCCTGAAACTGTTACAGGCAGCATCATCTAAATGATGCGAAATTGGAAATGACCTCCAACTGTGGGAGAATAATTAAGTAAGTTTACTTAATCATTGTATAGTCTCTCAATGAAATGCTACATAGTCATTAAGAAGTGATTACAAAGACCATAGAAACAATAAAAACAGGTACAAGGTAGGGTTAAGAGAAAAAAGAGGCTAAAAATGGAATCTGTGATTACAAAGTAAGCACGTAAATGCATATGACAAAACTAGAGAGAATGCAAAATGAGAATCTTTGCAAAAAAAATCATATAAATATGTGTTTTCTGTATGTATGCTTATAAAACACAGTGTTTCTTTAAAAAATTCTTGATATTAAAAAAACTGTTGGGACTGGCCTGGTGGCATAGCAGTTAAGTTTGCACGCTCCACTTTGGTGGCTCCAGGGGTCGCCGGTTGAGATCCCAGATGCAGACATATGCACTGCTTATTAAGCCATGCTGTGGCAGGCATCCCACATACAAAGGGGAAGAAGATGGGCAGGGATGTTAGCTCAGGGATGATATTCCTCAGCAAAAAGAGGAAGATTGGTGGCAGATGTTACCTCAGGGCTAATCTTCCTCAAAAAAAAAAAAAAAGAAAACCTACTGGTGGCGGTCAGGGAAAGCAGTGTGACATAGTTTTAAGTTAATAAGTTTTGGAATTAAACGTGATGAAATCTTATCTACTTACTAGTGGAGTAAACTTGAACAAATTATTCGACTTCTCTGAGTTTGATCACGCAGTACTTACTGCATCAGTAAAATGGGGATAAAAAATATAGTTTGTGTTTTTGGACCATGGTGGGGATTAAATGAGGCAACATATGTAAAGAATTTAGTACAATACTTGACACAGCTAACTTTCAATGATTGCTTACTATTAGCATGTCTATTTATCCATGTATCTATGTATCCAAGTATCTATCTATGTATCTATCATTAATCTATCTATCTAATCTATTTATCCATCATCTATCTAATCTATCTATCTATCTATCCATCTATCATCTATCTATCTATCTATCTATCTATCTATCTATCTATCTATCATCTATCATCTATCATAGTTTTAAAGGGCGTAGTGGTTGACTATCTGACATCCATATTCTCATGGGTCATTGGTCAAAGCCGGTCACGGTAATCCCATCATCCTCTTGCCAGTGATTGATCCAGGCATTGTCACGTGAGCTAATCCCAGCTAATGAGTCTTGAGGAGAGAAATATAAAAAGAGTTGGTCTATTTTCTTCCTTCGCGCATTGACGAGTTTAGATGTCTCTCCTGGACCTATGGCAGCCTTCATCTTCTGAGGATGGAGATGATACTAAGAATGGCAAAGCAGAGGGACAGAAAGAATCTGGGTCAACAACACAAATGTCCACCCTATCTCAATTCTTCCTAATATATGAAAGAATAACTTTCCTTATTATTTTAGTCAGTTTGAATTAAGGCCTTCATACCCGCAAAAAAAACCATCCTGATATAATCAGGATACAATACTTATCTTCCCTTGGGAGATCTGAACTATATTGGTCAGAAAATGGTTTATATGGCACCTTGCTGCCTGGGTGCCATCCTTTCCTTGCTGTTCTCACTGAACTCCAGAACTTCCTACATTCTGTTGCCTTGACAGCTGCTCTTGGATGTCTGAAAAGACATGGCCCAAACTTAACATATCCACAACTAGACTCATGGTTTCTGTGGGCGCTGGTGCACACACACATGCATACACACACACACACACACACACACACACCCCTCCCATTGTTCCTTGTCTCAGGGAACATAACCACCAGCTATCCAGCTATATAAGCCAGATCTCATCCTTGATACTACCCTTTCCCTCTCTCCCCACATTCAATCTATCACCAAATTCTGTTGAGTTCACTTTTTAACTATCTTTGAATCTATCTACTTCTCTTGGTTTCCCTCATCATTGCCCTGGTCCAGGCTATGATCATCTCTCACTTGACCTATAGAGTCTTGTGGTGCAACTCTCCATAGTGAATGTTGCTCCTCTCCAATCTATTCTCTAATTAGGATATATATGATTAGCAAAAAGGTAACATGATGGGATTTGCGTTTATATATATTAATAAATATATAGTCCTTCCTTGGCATCTGAGGGGGATTGGCTCCAGGATCCCTGTGGGTGCCAAATTCCATGGATGCTCACTTCCCTCATATAAAATGATATGGCATTTGCATATAAGCTATGCACTCACACCCTCCCCTATACTTTAAATCATCTCTAAATGATTTATAACACCTAATACAATATAAATGTTATGTAGATAGTTGTTAGACTGTACTGTTTAGGGCATAAAGACAAGGAAAAAAGCCTGTACATGTTCAGAACAGAGGTAACCATTGTAGGTCTTTTGATCCACAGCTGGTTGAATCCATGGATATGGAACCATGGAAATGGAGGGCTGACTGTATAATATCTATAACTGTATAATCATATATTTATTCATTATATAATAAATTATAATATTTGTGTATATTATATTTAATATAATACATTATTAATAATACATAAACATATAATATATAAATAAAATATAAATATATAATATATAATTTACATATTATATAAATTTATGTAAATTCCATCATGCCACCTTTTTGCTTAAAACCCTTCAGTGTCTTCAATTTGCTCTTGGAACAAAGGCAAAAATATTTGACAAAGTCTAAGGGACCCTACATGGCTGGACTCCTCTTGCTCCAAACATCCACCCACCATTGCTTTCCCATCCTGGATTTCTCTCATTTCTCTCCCGTATGTCATGTTCCTACCATCAGAGGGCTTTCGCATATTCTGTTCTTTCTACAGGGAAACATCTTTCTTCTGTTTGATGCTAAGCTCACTGGTATTAAGTTTTCAGATCTTGACTCAACTGTCATTTCCTTGGGGTAGAGTTCCAAGACCAGGTCAGATCTCCCTGTCAGACACACTCCTGAGTCTCCTAAATGGGCACTTAAGGGCCACTGGGGTTTTGTACTTATTTGCAGGACTGTTTCTTCTCCAGTGGTCTGTAAGTTTTTATCGCCCACCATTCTTTCCCCAGAAAAAAGGCTCAACAAATGTTTGTTGAATGACTGATGAAGGAATGGACATTGGTCTAATCCAGCCCCTTCATATTATATGAGCTATAGTCATAGCCCCATAAAATGGCTTTGTCTCTCCAGTTGTACACACTGCTGCTGGAGTTAGCTCTGAATCATAAAATCTGATTGTTGTTATTTCTTTGCATAAAGTTATCCAATGGTTTGCCGTTGCATAGAGAACAAAGCGTGTTTTCTCCCCAGCCTAATTTTTCAACGTGGTCTCCTAGTTCTACTCTCACCCCTGCCTTCTACATTTGTTCTTTGACA